>NC_059434.1:36633685-37254935 GCF_021028975.2 Sphaerodactylus townsendi | reverse complement strand
AATTTTAAAAAAAATATTGAATAGAAATAAAAAGTTATGACAGTGGCTGCAGGTATACACATAAGCTTACAAATATTTAAAAATAAGTTCATTCACAATAGTTGTCTACATACTGAATGTTCAAATACTTATAAGGATGTATGGTCCTCATTCCATTGAAGTACAAAAAGTAGTCGTTTTCTTTCCAGAGCTGTAATATGAATTTTTTTAATACAGTGGAGCACAGAGGGTCCATTTTCTTTAAATATCAGCTAGTCTCCAGGAAACAGACAAGTTTAAAAGTGCAGAAGTATCCTCAAACATCTGTGAATGTTTTAGAGCAAAATTCATATGAGTAATGGCCTACCCCAGCCCCAGGGACTCCACAAATGCAAACATGAAGCAACAGCTTCAGTTTAACTACTTTAAACTGCAGCAGTGGCGTAGGAGGTTAAGAGCTCATGTATCGAATCTGGAGGAACCGGGTTTGATTCCCAGCTCTGCCACCTGAGCTGTGGAGGCTTATCTGGGGAATTCAGATTAGCCTGTACACTCCCACACACACCAGCTGGGTGACCTTGGGCTAGTCACAGCTTCTTGGAGCTCTCTCAGCACCACCTACCTCACAGGGTGTTTGTGTGAGGGGGGAAGGGCAAGGAGATTGTAAACCCCTTTGAGTCTCTTGCAGTAGAGAAAGGAGGGATATAAATTCAAACTCTGCTTCTTATTATTTAAATAAACTGATATGTCTCATACTCTTAAATATGCTAACATATTTAAGTAGGCTGGCCTTGCTAAAAAGTCAGTCAATGGCTGCTTTTATTGGGCACACCCAGCCAGACACGAATCTGGGCCAGCATCTTCTGCCGGCTTTATCATTCCTGCACACAATGTGCCGAGACCCCAGTCCTAACCCCTGCTCCCCTCCCTTGATGCACCACATGGTCACTAACAGGCAGGGGCGTAACAAGGCAGCCCTGGGCAAACTGTAGCCCTGGGCAAAACCTGAGTTGGATGCCCCCCCCCCCATGGGTGGCCACTCCACCACGACCATTTTTTTTGCACCAGGACATTGGTGCCTGCAGGGGGTGCATTTTTAGACATATCAGCACCAAAATTGATTGCACTGTGAACATCCTATAATGTGGAAAACTCCAAAATCTTTGTTAAACGATCTACATTCCTTTCCTTCTTTCAAGCTCCTTTGATCTAATGATCTTGAGCAGTAGATAGGGAGCTTTTTTAATGGAAAATGTGGCAGAGAAATACTTGGCCACTGCAAGTGTGATCCTTGGATCTCTATCTACCAACAAGCAGGGACTACACTATCTTTTAGGCTAGTTAAAATAGGGGCAATCCAGTGCAATAAGGGGCAATCAGGCAGATATATGGTATCTCCCAGATAAGATTGTCAAAGATGCAGCGTTCAAACATGCAAGCGTAAGAGCTCTATAATACTGAGGGGACTGGTAGGTTTCTAATGTAAGCTGTGATATTTAAAGGTGGGAGAATGCCAAAGAACTGGGTGGAGCATACTTTTCAAGTTTGTATAATTGAATAGGCTAGTGAGATCTGACTCTTGCCTCTTGGTCAGCAGGGAAAGATTGATCCAGGGATGAAATACAGCCCTCTATAGTCCTCTGTTGAACTGAATGGCTTAGCAGGGAAGCGGGGGTGGGGCGGGAGAGATAATGGAACCTGTACTTGGGAAAACATTGTACTGGAAGTCAAACCTTTCCATTCATGACACCATGTGCTCACTGTTCAGCAAAGGGACCCATGGAGTTTGTGCAATGAATTTCTTGGCATGGACCCCAGGAAACCCAAAAGATATGAATGTCAGTCATCATAATGATGGGCATCTCACTGACTTTAAATATGATCACAATTTAATCAAATTTATCTGAGTGGGCAGCACTTACCTCTCTCCATAACACAATGTCTAAACCTGTCAGTCAGTGAGAGAAAGAGCTGGAAGAGAAAGCATGTTGTAACATCTGCCCACTGATTTTATCTTATTTGTTACATTAGGTATAACATAAGTTTGCTGTCCAACACTACCATCTCCCTGAAGGCAACATTCATCTGTCCACATTTATATACAGTTGTTCACTGCTTCACCCGTAAATCTCAGTTCTTTGACCTGAAAATTCGTCTTGTATCTTCCAGACCTCTTTATTATTAATATAAACCACTGGAGACTATAGTTCCATTAGCTCAGCCACACTTCTTGAATGATTAAATCCTTAGTACTATGGATGGTTGGTTGTGAATCCCAGCAACCGCTGGCAATCACATCAGACCAAGTATTTATTCTAATCCAGAAAACCTCTTCTATTTTGATGTAGCTACAGATATGGGTAGCTTTCCAACATCCTGAGAATAACTGGATTTTAAAGATATTGTTTTCTCTCTCCATGCTTTTTCCTGTTCATCGCTCACCCCTTTGTCTACTCAGAATGATGAAAAAAAGTATTGGGGTTATTAAGAGGGTTTTTTCAAGTGACATATTATTCCAGTTCCCAAATGTAATTTATTATTTAAGAGAGAATTAAATCGCTTTTGAATAGAGAAACTTTACAATGAGATGAGAAACCTCTTTAATCCTGTCAAGTTTAACTACTCTTACAAAAAATGACAAATTGTGGAAATTCAGTCTAAACATATTGCCCAAAAGGATAATTTCTTCCTAGGTGATTTCTGACTCTTTGTATCCTTTTAACTATTTATCCTAAAAAGATTGTTGTTTTCATCATGTTTTGCATGAAAGCTTCCCCACCCCGCATAAAAGAGTTAGTCAGTCTGCATATGAATGTAGATTGTTCAATAATAAAGATCAATTCTATTCCTGCTAGATCCAAAAGATAGATAAGAAATTGCTCAACCTTGACCTAAGGCTTGGAAGAAGGAAATCTCTATTAACTATTAAGGAACATATAAATGTGTTCATTTGTTACAAAGTTTACTGATATCTCTGTCCTGCCCTAGATAGCCCAGGCTAGCCTTATCTTCTCAGATTTTGGAAGCTAAGCTTGGTTAGTATTTGGATGAGAGACTGCCAAGGAAATCCCAGATCACAATGCAGAGACAGGCAATGGCAAACCACTTCTGAACATCTCTTGCCTTGAAATCCGAGCCTCCAAAAGTCAGCTTTAACTCAACTGTACTTTCCACCACCAGCACACCTATTTCATGATCACTCTTTAATAGTCTTTAATGACTTTTAATAGTCTGTTGATATTAGTGATTTTATACTATTTTATGATTATATAAGGTTTTACCTTGTGAATAGCTTTGAACATGTTTTCTATAGAGGCAACAAAATACATAAATTAAACAATATGCCACTGTTTTTTGCTAGGAATCAATGCCACAGTAGTAGAACTTTAGTATGCATTTTTATTGAATAACAGAATGATACAGAGTAAATTCAAATGTCAGTGGTCTTCAGTAATCCAATATCAACACAGAACAACAAAAATAATAATGTTTAAATAACTTGACTTTTACTTCAAACAGAAAAGAAAAAATGCTATAACCTTTGTGTCTTTGTTTTATAATTGCCTTTGTGTGATACGATTTCAAAATTGTTTATAACTTTGCCTAAATTACTTTTTTTTAAAATGCAACGATTTTGAGAACAGCAGTGAAACTACCATGACTGTTGACTGTAGATTCTGAGTATCCCTATGAAATGTTAGCTTCTTTGTAAAACCCAGAATATATTGTTAACCTCCCACATTACTCCTTTCAGGTAGACAAAGTGAGCCCTAATCATTATAACTCATATTATGTTTACTTTATATGTCAAGTTGAGCTAATGGTATTTCACAATATTATGCAACCATTCCAAAAATGAATAGGTGCTTTTTCAAAAGGCACAGTGTGTGGTCCAGTTCACTTACTCAAATTGTCCAGATAACATACATATGGAAGATCCAGTGCTTCATGGAGGAGGCTAAGTACATGGTTCCAAATGGTAGTGCCATGATCTCACAATTTATGTAAGCCAATAGTACTGCCCACAAAGTGCTCTTACGAGGGGCCAGGGTAAGTATGAAGTAGCTAACTGTCTGTATGAAATCACACAAATAATTATAATGTAGTAGCTCCATAGTATGAGCCTGTTACAATGTAGGTTAAAATGCATATTTAATTGTGCAATAATTTACCCTGGAGGAAAGTGATAGGTCCATCCTTCGAATTAGTTCTAATACTACTGTGACAGCTAACAGACTTGTATACATAGTATATCGATGGATGAGAATAGATAGGTCCACAGTGTCCAAAATATCCTTAGAGCATGAACTGATTGTGTTACCTAGAGGACTTGTGAGCTATCACAGCAGTGTGTCCAGAAATTATACCTATTATCAGATTTCTGGTGACAGTCCACTTGGGTGTTTGGCAGAAGATCCTGACATGGTGTCTAATGCCTGCAGTATTCAATTACTTACATTATTGTGCTGGCACAGTGGTTGTTACATACCGCCCTAAATTCTTATTCACTGGAAAAATGTCAGAGTTGAGGCTTGAAGTATGGAAATCCAAATGTATTGTGTTTCTCCAGTGTTGTGATTTCTAAGCCTTCTTCATGTTGAGATCTGAAAGAGTCATTTAAGATTTTCCCCCCTCTATTCATCAGAGAATAAGAAAATTACTGAACAAATGTAACATACCCATCAGGGTATCTTGGAATTCTCCAGCAATATGAAAAGATTGAAATATACAAACCAACTGCCATGTTCCCTCTCACCTTTCCCCAGCTCATGGTTAATTCCCAGTGTTCTTCGTTTCCAGATATGCTGCCTGTTCCTGTATTACCTGATGAAAAGAAAGCTAATAAAATGTGAGATTCATGAAAAAGAGGGTGCTGCCAGCTGATAACTCTGAAGTACTCAGCATACCTTTGGTGAAATGTTTAGAAGACATTCACTAGATTGTGCAGCAAGTTTAAAGTCTAATCAGACCATGTAATCTAATGAGATTCTTGCACAGTGGTTTTATAGTGATTATATCTATTTTGAAATAGCTGCAACTATCAGCAATTGCATCACTAGAAGAGCACCTCTAGACCTAGTCAGTGAATGTTGCTCCTTTTTCAGTTTTCCTTCCTCAAAGAAACTCCATTTGTCATGTTATGGAGAATGGATAATTTCAGTGAATAGCATCCTTTCTAGTTTAGCCAATTTGTTCTTAGGGTAATTGTTTCAGTTCCTTTATACTGCAGGGGCAATTTAGATTCAAATGCATTGCAGATAATTTAGTAAGCCTTCTTTCAATTATTTTATAATATTAATTCAAAATGTGTTTCTGTTGCAAATATTTCCATCAGAAAAGCAACTTTTATAGAAGTGGAATGGATGAAGTATATACAACCAAAGTACAAAAATAAATAAAATATTGATCAGAACTATTTTCACCATTATCTTACAGTTCATAACAATTTTTAACTTTATGCTCCCTGTTAATTTGTATTGAGGATTTTTGGGCTTAACACAAGAGTTGACACAGAGTTTCTTTGTTTGTTTGTCTAGTCTGTAGCACAGGACATGGTCAATCTTCACTAACCTGTCATATCTAAGGTCCAGAGATCCAGAAAACTCAGTCATATTACCTTCATTAGCTTCCATCGGTTTCTCATAGCCCAAAGTCCAGCAAGGGGGAGGGGGATTAATTCCCGACTCAACCACATACATGGCTAATTTTCCAAAAAGGGTCTGGGTGGGGGAATTTATAAGCAAATGTATTAACTGTTTCTATTCATGGTTGTCTTCTTTTTCAATCTTTTTAAAAGACAGAAAGGTTGCATCCTTTCTTGAACCAGCAAATGGCTGGCATTTTTTCCCTCTCAGTTTTACTTATTGTAAGAATTGGATCTCCAGGCTAACAGAATAGTGAATTGTGTCCCTGGATAGACCCCCATATATTAAAAACAAGTAGACTTAGGCTGCTGAGCTTCTTATAATTAGAATAATATTGGCAGTGATAGAACAGATGAAATACTGTCATGCTGACTTTGTTGTTTTATCATGTTCTGTAAAGCTTCTCTATGAAATAGAGTCCCAATGCAGAGTTATTGGAATAAGCAGTTTTGAAAACTAACTGTACTTTCAAACAAAGCTGAAATAGATAGAAAAGTTGTGTTACATAGCTTACAGCTTCCCCACATATGCTGAGTTTCTTCAAAACGCAAGCATACAACATTATGCCTGGGTGAAGAATTTTACTTTACCCAAAGTAAAATTCATTTCAGTGCAATGTCAACTTAAACAAATGGATTTGTGCAGACCCTTGTGCCTGGAAGCAAAATATCACTTTGCATAAGCAATTTATAATCTCATACACCGGAATAGCCATTAAATTCAGCTGGATACATTATTTTAAAAAATTGTCTAATTGTCATTTGTCAACTTAAGATATAACCTTAGCGTACAATATACTCACAAGTGTACAATATACTTTGAAGAGAAGAAGAAGAGTTTGGATTTATATCCCACCTTTCTCTCCCATAAGGAGACTCCATGTAGCTTACGAGCTCCTTTCCCTTCCTCTCCCCACAACAGACACCTTGTGAGGTAGATGGAGCTGAGAGAGTTCTGAAGAACTGTGACTAGCCCAAGGTCACTCAGCAGAAATGCAGGAGTGTGGAAACACATCTGGTTCACCAGATAAGTTTCCACTCAGGTGGAGGGGTGGGGAATCAAACCCGGTTCTCCAGATTAGAATCCACCTGCTCTTAACCATTACACCATACTGGCTCTGCATGTTATTCCTTTCTGAAGCCTGGAAGATATGTGCAGAAACTTAAATACTTGAAGAGGATATTTTATGCCTGTTTATAGAAGTGAATAATGCCCACTGAAATCAAGTATCAATTAGATCAGCAGTTCTCAACCTGTGGGTTGCGACCCCTTTGGGGGTTGAACAACCCTTTCACAGGGTCGCCTAAGACTCTATGCATCAGTGTTCTCATTCTGTAAAATGGATAAATATTAGGGTTGGGGGTCACCACAACATGAGGAACTGTATTAAAGGGTTGCGGCACTAGGAGGGTTGAAAACCACTGAATTATATCAATGATCTTGTTTGCTCATATTGTTCTAGGCTACACTTTGCACTGTTCCATAACTTTATATTATATTCTTCTTCATTACTTTTTATAGGCTTCTTACATTAAGTTTCAGGGTCATTCCATTTGTTTAGAGTTGCCAGGCATTCTAGGCAGCACCTGAGAACCAGCTGGGGGGCTGTAAATGGGGGCATATGTGGGCTCATAACATTGGCTGCAGTATCATGTCACTTCATGTAAAAAAATCTGAAATGACATAGGTAGCTCTAGTAATTGCCAGAAGCAATTTTGCCATAGAATTTCTGTCATAGAGTTTCTGGTGATTCCGGGAGCTACATAGTAGGCTTTTTTACAATTTTTCCCCACCACTGCCCAGAGTGCTGACAAGCAGTGACAGTAGGAGTAGGGTTCTGCCCTCCCCTCCCTGAGTAGAGTTTTGGTAGTGTTATATGTTGTCCCTAGCATCTGGTTGCTATGGTTTCCAATAAGGCCCTGCTGAATGAAAAGTAAATTCAGAGGGTTCATTCCTTCAGGATGCTTAAAGGCTTTTAAAAATTACTACAATAAAAGCAGGTTAGGGGCCTGCGGTTAGGTTAACCGCGGCCGCCATTGCGGGGGGTGGGGCCCGGCAGCCAGGCCGTTCGCTGGGCCGGGTGAGGGTGGCCGGCTGCAGGCACTTCTTTGCGCATCCGCACCGGTTCGGGTGCATGCACAGACGATCCAGCGAGGCTGGCTTGCCCTGGGAAGGGTAGGGCAGCCCGTCGAAGTAACAGGCTCTCGCGTGACATCAGACAAAAGCAGGTTAGGGGAAAAACACAAAAAGGTCCTAAAGGATGATGCCAGCATAGTTAAAGAGAAAAGTTCAAGGAGGAATAAAAAATGCAACAAGCCTTTCTTTAAAAACCTGAAATGTTATCAAATGAATAAAATAAAAGAGAAACTCCCCTGGAAAAACAAATGCAAAAATACAATATCGAAAGAAAGAAATTCAAGGAGGAAAATAGAAATTCAAGGAGCAAATGATTACAAATAAACTTATCTATATATATAAAAAACTAACCATGAGTTTGTTACTCATGCCCTAACGCAGAAACGGCTGGATGGATCACCCCCAAATTTTCACGACATCCCTCCCTGTTGTGAGCAGGTAATTGGACCTTCAAATTGCTGAAAGTCCATACCTGAGCCAGGTAAAACTGGCCATGAAGCTGGCTGTGTTTAACTGTCACCCTTAAAATGTTCGTACAGCATGTCTGTGGCATGAGGAGTTGGCATGGACATCTTTGTGGGTTGCAGACTGTGATGAGAAGGATAATTGCCACAGCAACGCGTGGCCGGGCCCCGCTAGTTTTATATAAAAATGGACATATTTTTTAGGTGAAGACAAACACTTTATGTACAAAAATATTTTTTCAGTTTGCTTTTCTAAATACATTAGAATTAGGCAAAGA
Organism: Sphaerodactylus townsendi; assembly: GCF_021028975.2. NCBI lineage: Eukaryota > Metazoa > Chordata > Lepidosauria > Squamata > Sphaerodactylidae > Sphaerodactylus > Sphaerodactylus townsendi. The sequence goes on along the minus strand of NC_059434.1, from coordinate 37,246,433 downwards.
ATTCAGAGAAAGTAGGATCATTAAATGACAAAATAATACAAGTGGTTACTGGACAGAGAGGCAAAATTACTTTCATAACTTTTCACTGCATGTGATATCAATGTTATTATTTTTTTTAGTAAAAATAACTAAGAATTCTATTACACTTTAAAAATCTGCAGATTTATTCTTACCCAGAGTTGGTTCCAGAAATATGCAAGCAGAAACATAAGCAGACATAGCGTAGTTTCACTTGTATAAGATCTTGTGGAACACGCCCTTTCCTCTCTATATATTATAATGCTCAGAACATCTTCTGCAAACAGAATTGTGAATTATGGATACAATGAATTTGAGTTGGTGAAAGGGTCTATTGCGGTCTTTTTCTCCAGCTGTAATGCTGGATCCAGCCCATCGTCTTTCATGGATTAGATAGAATTTGGTTTGCATCTGAATAAGTGACCTGTAATAAGACAATGTGACAATATTCTTAAAAGGTTTTAGGGTACCATAGGATGGTTGGTTTGTTATGTTTCAAGTCTTTTGAACCAAATGTGACCTCAAATTGAAATTCTTTACTTTTTAATTAAAACATGAAACCAGTGTCTAACCAGCCTTTTTAAATATAGAACTGGAAAAATACCCCAGTCTTTACTTTATTCTGGTCCTATCCTGTAATGTGTTTTTAAAAAATCCTGTCATACCCCCTCCTCCATGGTAAAATGCCCTTGCCAGGATGCATTAACAGCAGAGAAGCTATGAGAGAAAAAGGGACATCAATGCTTTCCCAGTCAGTCACTTCCTTTTAAAACCTCCTTCTCCAAATACTTTTACTTCATGGAGTTCAAGACCTGTGGTTGTGTTAAGGCTTTATTATACACAGCTTCCACCATTAAAGAAAGACAAACTAGTGGCCTGCTGGGTGTGAAGCCAAAGAGAAAGGGCTGTTTCACCACCCAGCTTAGTGAACCACAGTACATTGTTGTTTGTGCCTCCTTTCTAGAAAGCTAGGAGAGGCCATTTTTGGCCAATTCTCATGCAGAACTGCTGTGTATACACATAATGAGTAGATTTGTCTGTGTTTTTGTCATTAGAAGACATGCATATTTGGTTTACGATGCAGAGGTTCAAGTCTCTTGAACTTCGAAGCTTAAAACTTTTAATCCTATTTGCTACCAATGTGAATTGGGATTTTCACAGATAGTTGCAGTAAAAGCAAAGCAATGAAATAAATTGTCTGTGGAGAATGACCTGCTGCTCAGAGTCTCTTCGATTCAGCGCAACATAAAATAAGTAACTGATGCCAAATAAGCACTAGTGGCCCATTAACAAAGTCTGTAGAAAATGAACTTTGCTTAAGTATATTTATAGTTTGTTTCAGTGTAAAAATAAAAGTCTGGCACATATGTGTTTTTGTTTGTTTGTTTGTTTGTGTCTGTAGGTGCATTAACTTGCATATTTTCCAGGTGAACCCTGCCCTGCAATAGGGGTCTTTTAATTCTCGTGCAGGGAATAACCCTTCCAGGAAAAAGGAACTTGGACACCAGGTTATATGACTTTATAGAACTTTCCTGGTACATAAACTTCAATAAGAATTTTACCTCAGTTACATGGATATGAGCCCTGAGTGGTAAACTGCAGTAATGTGGTCCAGTTTCTGCCCACAACCTGAGTTTGATCCCAATGGAAGTTGGTTTCAGGTAGCCAACTTAAAGTCGACTCAGCCTTCCACCCTTCCAAGGCCAGTAAAGTGAGAACCCAACTTGCTGGGGGTAAAGTGTAGATGACTGAGGAAGGCAACAGCAAACCACTCCATAAACACAGTCTGCCTAATAAAGGTCATGATGTGATGTCACTTCATGGGTCAGAAATCCAGTGCTTGCACCTTTACCTTTTCTAATTACATTTCTAATTACATGAAAAAATTTCCAGAATGCACCTGAGCGTAGAATGATTCTCAGAGCACAATTTAGTTTAGCTTAGTTGCTAATTTTCATATAGAACAATTAATCATGAAACAGTAATCTCAATGAAAGAGGTCAAGGAGCTGTTCACCTTGAAGGCCTGTTTCTTCAGCAAGTTTGTCCCCTTCAGATGAGAATCTGGAAAACAGAAATTAATGGATAAAGGCTTGTATCTTCTCTCACTGATTTCCTGCCGGAGATCCCCCATTTTATTCGGTGCCTTTGAGGCAAAAGCTTGCCTTCTGATGAAAGAAATATGACAGTTCAGCAAATGTTCCACTGCCTGCTTAGATTTTTCAAGTCATGATTCACCCTGAAACTTCCTCTTTTCCTCTGTAATGCAGCTGGAAATCTGATTACCTATTCACTTCTGATTTAAGCTCCCCCCCCCCCCCACATCCATATGAGAAATCAACAGTGAAATTGAATGACTTGGTAGTATGACTGATATTTAGCAGAGGTATATTTAAAACTATAGGTGCTAAGCCTCCAGATCTGTGTTTTTCAGCAAAACACCATAGTCTCTGAAATAATAGTTTCTAATTGAAAACAGAGACTTGTAGGAATCCTAGAACCCAAAACCAATCACATTTTCATCCTGAACTTCCTCCAAGGATCTTAGGTGACATGCATGAACCTTACAATTGCCCCATGTCACTTAATGGGCCTTATGGCTGAGTGGAAATTTTAATTCTGGTCTTCCCAGTCTTCTAATGGTTGGTAATTGGGTCAAAGGGGGAGAAGATGTAGCCTATATGCGGCTTGCCTGGGAATTTTAATAAGACTCTGGGATTGCAGACACCATTGCCTATTTAGCATTGTGAAATATCTCTTCCTGCTTCTCAGATATGTATTTTATTTATTTAATTAATTTATAGGGCACCTTCCCCCGAAAGGCTAAGGGCTTCTTTTTAACCAGAATGATGACTAACCAGAGGGTGTAGTGAAGAGGGAGATGAGCAGTGATTGATTTTAAAAAAATGATTCTTAATAAGTTTAATAATTGGAGGAAAGAAGATAAGATCAGTGATTTAAAAATAGATGGAATTCTTGTCTGATTAACAGAAAACACTATTGTTAGAAGATACTTAATTAGGTATCAGTGTTTACCCCATTAAGCAGAAAAGCTCAATCATAGCAGTGTCGAGAACTGAGAACGTGATGCCTTCTTCACAACACGTCCTTGGGCTTCTTTGTTCTTTTAAATTACAATACTAAAAACTTGAGATGGATTTAGTTCTGTAGCTAACCAAACCAGTCATAACTCTCTCTCTCTCTCTTTTTTTTTTTTTTGCAGTCAAGTCATAGCTGACTTATGGGTGGCCCACGGATTTTTCAAGGCAAGAGATATTTGGAGGTGGTTTGCCATTGCCTGCCTCTGCAGTATGACTTGAGTATTCCTTGGAGGTCTTGCTTCCAATTACTAGCCAGAGTCAGGGCTGAGAGTGTGTGACTGGCCCAAGGTCACCCAGCAAGCTTCCATGGCATGAGCAGGGAATTGAATCTGGGTTTCCTAGATCCTAGACTGACAATGTTTAACTTCGACACTATTCCGGCTCTCGTAACCCTAAATATTCACAATTACTACATACTCAAACCAGTTTGTATGAATGATTACAAAAGATTGTTTCCATCTGCTTGGAACTGAATGCTTTTCTTTGTTTTAGTCACTGTAAGTTTTTGAAAGAAGTCCTGTCACTTTTATATTTCTAGACTTTTATATCCTCACAAGAGCACGTGCATCTATTTTACCGATTGGTTTGCATGCTGAGTTAAAGGATTGGTCTAGGCCTGAAATGATAGTGAGAAATCAGTTAACAACGTAGCAGCAATCAAGATACAGACAAGTCTCCCTAGATTGCCATTTTGATGAATGAGAAACTAATTAGAGTGCTCCTGATATGATGAAGCTATATTGAAAATGATTCAATGAAGTGGGAAAGGGTTTGCACTTACAATTGTAGGCCACACAGGAAAGGGAACATCGGGATATTTTTGTGCACAGCAGAAGATAAGTAGTCAAATACAATATTCATTGTTTCAAACATAATTCAAGCACTCGAAATAATATAGATTCAAATTCATGACTGGTCACACACATGCAGAACATATTGGAGATTGATGAACCAAAACAAAAATTAAAAAATAGCTTGGTTTTTTCTAATGAAAACATTAATGCGCAAACCATTATATTCTGATGACATTGTTAGGAATATGATGAGGTTGGATTTATCCCTATTTCTATCTCACCCATTAATGAATTACATTATCTGACAGAAACTAAGCAAAAGAGATGACAATGTCTTGCTCTGAAGTTCCACACTCCTCCTCCTCCCCCTATCTCCTGGCATCTGAAATAGTTAGAAATGAAGTTTTCTCAGGGCAATTGACATTAGAGGGAGCAGGGAAGGAGGAAGAAAGAGAAATTTCCCTCTTTAGCTAATTCTACACCATTGCCCCAAAAGCCAGGTAAGCAGATTTGTGGAGAGTTCATTTGAAATCAAAGTGGCAGAAGACTTCGGTTATGATGTTCTCTTTGTATATAAGACGTTCATTAATAGTTTCTGAAGTTCATATTCTGAACAAAGGAAATAATTTCAGTGACATTGCTAATTTGAATCAGCGTGACACAGGATTGGCTTCCACCATTCTGTTCTTCTGGCACAAGGAGCCCTTCAACCATAGAAAAGACTCTTCCACCAGCAGAACAGCCTCTTGCATTGACAGAAATGTCCTGGCACCACAGCATTTCACTAGTTTGGGACCACTGGAGCCAAGTAAGGTGGTTACTTAGGGCTATTGCATGGCATCAGGACCTGTTTGAATAATGAATATGCCCTTCCCCCAGAATGGTTCACAAATCTTACTGTCCTCCTCTCTTCCATATGATCTTTGCCTGCTGCTATCCCTGGCTATTTCCTATCTATCACTAGTGTGTTGGATTACCAACCTCCAGGTATTGGAGATCTCCTGGGATTTCAAATGATCTCCAGCCAATAGTGATTAGTTTACCTGGAGAAAATGACTGCTTTGAAAGATGGATTTTATGGCATTATGCCCCACTGAAGACCCTCCCCTCCCCAAATCCTGCCCTCCTCAGGCTCCACCCAACCCAAAGCGGACAGCTCTCCTAAAGTTATCTGACTACTACAGCTAACAGCCTGATCTTTATTCACATGTCTTCAGAAGAAAGTCCAACTGTATTCACCAATATTTACTCCCAGATAAGTGTGAAATAAGATTGCTGCTGAGTGTAGTTAATATATCTAGTTCTCAACATAGTGCCATCTACAAATACTTAAATCTATATATTAAGATCATGTAGAGAGAAAGGAGATCTTTCTACAAACTTGAGAGGGCCCCTGCATTTTCTGGGAAATCTGACAAGTTAAAAAAAAAGGGAAATTAATACAACACAATGTCTAATGATATCTTTGTAGCACATGGATTTGCTCCAAAATTTGAAGACAATTAGTCCTGCTCATCTAAAAGTTCTGTAGAAATTTCAGTGGAAATTAAAATAATTGTAGAGTTTAGAAATAACTTAGAAATGGTGCTCAGATTTTGATGTGGTATTGTTCACTGGAAACAGGGCATTCCCCCCTTAAAATGCTACTATGCATCTTTCCTAGCTGTTGGTGTTGAATAGGAATAGGTTCTAACTTATATGCTGTTGTCTTTTAAGGGTTAAATGAATGATATGGAGAAAATCTATGACAAAGCAAGGAATAGCTTGAGGTAGGTTTTAGAGAGAGGGGGAAATCAGAACTGTGTCAGAGAGGTTTTCAGGCAAAGCAAAGAAAATGTCAGCCTAATGACAGGTTGCAAAATTTGAGTGACTTCTCACAATGTCATAAATATGTAAAATTGGGTTTAGTTGGTATGTTATTGTCAAGAACAATTTGAAATAGTTACCATTGTTTATATTATTCTGATGCTATTTAGACATTGGTGTTAACAGTGATTAGCAATGAATGTTTGACATTAATGACGTATTTGTTCCTATCACAGAAAATCATGCCACCTCTATATTCATAGCTTACACAATAGTTTAGTTATGCTTATGCACATTAAAACTGATATTCCTTGGAGAGCAATTTATGAGGCAGTTTGTGCTGTATAATTGTTCTCAAGTAAAGGCACCTGCAGGGATGCCATCGATCTCATTTGCTAACATATTCTTACTGTGCTTTTTCCTTGTTTCCATATACTTGCCCTGGGGTAGAAAATATATGACCTACAGACATTGCAGCATTTTTTGGACACTGAGACCAAGTGGAAATGTCAACATTTCAACTTTCCTTAAAACAATTGAGTAAGGATGCATCCACCTCACCACTTCAGTCACATTTCATTTTGTTTTGTTCTTGACAGTTTGAGATAATATTCTTTTGTTTCTGTTCACATTTTCCCCCTAAAACTTAATATTCAGTTGGTAATTTTTTTTTAAAGGCTAAGGGTGCAACCCAGTCAAAAGTAAGCACTTTTCAGTCCCACATTCCTTCACTGGAATATTTTAAGTGGATGTTTATCTCTTCTGTTGAAATAAATGAGACTGCAGTGCTTAACTTGACTGGATTATTCTCTGGCTGATTACACACATGGCAATGGGGGCAAATGTGCATCACTGCAAAATTTCTTGTGCAGACATGTTACCTAAAGCCCTGCTTTCACTTTCTATTCTTCCAGCAGCAAGTGAGACCAGTTCTAGCACAAGTTTGATTTTGTTTCACAGTCAGAGTGGGCAGATTTGCCAGTTGGTACAACTTTGCCCTGGACCTCTTCTTCCCTCTACCCACAACCAGTCCTCCTACTCCCCTTCCCAATGTTATCCACACCTTTCCCCTCACCCTCCCTTCCATGTTGCTGGCTCCTTCCAGAGGTTCCTATCGATATATCAATAGTATTATATTATATAATAACAGGTTAGAGGGGGCATGGCCGGCCTGCAACTCAACAGCCTCTGCGAACAGCTGGAGATCCACATTGCCAAGATTGCTTAATCAGCTTCATTCAAGTACTCCTTCACTGTTAGAAACATTTTGCACAATTGCATCCATAGGTTCAGTTATGAAAGCACTTTACAAATTTTGTCTGATTACACAACTGATTACACAACAATTTTGTCTGATTACAAAAAATTGCCCTTCCTTCCATGTATTTAAATAGAGCTCTATGCATTAAAAATGACTAATAGAGTATTGTGAATGCATTTCTTTTTTAATTAACATTTTATTAGTACTTAAAAGTCTTTATATCACCAGAAACACACAGAAAGAAATTCACCGAAGTACAAAGTACATATTCCATTAGGAGTCCCAGTTTCTTCTGCATTGAACAGTAACACTAAAAGTAACTTTTTTACCACTTTGTCTTTAACCACCTAGGTAAAATTGGATCTTTAGAGGTACTACAAATAAAAGTTTCATTTTTTTTCTATTGGTTCTTATTTTAACAATCCTTAACCCTCAAAACCACCAATCATCAGTTTATTTTTTCTATTTTATCCAAATACTCTATCAAGGGTTTCCTATTGTCCAACAACTTAATTAAGTCTTTTCTTTGAGTAATGAGGTTAGCTTGGCTATATCTGCCAACTCTAATACTTTAATGCATTTCTCATGCCTGTGTAAGCTTCCTTTGGGCAGACCTACATGTTGTTGTGAGCAAACCTGTGTTTCTCAAATAAATGTCTGATGGTTAATATAGATGCAAAGGTAAAAGAGGGCATTGCTAAGATGAATCAGTTTGCAGAAGAAGAGAAGAAGAATGCTCCTGAGCATACAGATTCTCATCTAGAAATGAATCCAGACCATGTTCACCAATAGGTTTCTCTGGTCTGGAACTGAGTGGAGACAGGGGACGGGGGGCTGTAAATAGTATAACAAAAAGCTGTGGGGCACCTAAAGAGTTCTGTAAATAGCACAATAAAAGACTGTGGGGCACATAAAGAGTTCAGCAATCCCCTACAAGGATTATATTCTGAACATGCCCAAAATTAACATTATGAAGCAAACACTGACTGGGAGCTCCAGGTCTGTTTTGTAACATGTAGTTTTACCTTGTTCTATAGATACACAATACAGTCCTTTACAGCATTATTCCACAGCCTTCCAATTATGTATATTAAGGTTTGCTTCACCAATATCAGGGCCTGCTCTGGCTTAATTTTGACAGGGATGGAAGACTCCTCAGAGCGAGAGTTGTTCTCCACAGTTCCCACTGCACAGGATATTCCATGCATCGAAATCTCCAGAGTAAGGCCTCACGGAAAGGCCTCGTGTCCATTCCACAATCCTAGGCTTCAGTTAAAATTCTACTGGGCAATGTAAAGCCCCAAAGTACGTCTTTCTGCTTCCAGAATTAGTATGATCTCCCTCAGAAATCCAATACGAAAAAAGTAGTGAGTCCAAGCAGAGGCTTTGACCAGATGGAGAAGTGCATACGTGACAGTTTGAGGCATAAGGCAAGCCAGTCCGGTTCATGAAGAGAACATGACACTGTACATTTGGCCAGGTTAGAGCTGCTACTCTGGCAGCATTAAAGATGCAGCTGTTAGCTCCCTCTAGAAATCCCCAGTTGAGACCTAATTTCTTCTGATTTGAACTGTCAAACTGTTTGAGCATCACCTTGGACAGCTCCCTGCAGAGGGTTTTGAGTGGATTTCTCCAGACTCTGCTCTTGAATCTCTGGACAGCTCCAGCTTTGCTGTGGACTATTGAAAAGGAATTGACAGGAGCCCTGAATTCTTAATTATATAGCCCTGTTCACAAATTATAGTGAACACATGTACAATCCATGTATGGAGTTTCTTTGTACATGCACTGAATAATCTATGTGTTACACTCAACATAAGTACAGCTCAACATGAGATTTAAGCCCTATGTTTATCCAAGTACTCATCTCAAGTTTCACCTGTAAAATGAACAGGCATTGGCTGTTTCTTAGACACAGACATATGGACATATATGCAGGATATACATGAATGCATTGTAAATGTGAACAGGGCACCTATAGGAAAAAAGAGTTTTGATTTATGCCCTGCTTTTCTCAGATGTCCGGAGTCTCAAAGAGGCTAACAAAAGCCTTCCCTTCCTCTCTCCACAACTGACACCTTGTAAAATAGGTTGGCCTGAGTTCTGAAGAACTGTAACTAACCCAAGGTCACCCAGCAGGCTTCATATGTAGGAGTGGGGAAACAATTCTAGTTCATCAGATAAGAGTCTGCTGCTCATATGTAGGAGAAGAGAATCAAACATGGTTCTCGAGATTAGAGTCCATCGCTCTTAACCACTACACCATGGAAATTAATTACTGCAGCCATACATCTGTAACTTCCTAAAGTGTGCATGGCTCTGCTTGGTATCAGGAGTTACACTCTGCCTAACAATAGCTGATAGGGGCTAATGTCTATGTTGAATGAACTAGTTGCTCTTTAGATTGGATCTTTTTTTGAAACAACATCTCTTTATAACATCCCACTCCATTTCAGGTGTTGGGCATATAAATCAGTGTGATGGATTTAAACAATTATGCATCTGCACTATTATGATGAACTGTTCTCTGGCACACAAAACCTTCTGCTAGAATAAATGTTGTTGCTCTTTAAAGTGTCCCTGGATTCCTGTTCTGTTTTACCTATCACCCAGAGACCCTCATGGATCTGTACCTAGCTACCCAGGTAAACAACACAACATGGGTGCTTATCACCTTGCACATTTAAAGATGTGCTGAAAAGGACCCAGCTAAATCCTGATGATTAACTTAAAGGTATGATGATATTGCTCAGCCCAAACACATTCCCTTTGCCAATTCTCCTTGAGCCAGTCAGTAGTGACAGCTTGGTCTGGGGAAAAACTCTTTTAGAGAGGCCTCAGGGTACTTACCAAGGGTCTGATTTGGAGCAGGGGGAAGTACTGACTCATACTACTGTTGCTCTCTGCTCTCAGTTAAGGCCTAACCATCATGTGACATAATTACATCAGTGCATATTTTTCTCTTTCATTCTAGCAACCAAGTCCCATCACTCCTAGGCCCCTTCTGCATATGCAAAATAATGCACTTTCAATACACTTTCACAAGTGGATTGCAAATGGATTTTGCTATTTTGCACAGTAAAATCCAGCTGCAAAGTGCATTGAAAGTGGATTGAAAGTGCATTAATCTGCACGTGTGAAAGGAACCGCAGCCAGTTAGGGATGAAGTACAAAACATTCCTGCATCAAAGCTCTACCATGTTAAAAAAGTATATCAGCTGGGATACTGCAACCGAAAGCCTGGAGCCAGGAGATGTGGTCTATTTCACCAAGATGCAGGAGGTCCCTGCCAATCGCCTGTTCATACACGGTGTCTATCCTATCAGCCGTGGCAAAAGAAAACTTCTTTTACTAACAGGGACAGAGGCAAAAACTCCTTTTGTACAGCTGAGGTGGGGACTGAGCGTGGTTCCTATAATTACAACAATGGGGAATAACAAAGCATTTCTCAAATTCTGTTAGGCTGCTTCTTATGTAGAGTGCCATCATGGCATCCTCACACAAAGTTGAACAGGACTGCTGTTATAGTGTAACAAAAAGTCACTTCCTAATGCAGGAATTATTTTTTTCATTGTTGTGCCCATAATCAAAGCAGGAAGGTGCTCAGTTTGAGCAGAAAAAGAGCCCATAATGAAAGTGCCCTCCATGACCATTTTTCTCCTCCCAACTGAAGCCTCATGGAAATCTTCACTTTTAAAAATCAATCAATCAATAACCCCTTGATCTGTACGTAACGTCTAGCTTGACCCCTTTTTATTGTGTACCCAATTAGAGAGAATTCTAATGAAGAAGACTATTTTTGGAAAATGCTGTCGTAGAATGTATACTGATCTATATTCTTCCAAGGGGAAAGAAATACACCAGAATTGACTGACCGATTCTTATCTCTATCAAAAACCAGAGAACTTGCACTTTCATGGGGATTTTGCACATTGAACTGTTTTTTGCAGAGTGCTTTTAGATCCTTTGTAGCAATTTGATTCTGTTGAGAAGCAGATACTTTCTCAGCATTTCTCTTTTATTTCGAGAGTGATTTCCCCTGCCTCTGTGCAAGAAGCTTGTAGCTTAAAATGCTTCCAAATCCTTCACAACAGGCACAATGATGAAGATATATATTTCATTTCTTAATTAACTGCACTTCTGTTAAAGTCAAAAACGTAGTCCTAATGATGAAAGGAGTAAGAGGCCTTGTTATCCTCTGATCTGGATGTAGTCTGCTGGGTACTCACTATAAATATCAAATATTTACAGGTGATCACTAACATGTCTTCAGTATGTGGATTCTGGGGTGGGGGGGGGGAAGGTGGAATAATGTAGCCCAGCATGTCAGATCTCAGAAGCTAAGTAGGTTTGGTTCTTGAAAGAGAGAGTACTGAGGAAGACCCTGCAAGGAAGGCAATGGCAAACCACCCCTGCTTCTCACTTGCTTTGAAAGCTTCTTGATGAGGTCACCATAAGCCAGCTACAAAAGGGTATCACTTTATACATGCACACATGGATTCCAGGAGTGCCATTGGTATATGATTAGTAATACTATACTTTAAAGTTATGTTGATGGCAGATACGCTATTGGCCTAATCCGGGGGGGGGGGGCGGCATCCAGGAGTGGCGAAGGGCTGTGCAGATGCATTTGCCCCCTCCACTGGTATATGGGGCACCCAGATCAGTGGAGAGGGCAAAGATGTCAGTGTCTGGCTATCCCAAAGCTCTGCAGCAGCTAAACCTGGAAGTGGGCACTACTGTGATGCTATGCTGGTGTCCAAGTAGACACCAGTGCAAGGGGAGATAGGCTGGTATGTTCCCAGGGGTAGAGTTGACTTTAGTTGGCCATTTTCCTCCATGGGACTTCTTCAGCAGCTGGTTTTTTCCCCCTTATTTTTTTGCCTTGCTGCCAAGAGGCCCATTGGAGGTTGTGCAGCAATATGACAGTGGGATCTTCCCTGACTGCTGCTCACTCTGGTTTGGACTGTTCAACACAAAGATCAATCAATAATTTATTATGTTCATGGGCCATGCATTGACAGGATATATACATACACAGACACACTCACGAAAGCACATATATGTCAGTGACTCAGCACTGTACATTGGTGGACTGTGGCAGCTGTACGGAATCTGGCAATCAGATTCAAGGTCTGGGGAAAAAACAAAGGGATGAAAAAAACAAAAAAAAAGCATTCCTCCAACTGTCCCAAGATTTTTTTGGAGGATGAGTATAAGAAATATATATCTAAGGTCATTATAGGAGTGTCAGTGCATGTTCAGCTATTGCAATTTCCCCAGTTGAGCAAGGGCACAAGGGCTCCTGAAGTGGCACACCACAGAGTCTCCCTTCTAATAGTGTGGACAGAAGAACATGGAGACAGGCTACAATGAAAGCTATCCTGTGTCTGGGAATCACTAGATTCTTGTTTCTGAAGTGATGGTATTTTACAGCAGAATTTAAGGGCTGAAGAATATTTTGACCCACCAGTATGTATGTCATCCTTTTCAGTTGTGATGCCAACAAAGTATTCAATCAAGCTCTGTACATGCAAGAGGAGCAGAGTGGTTAGGCTTGCCAGCTGCAGGTTGGGAATTATCTGGGGATTTTGGGGGTGGAACATGAGGAGAACAGGGTTTGGAAACAGGAGGGACTTCATTAGGGTATAATGCCATACAGCCCATCTTCCAAAGCACAGTGTTCTAAATTAAGTTACACCATAACTCTATACCAAGGCATTACAGCACTGACCATTATTACTACTCCCTTCCCTAGTGTTCCCTTGTCTGGACTTTGTTTTTTTTCATCAGTGCTGTACAGCAAGTCAATATTTTCATCAAGCTACCTGTTGCAACCCATTCACAAAATTTAGAAAGATACTCCTGCACCTGTGCCCAATCCGCTAGGATTTGCACCTTCCTGAATAACTGAACATCATCCACAGCCTTGGCTACTGCACTGCTCAGCAGATTCTGAAAATGTTTATATATTCCATAACAGCACATGATAATAAAAAGACTACTGTATAAGATCCATACACCCACCCAATTTGTCAGCTTAACAGAAATTTCTAAGCAATTATGAGGACCTCAAATGTGATTGAAACCAGTTTCTTTCTCATTACATCTGGGTCTTTACTAATTTCATGACCAGCAGAAATTTAGCATGCACATTTCTCACTATCACTTCATGATGTATTTATTTCGATTTTCTGGACTTGGAGCCATTACAAGGCAAAGATTCTTTTTTGGAAAAAAAACAAAAAGTTGGCACCTCTAAATGAGCAAGAAGGTGAGCAGCCTTGATTTCAGTGCATCCTGGGTGGTTGAATAAAGCATTTGAGTATTATGCTTGGGCACACTTAATTACTGGGAGTAGGGACACGACTACCTCTTTGCTATTCCTTCTGTAGACTCCTGCTGGCTTTAAATTAAGATAAAGAGGGTCACACAAAAAGTTACAATGGAGAATTTGTTTATAGACTATCAGTAGAGGCAGCATAATGCTACCCTTTATCATTGCTTGTTGTAGCAGTGACAGCCTAAAAAAGCTCCTTCTCTTGCATAACTCTTTATTTGTCAGTTTCCGTGCCAACTTATAACCTGGCAGATGCATGGCATGAATCAGCGCTATGATTTATTACCTCATTTAATAAACAATGTGCAGAAAAGAATGAGATATTTTCCTCTTAAATTACAAATTAGGTACCTTCTTTCCATTTTTACTGAAAAGAGCTCTGGGTTCTGCATTTGAGCTGTGCCATTTGTTGCAGAAAAAAACCTAAATACTGACTGATCTCCCCTCCCCCCTCCTTCTCTCCAGCCTCTCCTCAGAAGGAAAATTTATGCAGTATCCCAGCATATAAATGAACCCATCCTCTCTGAATATTATATTGTCATGGCAAGCTTTCCTGAACAGATTCCGCCAATAATAAATAGCCTAGATGTTTTGTCGTCCAAAGATTTAATGGTCATTTCATTTCAGTTGAGTTTCTCAGTTCTACATAGCAATATAGCTGCTTTAGAAAATTTGTCCAGACACTATATCCCTCTCTCCTGATACTAGAAAATGATGGTTTATTTCAAATCTAAACTTTGTCACCTATGGTGAATGGCATAGGGTATTGAATGGCATGGGGTATTGTCATGTGATCTACTTTCAAGATATTACTCTATGGGTAGACTGACTAAACAATCATTCATTCCCTATTCTTCAGAATCAGGATCCTAGTCAGAAAAGCCATAGCAACTGTTCATTTACTGCAAGCTGGTGGCCAGTTGCTGATGTTGCTCTAAAGTTGATTCCCCCATGCTCCTACTTGTCAGAGCCCTTTAGTAATGCTGACTTCACAGTTCTTATTTTGTAAAAAAAATGTTTTTCATGCATCTTTCGGATAATTAATATGAGAGAAAAGCCCACTTGGAAAGGGCATCATTTACAAAACCATATGCCAGAATGTTCATCTGGCCTCAGGCAGCATGAACCAGAGGATTCTTGCATTCATTTTGGCTGTGATTATATGGTAGGTGGAAGTTTGCCAACAGTGAATGTGCCGTGAAAAGGTGTAAAATGTCAGTCGCTTGCTCTGTGTGTTTAAACAAAGAACATTTGCAATTTATGAAGTGTCTCGGAACAGGCTTGCAAATAATGAGGAACACTAAATGAACTAAATTGGGGGGGAAAAGGCTGCTGACTTAAGCAGCATATAGATGATGTGTTGCATCGTGTGTTCTTGGGTCAGCTTTTCACAGCTTGTGTTTCCGTGTTCCCCTTATTTTTATAGAACATTTGAAAGAGAGGCTGGAGGAATATATGGCTCGGTTTGTTAAAGTGAGAATTGTGCGCACCAAGAAACGAGAAGGGCTCATTCGCACCAGATTACTTGGAGCATCGATAGCTAAAGGAGAAGTCTTAACCTTCCTGGACTCACATTGTGAAGTCAATGTGAACTGGCTACCTCCCTTACTTAGTAAGTGACATTAAAACTTGCACTACAACAACATGTTATATTAGAACAGGGGTAATCGCAAGGCTTTCCAGATGTTCTGCCTGGAACCATGAATTACCCTATCAAGTTTCGTCAGCATGGGCCAATTGGCTACATGCTGGTAGGGGCTGCTGGGATGAGAATTGTAGTTCCTGAACATCTGAGAGAGCCGCGAGGTTCTAAATTCCCATACTACATATAGAGAGCCAGATTCTGCATTCCCGTGGCCAGAAAATGTGATCCATTTTCAAAATCAATCACATGGACTAAATGTGACAAAACTTGCACTGCAGCAACATTTGTTGTATTAGAAAATGTGATCCATTTTCAAAAACCAATTAAATGGGTTAAGTTAAAATGGGGTCCCAGAGGGACCCAGCAACAGCATTATGCCTTTGCTTGTAAGTCACCAGTTCATTTGGATTTTTAACTTGAAAGTAAAGCTTCCTAGACTACAACATAAGCATAATTACCAGGCAGGACATCCATGGGATTAAATGTGCTTAGGATTCAGCACTGAGAGTTTGGCCCTTTCTGCACAGTGGCAGAAATTATGCCGGTGGAGGGGTGGGGGCCATTCGCACGGGAGCATGCGAGCAACCCCGCAGAAGCCGGCACAGAAGAGGTGGCTTCACACGGAGCTGCCTCTTCTGCGTCCCCCCCCCTGCATCCACGCTGGAGGATGAGGTGAGTGGAGGGGATGGGGAAAGCGCCGTCTTCCCAGTGGTGTGGTTTGCAGCGCGCCAATGGGAAGACAGTGTTTTAGAATAACCTTGCTCAATGCGAGAGGTTATTAGGAGCAGCTTCACACCGCTCTTGGGCGGCCAGGACGACGCTGCTGCGATCCAGCAGCACCTCCTGTGCGAACAGCTGCCCAGGGACGGTGTTTTTGCCCGTGCAAATGGCCCATGCAAAAAGGGCCAATGGTCTATAGGTGGCTCTTTGACCTTCTTTCAGGAAACATTAATCCAAAATGTTTGGGTCTGTTCAGAGATAATTTGCCACTATTTTTCATAGAGATGCTTGAACACATGCCAGTTCAGCCCACTTTCCATTCTCCAGTGGTGATCAGGCAGCCAATTAATCAACAGGCCATTTGACTGTTCAGAACCTATTTGTGAGTATTTACAGTCTTTGGAAGCTGACTCACAGCTGACAAGGGGTGTGCTGAGAGAGCTTCTGATCTCCTGTTGGGGAAATTTTGCTTAGGGCCCACTGCCCAGCAAAGTGTTTTAGGGAAGGGGAACCAGGAGCTGACTCTCAGCTGATAGGCAAAAAGTCAAGTTCCTCTGAAAGTCAAGTTCCCATCCTAAAAACTTAACTGCCACCCAGGTTTTCTGAATGCAACGGATTTGGTGTGTGTGTTTGGGGGGGGGGGGGAATAATCAGAAGCCCAGCTAATTTTCCTTCTCTCCTCCCCACCCCAAACCTGAGCTACAGAGAAAAGGAAAGGAGCCTTTTTGTCTCTACCTTTTGCAATGCAGACTTTCAAAACATTCCATTTGTCCCCATCCAGTTTGGAAATGAAGGAAAAGCTTCTTTTTCTAACTTCACTGTGTGGCTGTTTTTCTGAGGAACCAGAGTGGATAAGAACTCAATTCCTGGATGATCTTCCGATTAGCTGTGAAACAAGTGAAAACTTGTTTGGCAGCTGTTCCAGTTGCTCAGTACAATCTGCATATATCCCTGTTTAGCTCACAGTCTCATAAGGAGTGTCAAACAAGGTATATGCCAGACAGGTTCACTAAAAAATCTGCTGCAACCCTGATCTTCCAGTAGAAATTGGGAAATATGAATGTTCTTTATTTCAGTTCAATCAGTTCAATTTTTTAATAGTCTACTATGTTCCTAGAGCTCAGAATGAGGCACCACTATCAAGGAAGATACGAATTACACAATCTGATGATTCTGATATATTTCTAGAATGTCATTAACATCTGTTATAACATTTTGGTTTTGTCTTTATCTCATGGGTACCATCATGAGAAAGCTGGAAAAAATATGAAATTGTTCATTTGAAGAACTTTCCCCTTTTGGATTTTCCACATTCCATTAGCTTGATCTCCAGAGTGAAAACTAGTCACCACTGTTTTTAGAACAGCAAACTCAGGAAGAAAGATTCAAAGAAATGGCAAAGCTCCATTATGCCTAGGCATAATGCAGTGAAGCAGAAGCTAAATTCCTATACATTCTAAGTAGTAGTCAAGGCTCTGGAAAAGTTAGGTCCATTACAGCACTTATGCCACTATTCAAGGAGAGAAACAAATAAGCAGTTGTATCTATTGAGGGCATCAAAGTGGTAAAATGATGACCTTCACTTTTCCTAATGCATTTGACTGGTCTCCAGTTTTTTAATGAACACCTTATATTTCTCCATGGTTCTTCACACATTAATTTTTTGAGGTTTATATAAAGCCAGAGGAGCCCTTTGAATAATTAACAGATACAGTCACCAAGCCAAAGATTATGGTAGAGACAATAAACAACAGAAAATCAACCATGTAAGCTAAGGCTAAGACAAGATAAGTAAGACTAAGACAAAAAGACTATTTATTTACTACAAAGTTTTTTTCTTTTAAAAGCATATTAGTAACTATTAAAAAATTAGTTATCATCCAATGTAAAATTCATGCCAAAAAGAGGGTGTCCTATATGTGGCTAAAACTGTCTCTGTCATGAAAGTACTTGGATAATGTGTGCTTGAAAATGTGTATTTGTCCCTTTTATGCCTTAGATTGTATGTATATAATTAAGATATCTCAAACTGTAAAGTACAGCGGACACCAATGCATAAAGGTCAAAATGACCAAGGTCAAGATGCAATTGAAGGGCCTTTCAAAAGAGAATTACTTAGTGCCCTCAAGTGCTATCAGAGCAGAAGCTAAGTTACATGAGAGGATATTCATAATGGGCAGCATTTTCCCAGAATGTTTCTGTTGCTCTCACTTGAAGCTAAAATCAGTAGTGTTTTCATTTTATGTTACTGCTTAGTAGCTGACTTCTTAGATGACAGATTGGGGACAGCTTAGAACAGCAAAATGACAGAAATATAGATGACTTGACTTGTGTGGGTCCCACTGGGATGTGACTCTTTTTGAAGGACTATAATTGCTTTTAATCATTGACCGAGTGCATCCAACCCATTTCAGATAGAAGCCCGATGCAGATTTGAAAACTGAAATGTCTTTAGGGCCATAGGGAACTACCTAGACAGTCTTCAAGCTCAGAGAGAAAGAGAGAATGAGAGAGAGAGAGAGAGAGAGAGAGAGAGAGAGAGAGATATTCATTTTGTGATAATACGCTAGATGGCTTGACTAAACCTGCTTTTTCTTTTATAATTTTCTGTTCTCATCTTTCAGATCAAATTGTGCTCAACCACAAAACCATTGTGTGTCCCATGATCGATGTCATTGACCACAATCACTTTGGCTATGAGGCACAAGCAGGGGATGCCATGCGTGGAGCTTTTGACTGGGAGATGTACTACAAAAGAATACCAATTCCACCAGAGCTCCAGAGGGCTGATCCCAGTGACCCCTTTGAGTAAGTAGCAACAAAGGCAAGCCTAGGAATGAGATACAACAGACAGCAGTAGAGAAAAACGGGGTTGCAGCAGGGCCTTCGGGCAATTAACCTCAAATTAGAGGTGGCAGGCAAAAAGAAGAGAGCAACAAACAGGAGTAGAAAAGGTCAGGATGTGGAATCTGGGGGATGGATGTAAAGATCTCCAGTGGCCAGCTGCTATGGCCCACACAAGGAAGAATCCAGTTTGCAAAAGTTCAGCTCAGTCTGCAGGAAAGAAAAATTGGCTGAGAGTTGGGAATAAGTGTATCTGTGCCGATTCACTTTACTACATTAGTTTATTATTTCTTTGCTAGAGAGCGATGCCACAGATGAATAAAAAATGAGCTGCTTTCTGCCAGCATTGGTCCTATGCATGATTGATGGTGTTGCTACTGTATACGTAGTGCTGTAATTTAAACGCAGGGGTATAATGCAGAAGGGTATCCAGCTGATTTGTGAATAATCTTGGATAAGCCCCCTTCTTATCCCTGGTATTGTGTGGATCAAATAATTCACAGTAACAATCTCCCAAGTCTCTGCAAAGTAAAGTCCATTTTTATTTGATTGTATTTTTTTCTAACATTGAAAGACAAGCTGGGATTTATCTGGAGCAGCTGATGAAATGACAGGAAAGGGTATCAAGGGTCTGGAAATGGAGTTATGAATTGAAACTACTGTGCAGTTACATTGAATGCTAAGAGTCAAAAAACAGTTCATTTCTGTTCCCTTCAGAGG
Organism: Sphaerodactylus townsendi; assembly: GCF_021028975.2. NCBI lineage: Eukaryota > Metazoa > Chordata > Lepidosauria > Squamata > Sphaerodactylidae > Sphaerodactylus > Sphaerodactylus townsendi. The sequence continues at coordinate 37,227,185 of NC_059434.1, read as the reverse complement.
AACTAAACCAGATCAAGTTCATTTCAATTAAATGTCCCCATATTCATGACCAAGTAGCACAAGTGTAATGAGCTGGACATAGACACTAGTTGTACTTATTGCAATTTCTGTACTAGTCAACAGGCACACATTATAACTACAAGCCTTCCTTTCATCCTATTAGTATAATAATGCTAATGTCAAAGATTTGGTAATAGAAGATAGTTGCGTTGACAATATGTGATGATCACGACTAAGTTCTCTTTGACTGTGGCTGTGTGTTCTTTTGATACCAAGGATCATGGCAAAATTTTATATTCCATGTAATTCCCTAATTCTTCCTTTCCTCCCTTCCTGAGAGTTGTTTTGTCGGCTAAAGATGCATCCACACAACAGTGGATATTGCACTATCACTACATTTTAGCAGTCATTCATAACTGGATTATCCAGCGTGAACAAGCTGATCCAGTTGCATATGACTGCTATAGCTCAACAACAGCACAATATCCTTCAGTATGTGGACACAGCCCAAGATACCCTGGGAGTAAGGCTGTTTAATCCTCCTTTCCTCCCCACTACAGAGGAAAAATTCAGGAGTGTGTGTGTGTGTGTGTGTGTGTTAATGCTAGAAAGACATTTGATGAATTGGTTTTTATATTTTCAGCTGGACACTGCCATTTTCTCTTCAGAAATCTTAAGAAAGCTTAATATCAGGGCCTGAAACAGTCAAAAGCTTATACACTATTTTGCATTTTAATTGGTCTCAATGAATGACACTACAAACCTATTGGAAGCATTTTTCCTCTCCATTCTTGGTGAACTCTTCTGATAAAGCAAGAGGAGAAGATTTGGTGAGAGCTGTCAAAGGGAACATGGCTGAATAGAAATGGTAGAAAACAGTGGCATATATACATATATTTCCTTTCATATACCCTCTCATCTGATTTTGCAAACAGAGGAAGGATTAGAGGAAGATCAGAACTATGAAACAGTTCAGTATGTAATCCAGGATTCATTCACATCCATGCAGTTTTACCCATAGGTATTCTTGCATTTTTTTCTAGCGATGTCCCCGATCAGGTGTGCAGAAGCCCAATTTGTATTGGAACCATGTATTGGGAGAGGGAGCTTAGACTTTCCTTTTTCTGCTCTTTTCCCCCATGCACCCAACTTGAAATGAAGCAAACGGCACTGTTCCCCATTCAGGAAGCTGCATGTGTGCACAGACAAGCTATATCTTAGGTTTCCACAACAGAGCATATAGTGTCTTCTGGAGACCATTTCAGGATAGAAAAACAATACAGGAGAGAAGGGTCTGATCCCCCTTTCTCTGAGTGCTGTGGTCCCAATCCAAAGAGGCTCATATATGTCCTGGCAAGTACTGAACTTAGAACATGCTTCTCTATCCAACATGTGGGATCCTCGGAAAAAACATAATGTATAGTTTGTGTTCAAGCAATCACTGAATCCTTTTGTTGTGTACACAGACATCATTCAAACTCTCAGGGATTTTGTGCACTTGTGGTCTCCTTTGCATTAAGTGTACACAGGGGAGTATCTACAGAAAATGGCACATGGGGCAAACAGTGAAATTGCACCACCCCAACATCCAATTCAATTGTGTAATTGCACAATTAGCAATAATGAACCCCCCCCCTTCCAAACAAGGACTGATTAAGAACTAACTCAGAAATGCCACATCGTCCCAGTAATCAGCAAAAAAAATGATCTTAGCAGAAGTTGTTTTAAATCAGTGGTGGCAAACCTTTGGCACTCCAGATGTTATGGACTACAATTCCGAGCCAAGACAATTTTTTCCCGGGTTTGGCTTTCTTTGTTTAAATACTGGCTTCGCCTTCATTTTAGAGCCCTCCCGGGCAGTCTGACATATCTTCTGTTAAGCGACCACTTCCACTCCACCTGGCACACCAAAATTATCAATCAAATAAACAACATAGGTGTATCTTTTGACCAACTCCTACTGATGGACGAAAGACAGGCTTTCGGAGTTTTGAAACAACGCACTCTTGACATTGAAGGGCAGCTTCTCACAGCTGGAGCCTGCAGAACTTGTTCTCCCACATTTTATGGCATTTCACCACCATTGCCGGGTTTTATGGCTAAATATATTAGTAACTTTATGCCTATTAAAGGTTAATAAAGATATATGAGTAATTTAATCAATCCACATCTCCGTAGATATTTTATGCTTGCTCGGCTTAATGTGCTACCGACTGCCCAAACAAGAGGCAGATATCATGGCATCCCACAGGAGAACAGGACTTGTTCCTGTGCAGCGGGCCTACCCGAAACAACTGAACATGTGCTCCTTCATTGTAAAGATTTGGCAGTCTATCGGTTGCTTTTTCTCGAGGCCATCTTGAAGAAATTTTCAGTGAGATCAGACAAGGAAATAGTTTCATACTTGCTAAGTGACCATCATCCCCACACTACAGAATCAGTTGCCAGGTTTTTAACAAAGGCACTTGGATCAAGAGTGAAACCTTTGTGTAAATTTTAGTCAATTGGTTTTAACATAATTTGTATTTTACCACTCTTTATATGCCATTAAAGGTTTTGTATTTGTATTTGTATTTGACTACAATTCCCATCAGCCCCTGCCAGCAAGGCCAATTGCCCATGCTGGCAGAGGCTGATGGGAATTGTAGTCCATAACATCTGGAGTGCCAAAGGTTCGCCACCACTGTTTTAAATAAAACAAGGTAAGAATCAAATTTAAAGGGATCATCATCCTGGGCAACTCTAATAAAGTAGTCTTCATGTGGACAACTTTAATAAGGTAGTCTCCATGTGGACAGAATGGTTAGAATTGTGATTGCACCAAAGCTTAAAAAATACTGACCTAAATCAAGTCTAAAAATAGATGGGAAGAAATCATAGAAAACACTAGAATGTGATTACTGGACAGTGACAATGGAAGAAAGGTGGTTGTTGCTGTTTTAGCTTTGGTGCAGTTCTAGCTGCAGTTCCAACCATCCTGTCCACATCAGGACACATTTTAGACCTGCTGTGTAGTCCGAATTGAAACAATTTTGAGAGAAATGTATTTTTCACATTGAATCCATAATTCTTCACATAAGTGGTACTTAAGCTGAAAAATAAAAATCCAGAATGAAGTTATAGGTCTCTGTTTGAGACCTATTATCTGTTATGGATTCTTGCAATGGCATTCCCAAATGTATATTTAAGGTAAATCACTGAACCTTTTTAAAAGCTATCCAGACACCTGAATTATAAAATATACAGAACTCTTAGACTAGATTACCTCTTTCTTCCTTTTTAAATATCAGACATCACAGTGTGGGTCTTTACATAAATCTTCTGCCTGAAAGTATGGGGGAATGTTTCACTTTGTGAATATATCTAGAAAATGAGACTTGGGCATTCCACACTTATTACCTCTACTGGTTCTACTACTTTAGCTGATTTAGGGCTGTTGCCAACTCTGAGATATTTAGCTGGTAATTCTCAGCCTTTGAATGGAAAAAGTTATTCAACTCTCCCTCCCACCCTTTTTTTCTTTATAAAATAAAAGGACAAATTTTAGAAAGACATCATGGAAAAGAAGAAATTGCAAAACAAGTGCAGGCACACACAGAGAAAGAAGTTAAAGGTAAATTAAATTTACAGAACACACCAAGTAACCAAATCAACTTAAGCCAGTCACAACAAATGTAAATTAATAGCTGGTTGTTATATTTCTTTGAGGTTTTGCCGTGCAAATATTCCATGAAGAACATACTTTCTTTTCAAGGAGATTTCCTTTTCCAAGCATGTTCATGAATATTTGGAATCTTGCATCACATTTTATCATATTTTGGGTGTTCTTAATACACATTTTTTGTTTTTCAATTTATTTTCTGTGGCCCATTTGATAATCGACAGGCAATCTAACAGGGTAACAGCACAATAACACAGCTTTTCTACCATATCCTAACCCTGAAACAACTTTTTTCTCCCTCACCCCCTTTTTATCATAAACAACACACTTGATTAAGAGTTCTACACTAACTTACTAATAATAGTTAAAACTTTGGCAGCAGTAGTCCAATGGGCACAGCAGCAATGGTCCAATGGGCACACACAAAGGGTTGCATCTGCTGTCCCTCCCATCACTCACTTTCTTTCTGGGTTCACTGCCTCCTGGGGGAGGGGCTTCTAGGGCCACACAAGAGCAGTTTCTTCATGAATCGAACAAGGAAGTGGGAGGGCCAGGCCAAATGGCAGATCAGATTGCCTGTGGTTTTTTCCCACTTAAACAAAAAACTGCAGGAAGTCGCTGTAAAGTATACAGCTGTGAGGTAAGCACTTCATGCATAAACGGCCTCACAGTTTCAAAGCGTGAGGAAAATTTTATCTCAGACTTCCACAAACAGCATGTTTGCCTTGAATGGCAATGATCAGTGCATTTGTATGAGATTATCAAGGGTTTTTCTTAGAAAAAACAATGTGGTCTACAGCTTTCTTTGTCTCAGATATCCATTTTTTTGTCTAAAATTGGAAGTTACTCTTAAGTCCCAGAGGACAGAAAAGTGAAAGTTAAGCAAGAGATTAAAACTTTTTATATTTGGTTTAAAGCCCCAAGAACAATCAATGCCTCCCCAGGCACTTTGGCTTTCATGGCCTTGCACTACTCTATAAAACCAACCTGCTGTAATAAAATAGCAAGTGCGCAATTGCATAACATCTAAACAGCAACCGCCTGTTGTAGATTAAGCTTCACAAATTGATGGTAGTTTCTAAAAGGTCATAGTGCTGAATGAAGCCTCACTGATCATCTGGCTCAACCTTCAGTGCAATAAGATTAATGCAATCCTAATCAGAATGTGACTCAAGTCAACTCAGGGTCATTTAAAACAGCTATAGGGTGGAATTTGGATTGGTGCCACAACACTGCAATATGGGACATTATCCTGTCTGTGCTTTTTTTTCTGATAAATTCCCTACCCCACAAGCTGCTATTAGCCCCAGTAGAGGAAAAAAATAAAATAGGGGGGGTCTGTTTTTCTCTCCCCCCCCCCACTACTAGCAACTCAGGTGAAGCAATTTCTATCAGAAAAACAGCAGGACATAAAGGACTAACCTCTTGTCCATACCAGCAGTATGGCTTTAATGGCCATTTAACCCTTTTCAAGGTTAAAGTATTCATTGCAAGGTCCAAACATGTAATTGTCCCCAATGTTTGATGTGCCTTTGGTTAATGGACTCCAAGAAGATTGTTTCTTGGCACTCTGAGAACATGAATCCTGAATCTTTTTAATGTAAACTGCTGATCTGCCCGGTTTCCATTACCAACATAAAATAGAAAAAAGTAAGTTGTTAACATGGTTCTAAAATAGCTGTTCTGTATCTTATTCTTTGGTTTAATGCTAAAGACTTTTTTCCCCTTTCCAATGAAATCTCTTTTATTCATTGTGCTTCCTATGTTTTATAGAAGTCCTGTAATACTGACATTATCCCCCCCCCCCCGCCCAATCACTAAATAGTGATCAGAAACTTCTGAGTTTCTTCATCAGGCTACATGTTCATTACAAGGACAGGGGGAGAAAAAAATGAAGAAAGGCAGAGAAAGGTGTTTCAGGTGTTGGGAGGCGAGGACATGAAGGGCATGGGATGAAGCCAACATCACTATGCTGCTTCTGTGCCAACCCGGAACAACCCAGAAGTAATGATGGGTAGCTCTAGGAATCTCTGCAAACTCTGTAGAATAATCATAGCATTTCTGGTAATTCCAAGACCTATGCATTATTACTTCCATATTATACCCAGATGCATCCACACAGAGGACAGTATCAATATTTCTGTTTGTTTCCTGCCACTCAAGGACATAGGTAAGGGGGGGGTTCTCAGGTTCAAATCCCCACCCCCCATTGCATGTCCGAAGCTCCACCCCACCCTGTTTGTGGGTTTTTGTATTTTTAAAGTGTTTTGTGGTTTTTGGCCTGCAGGGGGGCAGTTTTTATGCTAGCAGCACCAAAATTTCAAGCTATTGTCAGGTGACACTCCTGATCATACCAGCCAAGTTTGGTGAGGTTTGGTTTGGGGGGTCCAAAGTTATGGACCCCCAAAAGGGGTGCCCCATCTCCCATTGTTTCCAATGGGAGCTAATAATAGATGGGTCTACCCATTTGAGGGTCCATATCTTTGGACCCCCTGAACCAAACTTCACCAAACCTGGGTGGTATCATCAGGAGAGTCTCCCAAACATAACCTGAAAGTTTGGTGCTGCTAGCTTAACAATTGTACCCCTGACAGCAGGCACCCCCCCAAATTTTCCCAGATTGTCTTTTTAAATCCACCCCCTTCTGCATGGATTTAAAGGGATAATCTGAGGTCCCCAGCTTAAACATTGAAAGTGATGTTGTTTCAGGGTGGGGAATAATCCACCCCAAGACAGCATCACTTTCAATATTGTTTTATCTGGGGACCCAGATTCTCCCTTTAAGGTGGATTTAAAAGGAGAATCTGGGCTCCCTAATTTAAACACCATTGAAAGTGATGCTGTTTGGGGGTGGATTCCAGCATCACAGCAGTCGCCCATGGGGGGGGGAGGGTGCGCAAACCTCACATTTTGCACTGAGCTTCATTTTCCCAAGCTACCCCTCTGCCTGGAGGGGAGAGAGAAGGGACTTCCAGCTGCCAGCTGGGAGCCCAGCCAGTGGGGGAGGCGGGGCGGGCGGGTCACAGGAGTCTGCCATCCCTTGCCTCAGAGAGCTGCTTTTATAAGCACTTAGGCTGGGGGTGAGGCTTGGGGAGGCATGGTCATGCCCCCAACCCCCCCCCCTAAAAATCTATACCTACATCACTGCTGCCACTGCTCAGAGTAGCAGTGGACAACAGAGAGTATCAGCAGGAAACTGTTGTTTCTGAGCATGTTGGCATGACCCAAGGTCAGCAATTCATGGCTTGCTTGAAACTCAGCTGGTGTTTCAGACTGGTGGGGCAGTTATACTGTTTTACTGTTATACTGTTTTAAGTTCACTGTCTTCAATGGACTTAGAGTCAAACTAAATGTGACAGTATCCTCATGGCCACCATGAGGATGGCACTGCCATTTTAAAGACATTTTAAAATGCCATGAGGGCCATAGCACAATGCTCTTTCCCCCATCTCACATGTTTTCAAAAAGCACAGGGGAAGGAATAAGCTAACCAGGCTGCATTTGTATTGTATTGCAGCATTTTAAAATGACTTTAAAATGGCAGCGCCATCCTTGTAGCAGCCTCATGGATCCTATTATGTTTTCTTTGGCTCTTAGCAGGATGTAACTCTGGTTAGGCTTACATGGAATTCGATTACATTGTCCTAGAGGCTTGTGAATGATTTTTTTCTTTAAAAATCAGGTTTTCTCCCTTTAAAAACATAAGAAAAAGTTCCGGTGCTATTCAAAACATTTCCCTTTTCTGACTTTCCTTCAGAAATCCCAAGCAGATTTCTAATCTATGTTGACAGTATTGTTTAAAGAAGATTTTGGATTCACTTAACCAGACCAAGTAGAAATTTAAAATTCTATCTGGAGTATTTTAGGACTGGAAAATAAACTAGAACAATCTCTGTGCAGACAGAAATTGTGCACGATCCTATGAAATGTGTTACAAGTGATTTATTTGGCCAGAAGTACACACCTCGATATTCACAGTTTAACTGTAAATTTATTTCCAGCATGTGGCCATCAGCAGTCTAGCTTAAGTAGCTTTTGCACTATTGATGGGTTTGACAACCTCCAGGTGGTGGCTGAAGATCTTCCATTATTACAACTGATCTCCAAGTGACAGAGGTCAGTTCATGTGGAGAAAATGGCTGTTTTGGAAGGTGGAGTTTATGATATTGTGAGGCCAGGACCGCGTCTCTGGTCCTACACAGCTGAATTAGTTTAAGACTAAGTTAGAAAACACCCAAGAAGCAGTTTTGAAACAGAAGATAAGTTTACTGGACAGCGTAAGTATCTGACCAGGGTGTCCCCTTAAGTAAGAGGCACCCCCCACTTCATACAAAAGGACCAATTTTATAGACACAAAAATTTAGAAAGTTACAGAAGGTAAACCCTTCCGAGTGGCTCTCGAAAGAGACACGCCCACCATACGAAAGACCTTAGTCTTTATAGATACAGAAATACAGACGTCACACAGTTCATCCCCTTAAGTTTCACGTACATAATCCATACCCCTTTCACGTGCTATAAGCATGAACCTTAAAATCTTATTGGATAGATCTGTCTCGTTGTCACATCAAGACAGCCTCTATTCTACATGTTACATTCCTTCTGTTATTCAAACGCTGCATGCTGTTAGCTCGTGGCCCTCTACCCATATGCAAAGGGCAGCAATAAAACTAACTTCTGCCTTTCTTGTTTCCAAGAAAAACCTGTTTTTCTAAGTTTGCTCCCAGAGAGAGATATATCCCTAGGGCATGCAGGTTGATATACATTCTTTAGGATCATAAAACTTCCCTTTTCTCCCAGTTTGAAATGATTTAACTTCAAATGATTTACAAATATTGATTCTAACAACAATTATACCTTCGATTCTAAGACAATAGAATTATGGTAAAATACAAGTAAATATGAATCACTCATTATCATTTCTGTGTTCATTTAACATTATATAGAAAAACACTTTTTCCTATTAACTAATCACATTCATTTCTAGTTCTAACCAAAACAGAGTTATAAAATGCATATGTCTGCTGTCACGTTGGCCTTTAGTGACAAGATCTTAAAGATGTTATCTTTGCTTGCCTGCATACTCACTGACAAGCTTATAACATGCCTTTTTGACCTGGTGCAAACAAGCAGTCTTGCTAGTCACTATACAGAAGCTCCATTTTGATTCTTCATATCTTTGGTTCATATGACTTCCATATTTCTTGATCAAATACAATTTATAGACATTCTGGTCCATCCCCACAATATTATTCCCCACTGAAGTCCTTCCCCACTTCAAACCTACCCTCCTCAGACTCCACCCCTTAGACCTCTAGGTATTTTGCAACCCTGAACCAGCAACCCTAATCAATACATTATTTCCTTGGGGATGTATTTATTGTAAAACTATAGTTGAGAGCAGTTGATAGAGCTGATCTGCTGAAATTAGGCCGCTCTAAGTAGGATGAAGGCCTGGATGGTAGATCTTCCAGGAACCCTGTAAGGGAAGAAAGGCTGTATATATAATACACACATAATAAATAATGCAACCAAGACTAACACTTGTGAAAGATGGTTCTAGCTTCTTTGATAGAAAATATATCCTTGCCTGTTTATATGAACAGTTCATTTTGCAGTACATGGTGGTGCCGATGTCAGCATGTATTTAGGGGTGACTAACACAGTTAATTTTATTCCCTTGTGTGGCCACCTAAGTAGGCCTGCAAAGCCTCAGTGGTATCAAGAGGTTCTCACAGCCCAACTGAAAGAAAATACAGCTGGGCTGCAGGAGATGAAGCTACACTGTGGGAGGGGGAATAAGAATCTGTGTTGGCAAGCTGCACAGTTAAAAGAAAACAGTGAGCTGATGGAGGAGGTGCAGAGACAAAAGTCATAGGCACTGAGGAAGTTGCACTTGGCTGGAGAGGAAGCAAAATAATCAAAACAACAAAGCTGAGGCCTATCATACTGGAGGCAGTAGCTTCACTGGAAGGCCTAGGAAGAGCAAGAGGAAGGCACAACAGCCTGAGGGGGTGACAGAGTACACTATGAGGCTGCAAGGCAGGCACAGGCAGAGCTCTGAGGACTGAGATCTGACAGGCAGCAGAGGTGAGGATACCTAGGTAGGGAGCACGGCACCATGGAAAGGCCAAGGAAGGTGCTCAATAACAGTGGAGCCCAAGTTTAAAGGCCCAGCTCCTGGTCTGAGGCCACAGTATCTCTGTCACACCCTTACTGAAGGACTCTTGAGTTGCTCTCAAGTTTTATTCATGTTTGCTGGAGGAAGGTAATGCTTGAATTAGCAGATCAAAATTATGGTCAACACTAGTTCCTATAACCAAAGTAGGGATTATTCTGTCCATCTTGATCAGAGGAATTGCCACTGATCATGTTTGTGATCTGCCGTATACTGGCAGAAGGTTAGGACTGCTTATAAGAAAGGAAAATGTATGGGCTGATCTGGCTCATTCAAAAATATTTTCTTCAAAGACAAGCATATATAGCTTTGACTTGCCTCTGTTATCAAGTATAATGGGTAACTAATTTTTAGGAGGATGGATGCTGCAATTGCTGTTTATGTTTTGCTTAGGAATAACTCAGACAACTCATACTTTAAGAGATGTAGGTCACAACTAGCATTAATGTGATAGGCTGCTGAAAAGAGACCACAATCAGAGCCTCGTCCCTTAAAACAAAAAGCAATACTAGTTTTCTTTCTGCCCAACTATTACTGAAGAGGAGGTAAGCCAAGAAAATTATATGAGTATGTCTTGCTTCTGCCTGAACAATCGGAGCCATTTTGCCCGATAAAGTTTCTGCTGTGACAGGACCAGGCAGCTGGCTGAACGTCACACCCAACCAAGCAGGTAACATTTAGAATTAAATTACCCTTTTGCCATCATCCTGTTTGGCAGCTGATGGCCAGTGGGAGCTACTGGACACCGTATTGCTGTGCAGAAATGCTTGATTGTAGACAATTGGGAAGTCCTGATGGCCCCGAAATAAGAATTGTTACTTTGTATTGTACTTACATCCACATTGCCACTCAACTAGCAGATTGCTTCCTGATTACGGTGGAAACAAGAGTCCAGCTACAGAAAATGTGGTCTGGAGTTAATTTCCCGCTTTTGTTGTAATCTGTTCAAGAAAAATAGTTTTAGGTGAAAACTTAACGGCTTTGAACAATCCAGTTATTTTTCATACTATTCATTCAGTGCTTAATTATGGTTTGAAGAGAAGACAAAGGAAGTGGTTTGTGGGTTTGTTTGTTTTTGTCTTCTAAGTTATCCCCAATAATACTGGAGAGAATACGGCTTTTGCTACCAGATCAAACAAAAGGGAGACACGTAGGAAAGAAGAAAGGCCACCTTTAGGATTGTTCCACCTCTTCTGCAGTCACCCACTTGTCACTGGTAATAGATTAGTCTGTTATGTTTGCTCTGGTAGACCTAAGGCACTTCCACACATACAGAATAATGCATTTTCAATACACTTTTACAATTGCTTGCAAGTGGATTTTGCTATTTCATATAGTAAAATCCAGCTGCAAAGGTGCATTATTCTGCATGTGTGAAAGTGCCCCAAGAGATGAGCAGCCTCTGCTCTAAGGTAGGCATAGTCCACAGAAGCCTTCCATTAAGTAGCTGTCAGTGAGAAGAGCATCCCTATATAGTTAGTATCTTTCCTGACCAAGAGGCTTATTCCTATGCTTTCTATTACACTGAGCCAGCAGCCTGAAAGACAGAGGCCCCGCCAGAAGGAAGCCTGGATGGACCTGTTTTCATTGAATTTTCTGCTGCTTTCTCAACATTGACGTGAACAGGTGAAAGCAGAAGAAGTTTAACCATACAACAGACAGTCTATTCATAAGCGAATGTATATGCTTCTCCCGTGCTGGGGGAAGGGGGAATGGCACCCAGGGCAAAATGGTGCCTGGCCCCACCACCCATCCCCCACAGTGCCAGCCCTCCACACACACACACACCCCACTTACCTTAGTACCGAAGATGTCCTATAAATTCATGAGTTTGCTGCTAAGAGTTTGCTGCCACCTTAGAAAAAGCAGCCTGGTGAGAACTACACATCGCAGGAGACCTTGCAAGCCCAAACACCTATGCGGCTCACAAGGTCTCCTGGGAAGTGTAATTCCCAGTAGGATGCTTTTTCTAAGGTCGCAGCAAACTCTTAGTAGGAAACTCAAACTAAGGTAAGTGGGGGGCATGAGAGGTGTGGGAGAAGGGGTGGGGCACGAGGTGATTTTCTGCTTCCCACGTAACCCCAATGACACGCACTAGGGGCACAGCACCCCCCACCCCCACCCTGTTGCAGCTTTGCCTATATGCTTCTCCCTCATGAATGCACAGGAAACAGAAGGAAGCACTAGTCTCTCCCCAACCATCTAAGAACGTGACAGGAGTCTGTAATCATAGAAACACTTTCCTGAGAGTAAGACCCATTGAATTATGTTTCTGAGTAGATCTGTTTAGGATTGCTCCCTCTTTTAAGATACATATGCTTAAAACTCAGATGTGTCCTGCAATCCTATAAGCTGCTCAAGTCTCCTACCCTGCAATCACCTATCAACCTAGTGAAGAATAGAACTTTGCAAATGTTTGGCCCATCTGTTTTCAGAAAACAGTTAATCCAGATTTTAGTGGTAAGGAAATAAAACTGTAGAATTACCCCTCATGGTAATAGATGAATAGATTGCTGTATCTTCTTCTCCTAAGAAAACCCTAAGAAGAGTAAGTACAAACCTCTCATGATCATGTTTCTTATTATTTCCACCTGCACAGTCTAGGATCTAATCACACTACAAGCTGAGGTTAGGTTGCCCGGAATGAGTGGTGGCCAACATAATGACTAAGGTCAGGTGGGACAGGTATCTGCTTTATGATTATGTAGACTGCATAAATGAGACAGAAATCCAAACTCCAAAACTACACTGGATACAGTGTTATCAGATTAAATGAAATGTTGCCTTCTAAATATGTGTTGCTAGATACATAGAACAAATCCCACGTCACTTTTTTTGTCCTGTGGAAATCTTTTGTGTCTTACTGGCTCCCTGAAATCCTTTCATAATTCTAACCTTTTCATGTAAATTGTGTTACAGAGACATTGTCAAAATACATGTTCACAGTACATACAAATACATTTTATTTAAATATCATCTGTTGAGCCAAAAGGACTTTGATAAACATACATAAAAATACTTCACTACCATACAAATGTTAAAACAACCACATCTAATATAATAATATATGATATAATCATAGCCTCATACTCTTATATCTCTTCCTGGTATTCATTTTGGGTTCTGCTGACTCTACACTGTTCCATTATGCATAGCGAAGATTAACAACACAAGAAGGTCCAAGACCCTTGTCAAACATACCCCATCTTAGTAAATGAAAACAATTTCCAAAAAGGATTCTTAGCAAACATGACCTCTAGCCCACGATGCAGACCAGGACTTCAGTAAGATAATTTATGCTGCTGTCTTAAACGAGAGTGACTCTCTCCCAAGCTCATTGGCTTTAATGGACTTAGAAGGGTGTCACTCTGCATAGGATAGTCCTGCAAGACTATGTGCTTGTCTGCTTCTCATAATGTCGTCACTCTCTTGTTCAGTTCCCAAGACTCTGTAAGCATGAACTGGCTCTTCCACTTGATTCTCCCTTTGAAAGTGCTCCAAAGTGAGTAGGAGAAACCAGCTGAATTTCTCAGGATCAGTAACTCTAATCTCGAGCTTTATCTCTTTTCTCATGACAAAACTGAGCTCTGTTCTTCACTCAAAGTAGCCTGCAACAACTTAATCGAAAGACACTGCAATCTGGTGTCTATTGGCGGCATCATCTAACAACCTATAGAATGTAAGTTAGAAAATGCTGTGAAAAAATAAATGTTTATTCTCCTTGTGCTGCCCTTGACCTTTGCAGTAAGCTTTTATTTTGCCAGAGTTCTTATATTCTGGTTAGATGAACTGACAGTTCAGTTTCAGAGGAAGAGAAAGGTCAGCCTAATCACTAACAAACTCTCTTTGTCTACTTCTTACCTGGGAGGGAAGGACATGAGGTTTGCGTGACTGGTTGTGTGCATTATGTGCTCAGACATTCTGGCTAAGAATCGCTTTTCTCCCGTATTCTGGAGTCTGAGACTCACACACCATGCCCATCTCCTTATTCTGTCTTTTATAGGGTAGAAACTATTCAGGGAATATTTAGACACATTACTCACTGATCTAGCAGGAAAAAAATGTTTCCTCCAGGAAACCTCTTTCACTGTCTGGCCATTAAGGCCTAATTCCAGCTTTATTAGGGCACAGACGATAATGATGTACAAAGGACCAAATACCTACAGCTTCTCTAGGCATTATCTATCACACTCAAAGGGCATGGGTGCCATGACCAAATTGGAATGCTAATGATTGTGAGAATGCTGGAGGGGAAGGACTAATAAAAGGAAACATTTCTTCATTCAATGCGTGATTGGTGTTTGGAATATGCTGCCACAAGAGGTGGTGATGGCCACTAACCTGGATAGCTTTAAAAGGGGCTTGGACAGATTTATGGAGGAAAAGTTGATCTATGACTACCAATCTTGATCCTCCTTGATCTGAGATTCCAAATGCCTTAGCAGACCAGGTGCTCAGGAGCAGCAGCAGCAGAAGGCCATTGCTTTCACATCCTGCATGTGAGCTCCCAAAGGCATCTGGTGGACCTCTGTGATTAGCAGAGTGCTGGACTAGATGGACTCTGGTTTGATCCAGCAGGCTCTTTCTTATGTTCTTATGTTCTTATCCATTCATGTGGTGATCATATCACTGATAAAAATCATTATCCAATAAGTCATTTCATGATACCCATTGATTTGAAAAACACATAACAACACATCCTTTACTTTTTAAAATGCTTTTAAAAATATCTGGCTAGTAGAAACAATGCAAAAAGAAAGTGAAATAAAATACAATAGATGTTGTTAAATTATTCATGATGTTAGAGCATACAGTTCAAATGAGACATGATTAAAATAGATGAATACTTAATGAGCTGTCAAAAAACAAAATACACATAAAAGATAATATCAGCAAAATGTTACTAATGGGGGAAAGTTGTTTCATTAAGAAAGAAAAAGAAAAGCTGAAATATTATGAGTCTATTAATACTCTACCACAACATTACATACAAATATTAATAATATTAGGCTTAATGTGGATCTCTTGTTAATGCATTATAAGGAAATAAAACACATATAAAAGGACATGACATGACTTTATTATTAACAGTCAGACCAACAAAAAAACCCCAATCCTTTAAAATTCCAACTAAAACTACATTTTCCAATGCATATAAAAAAGGCAATGTAGATTATAGTGATGATATAATGCTAAATATATATCAGATAAGCTTTTACCTACAAAAATATTTCCCACCATATAAAAAGACCATCAAGTGACTTGCCTGCGACTTTTGACAACATAGGCACTAAATAAATGCACCTTGATATATTAGGATTTTCATTCTCCAGCAGCTTTTCCAAACATTTTCCTTGATAATATTGAAATTTATTAAGGAAGGGAACTAACAGCTTTGTCCTCACATCTTTTAGACGAGGGCAATGTAAAAGAATGTGTCTGGCGGTGTCTATTTCCACCAACTCGCAAGAGCAAATTCTGACTGAGAGTGCTATTCTCTTATATCTGCCTTCCAATACTGCTGATGGCAGAGCTGCCGCCCTGGCTAAAGTGAAAGCTCTTCTAAGCGGCTGGCTATCTAAATTCAATAAATAAGGGGATGGGAACAAAACATATTTTTGAGGAAGGGAAAGCATAAAACCTGGAACTTTTGCGAGATCTTGTTTCTTGCCAAGTCTTGCACCCTTTGTTTAAGAACTAGTTTAGCTGAGATAGCATTTTGAGACAAAAGGGTACTATGTGAAAAGCCTATCTTGTTTAGCTTCTCATTAACTGCACATAGCCAAGTAGGCAAGAATGAGTCTTGAGCTAATAAGGGCTAAAACCCTTGATGATTTGAGTGTACTGGTAAGCTGACAATAAAAAATTTCCAGGCCCAGGAAAGGTGTTAGATACACCTGTAGGGACCTGGAAAATTGCTCTAAGCCATTTTGTTTGAATGTTCTCCATCTTATATGGCTCAGATGGAAATTAGAGTACATACCATATGTAAGTTGGGTCAGAATTTTGGCTTGGTAAAGTTTTAAGACAGCAGGCACATAATAGCTTCCCTTACAGCGAATTTTTTTTATGGAATGTAGCATCCTTTCAGCACATTCAGTTAGTAAATTAAGATTCCTTGCAGATGATCCTGAGGCCTGTACCACTAGACCAAGGTATTTAAATTTGTCAACTTGTGCAATCACATTTTCTCTCATCCTCCAGATTCTCTGGATGTGTACCACAACCCATCATTTTTGACTTGGTATAATTTATTACCAGATTTTCATTATCACAGTATTCTATAAGAGAGTTTAGCGCTCTTTTAAGACCAAGGGAGATAAAAGGACCACATCATCCGCATACAATAATATTGAGAGGTGACATGTGACCAGCTTTGGGGGATGGCAGTCAGTGAACCTCAGGTGATTGACTATGCCATTTATGCAATAATTAAACAAGGTAGGGGCTAGCAGGCAACCCAGTCTGCCTCTTTTATGAATTTTTATTGAATCAGAAAGTAGGCCACTAGGACTGTATCTCACATGCAGTGAAGATAAATCATGCAGTTCTTGAATAAGAAATTTTAGCCTTTTGTCTATAGTGGAGGACTCTAATTTTTCCTAAAGCTTTTGCCTTGAGATAGAATCAAAGGCCAACTTTAAGTCCATGAAGGCTGCTTATAATGAAGTTGGGCCTTTAGACAAGTATTTTTCAATTAAACGTTGCAGAATCAGGCAGTGCTCAGTGGTTGATCTTCTCTGTACTGATCCTTGGTGAATTGAGCAGCATAATTTCTTTCTTGGGCTTGTTGAATATTTATTTTGTTTATTTTAAACATTTCTTTTCCTCCTCAATTCAGTGTTCCCAAGGTAGTGAACATTAAAATATTTCAAACATGAAGACATTTTAAACATAAAAACATTTAAAATACAAAAACATATAAAATATTTAGAACTAACAAAACATGAACACAAATACACATACATGAAATCACATAGGGAGAGAGATAATAAGAATTAGTGAGAGAATACAAAAAAAACAGATTGGAGTGGTATGATTCTTACAACCCACTTCAGTCAGCATTCTGGCTGCAACATAACCTCCAATCCACCCCATCACAAAGACCAGGTTGAGAGCATGTGCAACTGAGTGTGTTGAGCCAGAAACAAACTGAGACAGCCCCATGGTTGCCATGGCAGCCATGAAGTCCTGAGCTGGACCATCAGAGGCATCCTTGAAATGGAGATTGAAATCCTCTGGAACCACTATACTGGAACCCTCCAACACCACCTCTGTGACTGCCTCTGCCAGCTCAGTTAGAGAGGAAGCTGGGCAGTGGGGTGAGTAGTACACCAGCATTAGTCCCAATTTGTCCTTCTGGCTGAGCACCAAGAACAAACTCTCCCACAGGGCAGGAGGGTCATCTGATGAGGATAATGGAATCTCTATGGATCACAGCCACTTCACCACCCAACCCCACTAGCCCAGGCAGATGCTGCACACTGCGCTGGGTAAGCACTGGGCCCCCCAACTCGCCCACCCAGGCAGTGGCAGAGGTATAAGGGGACATGGGGGCATTGTGCACCAGGCATGCACCAGAGGCTGGAAAATCACCCCCTGCCCCCCTCACCATCCCCCTTCCACCACCCCACCACCCCACCCCACTTACCTTAGTTCCTCTCTCCTGCCCCTTAGTTCCCCCTCAGTTCCTCTCTCCTGCAGCCTGGTGGGAACTACACTTCATAGGAGACCACCAGGTTGCAGGAGAGAGGAACTTCCTGGTGGGAAGTGTAATTCACCCAGGCTGCAGGAGAGAGGAAGTAAGGGGCAAGAGAGAGAAACTAAGGTAAGGGGGTGGGGTCATTGAGAGGGGTTGCAGGGGAGGTGTGCGGGGGGGCAGGCACCATTTTACCCCAGGGGCCATTTTGCCCTCCTAAGCTTCTGCACCCAGGTCTGTATGACATGCACTACAGTGGCATGATCCTTTCTGCCTCCTTATTTGTCCAATAGAAGCAGCCCACCAATAGAAGACTGCTGGGTCTGCATCCATCTGGTTATGGACATGCTGCTCTAGGGGAAGTGTAACTCCATCCAGAATATGACTATGCCTGTTTCTGGATGAGATCTTCCCACCACCAATAGCACCTCTGTTTTGTTGGGATTAACCTTCAGCCCATTTGCCTACATCCATCCCAAAGCTGCCTTCAGGCACTGTTTCACAGTTTCCACAGCCTCCTTGGGATCTGCTGGAAATACAAAATAGAGCTGAGTGTTATCCATATATCAGTAGCAACTCAGTCCAAATCTCCATACGACCTGCCTCAGCAGCTTCTTCTAGATGTTATAAAGCATGAGAGACAAGATGGAACCTTGTGGGAACACATAGAGCAGAGGCCAAGGGGCCAAAGCAGTTCTCCTTGCACCACACTCTGAAACCTATCTTTGAAGTATGACTGCAACCACCACTAAATGATGCTGCCCAGGTCCAAACCAGAATGGGAGTTCAGAAATATATTTAATCATTTACCAGGCTGACCAAAGCCATTTCAGCCTCATAATCAGGCCTGAAAGCAGATTGTAAAGGATCAAAATAATCTGCTTTGTCCATGAAGAAGAAGAGGAGGAGGAGGAGTCTGGATTAATACTCACTTTTCTCAACCATAAGGAATCTGAAAGTGGCTTATACACTCTTTCCCTTCCCCTCCACACAACAGACACCTTGTAAGGTAGGTGGGGCTGACAGAGTTGTGAGAGAACTGTGACTAGCCCAGGATCACCTAACAGGCTTCATGTAGAAGAGTGGAGAATCAAGCCCAGTTCTCCAAATTAGAGTCTACCACTGTTAACCACTATACCAGGCTGGCTCTCAGCCATCACTAGTTCAGTCACCTTGCTCAAGAATGGTGCTTTTGAGACTGGACATTGTTTCTTCAACTCTCCTGAGCCAAAGCAGGGTTATTTAGGACAGGAGACAAGGCTGTGTGTTATCAATAGATAAAATATTACCATTCCTCATCTTAGTGTTTCTGAGAAAGATGTTTTTGTAAGCCTGTTAAGAGATGTTCATCACAAAGGCCGTTTCCGCACGAATGTGGAAGCGGCCGGGTCGACGTTTCTGACGCCGACCCGACGACACTGGGACCGTCCGCACAGACGGTCCTGGAAACAGCCGGGCAGCGGGCGCCACGGAGCACTGGCACCTGGCCGACCCGGCATGTCCCCGGGCCTCCGGCACATCGCCGAGGCCTGGGGACACGCCCCCTGGCCCTGCGTGCCTGCTCCAGCAAGGGACAAGATAAGTGCCGGGTGGGGGAGGCGTCTCGAAGCCGCTGCTGTTCGCTCGGCAGCAGCTTCGAGGCGGCGTTTCCCCAACAAGAGCGCTTCCGAGCGCTCTGGGGAAACGCCAGCTTCGCAGCGTGAGGGCGGCGCAAGGGCGGCGCGGCTACGATGCAGCTGCGCCCCCTGTGCGAATGGCGGCCTGGAGATGGCGTTTTTGCCGTCTCCAGGCCGCCATTAAATGCCTGTGCGGAAACGGCCAAAGTTTCACTTTTAAAAACTGTGCTTTATTGAATATAATATCCTGCTATATCATTTGAGATGCTAAAGGTCTTCTTTTGTCACTGTATGTACCAATTCCTGGCATGTGCCAAATTTTGGGGTGATAGCAGAGGATACAAAACGCATGTATTTGTGAGGGTTGCAGAAAATCAGTTTCCTGAAATTGTATTAAACCTGGCAATGCGGTGGTTGAAACAAACATAATATATTACTCCTGGTAAAATAGAAGAGCCTAAAATAGCACTGTCAGGGAATTATATTTATATAAATGAAAAATAACACAGACATTTGTTTATTTAAATGTAGAAATCTGTTTCCAAAATTTTCAAAACTTTCCATTTGAAGCATGCCCTTTGGATGAATGCTGATATGTTGGGAAAGGCACTGAAGCTTCTCAGCTTCTGTTTCTGCTTTCCATGGTCCTATGACTCTGTTCTCTCCTTTTCTAAGTAAAAATAAATTGCTTCTTTCCAGAGCTGTCAATTCCTTGCTACATTCCATTAACTTGAAAGGATATATAGGGATACTTTCATATATCAAGCAATTGGTATAGAATCAGGTCAACACATGTGCGCCAATGGCTAATTTTGAGCGCGTCAAAGCAGTAAACTGGTTGCTATGTGATACAGAACTCTCATGATAAATATTGTGGTTTTGGCTGGCAAGTCTTCATTGTCCTGTATTAGCTAGTTATGCACTGATAGTGAGAGACAAACTCCTCATAGTCTTTGGAAAAGCATCTCTGCAGAAGTTTGGAGAATTTTGCAGAATTCTGTCAATGAACTACCTAGATGTCAATGCAGGGCCGTACTAACCACACATGAAAAGTGGCTTTACTCTTGCAAGGACAGATATTATGCATGTATGTGTATACATTGCTGGGTGACTTTGGACCAGTCACACACTCTCAGTCCTGACCCTGGCTAGTATTTGGATGGGAGACCTCCAAGGAACACCAGGCAGGCAATGGCAAACCACTTCTGAATATCTCTTGCCTTGAAAACCCTACTTGGATACCATCAGTCAGTTGTGACTTGATGGCAAAAAGGAGGAAAATAACAATAATAAATGCTGTTTATATTGGAGAAGCCCTTGAGTCAAACACATTTTCTGCTAAAATGTAAATGGAAGAAAATCAGTAGGGAACGGACATGTTACCCTGTTTCCCTTGGCCAAACAACTTGGAATTGCCAATAACATATTGATTTAAGTTAGTTGATTCAAACTTTTAAATGTGATTTGAGCCAATCTATATGGAGAAAATTGAATTTGTAATCACTTTAATAGGTAGTTTATACCAATTCTGTAAAAGATTCATGTCACCCCATCTGGAGTGTTGGTTTTTCAATTTAGCAAAATATTTGGCTAAAACTGCAACGTTTCAAAAGTGGCATGATTTATATACCTACTGCACTGACAAAGTTAAAAAACAAATGGCCAACCCCACTGCATATTAATATGTGTTTCAGCAACCATATATACACCTCTCAGTAAAATGCAATGAGATATGATGGTAAACTATTAAACCCCTTTGTTAAAAAGTACTTTTATTCCAGATTTCCTTTCCCTTGCTCCACAGTAAGGTCGGCAGTGGTTTGTAGACAGAGAAAGAAAATAGCGAAGTTCAGTGTATTGTCGAAGACTTTCATGGTCAGATTCAACTGGTTCTAGTGGGTTTTCCGGGCTGTGTGGTCCACCAGACCATGGCCACACAGCACAGAAACCCCACCAGAACCAATAGCTGAGTTCCTTTCTGTAAGGAATTCCAAAGAGCAGAAATAAAAAGGCTTTTGATTATAAGTCCGTTTATTCAGACATCCTGGAAAGCACACACACACGACATGGCAGGAATGAGCAACCCCGCTCAAACAACAGGTTATAATGCTGACTAACCCATCCCCCCTGCCCCGTTCTCATGAGAACGGAATTCTACTATGCAAAAGCGAGATAAGCATTCTCACAAGGTTGGTGCAGGTTTTGGCCGGACGCCCGGCCAAAAGAATCTCCGTCAAGGCCACGTTAGGCTGTAAGGGAAACAAGAACGACTGAGATCCTTACACTTTCTCCCACCAAGAGGCTAAGGGTTAAACTGTGGGTTACACTAACTACATGATGACCAGTGATCATCACGCTTCTTGTATATACTACTAAACAGAATGTTATTACTTGGTGACTGATGCTATCAGCTTGAACACGAATCTGTCTTCAGCTAAGACCAACCATATTGAACCATGTAGCCTTAGACTGTTCCACATAACCATACTTCTCCAGCCTCTAGCAGAAGCTATTCTGAGATCTTTTAAGTGGAGATGTCTGTGATTGACCTTGAGACTTTTGGAATCTGCTCAGTGATGAAGGGAGGGCGAACTGCACCCAGAGCATGAACTGCACATGTGCAACCTCCCGCCCCAGAAATGCCCCCATCCCGCCTCCCCATGTGACTGCAATGGCAGCACCTGGGACAAGTCACCCTGGATGTCCCCATTGCAGCTACGCCCTGCATCTGCTCAATGAATTGTTACCCTTCTCCGATTAGAATGGGTAATCTTTCCTCTCTCCCAGAAACCATCTTCAACATGTTGACAATACAATATAGTATAATGTTTTATTCTTCAGTTTGACAGTCTGATTTACACCCTAGATTAGGTGTAAATCCCATGGCTTGCATGTTTCCCCATACCCCATAAAATCAATAGTAATACTAAAGTTAGAAGCAAATTTCTCCACAAGTGTGATTATTTTCATGTGTGTGACTATGGGGAGCAGTTGAGTGCACTTGTATGCAAACACAAAAAAACAGCATCTAGTTTTTCTCCTAAATTGGCCTTGGAATCTGGACCTAACTGATGAGGAGGGTGTTGAAGTGAACAGAACACCATCAGTGCATACTGGTTAGACAGGATTCAAGACTGGTGCGTAGAGAGCAAATCTGGGTAGAATCAAATGCATCAGGGACTGTCTGTAGCCCTGCATATCTGATACCTAGACCAGGAGTGTCCAACTCTGGCCCTCCAGATGTTCATGGCCATGCTGGCAGGGGCAGATGGGAATCATAGTCTATGAACCTCTGAAAGGCCAGAGTTGGGCACCCCTGCCCTAAACAATGGCATCATTGCTGTGCCTTTCACTGTCCCACTCAAGTCTGTGTAACAATCACATTTAATTACTTGATTAGTTGGGTGTTTGTTTTTAATATCCCTCTGAGGGGTTCAGTGCAGAATTTATGGTTCTTTCTCTTCCCACCTCCCACACTTGCTGGTTTTGTGGCCAACCTAATTATTTTATCGTAAGTGGCTTTTCTATTTGAAATGCTCAGTAATTCCTTATTTGAGTTTTTTCATTAAAAAAACTGTGGAATTTTTTGTTTGTTTGGGGTTTCTGGTTAATTTCTGTTTGGGGACATTTGGGGTGTCATTATTTTATGTAATGTCTGAAATCTATTGTAAGTTACCTTGTGATTCCAGTAATGGATCGAAGTCTACAAACATTTTAATAGTAATAAGTAAATGGCAGCCATAGCTGAACATAGGTCTCCCAGACATGTTGCCAGACCACACTGGAACTATGTAAACTGTTTCAAATATCCAAGCTCCAGGCTTCATAGTCTGTGTGTACTACATGTTTTAATTTGTGATTACACTAAGCTTAGGTTGTCCATTGTAAAGAACTGAATGCCCTTTGCATGGTAGAAAGCTAACAACTTTACATATAAATTTATTCTGAATTGTGTACGTGGTATTATTCTCCCCCTTCTATCAGGACAGGACTTTAAATTGGATAGTAAGGCTCTGTAATGTGTCAGAATATTTGCCATGCATGATTTACAGGCTTAAATTGAAGGCAAAGCCCACCTTCCTAATCTAATTACTGTAAGGAAGTCTAAACGCAATTAATTTTCACATATCCAATTGCAGGAATAAACCTAGAAAGCTTTCAGGTGGCAAATTGCTAGGCTTGTATCCCCACCTACTGGTAAAAAACAGTGAAATTTAGTTGAAAGCTATGTTGGAAATATTCTATTGGTCTTAATATTTCACATCAGATTTCAAAGTCTATTAAATTGAAAGAATAGTCACTTGTCCATTGTCTGCATAGAGCTGGCCAGCTTTGAACTGAAACACTAATCTGGTTCTTGTCCACTAAAATCAGAAAATCCGTCATACAAATGATCCTGAGGTCATAGCTGTGTGAAGGAGGAAAAATAGGCACTGACTAGTCCATGAAGCTTACTGGAAGAGTCTGTGTGTATGTGTTGTGTGTATGTGTGTGTAAATGCAATAGGTAAAAAATGTGTCCTTCCACACTAAAGTAGACCATTCATTTATCTCGTCTTTTTAATTATTACAGAAAGAAAGAGGTTGTTCTCAGCTGTTCTGCCTGATATGTTTTAAACCGGAGATGCTGGGAACTGCATGGAAAGCCTACGTATCTTCATATACATAACCACTGGAAGGTTGCATGTTCCTATAGGCTCAGACATTCTTTTCCCACGTGGCTGCTACCTTAATACTCTATAAGTATGAGAATTTAGCGCATGGGAAATGGAACATGTGAGATGCTAATGTGAGCAATACCCCAGAGCTAGAGACTGAATTATAAGACCACAGGTCACATTCTTTTGCTGATAGTTTTAGATGCTACATCCGCATATATCCGTTCCGCATATATCCGTCAGACCCAGAGGAGCCCCTTTGTCTAGCAAATGTATTTACCCATGGCAGCGAGAATGATAACAGCTCCTGGATACCCCTACATTCCTGTAAACAGCCCAGAGGTCTGACACCTCTTGCCCACACTGTAGAACATAATGGTCTTATCACTTGTATACAGAGTACCATAAAAACGCTGATATCGATGCAGGAATGTAGCAATCAGGATGTAGATGAGCAGACAGTCTTACACTTACAGCTTACATTGTTTAAGAACATCCTGGATGGTTGGGAGCTCCTGAAGATGTTTGACGTGTGATAATCTGTTGCAATCCTAAATCTCTTTGAAATGTATATGGCATTTGCTTTGATATAGCCAGTCGAAACCCCTTAAAAGCCCTGGACTTTCAACAGTCCAGGGCAGCTCTCCTGGTGCTGACAAGACCTATGCTGGTTTAAGAAATAAAGGCTGATTCTGCATGGGCCAAAAACAGCAGTGTGAAAACGGTGTGAAAATGGTGTAAAAGGGTTTAAAATGGTGTAAAAGGGTTTATACTGTTTTCACACCATTTTCACACTGCTGTTTTTGGCCCATGCAGAATCAGCCAAAGTATTTTCTTTAAATTCGGCTGTGGCTTATTAGCTGGGAAATCTGTCTGTCCACTTCTCCTCTGGCTTGAGGAGAAAAGGGTTCCTTGCTCCTTTGGCTCAAGGGCTGAAACGGACACCCTATTTGGAGCGGTATCACTAATGTGCTGGTTTGGTAAAGAAAACAAATATCCTGCCAGCTAAAGTCCACTAAAAAAAGCCATAGATTTCCATGTAAAAGTGTTTTTTCTCCTTGATTGGCTTTACAATTAACAACAGGACAAGAGGGGGGTGTTTTGGTTTTATGTAAGCCATGAAATACGTCTGTTTTAGCAAAATATTTGACAATTGGCTATTGAGTTGTTCTTCTGAGGGAGGGGAAAATGACAACCAAGGGGCTCCAGGCTAAAAAACCACAGGGTTTCAAAATGTCGACAGTGACATTTTGTGGTGTTCATGCAAATATATGCCAGATAACATAGGCAAGTCATCTTGCTCATCTGCTGGGAGTGGTCCACATCCATCCTGATTGGGTCAGTTACTTTTTTGACTGGATCTCTCTCTCAGTTGCGCCCTGCATAATAATATGTGATGCTATTATCTTGCATATCTGCTCCTTCTGGTCCCATTTTGTAATAATAACACCATCACCACAACCATCTACCTGTCTTTCTTTTGCCTTTACCTTTGCATATATATTACTAGCAACTAAGGGTTTGTTCATTTAATAAAGCGGACGTTTACAAATATAGGCTTGCTAAGTCTTTAAGTCAGGGGTCCCCAAACTACGGCCCGGGGGCCAAATGTGGCCCCCTGAAGGCATTTATCCGGCCCGCCAGGCATGGCGGCGATGGCTCCATTCATGTGCAGTGGGGGCTCGAGGGAGAGGAGGAACCGGCCCCAACGGCTGTTGATTGCAGTTACATGATGGCACCCCACTCCATGCATTTTCTGACCCAGAGTTGGAAACCTTACATGTGGCAACGCCTGCTCCGCCCTTCCCTCTCAGCTACAACATGTGTTGCTCTCAGGCTTTCTGTTCCGCCTCACTCCCATTGGCATCAGCCAGGCTGGCAAATCGCTCGCTGGCTGCTAGGGAGGAAAGAACCCAGGAAGATACCTGATACTGGGTTAGATGGAATGGTTCATTGGGAAAGTTCTGCTTCTTTTTTTTTTACAGGGGAAGGTATTCCACAGCCTCCCCAACAATATTTGGAGCCCACCCTATACTTGACATATTTTGGTCACTGTTCTAAAAATAGACCATGATAGAAAGGCTGAAAGGTGAAATCAAACATTTTACAATCATTTGTGCATAGGAATTTGTTCATAGTTTTTTTTAGTCCGGCCCTCCAACAGTCTGAGGGACAGTGAACTGGCCCCCTGTTTAAAAAGTTTGGGGACCCCTGCTTTAAGTTGATATGACAGTCTTTTCTGTAATGTGCCCTAGGGAACTGAGCAATCCCAAGTCATGGAAGAACCAAATGCCCCCAGATATCTGCTGTGACAGTTTTGCTGTGCACTTTAAGGATAAAGTCATTCAGATCTGCAAAGAATTGGATTCTGCTATTGAACAGTGTCCTGTGGAGGTGTCTGGAGCACTGTCTGGTCCTGTTTATTTGGATCAGTCCGGCAACGGCCGGCAAACACTGAAAACCGTGTACTCTGAAGTATGCCACTGTTTGCATACATGCAACGCCATTTGTGCACACACAACAGTGTTTGCATAGTCACGGAAGCCGAGGCTTCCAACAACTTTCGAGTGTGGAAGTCAGAGCCTGACAATCGGCGATCACCGAAGGCATCAATTTCCAAGGTACTACTATACTTAAATTGGAAGAAGGCTCCTTAGGATAGAGCAAGGCTTTTTGGAGAATGGTTGGACCCACCACAATGAAAGCAACCTTGAAAATAGATACTATCAAAGGCTTTCATGGCCAGAATCAACTGGCTGTTGTCAGTTTTCCAGGCTGTGTGGCCATGGTCTGATAGACTTCGCTTCTAACATTTCACCTGCATCTATGATTGGCATCTTCAGAGGCATGTCATAGTAAGATGTGTTTCTCTGTGACATGCCTATGAAGATGCCAGCCATGAAGGCAGGTGAAACAGTAGGATTTTGCCATTCCGCACAGCTTCAAAGAGCACTGAAAGCAGTTTGAAAGTGCATTATTCTGCATGTGCGGAATGAGTCTTAATTTCAACTGTGGTATTTCATTCCGTCTAAACAGATACATACTTCAGATTACCCAAGGACTCAACCTTAACATTTCTTCTACTCATTACCATTCAGCAAATATAACTTCCAACAATATCAGCTTGTTTGGAGCAACCAGTTTCTTTCCATAGAAGCAGGAACAAAACAGACTGCAGGGTAGGGAAAACTAAACTGAATGAACAGTCAAGGTAATGTGCATAGACCTGCATGCATTATCAAATTTATATCCCAGTGCAGGATTCTAGAAGGCCATAAGCACAGAAGTATGTGTGTACAGATATCTGAATGTAACAATACTACAGCCCATAAATATTAAAATCAATGTGGGGTTTTTCTGGGGAATTAAGGGGGATATGGGTTGTACCAAGGTTTGAAATTAGCATATTTTTTGTTTAGTTCTTTGCAAACAAGATTGCTGAACATTCTCTCAGGGCTGGAGGAATTGCCTTTGGTTCACTGTTTCATATGAATATATAACATTCTGTGATGGAGCTAGACGTTCAAAGTCTTTTTTTTATTTTTAGGAATTATTCAACTTCTGAATTATCTCTGCCATTTGTCTCAGAAAAAGGGAACTTTATTTCTTGGTAAAGTTATAGCCAGACAGCATCCCTTTAACTTAGTGTAAATGAGATAGAAAGCATGTATTTTTAGAACATTTATTTTATATCTATCTCACAATATTGTACAGATATTTGAAGAAGGGATTATAGAAATTCATCTTGTGGATGGCTCTAAAGATGGTAGGAGCTTTAGCACATTACGCTGATGGCTTGCTGCAGATATTATCTTGCCAACTGGAAGTATGCTAGGGAGAATACTATTAGGAAAGGGCTTTTGATAATGAAACATGCTTTGAGACTCTGGTTTTCCTTGTACATTTTCAGTGCGTTTAAGTCAAGTGCAGTGTTAACCAGAAGGTCATGATTTGTTTCTTGGCTCACAGGAATTCTTTTCTATCTGCCTAGATCAGCAGTTTTTTTCACATATCTGGAGGAAATGAGCATGTGATTGGTCAAACTAGTAATACCTGTGAAATGATTCATATTGCTCAAAAGCAGCAACTCTATACCAGTCTAGCAACTGGATAAAAAAAAATGCTTAGCCTGTGGACTGACTAGCTATTCTGGAACGCACAGAGTTATGAACTGCCATAGCGAAAGCCTGAGCATGCATCTCACACCACAAAGTACTCTGGATCAACCGACTGTAAAGTAGTTCTTGATCAAGAATGTGTGTTAGCCACTCCCCCCTTACCCTCCTGCTCTTGCTTTGGCTTTAGTGACTATGAGCCCAATGCAGATGAGGAAGGAAACAGTTTGTGGGAGCAACTCAGGCCCCATACCAGTATGTCTGCCCACTCCACTGTGGTAGGTAGCCCCTATGCTGGTGCTTCCACTGGGTTTCCAGCCCAGGAATGCCCCACTTCGCAGCCACAGAATTACACCACCATAAAGTGTGGTGAAAGCCTGTTTAGCCTCCTTTTTGCCCTCCTTCTTGTTCCACCCAAACCATTACAGGCAGCGAGCCCCCACCATCATCATGCTGGCCCCCACTGCTGCAGAGTCCCCCCCCCAATCTGGATTAGCATGTGTAGCTTTTCTTACACTTGACAGGATGTCAAAGGCATATTGTGACATCTTTCACCATCATCAGTCTGAAATTTTTTATGGTATTCCTGTTAAAGACAAATAATCATTTAGGGTATTAATTAAAACATTAAAACATAAAACAAATTGCCAATTCATTTTGAATAACTGAATGCATTTAATACATTTGTAAAAAAAAATTGATTGAAGTATTCCTGGTGCTATTGTTCATCAATTGTTAACAAATCAAAAATGGCCCAAGATTGTAGGAATGGAAGCTTCCTCGGAATCATTAGTCAAGGTCTACAGTTATGTTAACTGGATGTGGAATGAAAAGTCCAGATTCCAGAATATTATTTTCTGGCTTTCTTGTCACAGATCCACTCCATTACAGGTTTGCTTCTTTACAATTCTAGCTTGCAGTACTGAATATCCAGTCAAGGGAGGAAAGTGGTCTCAGGAGAGCCGTCTGGCATCTTTAAGGAAATGGTTATTCTGCTTGTATAGCTTTGGACTTTTGTTGTTTCTTGTCCTATAGTTTCAAGTAAGTAAATGAACCTCTTTCGGTTTAACAATTCTGTGTGTGTGTGTGTGTGTGTGTGTGTGTGTGTGTGTGTGTGTGTGTGTGTGTGTGTGTGTGTGTGTGTGTGTGTGTGTGTGTGTGTGTGTGTGTGAATATTTCTGTTTGACCTGACACAAAAGGCCTTTATTATTGGATTTCTCAGGGTTTTTCAATGCCCCTGACAGCAACTGAACACCAACCCAACATGCCTTTTGAGATAAGAAAGTGTCACTAAAAGTGATTCACAAATATTCACCGGAATCATAACAAGTAGAGTAGCGTGATGCTAAAGGATCTGTGTGGTGGTAATAGCTAAGGGAGCCTCCCATTAACCCAGCAAGTTACAAACAGACAAACCATTCATCCTATCAGTGGGCAAAATCATCTCACCATGACAAAATGCGGGGGAACTTGTCTTACTTGTCATCCTAATTCCCTTATTTTTGTTATTTTTATTTTATGATGATGATGTGTGCTTGGGTATAAACAAGTTACACATACCCAAAAACACCTTATTGGTATATTTCAGATATAATCAAGTCTCTTAAATATATCTGGAATGTTTCAGAATGGTGAAAAATGGGTCCCAAAAAATTCCAGAAATATTCAAGATTAACTGGAAATGCCATGAGTCTGTCCTTGCAGGCTCCCCAGACAGTTTTTCCTCCCTTTTTTCTCCCTTGAGTTTCTATGTCTCCCAGTCACAAGAGAGAAGCCATCTTAGGGGAAAATTCCAGCTAAACTCTCACCTCATTGCATTCAGACTGCTCTACAAGTGTCAGCCAACCCCTCACCCCCGAGGTCATCCCAAAAGCTGATAATTAGTCAAGTCATATTCATTCTTTCTGACCACAGGTTATTACAATTACCCACAAAAGTATAAAATCAAAACACATGATTTAAGTAATTAAAATAATACATGTTAGATAATGCAAAAATCTACAAAAACAAATAAAAATCCAAATCACGTCATACTCCTTGGAACTACTTTGGCCCTTGTCTTTTTCATCAGCCGAAGCAAAAAGTGAGACAATAAAAAGTGAGACATTATAAGTAATAAAAGGTTCATTGTCAGGTAAGAGCATAACCTATTTATCAGCAAGGTAATTAGTCCATACAGTTCTGCTGTGAATCTGGTATGAAAGGGTAAGCTCTTTTCCAGAAAATGTCCTGGAGACAGCACTGTGATAGGTTGGGAAGATCAGGAAGTTATCACCAACAGTTTCTGCATAATATAGACTATAATACAGAAAAAAATGTTCCTTTCCTCCACCTACCTACTCTTTGTATACTCTGGAACATCATCCTTCAGCGTAAGAGCCAGTATTGCTGCTGTTAGGAGTAAGCAAGCCAGTTAGAGAGTTAGCTTTTATTATTTTATGTGCCTTCTAGTTCTAATGAACTATATGCTTCATTTTAAAGAACTTATACTGAACTGCATTGTTGAAGACTTTCACGGCCGGAATCACTGGGGTATTATGTGGTTTCCAGGGCTGTATGGCCGTGTTCTAGTAGCATTTTCTCCTGATGTTTCACCTGCATCTGTGGCTGGCATCTTCAGAGGATCTGATGGTAGTAAAACAAGTGGAGTCGAGGGTGGGAGAAAAAACCATTTGTTTGTTTTAACAAATGTAAAGGGTGCGATTAGCAAGCTTGATTTGCATGTGTTGAGTGGGATTCACTCATTTTAGCATTTGAGTAACCATGAAGAAAGCATAATCAATTAGTGAGGGCATCTACATAGTAGTAGCCTGGCCTTTTGATCCCTTTGATTGCTCGCTGACTAGAGACATCCTTTGTCTGGGTGGTGTTCAATAGCCCTTTGATTGCTTACTGCCTGGAGAAATTGTGTGTCTGGGTGGTGTTCATTAGTCATTGTCTAGATTCTAGTTTTTTCAGTACTGGTAACCAAACTTTGTTCATTTTCATGGTTTCTTCCTTTCTGTTGAAACTGTCCATGTGCTTGTGGATTTCAATGACTTCTCTGTGTAGTCTGACATAGTGTTTGTCAGAGTGGTCCAGAATTTCTATGTTTTCAAATAATATTCTGTGCCCAGCTTGGTTTATCACAAGTTCTGCTATTGCTGATTTTTCTGGCTGAATTAGTCTGCAGTGACTTTCATGTTCTTTGATTTGCATTAAAGTTCTACTGAATTTCTTCAATAAAACTATTTTGCTTAATTCCATGCAAGTTAGTGGGGAGTGATTTAAACCAACCTGGATCTAAGTTTTGTCATGTTACCACAGCAATGTTAGTCTTGATCCCTGGGGCTTGCTAGACTGCTTTATCAGTTTGCCAAACTGTGTTAGGTAAGATTTTGCCAGTTTCAAGTGTTTTTGGGTCTTATAAGTTTGTTGTTTACTGAAATTACTTTGCGTTGTGCTCGTATTTTTTATGGATTCATGGGTTTGACACAGGTCAAGGGTCTTGTGTTTTAGATAGGTCAAGATTCTCATATTTTACATAGTTTAAGGTTGTCAAGTTTTACATGGATTCAGATTCTCAAGTTTTATATTGGTTGGGCTTAAGAAAGTTATTGCAATGAAGAAGATTCTCAAATTTTGCATTTTCATAGAATTTTTTTCCCTCCATAGGAAACAGTAAGAGATGACTGGGGTGACTATGTTCAGGGGCCCATAAAATTGGACCTTTTAGTACAATTGACTTTAAATTTAGTGATTATTTAAAGAACAGGAACCAGCAGCTCTCCTGCAGTTTTGGTGCCATTACCTTTAAAACACCCCCAGCCTTAAAGATTCTCCATTGGGTAATCTATCAGGAAAAAAATGGATCTGAATGCCATACCAGTATTTAGAACCCAGGAATACCAATACTTTTTTTCTGCTCCAATATATTAAAATATGAAAAATATTGATTTTTGTTTCTTTATTTCTTTTTGCTGTACATCTCTAACCAGGATGGAAAATGTGTAACGGTCTTTACACTCCCTTATTAACCTACAGAGGTTTACATTTTCTAAATGGGATTGACTAATGAAGTAATACTTCTACACTTCATATTTTCACAAAACAATAATATTTTAATTACTTTTATTATTATTAGTAGTATTTTAAATGCAAACTGCTGACATGTTTTCTTGAATCTATAAGTTTATTTGGCACATTAAATAAATGTTATTGAAGTTAACTCTTCATAAAATATATGGACAAACTACATTTCTGATAAGTTTTCAACTCACAAATAAAGATCTGTTCATAAAGAGAAGGATGGGTAATAATGACACAAAATGTCACTGGTAATACCATCTGCTGAGCAAGTAAAGTAGAGCCAAATCTCTGTTTCTCACTTGTCTTAGTTTCCACACTTTATTTACATTGCGGTGTTTGTGTTGAATTGGTAGGTGGAACTTTACTAATAGCAATTTAACTTGAACCATGCCCAGTCATAAATATAACAAATGCTCTGAATCCATGCAATTATTTCCAACATTCTAGAGTGGCTGAAAATCCTCATATCAGATTATGTCTCTGATTTCATTTTCTGACAGTGTAACAGGCAGCACAGGAAATGAGCTAGGTGGATTCCTCACAGTGTATGTATAACCAGTGTATTCACTATAAAGGAACCCATTTTTCCTTTTCCCATTCACCTGTGTGATCTTCACCTATTCAGGCAGTGAACAGAACGATCTGGGTTGCTTTCACACCTTCACATGGAGATTTTTCACTTAAAAAAAAATGTCCTGCAACATATGTAAAGCTGCACAGGCTACAGAAATGAATCCCCCCAGCCATGTCAATTCTCCCTCAATCCTATCAGCTGCACCTGCATAGCTGCAGATGTGCAACACACAAAAGGAGGAAAAAAGGAGGGACTTCCCTGCAATGGGAGTACAATAATAAACATGTTGCTGTAGTATTGTTGAAGGCTTTCACAGCTGGATTAAACTGGTTTTGGTGGGTTTTCCAGACTGTCTGGCCGTGGTCTGGTGGATCTTGTTACTAATGTTTCACCTGCATCTGTGGCTGGCATCTTCAGAGGTGTATCACAGAGATAAGTCTGTTACACACTGTATCTAGTGAGAAGGGAATGTTTAGTGGGGTATATATTGTCCATGTCTCAGGGTGGGGAACCAATCAGTAAGTGTTTGGCTGGAAACTGCTATGCAAAGTTGTGATTGAGTGCATTGTATTGCAGGTGGGGTTATCAGTCCATTTACATTGTAGTTGCATTTGCATTCCCTGCAGCAGCAGCAGCAGCAGCAGCAGCAGTATTGGTGAATGCAAATCTTGTGTCTGAGTGGAGTCCATTGTCCATGAACCTAGCATGTCCTTGGGCTTTGATTCTGCTGTTTTTAAGTACTGGTAGCCAAGCTTTGTTAATTCTCAGAGTCTCTTCTTTCTTGTTGAAGTTGTCTTGATGTTTGTGAATTTCAATGTCCTCCCTGTGCAGTCTGATACAGTAACCTTCTGAACTGTCCAGAATTTCAGTGTTTTCAAATAAAATATTATGTCCAGTCTTGTTTAGGACACATTCTGCTACTGCAGATTTTTCAGGATGGTAAAGCCGACAGTGTCTTTTGTGCTCCTTAATACGAGTCTGAATGCTGTGTTTTGTGGTTCCTATGTGTTTTGTGGTTCCTAGGAGCAGCAGTGGCGTGGGTGGTTAAGAGCTCGTGTATCTAATCTGGAGGAACCGGGTTTGATTCCCAGCTCTGCCGCCTGAGCTGTGGAGGCTTATCTGGGGAATTCAGATTAGCCTGTACACTCCCACACATGCCAGCTGGGTGACCTTGGGCTAGTCACAGCTTCTTGGAGGTCTCTCAGCCCCACCTACCTCACAGGGTGTTTGTTGTGAGGGGGAAGGGCAAGGAGATTGTAAGCCCATTTGAGTCTCCTGCAGGAGAGAAAGGGAAGATATAAATCCAAACTCTTCTTCTTCTATGTAGACCTTTCCACAGCTGTAGGGTATGCAATAGACTCCTGCAGAAGTGAGGGGGTCTCCCTTGTCCTTTGCAGAACATAGCATCTGCTGTATTTTCCTGGTAGGTTTGAAGATGGTTTGTAGGTTATGTTTTTTCATCAGTTTTCCTATTTGATCTGTGATTCCCTTGATGTATGGTAGAAATATTTTTCCTGTGGTGGGCTGTTTCTCCTCAGTCCTCTGGGTTTCTCTTGGTTTTAAAGCTCTTCTTATTTCTGTTGTGGAGTAGCCAATAGCCTGCAGAGCCCAGTTTAGATGATTAATTTCATCAGAGAGGAGATAAGGTTCACAAATTCATTTTGCACAATCTATCAGAGTTTTGATTATACCTCTTTTTTGTTGTGGGTGGTGGTTGGAGTTTTCATGTAGATACCGGTGTGTGTGGGTTTTCTCTGTGTGTGGGTTTTCTGTATACTGTGTGGCCGAATTGATGGTTAGGTCTGCGAAAGACCAAGACATCTAAAAAAGGCAGTTTTCCTTGTTTTTCAGTTTCCATGGTAAATTGGATGTTTGGGTGGTCCAGAAAATTCAGCAGTTCCTCCTCACCATGGCTCCAGACTATAAAAGTGTCATCCACAAATCGGAACCAGGTTGCAGGTTTCCTGGGTGCTGTTTTGGGGGCTTGTTTCTCAAAATGTTCCATGTAAAAATTGGCTATCACCAGGCTGAGGGGGCTTCCCATGGCTACCCTATTTGTCTGCTCATAGTAATCATTGTCCCACTGGAGTTCATCAGAGTTCCAGTGAGACACACTTGCAGTCATTGGCCAGATTTTGCCAGACGACATCACAGCTTTGTTTCAACACTGCCTATCAACCAGCTACTTCCAATGAGACAATGATTACCCAGAAATTTTCCCCATCAAAACCAGTTTTAATTCCAATATTAAGAAGAAGAGTTTGGATTTGTATTCCTCCTGTCTCTCCTGTAAGAAGACTCAAAGGAGCTTACAAAGTCATTTCCCTTCCTCTCCCCGCAACATACACTTTGTGAGTCATGTGGGGCTGAGACAGTTTTGAACAAACTGTGACAAGCCCACGATCACCCAACAGGAATGTAGGAGTGGGGGAACAAATCCAGTTCACCAGATAAGGGTTTGTTGCTCAGGTGAAGGAGTGGGGAATCAAACCTGGTTCTCCAGATCAGAGTCCACCTGCTCTTATCCACTACACCATATTGGTTAAAAAAACTGGACTCAATTTTACTAAGAACCAAAGCCAATCACATAAATCAACTACTACTAAGCCTTATCATCATGATGACAATGTCAAAAAGAAAATAAAGACAGATTGCATTTGGATTCCACTGCAAGAGTCATGACCCTATCAACCATGCTGACAGTACTGGTACTGGTGTGAGAAATGATGTGATAATATGAGAAATTATGTAGTATCACTTCTGTAACCTACTTATCCTTGGCCACATCAATCTCCATTGGAGACTTAGGAAATAATATATGACAGCACCCTGTGGCTTAACAAACCAATATGAAATTGCTTGAACAAATTAACAAACTTTTAATCTTCACACAACTTTCTATCATTTAAGAATAATAGTGAATATACAGTGAGTATATATATACAGCACAACTCAATTGTACAAAATTTTCAGTGCTGTTTTAAGAAAAAGCACTCAGAACAGTTACCACCACTAACAGTGTCCAGTAATGAAAAAATAGCAATAAAGTCCAAACTATTAATCAAGCAGGTCTTCTTTCTCTCATCTGGCCTTCTGCATCTGATGTAGTTGCTGCAGGTCTTCCCTCAATTTGGGCCTGTAAAAAAATAAGTCATTCCCTCAATTAAGCTGTAGGCCTTCCTTCTCCTGCTGCAGGCCAGATCAATTGAGGAGTGTGGGGCCCTTGCAGATGGTAATAAGTAAGCAAGCTTACCAACTGCACATGCTCAATGAGCTTTTATCCCCTGGGCCCTAAGATCCAACAAAACCAAAAAATACTAAAATGGCATGGGTTACACTTCCACCTTAAAGCAGCTTTTGTGAGAAGCAACAGAATAAGTTAATGAAGGAAAGCAGAGAAGTTGGTAAAAGTAAGTCAACTGAGGAACTCTTTAATCCATAAACCTCTTATTGATGTGTTCATTTTACAGAGTTTTTATCTAAATATCTAATAGCAACATGTGCAATAGCAACATGTGTCTCCCACCCACCCCATAAGTGGATGTTTAAATCCATGGTTTGGGGCCACACAGACACTAAACAGATTTTCCTACAAACTTGGAGGGCCGGGAATCCCTCAGGTTTGCAGGAAGATCTGAAATCTTAAAACACACATTTTGGGGAATTTAAATTCCAGATAGACAGCTAGGACCTGCACCAGGCTTGGTCATAGCAATGGACCCTTGGAATTGTTTTGGGCCTATTTGCAGTAGCAGCAGATGCTTGGGAGTTTTGGTCCCTGTGGCGGCAGCAGATGCCAGGAGCCACTCTGCCCCCAGTCTCAGTGGTGGTAGACACAGGAAACCCCACCAGGCCCACAGCACTTCCCAGACTTCATCACTGCCTCTGCAGGTAGGCTCACAGGTGGTTGGGGAGCCTGGAGCCATGCCAGGGTCAGCAATGGGACATGGAACTCCCCACTGTGAATTTCATCAGTCCTCACTTGTACTATATAACTATCTTCTATTGCAGAAAGAGTGAATTACTGTCATGCCACTATTTTTGCATGCTTGAAATTGCAGAAAGAGGATTCCTTCATTGTGTTGATGTTGGACATTTGTTAAGAAGTCTTTTCAGCTATTTTTCTTTTTTGAAGCTTCAGTCAAAATATGTGTAGCCAGTTGTCTTCTTTTCTGTGTACATTTAGTAAAACAGAATATGTGAGAATGAATCATTATTTGTGTGCACAGTATGATTAGATTTTCTTGCCAAATCTTTCCATTAACTGTAGTTGCCTGTGTGGAATATCTGATTAGCATGATTTTTTTTTCCAGAACTGCTGCAGTGATTAGAACTGATCACAGTTTAGCTACACATGACGTATATCAAGTAACTGTATGCTTGCCTTTTGGACAACAGTTGCACAATCTTACCCTGTATAATATCAGAAAATAGTTTAATGGGAACTAATGTGAGGTGAAACCTGCTGAATTTCAATCCATTAACATATGGCACTTCTAAAAAATTTACAACATAGCAGTAGCAAGATCAACTGCATGCATATGCAATGCAATATTTCCCAAAGAAGAATGCCAGGCAACTGAACGCAAGAAGCCCGCCAGGGATACCCAGGCATCATGATACCATGTATTGCAAGCAACTAACGTCCAAGCCAATTATTGCAAATTATAGAGTTTGGCCAAATAGGCTACAGAGGCAAAATAGCATGGTGTGTGGAAGGTAAATATCAACCCCAATTATGCATAGGTAGTATTTGATAAATGTTCTCTGAAGGGTTAGATGTTTCCAGTGTAATTAATTCACACCAAACCTCTGTGCATTTTACTATGAAAATGACCTTTTTCTGTAATAAAGAACAGCCTTTAGTGATTTGTTCAGTTATTTAACACAGTCAAGGAACGTAATTTAGAATAGTTTGCTGTGAATGCAGGTTTCAGAAATCTCTAAAAGAGTTTATTAAGGGTCTGTGTCTCTGAGGGGGAGAAGGACCAGCATAGCAATTAGACTTTGGGAGTTATAGCTGCCCTGCTAAGCAGGCCAAAGTGCAAAAGCTTTTATTTCACAATGTGTTATTTTTTTTAAAAAAAAAATTAAGATTCAAAATAGCAATCAGTAACGCTAAGTAAAATATAGCCAGGATAAATTGATCGTGTGTGGGAGACAGCATCTTCAATTGCCTTCAAGTCGGGCGCCTGGCAAATATTATTTTTACCTTTTATATATAAAGAGCATTGCATTAGGCATGGATGGCAATAATAATGTTTTTAATTTAGAAAAAATGTATGCATTAGGAACAGGTTACATTCATCTTCACTGATTATGGTCATGCAGCATCCCTCAGATACACTTTCCCACTTTTGAAAAATCAAAGATGAACAATCCAAACAGAAAATAGAAAGCCATAGCTGGAAATAGGTACTTTTTACATTCTATGAAAACGTGGGATCTTTGATAGATAATTAGTCCATTTACAGATGGTTATAGCTGATATTTTAATTCTTAACTATGCATGTTCTGCCAGGATCTATATTGAATGCCTCCCCTGACACAGACTTTGGGATTGATGCTCTCCAATAAGCAGCATCAAAATGGTCACTTGAAATGCAATCACAAAGAGATTGCTCCATGGAGTAAACCTTTGATGTTCAATGCATCATAATGCTGGCCTGCTAAGCACTTTGGGGGGTATTTTGAGGCCATCTGGTTTTTTTTAAAAAAAGGAAGGTTTATTGGATGAGACCCTGCAAGCAAACAACTTGTTTGACTTTTGTGGGTTTTCTAGACTGTGTGGCCAGGGTCTGGTAGTTTTAGTTTGTAATGGTTCACCCACATCTCTGGCTGGCATCTTTAGAGGTATATGGTAAGATATTACACATTATACATGATATTAGCCAAAAGGTTGAGAAGAGATGTGTTTCTGTCCATGGCTGCAGATGCAGGCAAAACATTAGGAGCTAAAACTATCAGATCGTGGCCATGCAGTCTGGAAAACTCACAATGGCTTGTAAATTCCAGCTGTGAAAGTCTTCGACAATACAACAAACAACTCATAGCAGCTTTCAGGTGATTGCATTTTCTGCAGGCACTTTGGTAGCACTTGTCAAATGGCCTCTCTTCATGGAGAGGAGAATGTAACTTGGATGATGAAAAATGTTGCCAGACTTGTTTCACTCTATGAATGCTCCTTGTTCTTCTGATTACTGAATAACTTCTATAATTCATCTAATCTGTGGTTGAAATGATCTAAAATCATGCTAGCATTTCCTAAATGCATTTTCTGCTTATTTTAAATATTACATTTAAATCTCACCTCTCTTACACCATGGAATCCAAGATGGCATATGTGGCATTCCCAGGAGGCCTGTCATCCAGGCATTGACCAGACTCAGGGCTCTCTATCTATATTCTGGTACAATTACATGTTGAGTTGAAGTATTTGAAATTGTCTTGTCTGATATTAAAAGAGAAGGACAGAACATTTTTCTCAAGGATACCACAAGCTAGGCATGCGGGTGACAGCCCTTTCCTGCTGCTTCTGGTCTCCACCTCATTTCAAGAGCAGAGTCTACTTCCTATCAGTTTGCAGCCCAGGGTCTAGAAAAGGGGAACAGCTTTTGAGGTGGATGAATCAGACAGTCTAAGTTGGAAGGAATTAGACCACAGCTTTTATTGAGTACAGCCGCAGGAGCACTTGCGCACCAGGGAGATGTATCCCTGCATTGGGCAGCTTGTCCTGGTCCAGTATGTCTTCCTCTTTCACCCTGCCTGGGGAATGGCAAACCCAGGATCCACACAGCCATGAGCCTCTGAATGGTTCTTTCACCACCCGGTGGTGAGACCCAGCAACCAGCCACTGAGCTGGGCTTTCTACTGATCCCTCCCAAGTCCCTTATGGGATGTCCCAAATGAGGAAAGCAAGTGTGAGGCACAACTTCACCCAAACGGCTATCTAGTATTTTTGGAACATAGGGTTGGGGGGTGGGGGGGTAGAAATGTTCTTTTGAAAAAGCTGATCGGTTGTCTATCTCATTTGTTTTGTCCCTGCTTTCTCCTCTGTACACATCCTCCTCCTATGTTAAGGTTAACTTTTCTGAATACAACATTAAAAACTCTGTTCCGATTGTTGCTCACGGGGCACAGATGGAATCTTCTCAGCTGGTGTT
Organism: Sphaerodactylus townsendi; assembly: GCF_021028975.2. Taxonomy (NCBI): domain Eukaryota; kingdom Metazoa; phylum Chordata; class Lepidosauria; order Squamata; family Sphaerodactylidae; genus Sphaerodactylus; species Sphaerodactylus townsendi. The sequence goes on along the minus strand of NC_059434.1, from coordinate 37,187,454 downwards.
TGACAGATACAGGCACCTGTGACTAGCACATTATTAATTCTCATGATTTCATAGAAAACAGTTGGTCTGTTGCTGCTTATCACTTTTTTTCTTGTTTCACAACAGACTGTGTAGTAGCTTTTAAATCCCACTGAAGTGTAAGGTTACAGACAATAATGAGTTTTCTTTTTCATTTCCCACGTCCGTTTAGATGCTGTGTTCCCATTTGCCAGAATCTGATCCCTGGGTATTCTATCTCATCTGATCTCAAAAATGGAACCTAAACAGGAGGAGACTCCTGCATCCCCCATGGTGCATTGCTTGCTAATCTTGCCAGTGCAGCAGGAATTTGAAATCAAGCCCCATGATGAATTTCTCAACAGTGACAGAGGGAGGTCCTTTCATTTTACATCTCTACACAGGGAGCTCTTGACTGTGCAGAGTTGTCACCTTGGGAAATTCAAGACTGTGTGCCACTCCCAGAATAATAAGCAGGGAAAGGTATCCAAAGGATATTGATGCCGACAGGGTGATGTACGAGAGGAGGAAAATCACTAAAACAGAGCACACTATGTCAGATTTGCTTGTAGTTGTTGTCTCTTTCCTGGGAACAGAACTGACAGAGACAGAATGCTGACTTCTTCAGGGCTCATGTTTCTTCAAGGAAATGCACTCTGTTTCTGTCTTTCTATTACTCATTGCCAAGACATTGAGTCTTCCAACTAATCAAGGTCCTGCTCTTCCAGGACTGCTATACTCATAAAAGATGGAAAGCCTTGTCAAGAGTCCAGTCTAATTGAGCCCCAAAGACCACTTAGTTTTGACTATATTGCTTTTCAATCTCCAGTGAAAGATGGAAGCCTGGTATATGGCATTCTGAATAGGGCTCTTTAATAATATTGCAAATTATTTTCATTTACTTTTAATCCATTCCTGTTTGGCATTTTCCACCTGCCTTTTTGAATGTTAGCCTTGCCTTGATGTTGCCACACAGCACAAGGGTTTGCAAAAGATATTGCTGAGGGTCAAGCTAGATGGCATAGAGATCACAGATCTCCCACCATCTTTTAAAGCTACATCTCAGGTGGCTGGAATTGAGATTTGGATCAAGGTGATAGAACAAGGAGAGGTTTGTTTATCAAAATCACACCCCACCTCTTTCTGACTCTTCAAGTCTCCTTCTGTGAGACTTTGAAAGAAAAAAGCAGCACCTGAGCAGTTTCAGTCAGGGATGTTTGATCGACCACAGGTTTGGCTCATGCCCTTCTTGCTGGATATGATCACAGAGACAATCATTTGTCAAACTCTTTGGATACATTCAAATAAATGTGGGCATGCCTGACCTTTGCATGATTAGACATCTCCCCACCAAAGATCTACTGACCACTGTCAAAAGGCACACAGTTACAAGAAAATGAAGACTGACATTTTTATATTGATTTAATTAGAACTTTTTATGCCACTTTTTCATCAATCAGAATGCACAAGGCAGTGAACTTTTTTAAAAAATTACATATTTAAACAATGAAAATATAGCTAAAATATATATAATTCAATTAAAATACATACAGAAACAAAAGGAGGCCCAAAAACATTTTGGGGGGTACAGCAGTTGAAATTAAAAAAGTCTTCACCTTCTGGAGGGAGACAGACAGATCTCCTTGGAATGGGATTGCAAAGTTTTGATGCCGTAACAGAGAAGACCATTCTCAAATTCCCACCCATGAAGATGATAAGAGGCAGGGTTCTGATTGGTTAATGGTGGAGGGACTCAGAATTGAGGGCAATAATACATATCATGGTTACACACTGTGGAACAGAATACAATACATGTGGATTGCTGTTCCTTGTTCTGGAAGTTCAAAAAGAAGAACTTGAATGCCTTTCTACTAACCTAATTCTTTATAATCCTTTTAATTTACATCTTAATCCAGTATTATCGGGAATCAAATTCACCAGCTGACATTGTCCTCTGGATTCACTGAAAAGCTGAGCCCACACCTTCATACAATCCTGAAACCTTCCTGTGATACATTTTCCTAAGCAGCACAATGTAAGGCCAGGGAATTCATATAAAGTCCAACAGCTGTTCTTACTGTGCTTTTCCCTTCTTCTCCTTTCCCTGGGGAAAAAAAAATCCTGACATCTACAATATTTCTTTAACAAATGGGGGTGGGGGTGGGAGTAAGATGCAAAGTAGAGACTGCTCCAAGCCCCAGGATATGACATGTCCCATGTCCCACTGCTGGCGATCCAGTGGCTCATCCTTTGCTTTTCTGCTGCTGAGGTGACAGATTTTCGGGTGTGACTAACTTTGACTTTAGCAGTCAAATATATTGGAATAATGGATATCTTGAAGCAAAATACCTTAACATGCTGATTGCAGAATGATCAAAGGCATTCACTTGCCAGGCCTCACCACACTGATCCTCTGCTCTTCTATCTGACTTCCTTTTAATAAGGCATGCTATTAGGAAAACTCATTTCCATATAGTTCCCCATCCAGCCAAATGAGCCTGTGTAAATGTGGAGAGATGGCTTTCATTTCATTTTTATGACCGAAATGAGACCCTTTTTATTTTTGATTTAGAGGGAATGGGAAAACAATCTCTCTTTTGTGGGGTGATAAAACAAGAAGGTTCATTTCCTTCAGTTTTGACAGCGTTGCCCACCCTTCTCCACAGCGACTTCAAATAAAAAGCAGACACTACTCAGGACAATAAAGTGCTCAACCTCATCAGCTTTCAGCTCCTTCATCCTTTGCTGGAAAGTGGTTTCCAGTGTTTTTCTGTCCCTTTCAGTTTTAAAAACAGCTTTCATGGCTTTTACAAGAAAATGTCATTGTGCCTCTGGTGCAGAGGAGGAGGAATCTAATTTCATTACAGTTAAGTGCCTGCCTCCCCATTACCTTCCATAAGAGCGTAACACAGCGCATTATAGAGCTTTAATAAAATTGGAAAGAGGAAGGTGGGAGCGCATCTCCGGAAGCCAAATTACTTCAGGCCACCTAGTTACCTTTTCATTCTCATCCTCCGTGCTGCCTTTTCTACAACCTAATTACTGCGTTTTCTGGGACTTGCTATCCAGTGATAACCAACTGGCCTGCTTTGTGCAGCAGTGCCATGGCATGGCTTGAGCTTTAGACTCCAGCCTCGCCACCAAATAATTGCTTCTGATGGCCATGTTAATCTCCGGAGACTGAGAACAAAATGAAATATTTAAAAATTGATCTTTTATTCCCAAAATTTCCCCTAGCTGGGGATGGGGCAACTAAGAAAAAGAGGCTGCCTTCTAGTCTTTGACCACATTACAGATCAAAGAAGTAATATTCATTGACTGCCTTTACTCCCTGATAGATCACAGGCCGTATCATTAACTGAATGTCTCATCCACTTAGCAAAATGCAAGGCCCTTGTCAGCTTAGATCAGTGTCACAATGTGCAGGTTTTGGAGAGCCCCGAGAAAAGCCAACCAACTCTATCTGAGAATATGTGCTGCACAGTTCGATTTAAAAGGACTCCTCCAATGAAAACATGCAAGTTATTCAAGCTTTGCGCCTACTTTATTTTCATTGTTCGAGTTAATCCAGCGACAATGGGTTTGGAGAGAGATGGAAGCAAACAATTGTTATTCTTTCTGCTTTTGTTACAAATCCAATGTATGTAATGTTGCTAATATATGCCATGTAACATAAATCTTGTTTTAGAGATGATAATGTTGTATTCCAAAAAGATAATCTGTCTGAGAATGCAGTTTTATTGAGGTGGGTTAAAATCCAGCTTTCAAAAAATTGTTTATCTTGAAAGAAATTTGTAAAGTTTGTCGTATAGAAATCCAGAATCATATGCTACTATGTTACTCATGACAAAAGGATGTAAGAAGTCTTGTTCTTCAGTGGAGAAAGAATCACAGTAGGAACTGAGAACTAATAGGACAGTCCTAGCTTTAGCTGTGGACTTGCGGGATGTGGTATTAGTCCCTTTCTCACACAGTTTTTCATAGATATGAAACTAGTGGCACTAATTTTTTCAGAATGCGAACTCTGCTATTTGTTTACTGTGAATGAGTCTCTAGTTTTTTCCTGTAGTGACTCTGAATGGGAATCAAGGATTTCACATAAAATAACTTTTATGTTTTTTAATATCTGCAGATGTTCATAGATCAGGCAGTTCGCTTGTAGGAATGGTGTCACTATGAAGCTATAATTCAGGGTAACATATTTACTTCCTCTTACTAGTGTCTGTTTGCCTCCTACCATGAGTATTTATAATTCAAGTAATATAATAAAAAGACCACAATGAATTTCCCATACCTTTTCTTCCAAATGAAACTAGTGAAGATTCAGTAACATTGAATAACTTAATAATAGCAGCGTTTTGAATAATTTTGAGCCTGTTCAGTTGATGATATTCAATACGGCAGCTTGCCAGGTAGTCATTGCTTTTCTGGATTACATATAACCAAAACAGGTAGGGAATCATTTATAATCAACTGACAGGAAGAAAGTAGATTCCTTTGAAATGTGGGGTTGGAGGAAAGTTTTACAGATAACATGAACTATTATTATTATTATTATTATTATTATTATTATTATTATTATTATTATTATTATTATTATTATTATTATTATTATTATTATTTATTAAACTTGCTATACCGCCCTATCCCCGGAGGGCTCAGGGCGGTGAACAACATAAAGTCATACAAAAAACATAAAAATGTAAAAAAAGGTACATTCAACAATAGGGCCCTTGAGACCCATATACCACCCTCTTCCAAAATGAGGAGGGGTCCCAATGATGTTAGGGGACCCTACTAGCAGGGGGGGGGCATTATCGGCGGCTGGACTCTCCAAAGGCCCGGTGGAATAATTCGGTTTTACAGGCCCTGCGGAACTCTCCAAGGTCCCGCAGGGCCCGAATAGCTGGTGGTAATGTGTTCCACCAGGCCGGTGCCAGGGCTGTGAAGGCCCTGGCCCGTGTGGAGGCCAGCCGCGTCATCAAGGGGCCAGGGATCTCCAGTAGATTCGCCTCTGCTGATCGCAGAGGACGAGCTGGGACATATGGGGTAATGCGGTCCCGAAGGTACGAGGGTCCCGGGCCGCGTAAGGCCTTAAAGGTCAACACCCACACCTTGAACATGATTCGGAATTCGATAGGTAACCAACTAACAAAAGATAAGTGACTTTTAGATCAAATCAAGGCTGAATGTCCCTAGAAGCTAAAATTCCTCAACTGGAGCTATCATACTTTGGTCACATTATGAGAAAACAAGATTCATTGGGAAAGACAATAATGCTTGGAAAACAAGAAGGCAGCAAGAAAAAAGAAAGATTCGACATGAGATGAATTGACTCTATAAGGGAAGCCACAACCCCCAGTTTGCAAGATCTGAGCAAGGCCGTTAATGACATTGATTCATAGGGTCACCATGATTTGGAAGTGACTTGACAGCACTGAACACATGCATACATTATTCAAGTACATGTAATGCTTTTGTGCTTCTGCATTTGGAAGCATTTATTGGATATCAGTATTCATCATATTGGCACCTGCTCAGTACTTTATTACATCAAACTACAGCTCACAGGTAGAAGAGTGAGAGCATGCGAAGTATTTTTGATCCAGTTTAGAACACTTCATCAGGTTTATGCTTAGCTATGGAAATCAGGCAGGCAAAGTAGCCAAGGCTTCTACAGAGGCAAGCCACATTGCTCTCCACCATCACTACCAATCCAGCAGGAATGTTGAGTGGGTTGTCTGAATGGTAAATGAACAGAGACACCCATGGGAAAGCAATGCACAAAGATGCAATTGAAAAATATTTGCAGTAGAGTTTAGAACAGCTTTTGATATTTAATAAAATGAACAAATTTTAAGAGTCCTGCCTATTGTTCATAATTAAAACCTGGTTTAAACTAAGGAGCACTGGCCAGACATTGAAATACACTTCTCATTGCAACTGTGAAGTCCAAAGCAAAAATGTACTCTTCCATGTGTATTGGTCAGTGGGCTTTGAAGCATGTAACTCTGCTTAGGATCATGCAGTAAATGACTTTGTAAGCTTCAAGCTGCTGATATTAGGCACTGTTGTTAATGAGAGATCCAAATTACTTTTATTTGTGGCTTGCATTACTAAACATAAAACCTCTTCCAAAGATTTCCCATCAGTAAAGATTTCCCATTCTTCAAACAACTATTGCTGTAGTATAACAGCTTAGTAGGTGATTGGGCATGTGCTGACTCTTTAGCTGTGCTTTCATTTTGAAAAGGGCGTATTCATAGGGCACTGCAAATTCCTAGGACAGTGGTGGCGAACCTATGGCACGGGTGCCAGAGGTGGCACTCAGAGCCCTCTCTGTGGGCATGCGCAAACAGAGTGCCACCCCCGCACAACTAGGCTGGCCTGGGCTGCTGGGCTTGATTATTAGCATTAAACCTAAGACCTAGTTTTGGGGAAGCAGTGTAGATAACCCTGTTAAACCCCACTGATTTTCATGCGAAGAACTAAAGCGCAATCCTTTACCTGGGAGTAAGCTCAGTTGCTGGCAATGGGGCTTGCTTCTGAGTAAACCCTCCTAGGGTCGTGATTCACCCGTTGGAAGAGATGCACAGTTGCTTCAAAGCACAGCTACCGACTACCACCAAGCTTACTCCTGAGTAACGCACGCCTCCGAGCCAACCGTTTTTTCTAAACGAAAACCTTAGTATTCAGGTTAAATTGCTGTGTTGGCACTTTGCAATAAATAAGTGGGTTTTGGGTTGCAGTTTGGGCACTCGGTCTCAAAAAGGTTCGCCATCACTGTCCTAGGATATTAGGGACTTGTCCTGAAATACTCCAACTCTGAAGAACAGGAAACTGTCTATTTAAGGCAATGTTTCATATCTCCATGGAGTTACTGTGAAATTTGGACCTAGTCTCTCAATCCCCATCTATGCCAAGTGTGCAGTGGGCTTTTGTTTGCTTTCAGAAAAGGTTTCAAAGTCTTCCTTTCTTCTGGTATCTCCCAGCAAAGGCTGGCTATGCAGCGCACCTTCTTTGTGATGTGTTTGATTGATTCTTTGGAACAGCTTCTTCCTTATGTTAATTGGACCTGATCCAGATATAAGACTATCATCATGGACAGAAAGCAAAATATACATAGATGTGGTTTGAAAATGACAGTCAGTAAGATAAGCTTTTACTTTAGGTGTGTTTGAATTGGTTTTAGAGCCCAGTCTTATGGAGAAGAATCAGACATCTGTCTATTGATCTACTTGCAGGGAGCCATTCTCAGCAGAAGCTGGCAAAATATTTCTGCATGTTTTAGCATCGCTCATGAAATTGTAATGAGCCACCTATAATCCTAAACAAACCCAAACGAGCCCCCTGGGCAAGGAAGATAGTCCTTTGATATATTCACTTCCCCTCTGCAGTGAGGGTAGATATTGTTGTAATTGGATATTAATCCTCCTGAAATACAGTCTTTGTATATTCAGAGTTCATTTTCATGAAAATATTGATGGGGCTTACTGAGCTATGATTATCTTTCTTAAGGCTTGCAGCATGACAGGGGTGGAGGATATTGTGCAACTCAGATGGATCATCTGGCTGGAAAATTGCTAGCCTTGCTTGCAGTTGGCAGTTGAACTTTATCTTGAAGGTCTGGTGAAAAATCACAAGCTTTCTCTTAGCTAGAACTTTATTTTTATTTTTATTTTTTACATACGAAGTGTTCCTTTTGGCATGGTCTTAAAAGTCTACACAAGGGCAGCAGATAGAGAGAATCCTAGGTACACATGCAAATGGTGTTTGTCAGGGGTATTTGCCTTATGTCAATGATGGAGGGTCTGCAGCTCAGTCACAGATTTTCTCATTTCCCTGCAGAAACTGCCCAGTTTAGTCCCTAGTATTTCCAGTTTTGAAAAGATCAGGTAGTAGGTGATCTGAAAGATTGTTATGGGAGACTGTGGAAAATTGCTGCCAGTCAGAGTAGGCAATATGGACCTTAATGTGGCTTGGCAAAGGGTAGGCCACTAGCTGGCTCCGTGTAAGATGTGATCTATGTTTGTAACATATTCCAAAATAATGTTAAGCAGCTTAGGTGAACTGAAATACATAGAAAGCAGGTTTAAAAGAATGAAATTCTATGTGGACATGACCCCAGAGAATCTCAGCATGAGAATTGCAGCATTAGCTAGGAATCTAAGTTTTTAAAAATGGAATGACCACAAAATGGTGACCAGGAAGTGTTTTTGAGTGGGTTAATGCAGCCAAACCAGGGGTGGAGGGTTGAAAAAGTTTTGAAAAAGTTTGCAAAACGTTTTCAGGGGCTTGTGTTGAATGGGCCTCAGCCTATATTTTATAGAAAACTGGTAGCCATAACCTGACTTCCTCAACGAATCACTGGCTGGTGTCCATGGAGCTTTCTAGGGTGAAAGCAGGCTCCCCAATTATAGCTGACCTTTGTGGCCTAGCTAATAGACCTGAATAGATTACTTGGACAAGTAACTTCCTTTATGGCGGGCACTTGCAAAGAACCAGAGAACTGTAAAAACCCTAGATAGCTGGAAAATTCCTTTAAGATGGCTTCTCTCTTGTCCTGGCACTGACAAGAGAAGAAAATATTTTACTTTCAGAAAGTTAGGGGTGTGGACTTAAACCTTGGGCAAGGCTATTCTGTGTATGCCTGCATTAACAACAACAATAATAATGAATATACAGCATAATACAGGTGTTTGTTTTCTACTGTCACATTTTCTAATGGATACTGCACCTACTAAATTGACCTAATACTGATCAATATTATTAATATTAAATTGATTTAAAATTTATTTTCATAAACTGTTTTGTAAAACTAGACCATATACAGGAAAAATCTTGGTAGCAAAGAACACTGTACCTGTGCAAGGTTGAGCATAGGTTCACATGTTATCAAGGCCTAATGTCCCCAATTAGATGAATAGCAGTTCCCCAGGGCCATTACAGGTTGACAAAATAACTCTTAAGCACCATGGTCCTGATCCAAATTGGGCCCCCACACACTTGGAATTAACTTCCAAGCACAAAACTCCCCAAATATGTTTACTGTAGAATGTATTATGTTCTAGCCTAGTTAAATCTCTTTGGCAAATTGTTGAAAATCTGGATCAGTGCTGAGCATATTTATAGTCTTCTTCATTCACTGAATCTTAGATGATGGGCAACCCCGTCCAGGGAGGGAGGGAAATCCCCTCAGGAGCTGGTGCACTCTGTTCTGGCATGGGTGTCCACCTTGCTGGTGCAAGGAGCAAATGAGCCAGTGGGGGGCTACTTACTTGGGGGGCAGGTATCACACAGCTCTGTGGCACCTGACCCAGACACTTGCCCCCAGACCTGCCAGCACAAAATGGCTCGTGGCATTCTGGGGGTGGGCCAGGGGGTGGAGCTGACCATAGTCGGCTTCTACTGCCCGCCTAGACAGTGTGCACCATTGAAGCCAGTGACAAAGATAGCCACTTTTTTGAGGTGTAACTCTGTAACCTCTATGAGGGATTCTTAGGCGGGGGTGGGTTTTTTTGGTTTTTTACAATTTTGGGAATTATGCACCATGGGAAAGCCTTTTGGAGAGGGCGGGGCAGTGCCAAAGTGGCGCTATCCCCATCCCCCAGCCTGTTTTGGATTGGGCTGATACTTGCTTAGTGGTAGTTAACTTATCTTGCTGAACTAATTTATTATATTCTGGTACAGTGAAAATTAGGGCCAGTTCTATTTGAATTTGTTCATTTGTAATTGGTAATGTGATTCGTTGTGATCTGTAATTATTTTATTAATGCAATGTAGAATGTTGTCATTAAACATCCCATATCATCTGGTGGGGGAGGGGGCAATGATTTTTTATCAAGTGTGCTCAATATTTGTGTTGAAACCATATGGCAACCCTATTCACAGATAATTTGGGCTCATTTCACACTATCTTCCAACTGTGTTTCTTGAGCATATGAGGAGGGAGTGGCATTGCACTTGCATGGTCACATTCAGATCTCACAACAAGTTTTAACTGAGGTCCAGTCAGTTATAAACCCATCTTGGTATTGTGCTGAACTACTTACCTCTGTCTTCCACCACCTCCTCTTACATGCAGAGCTTCACTGAAAGCTTCCTGATCTGATCAAGATCCAGTCAATTATCCGGGGCAAATGCAGGACATCCAATAAATTGGAGTTTGTCTGCCAAATCAGTTTCAGTACCAATTTAGAAACCCTTTGATTTTTCCAGAGCACCTACATTTGCCTGTCAGACACACCAGAGCTTAATCAAACCAGGAAGTATTAAATCAAGCTTTGTACATGCAAGAGGAGGAGAGTGGTGGAAGAAGGAAGTTTGCAACCACAGTCTGGTTTTCACTTAATCATATCATGTTGTGACATCTAAATGGGTCCTGCACATGTGATTTAAAATCTATATTTTGAAAGGCTTCTATAGTGTGTACAAAGCTGGATTGATGCACATGCATTCTTTTCCCACAGACACAGCTTAGTCAGTATGCAAAGGATAGAGGTCAGGGGTGGGTAGGCAATGAGTGCAGGCTCACTCCTGCATGTTCAGCTAAACCCAGCTTAGGCTGGGGATGGCAGGATATTAAATAAAATAAAATAAAAATGAAATAAATGAATAAATAAAATAATTTAATTGTGCACAGCTGGATGGTAATATGAAAAGGACACAGGCATAGTGATGGGAACACTTCTTTCTTTGTTCTCATTAAAATGTCTGGCCAAACGACTCCTATAGGTTTTTGTTGTGCTTCAAACAAGTACCTGCTAGACCTGTCTGACCTAAAATGATACTGTGGTCTAAGAAAGGAGTGTACAGTGCATGCCATCAGCCTTCTACTTTCAACCTTTTTGAAAGATCAATTATTTCTTTCCAGCCTTAATCACCCTCTCCATCCGGTAGATCTTCTCAAGCTCTGCTAAATCCTTTCCCGAGAGCCAAAAATGCATGCAATATTCTAAACGTGTCCATTAATCATTGTAAGAGTAGCAGTATACTACTCCACTGATTTGTTTTCTGCTGGCAACTTACTGGTTGTTAATGTGGGTTGCCAATCTCCAGGAATTACAACTGATCTCCAGACTTATTCTATTTTATTTTATTAAATTTCTAGACAGCTCCTCCCTTTCATTCTACGGGCAGTTTCCAACATTAAATATCAATTACCATGATAACTTCCAAAACCAGTTAAAACTATAAATCAATCTACAAACCAAGATTAGCTCCATTCACTGGGGAAAAAATGGCTGCTTTGGACAGTGGACTCTGTGGCATCACATCCTCGGTGAACTCCCTGCCAAACCCCAGTCTTCCCAGGGTCCACCCCAAATGTCAGGAATTTCCCAGAATGGAGTTGGCAATACCCACTGCTGTTAGTAACAATGTAGAATTGTTTAGTGGAGTTTGAAGTGAGTGAGAGTCAAGCTACATTTTATATATGTGGTTGGATCTTCCGATGTTCATAAAACATTAAAAAGCAGGTGTGGAGGAAGGCTGATTTGGGTTGTGAGCCCGGTGCTTGTGATAGTGGATAGTTAACCCTTTCTGCTGTGCAGCAACTCAGCCCAGCAATGAAGACTTAACTCTCTTAACTAACCAAAGGCTAGGAGTCCTGTACCTTCCTGGTGATGATGTCCTGTCAGCCAGTCTGTGCCCACAGGTGGCAACCCCAGAAGGCTCAGCTAAGGCAACCTGATTAGCTCGGCACTCCTCAAAAGAGGAACAACTGGGCAAAGGGAGGGAAGAAGCTGACACCAGCAGGGGTGGGGTTCAATGTGGAATGTCAAGGAGAAGGTAGAAGATCTGTGGGGCAAAGGGAAAAAAGGTTAAATGAAGGATAGGACCTGATGGGCATTATCTTCTCCAGGTTACCCAAAGAAGCAGGGATCTTCCCAAGTATTGATCCCTCCCCAGGAAAGAAGAGAGAACTTGATCACAATGGGTGCCCATGTCTTTCTGCATCTTCAAAACCCCTCACACTTAGTAGTTTTGGGAGGGAGCTATTTGTAGGGCCTTGAACCATGGCTGACTTAGCTTATGCATCTAGCTGCACTTTTCATAGTACTTAATCAGGTCTAAGGACATGATATTTATCACTGTGCTGTAAACTGAAATAAATAAATGAAAATATCTAACTTTATCCTGATGCCATTGTGAAATAATTATCCCTTTGAATCTGTTTGTCTTGTTCAAATTACAAGAGATAGCCCTGACCAAGTACATATTTGTCTGGGCCAACATTCAAGAGTTTTGAATAAAAGATCTTTTGTGAAATCCCAGAATTCTTCAGGTTTATTTCTTGTGCAAATACAGATCTTTTTATTAAGCTTCTCTCTTACAAGCTCATCTGTGTACTAAGTGAACATCATATTTGATTATGTTGATGCTGAAGGCCAGCAAAAGAGCATTGCTGTAATTAGCTTACCTTGGCTGGAAATGGAAAAGAAGAGCAGAAATCAAAATACCTGAGGAAAAACATTCAATAAAATGCTGATCAATTTATTCATATACAGGAAAAGACTGTCAATATTCTTAAAGTTAATAAAGTTTAAAAGCCGTGAGTACTCAGTGGATAATACAACTTACAGCCATTAATCGCTAGAACATGATTCACCATGAGCTATCTTTGTTTGAATTTGAACCTGTCCCTTATTCCAATCTATTTATGCCTGAAGGAAGATTTATTATTTTTCATGAGTGAAACCATCAGTACCTGAGTTGTATACTGATGGGAGCCATGCCATACATACAAAGCTGAAAATGAACATCATGGCAGTGTCTGTCAAAATAGATTGTCATTTTTTTTCCATATCACGATGATATCCTTCATTTACATTTTGCTATATTCCCTCTCCAGATCCCCTGTTATGGCTGGAGGTCTGTTTGCTGTTAACAGAAAGTGGTTTTGGGATCTTGGTGGCTACGATCCAGGTTTAGAAATCTGGGGTGGGGAGCAGTATGAAATCTCCTTCAAGGTAAGCTGTCCAAACGTTTTGTCACAGTGCACACTATTTTTGTATGGTATAGTTTCACATCTTTGTTTTCCTGTTTTAATTTCCAAACTGGACCTGACTCACAATCTTGGATACTAGTTCACTGATTTCTTTTACAGCCTTGAGGGACTACAAGCTTTCCTCTCCCATCATTTTTGGCATCAAAATCACCTCTCCTAGGGTTGCTAGCCCTGTGTTAGGGCCCAGTTGCCCAGTGCTGGCAACTTCTGGGAGACACTGGTGGGTGAGGGGTGGAGCAGATTCCTGTTTATCAGCATTGTGCCAATGCCATGATATCACTTCTATCACAAACATGGATGGAATGTGGTGATGTTACCAGTGTTGGCCAGTTACAGGTTTTTGTAGACCCCTTTCACACATTGAGTCTCTGTCGGTAAGAAAGACATGGTGCAAATGAAGTAAAATTAAGTAAAATTAAGTTTAAAAGGGGCTTGGACAGATTTATGGAGGAGAAGTCGATTTATGGCTACCAATCTTGATCCTCTTTGATCTGAGATTGCAAATGCCTTAGCAGACCAGGTGTTCGGGAGCAACAGCCGCAGAAGGCCATTGCTTTCACATCCTGCGTGTGAGCTCCCAAAGGCACCTGGTGGGCCACTGCAAGTAGCAGAGAGCTGGACTAGATGGACTCTAGTCTGATCCAGCTGGCTTGTTCTAATGTTCTTAAATAAATATCTCAAAAGAAGTCTTAGGTTAGAAAAAACTATAGTGGTTGGTCAACAGCCTAGATAAAAGCTGAGAGTTGAGTTCTTTAAACCTACCCTCAGAGATCCATGTCTAACACTATGATCAAATGGTTCTCATTCATCACTTTTCCATTCCAATACAGCAATTCCAATTTCCAGAGTGGAATGAGTGCCCATGATTGAAATCAGTGTATTTTATTCCATCCTAAGGTTTGTGATTACAGGTGCAGAGCACTGATTTCAATCACATTACACCCTTGGACTTGTCATTTCAGACCCAACACACTTCTACTACTCCTAGGGGCTGTTATTCTATTCTGGGGGTTGTCATTCAAGGCCCAGAACTCTTCTAGTATTCTCAGGGGCCATTGTTCCAGTCCCAGAACACTTCTGCTACTTCTGGGCACCGTCATTCTATTTTGGGGGCTGTCATTCCAGGCACAGATACTTCTTCTACTCCTAGTGGCCATCATTCCAATCCTGGAACATTTCTTCTGTTCCCTGAGGATGTCATTCCAGGCCCAGAACACTCATGCTACTCCCAGGGGCTTTCATTCCATTCTGCAGGCCATTATTCCAGTCCCAGGGCAGTCTACCTGGGTTAGGGTTCCCAGCTCTCTGTTGGAAACATATCTGGAGATTTTGGGAGTGGAGTTTAGTGGAAAGGGCAGGATTTGGGGAGGTGAAGGATGTCAGTAGGGTCTAATTCCATAGAGTCCACTCTCCAAAGCAGCCATTTTCTCCAGGGGAACTTATTTCTGTTGTCTGGCGTTCAGTTGTAATAGTGAGAGATCTCCAGGCCCTACCTGGAAGTTGGCAGCTTTAATCTGACCTTCATGCTAAATCCATTTTGCATTTTCACTTCAACTTTTTTGTGCTGTAATGTATTTCAATGCAGCCCATCCAAGTCAATTGGCCCTCCTGACTCCCATTAGATCCAATCAGCCTTCAAGCCTTTCCCAGTGTTCCCAGTGGGCAATCCTGTCCTTCATTTTAGAGTGTCCAGCAGAAAATACAGCCAATCCTTCCAAGCATGCAGAGAGGGGGAAACTGGGAGTGGGGGGGAAGGAAGCAGGGAAGGTATTGGGGAACTGGGAAAGAGACAGCCCCTCGGCTTTCAGCTGATTCCTCCAGATTCCCTCCTTCATTTGCAAGAAGACACCACTGTGAGTGAACCCACCAACAGCTGCCATTTGTTGGCAAGTGATCACATAATTCCAGCTATGCACCAATGACATGGTGACACTAATTCTGGTGCAACCCAGAAGTGATGTCACAGCAACACCCTAGCATTCATCTCAAACTTTATGACACAACCATAGAATGATGGATGAATGCTAGTGCGTCACCCTTACATGGTAGTATCACTTGAGGGTCAAACCACAAGTGACATTACCACATCATTAGTGATCCCTGCCTCCATTTCCCCCTTGCTGACCCACCAAGTGGCAGCAGGGCAAAAGAGCTGCCAGTGGGAGGTCTCTTGCTAATCCGGGTGACACAGCAGCCCTAGTCATTGGTTATATTGCAAACTTAGTTTCTTTTCCCAAACATAAAAGAGCATAAACTATGTCCTCCTTTATTAATACACATTCTAAAAAAATGAAGTGAATGAATAACACAGACAGTGGCAGGGGTTGTGTCCATTCCTGACAGCCAACATGTATTGGAGGGCATTTTCAGCAGACTTAGAAATTACTTACATGAACCAAACTGGTGTCATGTAACTTTGAATTAATTCTGCATGCAAAGAAAACAAAACTGAATGTCAAAAGCTAACTGAATGGACTGTTTGCTTTGCGCCCCTCAGCGTGTACCCTCCATAGGCAGGGTCGTTTTGGAGGCAAATGAAAGTGATCTCTTGCATTCCACATTTTGACAGGAAACCTGAACACTGTATTTATCTCATTTCCTATTTCCATGTTATTTGTTAATGGTAGGAATATAATTGCCAGGCGACCCATTCTTCTCTGCCCAGAAACCATGGTAATCATACTGTGAGCTCTGACACTAAATTGTCTTCCCTGTTTTGTTCAAGTGACAGATTCTTTGGAGCCATATCTCCTCATTCAGCTCCTCACTGTTCTCCTTTTGAAATAACTTTCAGTACTATTTTGTAATATTTGCTAAAAGAAATAATCTCTCCCTTATAGGGTCATAGAGGGCTCAGTAAGGGAGAAAGAGAACAAAACACACACACACGAGTGCCGTTTTAGACAAGGAGAGATGAGAAACACAGAGGCTTTGTGTATGTTTAGGAAATAATAAGTCCAATAGTAATGAAAGGCTTTGTAAACATAATTCTAATTTTAGGTTTTTATTCTGTGGTCAGAGAATGTGTCTTTAATATAAGTCACACACATGGGGGGGAGGGCGGTATATAAATTAAATATCTTATCTAATCTAATCTAACTGTCTAAAATATGGGTAGTATAATATTGTGAGTATAGTAAATAATTACATTTATAATTCTTTGTACATTTATGGAGTGTTCAAAGCACCCAAAGGATTCTCTTCTCCAACAGGAACCTTCCCAGCTGTTCATCACTGGAGGTATCCCTACTTAGTTAGGCAGGTAACTATGGGAAACGGGGCTTTTAAAAATAATTCTCTTCTCAAGGATGCTCACCTATTTCCCTTTTGTCCTCTTTTAGGTACTGCCCAGATTTTGTTCTGTAACCACATTTTTGGAGGATTATTTCTTTCTGATACGTTGTGCATAATGTGATCAATGTTTTAACCTTCTGTTCAGCTATTCTTGGGAAATGTGTGCAATGGCCAATTGGGGTGGGTGGGCTGTTGGGCCTTTTTATTTCTGTCTTAATAGTATTTACGTGTAAACTTTACTGAATGCTACATATTAGTAGAAAGGCAGTGTCCGGATGCGGCGCCCGCACCCGGACTGAAGCCGAAGGAGGAAGAGCCAAGGAGCTGTGGCCTGAAGCCGAAGGAGGAAGAACTGAAGCTAAAGGAGAAAGAACCAAGGAGCTGTGGCTCCGGCCGCACCCAGAGCACAGCTGAGCCCGCTCGGCTCAGAATCAACAGGCTACAGCTGGGGAGGGGAAGGGTTTTGAAGCAGGCAAGGGGATTTAAGGAAGAGCCAAGGAGAGCTCGAGAGCTGCCGCTGCAGCGGGGTGACTTGGGAGGGGCACAGTCTGGTGAATGTGGGAGTCAGGTCCTGGAAGGAGGGTGGGAAGAGGGTGTGGCGAGTCCATCTTCCGCAAAACAGCAGCCGCTCGTCCAGTGAGGCAACTGGGCGAGGCACTTCAGGGGCTAGGCAGCTTCGGCCATTAGTGAGGCAACTGCGGCGGGGCTGAGCCTGGCAGAGAGTGTCTTTGGGAAAAGGCAACTAGGGAACCAGGGAAGGGCAGCCTCTACCATCAGGCGCCCTGTGGGCAAAATCGTTTCTTGGCCCCTTGGGCCAATTGGATAAGGACATCTCTGGGAAGGACAACCCCCAGGACGGGGAGGGAGGGAAGGTCCCCACGCCCGAGGGTCCTGCGCAGGGAGGGGAAGCGCCACAGGCAGCAGTGGATTATGTTGAACAAAGTGCTCCATATACATTATCTCAAACCTTACAACAGTGTTGTAAAATAGGTGAGTATCATTATTCCCTTGTTGGTTGGAATGAAAATGTCTATTATTTTCCTCCAAGAAACTCAACAGAAAAAAATCATCAACTGGGATGGAGTAATCTACCGTGAACTTTGATTGGGGGAACCCTGTTTTCTTGTTCTCAAGCAAAACTAGTGAGTTGGATGGATTTGCTTGGGGACATTACCAATGTCTAATGATTTTTCGTGACTGTCAGTACAGAAGCCTTGTTCATTGATATGTTCAAAGTGCTTTTATATATATGTTTGGATAGGACAAATATATATTCATTCTTTCAGTATAGCCATTTTTTATTAATTAAAGACTTGTCACCTGTTTTATAAGCTCACATTAAAGTCTCACAATTGATGAAGCATGGGAATATTATTCTAATTTTTCATTTGGGTCATTAAAACTAAGTGGAAAAGGAAAAGCACAAGATTACATAGTTAGTCCATATCTGTGACAGGACTGCAACTGCAGTTCTCAAAAGTCACAATGAATGCCTTTCCACTGGACCACACAGAACCTTAGCTTTGTGTAATTGTATATAACGAATATTCAAACATTGAATATTGAAGAATCAATCTTGCCGAGCAAACTATTGGTACATAGACATTAGTTAGTAAATAGGATCAGAATCAGAGCCTAAATTCCCCATACTACAGAGTGTGTGTGTGTTAAGTTAAATAGTTTGTAATACTTTTCCTCAAATAATATTGTTTAAAGCTAATCAGGCTAAATACGATTATGGCATAGCTTTAAAACAACCCCCATGAAGCGACGGCTTAAGTCCCATATTTACATATGTAAGAGAAACCGGTTTGATGTGCTAATTTCGAAATATATAAAGATAAGACATAAGTGAAGCCCAGGAATCAATTTAGTATAGACTCTGTGAGCTATTAATAAGCATGCTAATCATATGAAGAAGAAGATATTAGTAAACTTCTCAGCAATTGTCTCCACTTTTCTTTGGATCTAGAAATAAAATGCTCTTCTAGAAAATAATATGATGGCTAAAAGAATCCTCAAAATGTTTAAACGCAAGAGTTAAGTTATAGTTGCTATTACAGACCTCCTAATTTAGCACAGATGGAGGGAAAACATCATGGTATATAGCCTGATCTCATCAGATCTTGGAAACTAAGCACAGGCAGTGCTTGGATGGAAGACCACCAAGGAAGACTCTGCAGCAGAAGACAATGGCCAATCAACTCTGCTTCTCACTTGCCTTGAAAGCCACTGCTAGGGTCAAATCAGTTGCAATGTGATGAAAATCGCAATCAGTTCTCATATCCTTTGTAGCTCTGCGGATCTCTCATTGAAAACAAACATGTGAAAAGGAAAAATGACCTGTGTGCAGAATTGGCAGTCAAAATGGAATCAGTAATCAAAATGCTTTGCAAACTAAAAAGTACTATGCAAACTAAAAAGCGAAAACAGTTCTTTTTAAAATGCTCCAAGAGATTTTATTTGTGTTGTGTGGAATGAGCCACTGTTGTAAATACATCATTCCTATTTAACCACAGATGGTGGAAGTTGATTGTTTAGTGTGACAACAGAATTTTGATGCCTGTAACAAGTGACAAGATTCAACTATTTACTGGAACATCCCTGCTAATTTCTGTGGTTAATTAGAAACAGAAAATGTATGGAAATTTCTTTCACATGTTATTTTGTACTTTAAAGCTGCACTGGACATCCATGTCAAATGCCTGAAAAGAATTATGCCAAGGTAGGACCTGGAGCCTCACACCCAGTGGTGGGATTCAAATAATTTAACAACTGGTTCTGGTGGTGGGATTTAAATAATTTAACAAATGGTTGTTTACAAGAACCATTTTAACAACTGGTTCTGCCGAAGTGGTGTGAACCTGCTGGATCCCACCACTGCTCACACCTATATTTTACCGTACAGCAAGACCCATGCAGGTCCCTATGTCAGACAGCAACCAAGATCAGCTCGCAGTGAGGCTGCAGCAACTTTTCTTGGAAGGATGCCAAAACGTTCTCTCTCCCCTTATCTGTCCTACCTCAGCACTGCCATTTAGCAGAAGCCAATTACAAAGGCAATGAAATGTCAGTATATATTTTCATTAGCATAATACAATAAACAACATAAAAATGCTAATTCTATCTCCTAACAGTTTAAGACTTTGAGAAAGGCTAGTACAATCGCTATGCAAATAATTAATAACAGCCCTCCCCCACAAGTGCATAAAGTGAAAGCAGTTAGCTCAGAAGGATCTGTCATTATTATAGCCAGGATGCTTATGTGCGGTAAGAAATATTGTTTTTGTTGGTGGCAAAGCCATAAAAATAGTACGCATTAATCATAAGGAGCATGTTGGCTCTGCAGGTCAGCTCAGGACAGAGAGCCACATTTGAGTTGTGGGTAAAAGCCACTGTTCGAAAAGGAAGCAATATCCATTTCTTCCTGCAAACATATCCGATTATATAGAGCTTGAGAATCATGTAAAGATTACTCAATTATCTTAGAACATAAGAACATAAGAACAAGCCAGCTGGATCAGACCAAAGTCCATCTAGTCCAGCTCTCTGCTACTCGCAGTGGCCCACCAGGTGCCTTTGGGAGCTCACATGTAGGATGTGAACTCAATGGCCTTCTGCGGCTGTTGCTCCCGATCACCTGGTCTGTTAAGGCATTTGCAATCTCAGATCAAGGAGGATCAAGATTGGTAGCCATAAATCGACTTCTCCTCCATAAATCTGTCCAAGCCCCTTTTAAAGCTATCCAGGTTAGTGGCCATCACGACCTCCTGTGGCAGCATATTCCAAACACCAATCACACATTGCGTGAAGAAGTGTTTCCTTTTATTAGTTCTAATTCTTCCCCCAGCATTTTCAATGTATGCCCCCTGGTTCTAGTATTGTGAGAAAGAGAGAAAATTTTCTCTCTGTCAACATTTTCTACCCCATGCATAATTTTGTAGACTTCAATCATATCCCCCCTCAGCCGCCTCCTCTCCAAACTAAAGAGTCCCAAACGCTGCAGCCTCTCCTCATAGGGAAGATGCTCCAGTCCCTCAATCATCCTTGTTGCCCTTCTCTGCACTTTTTCTATCTCCTCAATATCCTTTTTGAGATGCAGCGACCGGAACTGGACACAGTACTCCAAGTGCGGTCGCACCACTGCTTTATATAAGGGCATGACAATCTTTGCAGTTTTATTATCAATTCCTTTTCTAATGATCCCCAGCATAGAGTTTGCCTTTTTTACAGCTGCCATGCATTGAGTTGACATTCCCATGGAACTATCAACTAAGACGCCTAAATCCCTTTCCTGGTCTGTGACTGATAGCACTGACCCCTGTAGCGTCTTATGTGAAGTTTGGATTTTTTGCCCCTATGTGCATCACTTTACATTTTGCTACATTGAACTGCATTTGCCATTTCTGAGCCCACTCACCTAATTTATCAAGGTCCGCTTGGGCTCTTCGCAATCCTTTGTGGTTCTCACCACCCTACATAATTTGGTATCATCTGCAAACTTGGCCACCACGCTACCCACCCAGGTCATTTATGAATAGGTTAAAGAGCACTGGTCCCAAAACGGATCCTTGGGGGACACCACTCCCGACATCTCTCCATTGTGAGAACTTCCCATTTACACCCACTCTTTGTTTCCTGTTTCTCAACCAGTTTTTAATCCATAGGAGGACTTCCCCTCTTATTCCTTCATTGCTGAGTTTTCTCAACAGTCTCTGGTGAGGAACTTTGTCAAAAGCCTTTTGGAAATCCAAGTAGACAATGTCCACCGGTTCACCCCTGTCCACATGCCTGTTTACACCCTCAAAGAACTCTAGTAAGTTTGTAAGACAGGATTTGCCTCTGCAAAAGCCATGCTGACTCTTTCTCAGCAGGTCTTGCTTTCTACATGTTTAATAATTTTATCTTTAATGATAGATTCTACTAATTTACCAGGAACAGATGTCAAACTGACTGGCCTGTAATTTCCCGGGTCCCCTCTAGATCCTTTCTTAAAGATTGGTGTGACATTGGCCATCTTCCAGTCTTCAGGGATGGAGCCTGATTTCAGGAATAAGTTGCATATTAAAGTGAGAAGATCAGCAATTTCATGCTTGAGCTCTTTAAGAACTCTTGAATTGAATGCAATCTGGGCTAGGGATTTGGTAACATTTAGTTTTATCAATGGCTGCCAGAACTTCTTCCTTGTCTACCACTATCTTCGCTAGTTCCTCGGATTCGCCTCTCCGGAAGAAGCGTAGTACAGGAGCAGGAATTTTCCTCACCTCCTCTTGGGTGAAGACAGATGCAAAGAATTCATTCAGCTTCTCTGCAATCTCCCTGCCATCTTTTAGCACACCCTTTGTTCCTTTGTCATCTAATGGGCCTACTGCTTCCCTTGCTGGCTTCTTGCTTTTGATGTACTTGAAGAACTGTTTGTTGCTGGTCTTGATGTTCGCAGCCATGCGTTCCTCATAATCCTTTTTTGCCTCCCTTACAGCTAACTTGCTTCTCTTTTGCCACCATTTGTGTTCCCTCTCATATTCTTCATCAGTCAAACTGGACTTCCATTTTCTAAAAGACATTTTCTTTTTTCTGATAATTTCCTCAACCTCTCTTGTTAACCATGGTGGCTTTCTTTTGGACTGGGTGCTGCCTTTTCTAACCTGTGGAACACATTCCAGCTGAGCTTTTATTACTGTGTTTTTAAATAACCTCCAAGCATCCTGGACAGTTTTGACTCTCTTGATTTTCCCTTTCAGCTTCCTGCACACTATCCCCCTCATCTTTGAGAAATTTCCCTTTCTGAAGGCGAATGTAACTACATTAGTAGTTGCCACTTGTTCGCATGCTGAGATACTGAATCTGACAGCATTGTGGTCACTGTTCCCTATCGGCTCAACAACACTGACTTCCTGCACCAGGTCCTGGGTCCAACATAGAATTAGATCTAGGATCACCTCTCCCCTGGTTGGTTCCACAACCATCTGCTCTAAGCCACAGTCATTTAGCATATCCAGGAATGCTCTCTCCTTACTATGACCTGAACATGCATTTTTCCAGTTTAAATGGGGATAGATAAAATCACCCATTACCACTACATTTTTGTTTTTGTTGGCCTCTCTAATTTCTTTTTCCATCTCAGAATCCTCTTGTGCACTTTGGTCAGGGGGACGATAATATATTCCTAATATTAAACTGTCCTTCACACCTGGTATTGTTTCATTTTCAGAGAAAAGGAAGCCTTAATTACTTACATGACATGCATGCACGGTTCCTTTACTGTGCTGTTGAGGTTGGGTTATTCATTGTTGTCTTTTTATGCTCATCCACATTTCATTAATGCCAGATCATGCTCTTTGACTTATACTAGCTCATACTCATAAAAACAGGGACAAATTAACTAGGCAGCACAGAAAAGGGGCAACCCCTAGGAATCACTGCTCTTTTAGAGTTCCCAACTTTAGCTTTCATTTTTATTAAAGTTTCCAGACACAAGATGGGGGCCACAGCAGAGAGTATACTTGTTTGGGCAGGTGTCAATCTTACCCATATGCTACTTTAAGAAGGCTTCGTTCATATGAGTGAAGTGTTTCCTCCCACTCAGCTGATTGCTGGTTTTATTGAAAGAAGGGAATCCAGTGGTTCTTCCAACCACAAGTTATTTTCAGTCTAAAACACCTCAGATCATTAGCAATATTACAGCTCCTATTTCTCAGCTATTCTCAGTGTTCTGGGCCTCCTGGAACATATTCAGTTCTTTGGCCCCAGTGGGCTGTCCTTTTTCTTAAGAGTAATTTACCACACCATATTTTTATGCATATTTTGACATTCTCCTGTGTAATGTGGTGACCTTTAGCTTGTGGATGGCCTGATTTCACTTCATGTTTGGCATAAAGATATATTGGAAGACAGTGCTATCATATTTTGGTATTTATTTGAAAACACTGAAATTCTGGAAAATTCAGAAGGTTACTTTGTCAGACTGCACAGGGTGGCCATTGAAATTCACAAACACCAAGACAACTTCAACAAGAGACTCTGAGAATTATCAAAGCTTGGCTACCAGTACTTAAAAACACCAAAAGCAAACCCCAAGAGCATGCTAAGTTCATGAACAATGGACTCCACCCAAACACAGGATTTGCATTCACCAGTACTGCTGCTGCTGCTGCTGCTGCTGCTGCTGCTGCTGCTGCAGGGCATGAAAATGTGAATAACTTCCTGGACTGTTAAGCCCCACCCACAATACAATACTATCAACTACATCTTTGCATAACAAGTTCCACCCAAACACTTACTGATTGGTTCCCCACCCTGGGACATGGACAATATATACTCCAAACATTCCCTTCTCCCTGGACACAGTGTGTAACAGACTTATCTCTGTGATACACCTCTGAAGATGCCAGCCACAGATGCAGGCAAAACGTTAGGAACGAGATCCACCAGACCACGGCCACACAGCCCGAAAAACCCACCAGAACCAGTTGAATCCGGTCGTGAAAGCCTTTGACAATATATTTTGATAGTTTTACTTCTAAATAAAAATGCACTTAGCAGCTGCTTAAGATCTACTGTTCAAGGGTTATTGTGGAAAAGTATGGATATGCATCTGTTTCCAGACAATGAAAAAAAATGAAATTTAGAAAAGCCTAACTTGTTTCATTCATGTGGACAATGAAGACTAAACAGAATAATTAATGAACAAATGCCATCTGTACATTTGTTTATATAAAACCTGACATTTTTCCATAGACAATTCAAGGTTGTCACATAGAATGGAAACCATCTCTTTTCTTTCTGACCTGTCTGCACTTCCTTGGCAGTGGGCAGCTGTTAACATTTGCAGTAGCAAATGTCCAGTGAGCCAACAGCTAGGTGGGTGACAAAAGACTAACTCTCAAATCTCTCCTGGCACCTAGATGTGTACAAGCCATCACAGCTTGGTGCATCTTGGGAAATGGAGTCCTCAGGATTCCTGACATCCTCACCAGGGCATGGGGAGAAGAGAGAGATATTCCTGCCACAGCAATATAAACCCACAGCACTGGGCTAACAAGAATGAAGATATATAATAACAAAATGAAGCATATTAGAATGAAATCTCTGAAACAAGAACAGTTTGGGCCCTTCCCACACAAGTGTTCCACCTTGTATCCAGCCCACTAATAGAACAGGTTCTCTGTGGAGTTCCACACTTTTACCCCCTCCCCAGATTGGTGCCAGAAACATTTCCAAACAACTTTTACTTTGTTGCTTACAAGACTCCTCTTACCCTGATGCTTTTTCCTGAAACGTTTCTGAGCTACCTTCCCTTAACAGTGTGAACATATCCATTTGATCTTTCCCACATCTCCAAAAAGCCCATGCTCCCTGTGTGATCATCCTATCTCCCCTTGAGTGTCCACCATTTTACCCTATTCCCATTCCCATCCCTAATCTCACTTCATTTTCAGCATTTACTGCTTTTTTCTTTTTTGTTGTTGTATGCTCAATGGTTTGTTGAATTGAATCAACGAATCAGCAATACATAGCATGTGCAAAAAAAGGGGGGAGTGCTGGGCATGTAATTACATGTAGCCTGACAACAGAAACATAGTAACTTATCAGGACAGAACAGTTGGAGAATGTTTGGAGAGGAGGCATGTAGTCAAATGTCGCAGGAAACAATGAGATCAAGGCCTCCTAAAATACAAGGTAAACAACTTGTGCAAAAGGGGCCTTGCACTGGTAAAATGCTGGTAAATTGTTTTTCTGTTTCATTCTTCAGAAATGAGTGTTCAGAGATTTATCTTGATGAGTTTGTGGCTAATTTTGAGCTTGAGGGTGAATTTCCAACACCTTTATTGAAAGTTTCCTTTTAATTTCCTTTCCTTCTATATGGTATTTTTGGTATTTAGTGTATATGTTCCAAATGTGGTATTTAGTGTATATGTTCCAAATGTGGTTCACAGTTGTTTGCGTAGTTGATTATCTTGTAGAAAAACGCTTGTATTCTAAACAGGGCTTAGGAAAGTATCTTTCACTGCTATTTATATTGGCTGCAGATTTGTTGATATAAAAGATGGCATTTGAGTTTTACAGCTCACTCTTGCAGACTATCTAGAATTTCATATCTGCAATTCAGTCTGGTAGCTTCACACAGCACAGTTCCTGTCAGGTCTGTAACATTTTACACAGAAAAAAATGTTTAAATCGAGATTCTTTCTCAAGTTCCATGCAATGTTGGCCTGGTGACATCAAAATGATTTTTAAGGAGCTATGATCTTCCCAAAGTAAGCCTGTGTGACCTTGCTGAAACTAATCAACAAATAGGAACAGCTGCTAAATGTCCAACAACCCAGTCTGAAATTCATTTCAATTACCCGAAGAAATTCACCTCAAGTGTGCACTGCAGAGTGCTTCAATTTTATATCTACCATGTATGCCAAATGTTTTTTTTCCCTAATTGCTATCTCCTCAGTGTCTCTAACACCTTTCCAAAAGAAATTTCAGGTTGTATGGGGTTTTTTGTGATATTATGCAGCCTCAAGAAAATAAATACATTATTGCTGTGATTTATGATCAATATGGCATTTTTAAATTATCCTTGCAATACTTATTGTGGATACACAACAATGGGTCAGGATCCCTGCTTTTTATGAAGCCCACAATAGGACTATGTTCCATCCACTGATCCATGTTCTATTCACTGATTTTCTGTGGGGACACAATGAAATGGTGCCATGTTTGCCAGCTTCTGATCTACATAGATAGAAGGGGATAGAAATTTGATAGGGAAATATGGGTCTAAATAACCATCTAAGATGCACAGCTCTGCCACTGAACCTCTGTTATCTACTTTGATGGGAAACTAATTACATATTTTAAGTGCCATCAAATCGCAACAAACCTCTGTCCACCCCAAGAAACTCAACTAGGATTTGGTTTCTAAGCTGTACTGCTCTGAGTTCTGTCATCAAAGGAGTGGAATAAAAGTGTGATAGACAAAGTAAACTCTATATTGCAGTGACTATCTCCAGGTATTGGAGAAAGAAAAGATGAAGAGAAACTAATGCCACTTAGAGGACTGAGAAGAAGCCTTGTGCTCAGGTTCTTCCTCCTATGATACCCCTCCCCCCATGTGCTCAGCATAAATTAGTTACTTGCTAGTTAAACATACTGTTCTTGAAGGTGGCTTCTAGTTCTGCTTCTGTTGACATATCTACACCATAGCTGCCTAGTTCAGAGGTTACAAGTTATGATTTTCAGGTAACAGAAAGTAACTCAGTGTGAGCATACAAGTGGATGATGGAGACAAGGTTCATTCTTAATTTGTTCTTCCCAACCCTGGCTTGGACAATTGTGAATATTATGCATGAACCAACCCTGTGAGAAGCACAGACCAGTCAAAGAAGCCTCATTTCATTGACTACCTTGATTTTGACTAACCTGAATGTTTCGTGAGGAAGTGAGATTTTTTTTTCTTTCCAGTGGGCCAACCACTGTAGATATCCGCTGAGCTTTGTTTATTGAAATTGCATCTAAATTGGTCTTCAGACATCAAACCGCTGAGTTTATAATGGAAACTGTAGCTACGCACCTGATTATTTGACTTTAAACTTTTAACAGTTTCATCTGCAAAGTGTCTGCTTGTTTTGATCTCTTAAGTAATCAGACTTTTGTTCATTAGATTAAAAATAACCTCAGTGCAAGTATTTTTCTAATTTTCAGGAACAAATGCAATCAGCAAATTGCACTGTCCTTTGGGCATCATTTGTTATCTCTTCAATTTTTCTATTCTCTCTTTCTGAAAGGTGCAAACATTTACCTCTAGAAAAGCGAGGAAAGGCCATAGCATGTATGATGCTTGTAAACTGCAAAAGACATTACACTGATCTGCAAGGCAATGCAAGGGATTAGTCACAAGGTTCTCTGCAGTTTTTTCTGCCTTAGAAATTCCTGGAGCAAGGCCTTGCATTTCTATAATAGAATCCAACCTTAATAACTGTATTAATTATTGCCTTATAGTTTATTTAGCCTTCTGGGGGTTTTCTAAGTAACCTATTTTCAGAACACATTTTATCTTTCAAAGCAATTACACTTCCTTTTCCCAGTCAGAGTCATTCTAAGGCCGTTTCCTCATGGCACAATTATACCAGGTTTGAAACAAGGTCTTACATACCATGTCTAATTTCTCCCTGTTTCTTCTTCTGCAAGGCTCCCCAGTTCTTCCCAGGAGCAGAATTAGGACCAGAAGGAAATGCTCCAGTTTGCTCCACTCGAGCCTGGAACTTCTGTATTTACTTCAGAAGCATATCTGAGCATGCCTGGTGTCCAGCATTCTGATTGGCTGTTGCTTTTGAGTGGCAGCTTGAATGAAGTCAGGTGGGGAGATCAGGTGGCTGGATGGGAAAAATAAACTGGTCCTGCTCCCAATTGTTTTTGCATGGTAGCAGGCACAAACAGGATCACACCAGGATTTTTTAAAAGAACCTACAAACTGGCGATTTTTGAAAATACCGGGCTAAAGTAAATATCATGGGGCAACACCGGAGCAGGCCTGCTTTAGCACCAGGAACCATGTAGAATTCTCGGCTGCACAGGGGTATTTTTCTTGCTCACCCTGGGATATTTTGGCTGTGCGAAAACAGCCTCAGAGGAATAAGTACAGAAAAGTATAGATTTTTCACACATATTCTGGGTTTCTAGTTTTTGGTTTCCCATGAACCTTCCCCAAAAATAGCTTCTCTTGATGGTCACTCACCTCCTTCCTTTTTTTTTTGTTTCTGCCTCAGGTCTGGATGTGCGGAGGTGGCATGTTTGATGTTCCATGTTCAAGAGTTGGGCACATCTACAGGAAGTATGTCCCTTACAAGGTCCCATCTGGTACCAGCCTTGCAAGAGTAAGTGACAATTGAAAGCTGTTAGAGGTTTAGGTACAAAGCTTTGTTTCAAAGTGCAAACAGGACCAGCGTTAAGGATCATTATGATGAAACATCTGCCAGGGGCCGACTGTAGACTATAACTGACCCATCTGCTTCCATAGGAATGGGAGATCATCCCACAGGCCCCTTCTGCACATGCAGAATAATGCACTTTCAATCCATTTTCAATGCATTTTACAGCTGGATTTTACTGACTGGAATAGCAAAATCCACTTGCAAACAATTATGAAAGTTCATTATTCTGCATGTGCAGAAGGGCCACAGACCCATTAGTGCACAGGTGTCAAACTCGTGGCCTTCCAGATGTTATGGATTACAGTTCCCATCAACCCCTCCCAGCATGATGCTGGCAGGGGTGATGGGAACTGTAGTCCTTAACATCTGGAAGGCCACGAGTTTGACACCTGTGCTATAGTGTCATGGAAGACTCTGGAAGAATCTCTGGTTTTATGTTGGGAACAGTGCCTGAAACAGAACTCTTTCATACACCTTTTAACATTGAAGAGCCTGAAAAGAGTGATTGTGAGTTTGCATTGCATTGATTTGATAAAGAATACTTATGATATCACTTCTGTAATTCACACTCCTTCGTACGGTAGCTGGCTCAGAATATGAAATGCAGGAACTGGCCAGACACTCAGATGAATTTCACCCTCTTGAACTGTGACCAAACTTGCTGATTTAGGAGGATTTCCTGATTACTCCATATCATAGCAGTCTGTGTCAATTTTCATTGGAGTGTGAGTTGCAGGTATAGTCCTGTGAGGAAAAAAAACAATGTGAGAAGCATGGGGGCTTCTCCCCAAGCTACTAACTTGAAGATCTGGCATGCAGTCCTAAACACACTTATTAGAAGTAAGTCCCAATGAATTTACTTCTGAATATACAAGCTTAGGAATGCAATGCTTATTTATTTTATGAATCAGGTTCAAATCTGTTGCACTTCTTAGCTCACTTTGCCAGGCACACTTCGCAAGTTTTCTGCTTAACTGTCAATTGAATCCTGCAGCACAGCATCCAGAAAAAAAAATGTGAATGATTCCCGTCCATCCTAAAAGGTGCTTGTTTCCAAAGCTACACAGACCAGATTTAACCCACTTTAACAAACCTAGCAGCAAAATATCTGCAAAAACGCCTTAAATTTGATCATTTGGTATTCAGGAAAAAATGGAGACTTGGTGGCCCATTCTGCATAACCAAAATAAAACATTTTGAGGCAGGAAATAAAACATTTCCTCCAAGGAGTTCCGCATGGTTTTAACCCCAAAATGTTCTGAAAATGTTATATTTACAGCCTCAAAATGTTTTGGCCTCCTGAAACACCTAAAGTTGCCTGAAATCTCATAACTCTTCTAGATTTTATGGAGATTTCAGCAGTATGATTCCCTATGAACAACAGACACCACAATTTGTACCACAGTATTTTTTCAAGATGCACAGTAATGTAAATTGTAGTCACTACCCCATGTAGAGGTCTCTGTTCATCGGGCCACCCACATCCTGTCTGGGACTGTTGATACCTATCATATGGCAGCCTTTAGCTATATGAAACAGCCCACTAAATAGCAATCTACTAAACTATTTTACCAGAGATGCAATATATATGTGTCACATCACATTTCAACAAGTATTCATCTGCCTACCCTACATAAACTGCTGTTACTTTATTACTTCCCCTCCTTTCCCATTCATGTATATGTACTTTATGAATGATCCACTTGGGTACAAAAAGTCAGCCTCTTGAAAATATGTTCTATATAGTAAATGACAATTGATAAGTAGGCAGATCTTTGAATCACAAAAGAAGGAAAATTAGGTGTAATAAAAAATGCAGCACAATCCTGCTTTCTTCAGATCAGTTATCAAAGCAAAAATGCACACCCTGTAAATTGCTCTTTGTTTGGCAAATGGTATTAAGGACAGTTTTGCACAGGAGAAAACAGTCCAAATTGAAATATGAAAATACACAGAAATATGTAATCCACTTAAGCCACATTAGCTCATGCAATCTTTATAGCTTTTGTTTTGGACTGGAAGTTGTTAGGGATTGATGTATTCACTAGCATTATTGCTTCTTGATGTCAGTCTGTGAATTGTATTTGCATAATGGCACCCAAATATGTATCACTGAGCCTCCAATGTAAGTATTATATCACTTTGCATCTTTCCTTTCCACTTGGCCCAACTTTCTCTTTCTTGCCAGGTCCCATTTCCTCAGCAATGTTTCTTCCCAAGCACCTAACTTTACTTTGCAGTATAGTTCTCCCGTGCACCTCACATGACTTGGCGGTCAATGGCCAACTTCTCCAAATGCCTCTGTTTTACCCTTATAAAGACTATGGACCGTGTAGGTGGGGACATACCCTCATTTCTGTTGTTTTGTTATGGCAGACACACTGTTGATATTAGAGCAATGTTAAATGGTGACTGTACATATTTCTCAGATACCGAAACAATGTAAGACTGGCACATTACACAATAATATAGCACAATTAAGATTTAATTTTAGATTTTCTGACAAATGTGTTCAGTAGAAATCATCTGTCATTTCTTTTTTTCTGCTTTTGGTCCCATGGCTTCCTGTGTTGAAACGTAAAAGCCTGGAAATTTCTTTTTTACATATATATATTTATTAAAGCTACTATCATACAGCCCACCTTCCAAAGTGGTCATTTTCTCTTGATGAACTGATTCCTCTTGCCTTGACATCAGCTGTAATAGAGGGAGATCTTCAGTCACCACCTGAATGTTGAGAACTGTATTTTATACAACAGTTCAAGGCATCTTGATTACTAGAGAAAAATGCAAATGTACACTGGTTAGTCTTCTCTGTTTGAAATGATGGACACAAAATCATTTATTTGCAATCAATGATAATCAGAATGTTGAAATTTGGTATATGTAGAGTTTAAGGTCCCTTTCAAAGGAAGTCTTTGGCTTCTGAAGGCAAATTGATTTTTAAAAAAGTTTTCACACTGCTTAAGGTTAAAATGCTATCTTCCTACAATTAATGAAAAGTTAACCCATGTTTGTTAAAACCTTTTTATTTGGCTGGTTTTTGTTGTACTCTTGTTGCACATTAAGGTATATGAAACCTATGCTTTCATAAGCCAAAGAGGGTTAAAGAAACCATCCAAATGACTACAGGGAAAAATTAAGAGATATTTTATATCTAACAGTTGAAACCTCAATATATGAAATATTGTGTATTGCATTCCAGCATACAACAAGCAAAATCTCATATTAGACAGGGTAATGACTTGTGATTTATGTTCTATTGGAGATGAAAAATAGAGTCTTGTTTTCCAAATCCTCTTTGCAGAATCAGGTATATTTAGGCTTTGAATTAAAGGCAATTTGTGGAACATAAAAATATGTACTGTATTTAATAAATAGACATTAAACACTAAGTATTTCTGAACAGAAACTATGGAATATTGACTCATCAAATCATGTAAAAAGTGAGAGATCTTTGGTGTAAAATCCTGCCGAAATAATTAACCACATCTTTACTGTATCTAGTTAATTAAATCCCTTTCAGTAATTGCAACAAAGTGTTTACAAATGGAGAATGAAGCCATCAGTCTGATTTTTATCATGCTCCTAATAGCATTTAAATGTGAGAAGCTTTTGTTGCTTAATGCACAGCCATCCGAAAACTATAAGGAATGGCGTAATGTAATTTCACATGGGTGCTAATAGTAAAATCCAGGCTAAGCTTCAGGAATTGTCTGACTGTTACTTTCTTCTGCTCAGAACCTGAAGCGCGTGGCAGAAACATGGATGGATGAGTTCGCAGAGTACGTTTACCAGAGGCGGCCTGAGTACAGACATCTCTCCACTGGTGACCTGTCAGCCCAAAAGGAGCTTCGAAAGCACCTGAAGTGCAGAGACTTCAAGTGGTACATGGCTGCTGTGGCTTGGGATGTCCCTAAATACTTTCCACCAGTGGAGCCCCCACCTGCTTCTTGGGGAGAGGTGAGGAATATGTCTTTAATACAACCCAGTTGAACAACATGGTCCCCCCTTTGCCTCCGAGTATATATGGCACTGCTGCATTTCCAGCAAGGTTGCTGCTGTTATGATAAAGCTTTCACAAAATTAGTTCTGACTTGCATGGCTAGTGGATCATTGGCGCTGGTAGCAACTGGAACCACCTACAAAGCAGCCGTTGAAAAGAGGAACTGTCTGACTGAAATGTGTACAATCCATTATAATTATCTGTATACTCTCTGACACCATACTGCATTACCAGAAAACTCGTTTTGACAATGCACAGATACTTGTTTCTGGGTTTCTTTGATTTTACAGACTATCATATGTTCTGCTACCAAATTATGTGCACTTTCTAGCATCTGAACAAAAATGGAAAGATTTTTGTCTGCAAGAAATGACTTGATCTGTAGTCAGCTCCCTCCTAGCTTTGCCCATTTTTGCATTAAAAAATGTTTTAAAATAGAAATTTTACTCCAATCAGAATCTGCAACAAAAATATTTAGTTATCTTGTGGTTTCACATCAATCAGCAATTGACAATCAGTTTTTTTAAATGTCACAGTTTCATTTGAAACACATTTTATTTTTTAAAAAATCTGCAATAGTAAATATGAAGTCAGTCTGTACATGTAGCCTACTAGCTTTTTTCTAACTAGTAACCAGTAGCTCCCAAGGAAATATAAGGTATGATGCAGAACTGGAGTCAGAAGAGCTGCTGAAATTATTTTTTTGAATGCAGGTTGTATATTTCCCGACATAATTACATGCCCACGGCTGTCGCATGGAGAAGATGCTACAGGAGGCATATGTGGACACCTACTTAGATACTCCAAACCAAGTGGAAACAATCTAGAATTCTCCATTTTAATTTGCCCACTCAATATATTTTGTTTAAGTCATGCAAATATTTGACGAAGGAAAATGCACATGGTCGTAATGATTAAATAATGATTTAGTCCAGGGGTCGGCAACCTTTACCACCCAAAGAGCTATTTGGACCCATTTTCTTCGACCAGAAGATCTACCAAGCCGGAGAGGCAGCTCCCCATGGAGCCACCTCCTGTTTGGCCCCTCCACTCACCTTTTCTTCCAGCGCTGGGAGACAGAGGCATCGGGCAGGGAAACCCCCTCTGCCCAACGGAGCAGGCAGCCGCCTGCTCTGTGGGGCAGAGGGGGAATGGCAGCTACAACCTGCCTGGTGCCACCGCCTCTCGCACTGTGGGAGGCAGAGGCGCCGGGCAGGGAAAGCCCCTCTGCCCGACAGAGCAAGCAGCTGCCTGCTTTGTGGGGCAGAGTGGGGATGGCAGCTGCAGGGATGGCAGAGGGGGATGGCGACTGCTCTGGAGGGACATGTCCACACTACCCTCCGACCTCCAGGGGTTGGAGGGCAGCTTGGGAGTGTCCCTCCAGCCCTCCAGAGCAGCACTGGAAGGAGAGGTGAGTAGAGGGGACACGAAAAGCAGCACCCTCACGTACAGAGCCACTTCCGGTTCAGCCCCTCCACTCACCTTTCCTTCCAGTGCTTCTCTGGAGGGCTGGAGGGACACGCCCACACTACCCTTGGGCCTCCAGGTTATGTGGAGCTACAGTATAAGGCTGAAAGAGCCGCATGCGGCTCCGGAGATGTGGTTGCAGACCCATGATTTAGTCCACGGGCCCAAGAACAAATGTCAGATGCTTGCTTCTTTCCCTGTTGAGTCTACAGCTCCATCTACACATTGTAAACTTAAGTTTCTTGGGGAACAACTCAAGGACTTTGTATCACCCTTGGAGTTCTAGGCTTCCTAGATGCACATCAGCTCATTTGCATTTCTGATCAGCAGCACTCAGAGAAGCTACTTTAGACCACTCCCACCCATTCCCTGCTGTTTTTGCATCCGGAAACTGTTGGCCGCTTTTGGCCCTGTGATGAAACTTACATGTAGCTATGCACATGGCATGATTTTTTATAGCAGAAACAACATCAACCACAATGGGGCAGTGTAATGTTGAAGGCTTTTTCGACCAGAATCAACTAACTATGTGGCCATGCTCTGGTAGTCTTTGCACCCACCGGACTGTGGCCACACAGCCCAGAAAACCCACAACAGCTAGTCCAATGGGGCAGTTTGCAGATGTGAAAATAGGGCACGGGTGGGGCTAAAGCTGCTTTTCCCTGTGTGCTGTAGATACAAAAAAAGATGGTGTACATGGTGGAGTAACTCTCACCGTGAGAAACAGGAAGCTGGACTAGATGGACGATTGATTTGATTCAGCATGACTTATTTTGTGAAACAGGCAGCAGTGATCTTTGACTTGTCTGGCATGCCATGAAAACTCCTACTGTTGTTGTTGTTTTTCAAAAAAAATTCAAAATTTCAAAACACATTCATGTTTCTGCACACATTCTCAATTTTTGTTGCACAATGTAAAAAGGAATTAAGTTTTTCCTTTGCTGTCTGATTCCTGTGCATTCCACTTGATGGATGATTGCACTTCCAGTGCAGAACTGAGTCCTAAGAATGTAGGAACGTCTTCTCCTGGCTCTGGAAATGTGATTGTCTAAATCTAAATGGTGGCCACTGGTGAGATTGTCTCCTAAACAGCCTCTCTTCCTGACACCTGCTTTCTAAAGCCTGTGGTTTCAGTCCAGTATTGTGACTGGGGGGTTTTCTTAGTGATTTTGATGATAAACAGCATTTGACAATCAGTAAATTTTATAATAGTTCATTGAAAAAAGAGAGGAAATGTATTTCCTCTTCACTACTTCTCTAGTACATTCTCAATCAGTTGAACCAGTAGAAATTTGTTAATGTCAACCTGAATTGTCATTCAGTGTATTCTCCATTTCCACTTGGAAAGGATATTTATCAATCTGGCTCTCTGTGCCAGTTTGAGGGCAGTTTTTCAATAACAACTGAGTAGTAAATGTGCAAACTGCCTATGAAATTTAATTTTTCTTCTTTCAAATCCCTTTAGTACAAATTAGCAATTCCTTGGCAGTATACATTCTTGCAACGACTAAAGAGACTTTTAAAAACTGTCAAGTTTGTCCTTGAGGTAACCTCTAGGTATTGGATTTCTTTGTGGTTCCAACCATGCTTTGCTGGAGGATACATGCTCCATCTGGTCTCCTGTTTTGCCTTTTCATCACTGGAGGTAAATGCAGTATGGCAGATGGCTTGCATAGGGATGTGAAGTGAAAGAAACTCAGTTCATTGCTACCCTTCTTACTTATGAATGAGAATCACTCCTTTCAGTTTTTTAAAAAAAACTTGGCATGTATTCCATCCCCATATGGACACAGCAGCACACATATGGAAAGGTTAGCACAGGCTCAATAAGACCCCCATTGTTCCATTTCCAGCTGGCCTTTAGCTGGTGTGGCATGGTGACTAGACTAGCAGACCAAGACATGTGACAGTAAGTTTGCATCCCTGCTCTGTTGTAAGAGTAAGGTGGAAGATTGGAGGACAATGTGATTGGCCACTTTGGGTTCCCACAAGGAGAAAAGAGGGGTGTAAATTAAAAAAAAAACAGAATGTTGAAATAAAATAGTAAGCAGTAGACAACGCATCATCCTGGCCGTTACTCAGGCTGTTTCAGCTCATCCACTGCTGTTCTCCACAGTGCCCTGATTGACAGATTACTGAAGCTTGGAGAGCTGAATGTACAATTGATAGTTTTGCACAACTGGAATATAGACAGGTACTGGAATGTTCATCCTGTCGGCTAGTGGTTATGTGGGAGGAGTGTTCGTATTCTCTTTCGGGGCTTTTCAACAAGGGGCTTTTCACTGGTTCTACCCCTGTAATGCTTTGGTTTATCTCCTGATTTGTCTGCCTTTGGTTTTCCCTCCTTCCCTCCCCCCCCCCCCCCGGCCATTTTTTTTCTGGCTGTTTTGAGATCACTTTACCTCAGTGTTTTTCTGGAAGTATTTTGAGTTGGCTTTTTTCATAGTATGTTTCTGTTGGTTTTTTGTTCCACCCTCCTCCAGCCCACTTTTCAATTATTGGACTTTTAACATTAAACTACTCCCTTTTCTTCCACTTTCCTGAAGATGAGTGATTTCAATTTTAAAAAGACCTTAAGATATCAATATATCATTGTAGTAGTGTAATGCAGAGGCAGAGCTGCTGGGGGATGCACATTGCACTGGGCGCATGCTTGGGGGCGGAAAATTGCCCCACCACCCCCGCCACAGCACCCCCCCACACACACACACTTACCTTCGTAAAATAGTGCAGGCTGGAGAAGCGACCTGTTCCCTTCAGGCTGAAAACGGTCTGGTGGGAACTACACTTCCCAGGAGACTTCACGAGCCCCAGGGTCTCATGGGAAGTGTAGTTCCCACAAGGCCGTTTTCAGCCTGAAGAGAACAGGCCGCTTCTCCAGCCTGCACTAAGGTAAGGGGGTGGGGGGAAAGGCACTGCGGAGGGGGGGCAGAAAACACAGAGTGTGCCCTGGGCGCACTCTGGCCCAGCCATGTCTCTGGTGTAATAACTTAAGTGGATTTTCTGAATTTCCAGCTTTTTTTTTTTAAAGTAAGTCTCCAGCTCTTCTCAGGGAGATGTTCCTTTTCCTTATAACTCCACATGGGAAGGAGATGGTGACTTACTTTTATAAAAGAAAATGAAAACTGGGGATTCAGAGAAGCTGCTGTAGCTGTTATTAAAACACTACAGTGATATAATGATATTTTCATGCCATTTTTAAAAATTGGAATAATGTGACATCACCAGTAACAAAACTGATAATGGCTCTTTCCACACAGGCCAATAAAATCAGAAAAAGGTGGGTTACATGAACCCACCCTCACCCCGGCCCCTTCACATTGGCCAGGGCACGTGCCTTCAGATGAAGGCGCAGCTTTTTTTTCTTCCCTGCCAGCCTTTTTCTTCCCTGCCTGCCTGTGAAGGCAGGGTCGCCCCCCCCCCCCCAGTCCATGGTACAGCCCATTTCCCCTGCATGGCTCCGCAGATGAGATCCAGGGAAGGGTTTTTCAAGAATTGCATTATATGCAATTCTCTTGTTTGAATGGGCCATGGTCCATTCGCTTGGCCGCGCCTGCAAGCCACGTCAAAACAAAAGAATCGCAGATAACGCAATTCTTGAAAAATCCGGGTTGGGGGGGTAAACATGGCGTGGATCCGTGTTAGTATCGGAATCCATGCAAAGTTACCCCCACCCCCAGATTTTTTTTACTGCTGTTATCTTGGTTTAATTGGCCTGTGCCTCCTTTGAAAAGTCTTATTATTTAAGCCATGTGTGAAAGAAAATAAACTGACTTCATAACTGTCAAAATGCACAGAGAAGGTAGATGCACGGAAGAACC
Source organism: Sphaerodactylus townsendi (assembly GCF_021028975.2). Lineage (NCBI taxonomy): Eukaryota > Metazoa > Chordata > Lepidosauria > Squamata > Sphaerodactylidae > Sphaerodactylus > Sphaerodactylus townsendi. Next base: position 37,149,936 of record NC_059434.1, on the reverse strand, counting down.
CTGCCCAAACAGATCAAGAAAATTAGGAGTAACTCAAGTGTACAGAAAAGGTCTCAGTTAAGAACATAAGAACATAAGTTGCATAGTGAGCAAAAGCCACATCCAACAAAGTGTGAAAAAAATATGTTGTGGCCTTTTTTTCCCCCTCAGGATCTTCAGCTCCTATCATGTACTGTGTGGTGAAGGGGCTATAGTGTTATACTAAAATCTGAGAGACGCAGGTTTGAATCCCCACTCTGCCAGGGAGACTTGCTGGTGACCTTGGGCCAGTCACTCAGTCATCCTAATCTACTTCACAGCATTGTTGAAGAGGAGAAGAGGTAAAACAGAGGAGAGATAAACTATGCAAGCCAATTTGGGACTTCATTAAGGACAAAAGCAAAATATAAATGAAATAAGAGAATAGTCATTCTTGTTTGCTTTAAAAGATGTCCAGACCCATTAAGGCAAATTGCAACCCCACTACCTAACTGCTCAATTTTTCTAGCAGTGTTCACCAGTGTTCTAGAGCTAACTGAAATAAAATGAGGCCGCTTGATCTTAATCTTTGGGGTTTGTATCAGATATAGCAATAATGGGAATGTCAAAAAAAGAAACTTCTGAAGTGGATGAAGTAATCCACATAGGAACGAATAACTGACAAGTTCTTTATTAGGCAAAAAGTGAGTCCTTTTCCACATCACCTCCACAGCTTTAATGACTCTATCTCAGCCCATCTTTTAGTTGGTATAAAATCAGTATTTTAAAAAGATTCTTGAAAGTCACACAACTTCTATTTCACTCCCATTCCCACCAAAAATAGTGTCCTTCTGAACTGCACATTTTCTGTTTTGTTATGCTGCAGAGTTTGGTCTTGACCTCGTTCTATTCTGTGCCTTCTTTCGTTTAATAGTTTGCATGAAGAACCTTGCATATAAGTAGGTTCTTTTTTAAAAAAGAAACTTATTAGATAATAGTTTAAAAGGTGACGTCTTAGACACAGTGTATTAATGTGGATGTCTGAAATGTGCATTGCTCTCTTTCTCAATAATAATTGTAGCTAAGTCGGTCTCCATACTGCTTTAAATGTAGAGAGCAAGAGTGACCTTCCTTTTTTGTGTGTTTTGCACTCTCTAAGAGCTACCTAATGCAACACAGACACTTGTTCATTCAAGCCACTGATGCTTTGTTACGTGAAAGGGGAATGGAAGCCTTTTATGAGGCTGGATTGCACTGCTGTGACCCTGACAATGAATTGGGGCACCAACTTCGGTACTCAAGGACAATGCATCATTTGAATAGATGATTTAATTGAGCAATAGCTCTGACTTGATTTAAGACATATTTTTCCCACTGACAATTGCTTCAGTTAAGAAGCTTCAGCTAGTGTTTGCCATGCTGGACATCAGCATTCATCAACAGATGCACGGTATTCTTTTTAATACCACATAAGCTGGTGTTTCAATTAACAATAATCAGGCTGAAAACACTCACGAATCCATCATTTTGGTTAACCACTTCATGGTCTGATCTTTGCTTGCAGACAGAACTTAGGCTTCCTGCAACCAGCCGTCTCTGCTCTTAAGCCCCTTACACAAATGCACAGCTCAGTTTTTTCACACATATGCCATCAACAAAGATGTGTCCATCTTACATTTGCAAACAAGTTACAGTTGTGTCCAGTAATAAATAGATTTCTGTGCATAACACTTCTTTTTAAAGCGACAGTCTTACATTAAATCTTGGCTTTCTCTTGAGTAAACACAGCACATTTAGGAAATGTAACACTTTTCCTGGATGTATTTCTTCCCCTTTCTGATACTCTTTTTCAATATACATTCTACAGGAGTTACTGTACTGTCTAAAAATAAGGGCATGTGTAACAACAGAATAACAGTGTGTTCTGCTAGTCCTAGATAGATGGATAAAAATCCAACAGCCCTGCTGGCCGGGACCAAAGGTCCATCTCATCTGGCAGTGCATTTGTTCCAAGTCATTCTGGAAACTTTCAATGAGAATATAAAGAAAACAATCCTTCCCTGCTGTTTATACCCAGCATCTGGAATTCAGAGATATGCCACCTCTGAATATGGACATTTCTTTTAGACATCAAAGCTTGATGTCAGAGAACTACTTCATGTCTTTCAGGAGATAGAGAGCAATCCCAAGCAGATTGACTCAAAACTCTTATTCGGTTCAATGTTTTTTTATACCTTTTTAACCAGTTAACTGCCTTGGTAGTCCATTTGAAAAAGAAAGGCAGTGCACAAGTTTCACTTCAATCAATCAATCAGTCCTAGGGCAGGTGTATCAATCACACACTGGCATTTGGAGCTTCCTGTACCCGAAAGACCGTACTGAAAATAGCTAGCTCAGTTTTATACCTCAGCTAGTTGCATTCATTGGTTTTAGAGTTTGGAAGGGACTTTTATGAATATGCTAGTGACTTTAAAATCTAACATGAGAGGTAGTTGGCTCCAACAGCTCGCTGTATAAAGAGAAATTCTGCTTCTGATGAAAGATTCCTGATTTAGCAAAAGAGAACCATTGGATCCATCACAGTTATTTTAAGTCTCCAGTCACGAAAGCTGACAGCAGGATCAAGATTTTGGTCCTAGAAAGTACAGGGTAACAAACATAGTTGTGTTTCCATCTAATCAAAGCAAAACTTTAAATTGTGTTAGCCTGACAGTTTTGCTGTTCATTCTCAGCAAAAATATTTCTCATTCTAAATAAAGGCAAATTTGCTTAACAAGGACAATGGCTGGGATGTCATGCTGAGTTCAATAGCAGACAGAATAGTTTACATTGCTCACTGTATGATCCGTTGATGTTGTGGATCATTAGTTTTAACTGCAGAACACTCATTTGTATTTATTACATTTCATTTCCCCCCAAAAGGGTTGAAGTGTTTGGGATGGGTTTAAAATAGTTAGGGAAATGAGAAGCTCATGTTGAAGTTCTCAGAAGTGTTCAAGTTGTTTTCAGAGTGTGTTGCCTATTGCAACTAAAACATTTTACAGAAAGACCACAAACTGCCCTAGGATTCCAAAACAGTCTTTCCCAACTTGCATAGTTCTTCATTTATTTGTTATTACAAAATATGCATGTTGCCTTTCTGCTCAATATGGGCCACCCAGATAGCTAACAGTTTTAATAGAACCTAATAAAATATATAATGAACAATTCATAGCAACAATTAAAACCAAAATGAACTTACATATTCAAAGCACATAAAAGTACATTAGCGTAACTCTGCTAGATCAGCTCAATGGTCCATGTAGCCCAGTGTCCTGTTTCCCAAGGTAATCAATCTATCAGTTCATCTCAGGTAATGACCAATTACACATAGAACACTTATCTTGGGATTGTTCTCTGCACGTTGGACTAGCAGAGGGCTCTCCTAGTGTTTCTCTGTTTACACATGAGGAGGCACTCCCTCCTTTCTCCATCATTTTTCTGCAGAGAGCTCTCCAGGCCTGGTTCTCTTAACTCCATCCATCAAGTGATTCTTAAAAGGCACAGATCTAATTATATCCAGTAGTCAATACTTAGCCTTTTAAGCTGCACTTACATTGATATTTCTGTTCCAAAAGTAATCTCCCCACCCCACACCAATGAAAGAGGCAACACAATTCCCTGGACTACAGGATGCTAAGGAACCCTTCCCTTCCCCTCCACACAACACTTCCTGCTGCTGGTGCTGCTGCTGCTGGAGGACAAAGGCTTGTTATTTCCAAGCTTTCTTATATCAATATCTAAAAATATCAAGAGAATTAGAGGTCAGCATTGTATGAGTGAGCTTTTTCTGTTGAAGCAGCTGGCAATATGGAAGCGGGCGGGGGCAAGGGGGAAGGTGTGTAAAGCAGTACCATGGAGAAGGAAGTCTGTGGGCAGAGGAAGAACCAGGGCAAAACTGTGCTCACTGGCAAATTTTCCTGGTCTGGTGGCAAAGCAAATTAAAAGATGTGCTAAAAGTGGTCTTGTTTGCCGCAGAGAGAATGCAGAATGAAAGCGGGACTTAAAAAACAGGTCCATACAAAAAATCTGGCTATCACGCAGCAAGCACATTGTGCATAATCAGCAAATGAGTCAATTACAGAATGTCAACTTGAGCATCGATTCTCATTGGGAAAATTCACCGAACCAGTCCCATGAATGAGAAATGACTGAAGTGGTATATTGAACTTGACTACACTGCACTAAAGTAGAAAATAGTTGTATGAATCAGTCCTCATCTGATGAATCTCACCTTCTATAAAGTGTTGCAGTGGGCTTGCTTGATGCCACTTCATGTTACATATATATTGATCCATATTGTGAAAAGCAATGGCTAAATGCTCTCCTGTTGCTATTCCAAAGAATGTTGGGATATGTAGAACTGAGATTTGCAACTATGGTGCACAAATAATGTAAATTAACTTGCTAACTTCTTACTTGGCCTGGGAGTTTACAATGCTGTATAGACAAAAACAGCTGATATCTCTAACAAGCTAATTTCGACTAGAGCAAGACTGAGATCCTACTTGCTCATCTCTCTGTCTCTCTTCCACATTCAGAAAAATCAGTATCATTCTAAGCTCTTCCATAATGCATCATTAGTAGTAATAGAGTCAGGTAAAGATTTGGGAGGACTAGATTTGAATCCCCACTTTGCCATGAATGCTGGCTAGTCCCTTTCTCTTGGCCTAACCTACCTCACAGAATTTTATTTGTAAGGATGGAGGAGTAAGAGTGATGTTGTAAGGTGCTCTGGGTTCCCATTGTGGAGAAAAGCATACCGGTATATATAAAATATTAGATTTAATTATTAGATTTAATAAAGGCATTATTAGATATAGATATATATGAGAATAAATAATTTTGAAGCTAATTCATTTGGCAGATTCGAAATGTGGCAGCAAATCTCTGTGTGGACAGTAAACACGGAGGCACAGGAACTGAACTCAGGCTGGATATCTGCGTGAAGGATGGCTCAGAACGGACGTGGTCACATGAGCAGGTATTTGGCCATTCACTTGATTTTCCTCTCTCTAACGCACGGGTGTCAAACTCGTGGTGTCAAAGATTTCATGGACTACAGTTCCCATCATCCCATGTCAGCATGATGCTGGCAGGAGATGATGGGAACTGTAGTCCATAACATCTGGAGGGCCATGAGTTTGACACCTATTCTCTAATACTTTATACATACAACCAATCTGTCTCCAGGAAACAAAAAACAATCCCAAGCGTATTTTAGTTTGCGGTGTCTAGCAGCACTAAACCATCTGTAGACAGAAATATTGTTACACAACAGTCATTATTAGATTTAATCACACATACATAACAGATTCTGAGACACCTCATTGTCAGGCATAGTAATTGAAGCAAGAGACCAATTCCATTAACTGCAGCCAAATTTGGTAAATCTTTGATTTTCTTTCTGCTACATGTAGACATGAAACTATATTTCAGGAACACTGCAGATATTTTCAGAAGCATTTTGTCTTGTCAAATGTAGGATTTCCATCTCTGTTCAACGGTGGTAATTTGAATTATGTAGTTCCAATAATAGTCAGCAGAGAGCAGCACTAGACAAGCAGATCTTCACCCTGGACTAGAACAAGATAGAAAACTTAATGGATTTTTCTCCAAAAGCCTTTAAGGATGGAGAGCTTATCCAAGATTAAAGTAGACTGTGGGATGGAGGAGAAGGATGGACAAAATAATCACTTTACAATTCAAATTAGTTGAAAATGAATTTCAGGTTTTGAATATTATAGTCTGCTTTGTTTTTTTTCAATTTATTCAGCTTTAATTAAGCAACTAAAACTACAGAGGATTTTATTGTACCAAAGAAGCTATGCAAATCTGTATTTGTACTGGACTTCTAAAATAATGCATAAGATAACCTGAACAATAAGTTTATCGCTTGTGGGAAGAGATTAAAAAACATAAATCAGGCTGTGCTGAATGTTCAGCTATTTCAGTTTTGCAGGCTAACATAGTACTTTTGGATTAGAAAATGTTTCCTGAAAAAATGCATGATGGTAATGTTAACTCTTATGGCCTGTTCACTTGTGTCTCCATTCAACATCTATTTTGGTTTACTTTATTCTTCAGATTACTGCAGTTCCAGAAGTCAGTTTCCACACTCTAGATGATGTTGCTATGCTTCATAACCAATCTGTTTTGACCACATAAGCACAAATAGGCACCAAGAGCAATGCTTCCCATGTCAGTCCCAGGAGAAAGTATTTCATCCATTCTTAAGTGGGCAAACACATTCACCCCTTGGATGCAGCTGCAACGAACCACATTTTAATGTGAACAGTTATCACTTGACATTTGAAATCAGTATTCATCCATTTGCCTTCAAAGTATTTGTCAAGTGTTCAAAATTCACCTTGAGTCAATCACACCTTCTCAATCTAACCTACATCTCAATGTTGCTGTGTGGAAAAAATGAAGGGAAATGCTATAAGCTGCCATGAATTTTCATTGAGGAGAGAGGTAGGGTATATTAACGAATTCAATAAATAGCTAATATGCTGCTCACCCCTATATGAGGAAGTGCATCTTGGGAGCTCATGCACATCTACAACCCTGTGGCACCTGCAGTGTTGTCGTCCCTACCTGAGTTCTGCTCCGTCAATATAGTTTAGCCTATCAGTTCTCCATATAAGTTTTGTTTTAGCTTCAATGCTAAAGAAATCATGCAACAGTTGAGATCAGTAAGAGTCTTGCTGCCTAATGGACTACAGGTGCCATCTTGAGTTGACTTGTTGTATATGCTAATGACAAAATGAGGCACAGCATTCACAAAGTGATAGCTGGTTCAACATAGCCGCAGGATGTGGGGTAATGAGGATGGGTTAGTTAGGTATATGATAAACACTGGTTTTGCAGAGAGGAGATGGGATGGTACTTCTCTCTTTCCCCTTTTGAAGTGCCACATTAATTATATAAAAGAATTTATGTTAGCTTATTCCAGATGTTAACTTTTGCTAATAGCAGTTTTTAATAATAATGGACACACTAGCCAAGGGAATAATTTCATTTTTACAGTCCTCAAACTAATGCAAGTTGAGTGCTGAGAAAATGAGACCACCCTGTCAGGAGAAGCACTCACTTGAATCTGTGTGGCAAACGAGTAGCATCTGTGTATTAGCTATGCTAATGCCGTGCTATAAATGGCTTGTCCAGAAGGCCCATGGAATAGTAAGAGGTTGACTAGCTAATCAATTCTTAACTGTATCTCATTTTAATTTTAAACTGCCACAGCTTTTTTTCCCCCTCTTTAAAGCATCCCCTGTTAGTCTGGGAGTAAATTGAATTACCCATGAAGGGCCTTAAGCCCTCTTTCATCATGTTTGAAAATGATGTGCTCTGTGATCCATTCTAGTCAACACCTAACTGAGCAAGATGCAGCTTCTTTGCCATAAACTTCTGTGATGGCTCAAACTACCACATGAAGGGCTCTGATGAGCTGTAATGGAGTCGGGAGCTGCAGAAGTGAGGATACTAAGTGAGTTTTATGGCTCTGGTTTGGAGAAAGAAATGACAAAAGAGACAAATTAAATTGACAATTCGTAGCCTTGAGAGATCCCAGCACAATTTGAAGAAGGTTGAATGAAATTCAGCCCCTTCAGAATGAAAACGTACAGCACCTTCAGAATGAAAAAAAAGTCGGTCACACTTGGAAACTTCAGTCTCACTTTTTTAAAAAAAAAATCTAAGGGAGTTTGAAGTCAGGACAAGAGAAGAAGCTATTGGAAACTGCTTCAGGCACACGGTGATGCTTTTCATCCCACAGTGCTCCCATACAATGAAGGAATGCTGAACTGGAAAAAAAAGGGTGATAATAACCTATCTGCACTGGAGATCTCTCTTTTTTATTATTTCATTTATATCCTGCCTTTCTACACAATGGGAAAACCAAAGCACTTTGCATCACTTTCCTCCCCTTCATTTATCCTCACAACAATTCAGGAAATATATGATTGCCCCCCGCCCCCAGCAAGCTTCCCTGGCTGAGTGGGGATTCATATCTTTGTCCCCCAGTATTCTAACTGATATAGCATACTGGTTCTCCAAGTCCTCCAGCATTGATTTTGGTGCTCGTTGCTGACTGATTGGACTGTTTTTAAATTTTGTCGTCTGCCTTGCATCTCAGTGGAAGATGTGAGCTATAAAAGAAGTAAATAAGGGTTGGGAAATTCCTGGAGATTTGGGGCTGGAGTCTAGTGAGAGCAGGGTTTGGGGAATAGAAGGTCTTCAGCAGGGTCACTGATTCCAATAATGTTATTGATTCCAACCTTCCAAGCAGCCATTTTCTCCAGGGAAACTGATCTGTCCTGGAGATCAGTTGTAATAATGAACTATCCAGGCCAAACTGAGAGCAGCTTCTTGAGAGGCCTAGTTCTGACTGAAGTGGTAACCAGTAGCTGGGCTATACCCCTTGAGACTACAGGTGTAATTTGCCACGACTGACTGATTTTCTGTCCCAACAACAAGGTCCTATGTAACGCAAATGAACATTTCAAGGAGAAGGCTAGCCTAGAAGCATTCACTCTAATATTTAGTTTTATGTGTGGAAGACATTGTTATATGGAAGAATATTTAATCATATAATTCTGTGCTAACAATCTGGTGTTCATTTTTTTTTTGCTGTGTCAACAATAACCAACAATGCAGTCCTAACTAAGCTATATCCTGCTCTACATAAAGATCTAAGTAAATTTGGAACTTCATCTGCCATTTCCTCCGCCCCCACCCTCCAACGTGCTCCAGGCCTCTCTCCTCTTTGCAGCCTAGTCTGGACTAGATGAATGGGAGTGTGGAGCACATGGAGGAAGGCCAAGAAAAAAATGGCAGGTGAGGTTACACTTTTACTTAGGTCTTTATGTGGAACAGGGTATAGGTCACTGACTTCAGTCATTTTGGCCCTTAGATTATATCACAGAATGCCCCTTCTCTCAGCTCCGACCTTTACTTCCCTTCTGCCAGTTCAGTTCAAAGGCCACATATGACTCTTTTACTTGAATATTTTTCTTAGCTGTTCACCTTTGGTTGGAGAGAAGACATCCGTCCGGGAGAGCCTCTTCACACCAGGAAATTCTGCTTTGATGCTGTTTCACACAGTAGTTCTGTTACACTTTATGACTGTCATGGTATGAAAGGCAACCAACATTGGAGCTATAGGAAGGTTGGTGATGTTTTGAGACATTTTAGATTAGCTATGTTGAGATTTTAGCAACTAACAGTGACAACTATGTTGGTTTCAGCAAAAGTCATTTATTTCAATGCCATCTTAACACAATATATGTATATACTTAAAAATCTGAAACTTGAACTTTTGGAGACTTTAGTTCCTTTCTGTATACAGTAGCGAGTGACTTCATGTAGAGCAATTATTGTTTAGGTTAAAATTACATTTCTATGGATTGCCTCCAACACAGTATGAGGCACTTACTCTCTGAAAGATGTTTCGCCTTTGCAGCACTTCCAGACATGTGAGTCATTTGTGTTTTTTCTCTCTTTTTGTTCGTTTGATCTGTGTATGTTTTCCAACCTTAATAATAATAATAATCATCATCATCATCATCATCATCATCATCATCTTATCATATATTATTCCCTAATCTACACGTCCATTGGTGGGAAGATCATCCCTCACATTCCAGCCACTCACCCGCACATCTTCCACTGACTCAGCAGCAAACCTGGCCCAGCGACCAGGCTTCCAGGAAGACACCCTTCCCACTGGGCCCACCACCAGTGTCCCCATCCACAACCACTTTCCTGCTTGCCCCTCTCCTGCCCACTATCCCCGCAGACCCAGCCTGACAGAGCAGTGATGCTTTGCAGCCTACTGCTCCACTGGGCCTGAGACCACCCTCCAGCTTCTTCCCCCTACCTTCAGCCTCCTGTTAGCATGGCCTTCATCCCCTGCCTTATGAAATATTGGATTTTCATATTATTTCTTACACAGTGTGCTATAAGATGCCAGTTTCCATGTTGGTATGGGTGAATAGCAGAGTGTCCAAGCTGAAAGCAAGCCTAAGGCAAAACGGTCTGTTTGCAAAAGTTAGATCTATGAGTTACTCCAGTGATACAATCTGGAAGCATCATGACGAGGACATGCATCTTGATTATCCTACCCTGCCAGAGCATTCCGTTAACATAATGGAATCTGTAGAACTCCTGGATACCACACCTTGCCATGGTTGCAGCTATGCAAATAGCACAGGAACATCCTGCCCTGAGATTGTAGTATCTCTTTGTATTTTCTCCCTAACAAAACGATCCCTTCCTGATAACAAACGCCTCAGCCAAATTGGAATACTCTAGGCAGAGACTTTAGGAAGTACCTCTGCATAAACCATTCAAGGTTTCACTGATGTAATCAAGAACAATTGACTCTATTATGCCAACACTTAGCAACAGTAGATGAGCTACTAATTAGCTCAAACCGGCAAGTCCAGCAAGGAAACCCAAAGCAGTTGCATAGAAACGAAAACTAAGTTTGAATTTCCCGCCTTACCTGCACAAGGGGGTATAAAAATACTGCACACCCAAGCCTCAGTGCTCAATACTAGCCTGAACCTCTCTTGGTCACATTGGTTTGAGACGCGATATATCCTCCTTCGCTTGGGTCCCCATGCTGGCATAGGGATCCTTGCCTGCTTCAAGAACTTCTTCAGCTGAATTTAAGTAACTTATAAGTCCCCTGCTTCCCCTTCTATTCTATCATCCAAAACCTATCTTTTCCTCCCTGAGCCTTAACGTCTCACTGTATGATTGCTTGCAACCAAAACTTATATAAAAATATTCAAAACTACAATTTGGTCTCTTTTGCCTTCTCTGTAGAACGTTTCAAAAGCCAATTCTGGTATAGTTGTCTAAAAGATCCCACCTAGCCTGTCTCTTGCACTGCCAAGCCGAGTTATTCCCCATCGCTACTTTGAAAAATATATTAATAACTGTTAAGCTAGGTAACACTCCCACCACCTCCAACATCCAATCTGGTCTGGTAGAAAAACCCACCTTTGAGGCCCAGAAGAGCTACAGCAGTGAGGGACAGCAACACAGAGGTGATGGAGCAGGCCCAGCCACAGTGACCCCAGAGTGAGTTGGCAGAGGTGAGAGAAGCACCAGGAGAAGCACTGAGAGAAAGCAAGTAGGCAGGAAAATCTGCCACCAGCCCGCCCAGTCCCCTGCCTGCAGTCCCCTCCCCCCAATCTACAGCCTATTTTTTGGTCGTTTAAAGTGAGACAGTGGAAAACTGAACTGACAGTCAGAAATGAAAACTTCGGAACAATCAACATTAAGCGAGGAATTTTCCAAGATGATTCACTATCACCTTTACTGTTAATCATTGCCATGATCCCACTAACAGTAATTTTAAAGAAAACAAAGCTGGGCTATCAAATGGCCAAAGACTCGGGAAAAAATCTCACATTTGCTGTACATGGCTGATTTGAAGCTGTATGGGAAATCAGACACAGAAATCCAGTCACTAGTGAACACAGTCTGAATATTCAGCACAAATATTTCAATGGCATTTGGCCTGGAAAAGTGGCAATAAAGAGGGGCAATACTGTGGCAATAATACTGTGTAATAATACTGTGGCAATAAAGAGGGGCAAGATCACCGAGAGTGATGGGACTGAAATGCCTGATGGCCAACTCATCAAATGCAACCAGGAGGCAGTTTATAAATCCCTGGGCATTTTACAGCTGAACATCAAGCACGGGCAAGTGAAGACTGTCATCAGCAGGGAAAACACACCGAAGGTCAGGAAAATTTTGAAATCTAAATTAAATGGCAGGAATACCATCAAGGCCATCAATACCTGGGCCATACCCATCATCAGTACACTGTGGGAACCATCAACTGGACACAGGCTGAGTTGGATGCATTGGATAGAAAAACTCAGAAGCTTATGACAATGCACCATTTTTTACACCCACGCAAAGATACTGATAGATTATACCTTCCGCAGAGATCTGGTGGCAGAGGCTTACTGCAAGTACAGCAAACAGTGGAAGAGGAGAAGCATGCACTGGCCGATTATGTAAAGGAAAGTCAAGAACAGGCATTGATTGAAGTGAAGAACAGACATTTGCTGAAGACCCAGAAAAGCAAACAAGAATAGAGAAAAATTTGATTAAAATAAGGACTGAAAGCTTATTTCAGATAGCACAACAAAGCACTGCATGGCCAATTTCTGGAGAAGATCAAAGACAAGGTGGACAATGAAAAGACCTGGCTGTGGTTAACAACTGGAACTCTGGCCCTTTCCGCATGGGCAAAAGGGCGCCCCTGCACCAGCAGGAATTCTGCCGGTGGAGGGGTGGGGGCCATTCACACGGGAGCGTGCGAGTGGCCCCCGGTGAGGCTGGCGCAGGAGAGGCGACTCTGCATGGAGCTCCCTCTTCCCCGTCCCTCTCCCACTCACCTCGTCGCCTTCGTCGCCCTGCTGGCCTCCTAAGACCCGCCCACGCTGCCCTCCGACCGATGAAGGCGACGAGGTGAGTGGGAGAGGGACAGGGGAAACAGCGTGTTCCCGGCGGTGCCGTTCGCACCACGCCGCCGGGAATGCTCTGTTTTCCAAAAACCTCCCTCCAGGAGGGAAGTTTTTGGAGGCGGCCTGACGCCACCCTGGGGGAGGGGGAGGGGACCCAGGTCAGCGCTGCTGCGTTTTCACAGCACCGCCTGTGCGAACGGCTCCCCAGGGACGGCGTTTTTGCCGTCCCCAGGGCGCCGTAAATGGCCCATGCAGAAAGGGCCTCTGAAAAAGGAAACTGAATCCCTGACTTTAGCCGCTCAAGAGTAAGTCATTAGAACAAATTCGATCAAGGCCAAAATTGAAAAATCCTCGGATGATGCAAAATGCAGATGTGCAAAGAAGCTGATGGAACTGTAGATCATGTCCTCAGCTGCTGCAAAAAGATTTCCCAGACTGAGTACAAATAGAGGCACAAATCAGTGGCCAAGATGATCCACTGGAATTTATGCAAGAATTACAACATAAGAACAGCTAAGAACTGGTGGGAACATTGTCCAGATAAAGTAATGGAAAATGAGAAGGTCAAGATCTTGAGGGACTTTCGAATCCCAATGGACAAAGTGTTGAAACACAATACACCAGACATCACCATGATCAAGGACAAGAAAGTGACCATCATCGACTTAGAAGTACCTGGTGACAGCGGGGTCATTGAAAAAGAACACGAAAAGGTCACTAGATACCACAATTTGAAAATTGAGCTTCAGTGTCTATGGCACAAATGAGCTGAGGTCGTCCCAGTGGTAATCGGCATGTTGGGCACCATCCCCAAAACACTAGGGCAGCAGTTGAAACATCTTCGAATTGACAAAATTAACATATGTCGAATTCTGAAGGCAGCCCTGCTGGGATCTGCACGAATACTACGCTGATATATTACAACTTCCTGGGCCATCCTAGACCTCTGGGTAAGGCTCAAATTGTAATGAAGGCCAACAACCAGCTAAATATCTGGCAGCTGTGAAATCAATAATAACAACAATAACAACAACAACAACAACAACAACAACAACTCGATATTCAGAGTTGAATTCCAGACACTTGTGCTGTGTTGTTATGTATATAATAATAATAATAATAATAATAATAATAATAATAATAATAATAATAATAATAATAATAATAATAATAAACAAAAGCAGCACTGGAAATAAGTTACAAAAAAAGCTCCCAATGAAAAGCAATATGATTTAATATTTTTAAAAGGATTACAACTGGTAGACATACAAAACAGCGCAAAGCTCAGTTCCGCATACTAAATGAGACTAGCGATTTACAATTCAAGGATAATGGGGTCAAGAAACCAATTGCATTTCAAATGACAGTACAAGCTTTGTTATCTGGCCTTTGTGGAGAATGGGGGTTTCCAACTAATTAAATTTGGTAGTTACTCAAACTTTACACCATGTGTAAATTTCCTCCCTGCTAAGTGCCTCCATTACTTGGGAGAATATCTGACCCTAGGTGCCAAGGAAAATAGTCTGCCATGTCACTGTTGGGACCCATGCTTGGGGTAGCCTATCCCTGTACAAGAAGATAGCCACACCTGCATGTGAAGTATTCCCCCAGGGCTTTTTCTTGCTCTACCCTTCTGCATGCACGCAGCCAGACATAGAGAATGAGATGGCAGAGCTATCTTCCTAATCTCTGCTTAGGTTTTCTCACCTGTATACACGTCTCTACAATAACTTGTATCTCACAAAGGCTGCACCATCAGTGAGCCTGAATCCTGGTCACAGTTTTGGCCTTAACGATGTGCGATCTAGCATTCATCAGTGCAATTGCAGAATAAAAATGTTACTTTAACTAGATTAACAAGCACTCCCTTTCCCAGGAACCTTGAGAGTTAAAGGTCAAGGACATGCGCTGCTTTTAATTATTAACAATCAGCAGTAAGGTGAAATCACACATCCTTTCAATACACATGGTCCCCATGTTATGTGAACACACCAACACATGTATTTTACTGCTTCAGTATGCATGACCTGAAAAACCAAATTTTTGAGGTTATCAGTTCATGTCTGCCAATGCTGAAAAATATAAACATTGCTCCACCCAGAGGATCGTGTAATATTCTGGCACCCTTTATGCCTACTTTATGGTAACGACTGAAGATGGTTGTGAAGATATCAGCTCTTAGGGTTCTTTCTGCTACTTTTCATTCAGAGAAGGAAGACAGAACGCATTGGGAATATCAGTGATAGACTACAGGCATCATAGGATCATTTAGTACCCCTTTGCATGCAACTGTCTGTCTATGATGGATATTTGGAGAAGTGGGGAAATGGTTCTGACCTCTGAATTTTAGAATCAAGTGCAGGGCTGTGGGATCTGTAAGGGCATCAATCTGTAAGGGCATCAGTGATTTTGAAATGGAGAGGGCAAGCCATATACATACATACATACATACATACATACATACATACATACATACATACATACATACATACATACATACATACATGTGGCTTGCCCTCTCCATTTCAAAATCACTGTTGCCCTTACAGATTGATGCCCTTACAGATCCCACAGCCCTATATATATGTCTGTGTGCGTATAATTTTTCTGTGGAATTCTATCTTAAAGGAACTCTATAGCTTGTCACTCACTCTCTGAGTGTTTGGTTTACCCATTGGTTTACTGTTTGCACTGCAGCCAGAGAAGCACCAAATAGACTTATAAGTGATATGGATTCTCATCCAGAATGAGCTGCAATCTGCAGGCCAGCAAGACGATAAGTGTTGGATCTTCAAATAATACAAGTTAGCACAATTCATTTGAAGTCAGTGCAGAAAGCTGCATACATGCCAGATAAGGATCTGACTCCAGTCTGCTCCACCTGCAGCCTCTTGTTCAAAACACCAAAGTCAATTTATTTCCTAGCTTATCCAAGCTGCTGGAGAGAAGCTCAATGCCTTGCAACAGTTCATTGGTGCCTAATGTACCAGGGGTGCGTGTGTGACAAATGCAGCTTTCGCGCTGTCCTCTGATCCTGGCCCATCACCCTTTTAATTTGGAACTTAGCAGATGATCAGTGAAACAACAGGGTATTCAGCAACCATGCAGCATACGCTAGCTGCTGCTAGATAAAGCACTCTCCTCGCCGCTGATTTATTTGTGCCACTTGCAGAGCTGAGACAGTACATGAAGTTTCTCGTTCCAAGACAAAAATCTATATTTCTGAGTGAGAAATTCTTCCCAAAAAACGTTGTTATAAAAGAAATGCTGACATAGTCAATGCTATATAACATTGGCAGCAATCAATCTTTTCAAATCATACAGTTAAGCAAAACACTTATGGCTATAAATTGATGCAGCAAAGAGCCACAACCATTGTAAAAATAATGTGTAAATTGATTCTTTCGTCTAAGCTGAAAGCTTTCTGTTTGTCTCACACTATTAAAGCTTTTCCATAGCTTTTGTTAATGCATTATGTGTGTAGTAGTATTTTTGAACATTCCTTACATCAATCCCTTAACATTGATTATTATTATCATGCCCGCTTTACGGAATACGAAACTGCTATAGTATGCCCAGGACTGTCACTGAGTTTATGGTCATCTGACATCAGATGGACGGTAACCCAAGAAAGGGCCTTCTTAGTCAAGATACCAGTATTTTGAAACTTCCACCCCGGGGAAGTTCATCTGGTTCCATCTATTGTTGTCTTCCACCAGTGGGAAAAGACTTTTCTCTGTGTGTGTGTGTGTGTGTGTGTGTGTGTCCAGAGTCAGGCACCCTGGTGGATAGTCCATCTCTAGAAACTTGACTACTAGTGTTGTATGTGTATAATGTACCATCAAGTCACAGCCAACTTATGGCGACCCTGTAGGGTTTTCAAGGCAAGAGACTAACAAAGGTGGTTCGCCATTGACTCTGCACAACTTTGGCATCTCTTGGTGGTCTCCCATCCAGTTATTAATCCAGAATGACCCTGCTTAGCTTCTGATGAGTTCAGGCTAGGCTGGTATTAGAATGAAGAAAAGCCAAGATCATACCTGTTCAAAGTAAAAGATAGCAACTGAAAATAGCATAAGGTCAGAGGGAATGTATGCGGAAAGGACAAGCTCGTGCTTGAAAATGCTGCCAGAAAGTGGGTGCTCAAACAGTTTGGCCCTAGCCTGAAAGCATAAATCCTCGGAAGGGTTACTAGTGGTGAATTAGGAGATTTCTGATAGCAGGGCTGACCAAACATGCTGGCAAAAGAAATAATCCTTGCATTGTGGAACATCTGCAAGAGCTCCATCAGGTAAAAAGCTGGTCAGGGAGACTCACTGTGTGGATTCAAGACCCCTCAGTGCTGATGCAAGCTGAGCAGGAACCTGTAGGGAGTTGTACTGACAACCCACAAAGGAGTATGGGTAAATCACTTTTATCATTGAAATACAATCTGTTTACTATGGCCATCATAGACTCTCAGGGGTTGCATTGCCAACTTCAAAAAGTTTGGAAAATCTGAGTCACAGACATATTAACTTAGTGCTTCTATGTTAGGTTTGATATTTTTATAGTTTCACCCCTGACCATGCAACTTTTTAAAATACTAGGAATGTGAATGTACTATGCTAAAGCAAATTCTGTAGACATGTGAATTACTATGTCAAACTTCTCATACTGTGGACATTTCAGCCCTGACCTAAGAAATTCAGGAGAAATAATCCAGACTTCTTGAAATGAATGCTACTTTAATTCATTTCTACCTATCAGTGACATCTACAGAACATTTATATAGTTTATGTAGCAAATAGAATTACTTTTCATGTAGAAACCTTTTATTCCCTACATTTCTCAGTCTTGGTGGTTTCCCCACCACAGATATAAATAATTTCAGTGTCCTAGTATTTAAATTGTGTTTGAATAAATTTGTAATAGTCTAGTAATTGCTTCTGTGAAATGTTTAACAATCCAACAGTCTCCTTGAGAAACTGAAATGTACTATCCAAATGAGGCACTTAACCATACACAGAGAAAAGAAGCCAATTGTTAATACTGGAAAAGTTCTTTGAGTCACAAGAAACTGTATTCACAAGATAAGCCTTCTAAGCATTGATGTGTAAAATTATTAGGTAGATTAATTTAATCATATTGTGACAGAAGTGTTATGAATTGCTCATACTGATCAAATCAGAATCTGACAACCAGGGGAATCCTGGAGAAGTTGCAGGTGTCTTCCCATTTCCCCTCTTATATTCCCTGCTACATAGCCTTTTTGTTTCCCTTCTGCCTGGCAACTCCACAGCCTCTCCTTTTCTTCATCCCCTAGCCTTCAGCTTTTCCTCCTTCTCTTATCCGCAGTTCCTATAGCCCTTCTCCCCATCTACCTACCTTCATCTGCTCTCCATAGTCCTCCATTTTTATTTCCTACTCTACCCCTAGCAGCTACATTGTCTTGTCTTTTTTCCACCCTTTGGCCTTCAGCTTTTCCCTTCCCACCCAAATTTGGTAATTGGACCTTCAAATAGCCAAAAGACCATACCTGAGCCAGGTAAAACGTCTTTTTCCTGGCGCACCAGGCCATGAAGCAGGCTCTGTTTTAACTGTCACCCTTAGAATGTTCGTGCAGCCTGTCCATGACCTGAGGCCTTGGTATGCCCTTAGAATGTTTGCAGAGATGGCCAGAGATGAGCAGTGAAAATGGTAAATAGGTAATACTGGTCGGTAATATGAGTGGAAGTGAAACCCATACACACTTTGCTGTGTGAGACGTCAGGTGGGGTTCCCCCCACACACACACATGCAGGTAACTTTCACTCTCTGTGCCTCACCCAATACTAACACACAACACACATACTCTCATACACATCCACTTCATCCTCACACACCTCACTCTGCCCTCTCTCACATCCAACCACCACTTACCCACTTTCTCACCCATATTCGCCACAGCTCTCTTTTACTAAAAGCAAACTGGAGTTTGCCTTTTTCTTCTAATAAAATCCGTGGGGTGGGGGCGAACCAACACTACTGGCTCCGCTTCTTTTGCATGTGACCCTTTAAGAACCCAGGGAGCTGGCCTCGATCTGAGCGCCTCACCACCCTGCCTCTGCAGCCTGACTGGGATAGCCTGCTTGCCCCAGTTCTGCCTTACCCAAGCCAGGGCTGTGCATGTCAACCAGCCTCATGGACAGCGGGATTCGCACTCTGGACAGTTCCGTTGTGGAATGGAAAGGGTTACCTTATACTAAAAACCAAACCAGCACCATATAATAATGTGAACTGAAAAGGGAAAGAGGAATTCCATTTGACCACCCCAGAAGAAGAAGAAGAAGAAGAAGAAGAAGAAGAAGAAGAAGAAGAAGAAGAAGAAGAAGAAGAAGAAGAAGAAGTAGTAGTAGTAGTAGTAGTAGTAGTAGTAGTAGTAGTAGTAGTTTGGATTTATATTCCCCCTTTCTCTCCTGTAGGAGACTCAATGGGGCTTACAATCTCCTTGCCCTTCACCCCTCACAACAAACACCCTGTGAGCTGGGTGGGGCTGAGAGAGCTCCAAAAAGCTGTGACTAGCACAAGGTCACACAGCTGGTGTGTGTGGGAGTGCTCAGACTAATCTGAATTCCCCAGATAAGCCTCCACAACTGGGAATCAAACCCACAGCTGGGAATCAAACCCGGTTCCTCCAGATCAGAATGCACTTCTCTTAGCCACTACGCCACTGCTGCTCTCAAAAGGCTATGCTGGGGATCATTGGACCTGCATGGATATCTGTGTGGGTTGCGGACTGTAATGAGAAGGACAATTGCCACAGCAACGCGTGGCTGGGCCCCACTAGTAGTCTCTTAAAATGTTGTTTGGCACCATTTTTCTTTCCTTAGATGTACAGACATAACTCATATAATCTGGGCATATAAAATGCAGTTAACTGCCCCATTCTTTTCATTTAAGGTTTTTGTAGTGAAAAGTCCCTAGCTATCTCTGGCACAATTGTGTAGATTTTGATCAGCATTCTGTGGCCAAATACTGAATTAGATATATACAGATATATAATCCATCTTGGTCAAGTCCCTGGCAAGGCAGCAGGTACATTTTCTAAATACATAAATAAATTTGGAGTGGGGAGCAGCTAGAAAAAACAGCTGAGCTAGGAAGGAATAGACAAATCTATCAGACATAGTTGTTAAGGGCTGTAATAGATCTCTGTAGACTGAGAAAGAATTGTCGTCAATACAGAAAAAGCAGTTAATGTAAGTGCAGCTAAGGGATAACTAGGAAAATTAAGGGGTTATTTTGTGTTGGTTTATTAGACTTGTCTGAATGAAAGCCACAGCAAGCATTAATAAAAGCTAACAATTTTGTCTCAAGTTTGAATGTATAATATGTGTGCCTAAAATAAATCCATCACCTCATGAACATTTATTGCATGTGGGTTCAATTTGCAGCCTGAGCCTTTTTGGGCATCCTAAAGCCCATTATGTATGGAATGCTTTCTTTGGGACTCTTTGTTGCGCAGTGGGGTCTCCTCCCATTTCTCCGTTTACACATAAGGACGTGCCACACTGCCTGCTGCGCAGCTTCCCTGCCCCCAGTTCCAGGTCACTCCCGGTAGCAGCAAGATTGCCAGTTTTGTTAACGCCCTGTAAATTGCTATTATATCGATATTGCTGTGTTTTTGAAACAAAAGAAGCAGATCCAGTTGGCCTTGGAAGAGCACTGGTGGACTGCTTGTGCACCCTGATGAGGCCCCTCCTCTCCATTCTTTCCAGTGGAGAAACTGGCTGCCAGGCGTGCTCTGCTAATGCTGGAGCACAGCAGTTTTGCTCAGCTCATTCTGGCTCATCCTTCACGGCTGCTGCTGCCGCTGCGTCTGCCTCATCTTTTTCTCACTGACAGTTCTCCCTCTGTCCCTCCCTCACAGAACAGGGAGCGAGGAATAAAGGGGGGAGAATAGAAGGAGGGAAAACCCCAAAGTGAGGGAAGGCATCAGGGTTTCCTGCTCTCACCAACCATGGGGCTTTTGGGGTCTGTGGCACCACAATATAGAGTGTGTCTGCAAGGAAATCTCTGCCATGAAGGAAATGTTTCCTTGCTGCAGAGCAGCAGTGTATAATCCACCAAATTCCTATTAAATAGCTATAGCAAAGGTGGTTTGGGGACATAATGGGGCTTAGTGGCAATTAGAATCCTCACAGGAGGGGGCTAATTGAAATTGTGCTGTTCCCTGGCCAAAGTCAATGGCAATTTTGATTGTCTTGGCCTCAGCAGTGGTAGTAAGACAAAAAGCAGACTCTTTCCAGAAGCAGAAGCACCAATACAGGAGCAGAGATTATGCAGGTCAGGACTGATTCTTCTCCACAAACCTTTCTACAGACAGCTAGATCCCCATATATTTAAGGTGATTGTCTATACAGTAAGGTCATTTGTGGAACTGACTTCTACACAATTTCTTGATTTTCACATGATTTCTTACTTCCACATAATAGAATCCCTGTGTGGAATACTTCTACTTTGGATGCTTAAAAAAGTGGGAGAGGGTAGAGCTGATGCTATGAGGAGTTCCAGTCATGAAGGTTCTGTAAATGGCTTGGGCTACCATACAAAGAGCTGCAGATGCAAGGGTTAAAAGGAATCCAGCCTCCGGGTACATTCCAATCACCAACTGCTATCCCACTAAAGCAATAAATCCAGCCATTCTCCATCTAGACCTATTAGATCAAGCTCTCTTGGAAACACCTTGAGAATATGCCTAGGAGTGTCTTGTGAATCCCACCCTCAGCATCTCTGAGAAGACCGAATATCAATTGTAATGGTGTGTTTTATCATGTCGACATCTGGCCTTATTGGGACTATACTGCAACTACCAATTCGTTTCACAGAAATGACTGCAGCCGTCAGAAGATAATGGCTTTTGTTGACTACGACCTTGGCCATAGTTAAAGCAATGACCGAGACGAGGGGAAAGGAGCTTTGTCTCATTACCAGTTATGTGAACTGCCCAGGCCTGCCTGCAGGTCCATTATCTTCTGGGAAAGGTTATATTTCTGAAATAATTTGACTTCCTTCCAAAAAGAAAAAGAAGAAAAAAGTCTCTTTCCCCTTCCCAGAAATGACTACAACTTACAGGAGTTTGCTCATCATTTCTTCACACCTTTTATCGCAGCAGTGAAAGGGCAAATTATACTGAAGGCCACAGTTTGCTACTCTTCCAAATGGGCTTCATTCTGCTTCTATCAAAATCGACTGTGGGGCGGGTGGAGTTTCAAGTACAGAGCCAAATACATCTTGTAGCTGGCATATGTACGTGGATTCATTTTAAAACTTGGCGGGGGGGGGGGGGGGGGACAGGCTGCCTGAAAATTCACATGTTCATTTCTTGAAATAAAAGTATTCTAATTTTTCCCCCAATTGTCTTTTTGGTTCTCAGAAACTGACCTTTCTCCAAGACAACCCACACTATGTGGTGGGAGTCAGATTCTGAGAAAGCTCTTGCACCTATGCCCTGTTGAAATCAATGCAGCTCATTCATCTGAACTGCAGGTCATCACACTCATGAGTGCAAATGCTGTGCTGGTTCTTATATAGTGCAAGAAGCATCTATAGGCGATCACCATTCCTTATTCAAGGGCTACCTAGTATACCTCATTTACAGAATGTGTTGCCCCTTGATGCTCATCTGGCAAGTGTGGTGCCAAGCAAAGCATTTTGTACTTGGGATCCATAAAAAAGATGTGGCAAGGGAGATAGACAACAACATCCTAGATTTTAATCCTGCTGGTAGTTAGCACCTAAACTAATTTGGGAATGGTGCTTTTTTTCTTACATCAAAGAAAACTGCAACTAGGACACAGGACGGTGGAAGCAGTGGGAGAGGAGAGTTTTTAAGACATGCTTTAAGACACACTGCTTGGACTTAGAATTACTTGAGTCAGGGAACCTCAACTAACCATCTAGACTCCTTTATATACCTTGATCACTCTGCTATCTATGAAATTATAAATGCATGGCTACCTCTCCCACATAGTCTCTACCCAATGAAATTCACTGAGCATGATGGTTTTGAACTTCCTAATGTTTGAAATGTGGGGAAGAATACTAACCTTCATTGTAAAAGGAAAAAAAAGATATTTTCAACATTCAGGATTATCTGTGGATGATAGTATACAAATGCAAAAAAGTCAGGCTTCTAGAGGACATTCAGGCATATTGCCTTCTTCTGGATTACAATTCTTGCTAATAATAATATACCGGATCAGTTGCGCTGACCTCAGTGACCGAGGTTAGCCCACTTATTGCATCACAAAAGCTCAAAGGGTCAGCCCTAGTTAGTACCTGCATGGGAGAACACTGAGGAAGTCCAGGATTGCTATCACATTGTTCATCTCTTGCCTTGAAAACCCTACAAGGTCTTCGTAAGTCAGCAGCAACTTGATGGCGTTTTCCACCACCACAGCATCAATTTAAAGCATGTAGGTTTCTGCTACCATGAATATAGTATTTCAGCACTAATAGCATGAAATATGTTGTGAAGTTTCATGACTCTGCAAGCAGTACAAATGTACCTAAATTATTTTATAGAAATGTTAAAGTTTCCTTGGCACAGTCAGGCTTGTGAGCCAAGATGGAAACGACTATTTCACATGTGCACTTTCAGTCTACAGGCCTTTCCCCACTCCCTTCCATCTCCCCTATGCCGCGCGCTGCTCTCAGCGCACGGCATCCCAGGCGCGCACCCAGGCATCCCCATGACCCCGCGCTCTGTGCGGGGTCGTCAAAAGGCGCCGTTCGGAAGAGCGTCCGGGATGCCGCGCGCTAAGGGGGCACGACAGCGGCAGCGTCGGGGCAGCTGCGCTGTGGCCGCCCCTGCCGTGGGGAGGGAGGAGGAACCCCGCGCTACTCTTCTCAAGTAGCGCGGGGGTTACAGTAAGTGGGGAAAGGCCCTTCTTTTAATACATTTTAGAGGTTATTTGCAAGTGGATTTTGCTGTTTCCCACAGTAAAATCCAGTAGCAAAGTGCACTGGAAATGCATTGGCTGACATTGGGACATTCAAACAGCATCCTAAGCAGAGCTATGGCCTTTCATGTCTGCTGAAGTGAATGGGCTCAGGAAAACAAAACTCTGCTTAGGATAGCACTGTGCACAGAATAAAACTGAACGTATCAGACCTCAAAATGTAACTGGCTTTTCAAAGTTAGTGTCTTCCTCTCTGTTTTACAATCTTCTATAGAATTCCTGTGGGCAAAGTCTTCCAGTCTGAAACTGTTAAAATGCAGAAGTATTCAACATATGCTAATGCAGTCTTTCATTTTATAAGTTCCTTTTATAGCTTCTTGTATTTGAAAAGCAACTTATACATATATAATAAATAAATGCCATGTTACAAGGCTTGGTCAGGTAAGGCTGGTTGCTGAAAGCAATTTTTGCTTTTGGAGGCACAGATTTGGCTGGGGAAACGTGAGGCCAAGAGTGAAAATATAAAGAAGAGAAGAAACATGATTGGACAATAGCTATGCTGCAGGGTGTGGAAACAGAAACCCATTTTCCAAAGGCTGTTGTATACTTTTGCTTTGTCCAAAACTGTGCTTTTCTTGCTGATGGATTGCATCATGTTTGCAGCTACAAGATATTCATATGAATTACACCACTGCAAATTACCATTCAGCCCAGTTTGGATTGGTTAGGGGTGTTTGCTCTAAGCACATCTCATAAGAACTAACCCAACAGAGAGTGATTGTGTATGTTAAACATGAGTAATGATTATAGAAAGCAGAAAATCTGAACCTCCCTGCATGGCATTTGAGGGGAAAGAGCTCTTTGTTCCTTGCATCTAAGAAAATTCTTACCTAGGCAACCACCTAACCCCACAATTCACTAGAAATAGATATGGGAGCTAGGTGGTTCCCCTCACATTCTGAGTTATTTTGTGCAAAGAAACTATACAAAATTAAAAGAAGCTTGACTAGAGTTGCGTTAATCCATGTTCCGGAATACAGTGGCAGTTTTTAATCAGCCAGCATTTGCTTCTTAATTTTTGTTTTGTTTTGTTTTTATTCCCATAGGACAAAACTTTATTCCATCCAGTGAGCAGCAGCTGCATAGATTGCAACCCAGCAGAGAAGAAGATTTTCATGAACAGATGTGATCCTTTATCTGAAACTCAACAGTGGATTTTTGAGCATATTAATACGACTGTTTTAGCAAAATTTAATAGCAAAACCAGCTCTTAGGAAGAGGAAACTGTTCTGTACAGATTGCAAACAACACCTTGCCAGCATCTGGGTTGAAGGAGTCAGAAATTATGTTTCCTAGATCCAGGAAACCACTTCTGAAGATTAAAGAAATGCCAGGGCAAAAGCTAACAGGCTGTCATTGAGGATGGATGATATCTGAAGAACTTAGCTGAGAGACTTCACCAGCTGTTACTGAGGTCTTTCCAGTTAGCAATTCCCTTGCTGGTCAAGGGAAAACTTTATTTAAAGAATGTTTCAATACACTCCATGTTAATAAAGTAAAACAGAGTTTTAGAGTCTCAGGTCAAACCCTGCTATAGTGAGTAGCTATGAATAGTTGCTATTACTTATGGGGGGGCTTCACAGAACGCATGATTCCTGTGGGAAACCGCATATACCACAGATGTAGTCCTAGCAAGCCCTCTGGGATATTGTGAGTGTTCCAGAACTGAGGACAAGCTGTATGTTCTGGTATCATTTCACCCATTGGAGAAAGTCAAATTTATGAGGGTTAATTAAAATAGAAGAACCACCCCATTGCATTCCTTTCACTGTTGAAATGGGAATGGTGTTTTTTAAATGTAAGAGTAATTTTAGAGTTGCATTTTGAATGAAGCATGAAAATGACTGTAAGGTGTCAAACTACCATTTCTCTTCTGCAGTTGAAGAAAAAAAATCATTTCTGTCAAAGCAATTAAATAAAAAATTCCCATCCATTTTACACAGTGCTATGGAACAATCATCCGCAATTATTCATACCTAGTCATCATCTATAGGACAAGCCGAAAATGGCAAGGTGGTCACATCGTTCATTACCATAAAAATGAAATACGTGACTTATAATAGCAGCACAAAGCAAGGTTTGCCTAAAAGGATTTCCTCTGGGAAGTCTACATTCCTTTTCAGGAATCTTTTATTATAAGATTCCTGCATTGATTTAGATCAATGCAGTCACCAGCAGAAAGGGCATGATGAATCTGACAAGGTGGTCTTGTGGCCAGTTAAGAAATGGTGTACTGTCTTGAGCGTCTACATGTATTTGCGTAGCCCTGCAGGAATGACTATGGAAGGAGGAAAATGTTTCAAGCAGTTGAGAAGTTTCCAGGAAATTAGCTGGGCCTTCTGGGAAGCAATGGCTAAAATTGCGGGGCACTGTCTCCATTTTCTGTTAATACCATACATTTAGCATTAACAGACTGTGGGGGGATGTACGTGTGCTGCTCCCTACCATCTGTGTTTTCTATAAACATCTCAAAGGTCATGCTTCCCTGAAAAGAAGACTGCTTTTGGGAACTAAGTTTCATGATCAAGAGAACTACATAGTACATCTTATGAAATTTGCATGGAAGAGAAATTTAATCATTTGAATGTCCTCCCCCCAATAGGGCTGCCAGGTGTGGGTTAAGAAAAACCAGGAGATTTGGCAAGGGGAACATGGGAGTTAAGGGACAGACTTTAATTGGGTTTGATTCCATAGAGTCCACCTTCCAAAGCAGCCATTTTTTCTAGGTGAACTGTGGCCTGTAGTAGAAGAGATCTCCAGACACTAACTGGAGGATGGTAACCCTATCCCCCAATAACATGCAAAGCGAATGCTAGTCTATTTTTTCATGTGAGGAAGCTGTGTGAAGTATCACTGAAGAACTGCTGAGCAGGTGGCAAGATCTTGAATGCACCTTTAAGCAGAGATCTTCTCTTTGGATATATACTTGCATATGTATGAGCAATGTGCAGAGAGAGTACACTGCTAAGCAGTAAATGAACATTAAAAGCTGTCCAAGAGTCAGGGAAAATAAGAAGCTGGAAGAGAAATGGTATGGTTTTGCAACTGAGAAGCACTGAGTCTTTTAATAGTATGTTCAAGCCAGAATAGTCTTGTTCTGATTAGTTCTTAACATCTGTTTCTACAGCAAAAAACAGTGTGGTTCATGTTCTGACCCTATGAGGAGGAGATTTAAAAATGGTTTGGAAATCATTGTTCTTAACAGAAATAAATGAACAGACAAATCTTGTTTATTACATTTAGATCCTGCCTTTCTTATTTTGAAACCTCAAAAGAGTTATGTACAGTTCCAGCAAGACTCCCATTCAGGCCCTGATTTCTAAAATGAGACTTCTAAAATTAACAGCCCATATCCTCTGACTGCCTGATTGTACTTGAAAACAAAAACTGCAAACTGAAGGAGCCAAGGAGGCAGATACTGCAATCAGCAGAAAATGGAGAAAATGCATCTTTCACTTTCAAATATGTCCAGCACTGAGTTAGCTCTGAGCAAGTTGTATTTCTTAACTGTAAGATGCACTTAAGAAAAGAGCCATTTTGTACTGGTTTCTTAAGGTGCTGCAACACTGTTTTTACAGAGCAGTAGTGTTGGGACATTTTTGCAGTCGAGACTTCTCAGAATGCTGGATTTGGTACTGCCAACCCATCTGCTCACAGCTTCTTTCTTCTGCTCATAGGCCGAATTCCCACTGAAAATTTAATCTAGATACAACCAAATTTCAAAAGAATCGGCACCTTTTTATCCAGGTTCCAACATCCTCACTGCAGCATGTTTTTAGTGAAGACATCTAGGCCTACCCCTTGGGGGGGTGCATGCTATCAGGGGTACAATTATTAAGCTAGCAGTACCAAAATTTCAGAGTATCTTTAGGAGACCCTCCTGATGCTACCACCCATGTTTGGTGAAGTTTGTTTCATGGGGGCCAAAGTTATGGACCCTCAAATGTGTAACCCCCATCTATTAGCTCCCTTTGGAGTGTTTTTTTTTTCAAAAATGTGCATATACAAGCAGGTCCAGGAAAATCCCGTGATAAGGGTGGAGGGAGCACCAGAAATGGGATTGAACTGTGAGGAGATCTGTTCAGCTGTGAGGAGATCTTGAGGGAACCTGGATATTTTGGGTGACTATCCCAGGATTACTCGCCAGTGAGAAAATCACCATAGTGACTCATTTGCCACAAATTACTCATTCGCCACAAATGGGACATGGCATTCCACATCATACTATTAGTCCACATCCCGTGTTTCCCCGAAAATAAGAGAGTGTCTTATATTAATTTTTGCTCCCAAAGATGCGCTATGTCTTATTTTTAGGGGATGTCTTATTTGTCTGTGTTCTGTTTGTCGGGCATGCTTCCAAACAAAAACTTTGAAACATCTTACTTTCGGGGGATGCCTTATATTTTGCACTTCAGCAAAACCTCTACTATTTCTTATTTTCAGGGGATGTCTTCTATTCGGGGAAACAGGGTAGTAGAGGTTTGTAACAGCAAGCACATCAGAGGCCCGTTACACACAAATATGTGTGTATAGATACAGATATATTCCCCGCTTCAATCAGCCTTTGCTTCAAATCAGATTTTTAATTATGCAACAGATTCAATATATGATTCAGGTTCAATTTTCCCTTGTGCAGCTGCTCTGAAGTGATCATGCCTTTTTAAGGGGAAGCCCCACATTTTCCAGATGCTGGTAATATCTGACCTTTTTTTCCCCCACTTCGCAAGGATGTATGTGTAATGCCTCCTTTGGGGTTTTTACTCCCTCCCCTCTGCTCCTTTTCCCCATCAATAACAGTATCTCCTATACTTGCGCCGTCCCACCCTGCTCCCACTTTTCTGGATAACGCTCTACTGGTTCCCTCCAAACTCCACTATTGTTCTTTTTACTCATTGAGTGGCTTACAATGGATTTTATTATTTTTCTTTTATTTGTAATACATCTATATATTGATGCAATAATGATGTGAAAAATGTGCCAAATACCTGTGAACTACAACCATAAGACCTCTGTTTGTCTGGGAGTCTGGAGATTCATGCTGGTTTCTGCCAAACCTGGAGAGCTTGTTGCCTGCCATGTCTGCACCAACTTGGGAGGAAATCTCACCAATCCCAACTTGAAACCCTTTGCTCAATTAGCAACCATTAGTGGATCACTACATAATACTACAGAAATGCTTATTTTGTGAAATCAACTTTCACTAAGAGTTTTCACTGTCCCCAGCAGCAGGTTTGTAGGGCACCGCCAATCCTGCTGGCGAAAAAGCTTACTTCCCTTGCCAAGTTTCCCTAATCTTGTGTGTGATCAAAGCAGTTTCCCAGCAGAAAAAGTCCCATTATTGTGGCATGGGAGAAGTGTTTTTGCCACCGCCTTCATCCATACTATAGAATCCATCGTTTCCCACTGGCACTAACATCAGTGTATCAATATAGCAACAATGGGGATTAGTGGGGATTGATTGTTTTTAGCTGATTTTAAACGTTAGATATACAATTGTTGAACACTGCTCTGAGCCCCTCGGGGGAGGGCGGTATACAAATTAATTAAATAAATAAATGTATCAATGTTTTAAATTTCCTGCCAAAAAGCCAGCCATTTCTCAAGCCCCTGTGCCCTCACTCAACTTCCCCCTGGGAGCCTGGCCTGCCATTTTTTCATGTCCCTCCCCTCTCTCCTTTCTCCTTTGTCTCTTGGGTTTCTTCATTTTGGCTGTTTTTTCACTCCTCTCCTCCTCTCCTTTTTTCTACGCATGGGTAAATTTGTAAACCCATGATTACACGAAGCAATGATTTAACAGTTTGACAGGGCAATGAATGCATGGATCAATAAAAAGAATGAAATGTTTGGAAGAGGTGAGTGTGGACAAACATTGTGGCAAAGAGGGGGATCAAAAACATTCTGAAAATGTTCTAAACATTTTGTCAGAAAAGACCTTCATATCAATGTATCCATATATTAATGTTACATTCCTTCAAAATATGTTTAATAAGTTTTGTATCCCCCCCCCCCCAAAAAAGCTGGCTTTTAGGTAATGAAACTAGAGGTTGTATGAGGGGGAAATATAAGGTACATGTGTCCCAGACATAGATCTGCACAGATGCAGTACAACTTCACCATGCTAATTCCCTATGCAAACTTTGTAGATGTGGAAACACCCATAGGCAGCAAGTCATGGCGACAGCACAAATTTATTGCTGAAAAAGGCAAAATGTGACATGGGTGCATAATTGGCCAGAGGTTTTGGCAAATTCATCAGCTTTGTGTGGGCAGGAAGTGCCAGAGTAGGAGCAAAAAAATCTGCCTAAAACAATGCAGGCATGAGCCCTAGGTGGCCAATAGAGCATCCCTAAGCAGAGCTACGCCCTTCTAACCACACTGAAGTCAATGGGTTTAAAAAGTATAACTCTGCTTAGGATATCACTGAAAGAAACCTTAGAAGAGATCAATGCCATCTGTGGCACTCACATGCATATGATAGGACAGTGGTGGTGAACCTATGGCACAGGTGCCAGAGGTGGCACTCAGAGCCCTCTCTGTGGGCATGCGTGCACAGAGTTCGTCATGTGATAATAGTGTAATTATTTCAGGGAGATTATTAGCATTAAACCTAAGACCTAGTTTAGGGGAAGCAGTGTAGGTAACCCTGTTAAGCGCTGTTAAACCCAATTGATTTTCATGTGAAGAACCAAAGTGTGATCCTTTACCTGGGAGTAAGCTTGGTTGCTGGCATGGGGTTTGCTTCTGAGTAAACCCTCCTAGGGTCGTGATTCACCCGTTCAAAGTGTTGCACAGTTGCTTCAAAGCAAAGTCACTGACTACCACCAAGCTTACTCCCGAGTAACGTGCACCTTGGAGCCAACCGTTTTTTCTAAACTAAAACCTCAGTATTCAGGTTAAATTGCCATGTTGACACTTTGCAATAAATAAGTGGGTTTGGGGTTGCAATTTGGGCACTCGGTCTCGAAAAGGTTCGCCATCCCTATGATAGGATGTTAAAATCTTTCATAAGTTTCAACAAGTACAGATTTGTTTCCAAGTCCCAGTGAGACATATTTATCAAGTTAGGTCAAAATCCTGCACCCAGGATGACAGAATTTGTATGGAAGTTAATGTAAATTAAGCAACTTAACTGAGCTGATAAATCCGGTATCTGTCTTAGCATCCATATTATTTTTCTGTAGATCATTTTTTTTTTTAGAATCTCCTTGGTAGTAGGATGGGGATTTCAGATAAGCAAGTGACAATCATTGTTAGGAATTTCAAAAGACAAATGACAGTGACCACTACTGCAGTTCTGGTACTGATCTGTATGAATGGAGGTCAACACCAAATTTTGAGCCAATTCAGAATCCCCCAAGCCTTGCCTTCTTGAACCATAACAGGAACAATGCAGCTTGAAGAAAGAAGTTTAGACTCTTCCTTAAAGAGAAACTACAGAAGGTAAAAGTTAGTGCACATGCTCCCCTCACCCTACTCCATCATCTCAAAGCAGTTACATTATGGCTGAGATTTTTTAAAAAATGAACTGTTTTCTGGTTTGAACAGGGCATAGCAAATGGGCAGGAGAAAGTGATTGACGGGAGTCATGGTGTCTTCAGCCAAAGCCTAGGATTTGCTTTTTAATTCATCTGATCCTCATTAGGATTTCCCTTGATACATTTGCCATCATTGGCAAATGTTGATCTATTGAGTTCTGTGGACTTAAGCCTGCTTCATTCTATGGCAACTGTTTCAGACGCCTACGGTAATTATTTTCTTGAGTTCCACAAACAATGGCGTTCCATTGGACACTCCTCTCTTATTATTACTCAAACAGGGTCATGGTACTGATGTGCCATTATAACCTGTAATTCATCAGAGCTGTCATCTCCTTGTACATATTTTCTAATCCCATGTCAGCAAAGACTGGCAGCAATAAAGCAGATTATTGTTAAAATGAAACATAGTCCTTTAGAACTGTGAGAGGAATGTACAATAGAATTACAAACCACCTATTGTGGGCTATTTTATTTTGATTCAACTATAGTAAGAGTGCAATCCTAAGCAGAATTGCACCCTTCTAAACTTATTATCTTCAGTGGACTTAGATTGTACTGCAGATATACTTTCAAGTAGACCTTGCACCCCCACCCACAGCAATATGCGCAACTCTTTAATACGTCCCAGTGACTGACTTGGCAAGATCGATATTTTGCTGCACAAAGCCCAACATAATAACCAAATGGCCATTCTTATGATTTGAGACTGGTGGGAATGATTTCAAGTCACCACGGGTATGAGAAGCAATGCCTGGTTGCCTGCATAGCAGATTGCAATTCATGTGTCGATACTCAGTTTATAGATGACCTGCCCTTTAAATCTGTGAAATGTGTTTACTCTTCAGAATTGTTTTCAGAGTTTCAAATGGCATCTCTTCAAATAGATAGGCACTGATAAAATAGCCATTGATTTCTCTGACGTGTTGACTCTTTAAAAATGGTTGTATACCAGCTCAGTGCAATGAATATGGTGGTGTTGGTCTATTATACAGTGGACAGGTGTTCCCTTTGTAGTAAGCCCCAGCTGGGTTGCATTACTGTGACTGGCAGACTTACTGCAAGTGGCTCAGGGCTAATGTGCTGGGGAAAAAATGCAGAGCTGTTTATTCAGAGTAAGTAGAAAGTAAGAATGACATGTTCACAGGGCAGTATTGGAGCCAAGGATCTCTTTGTTTTTTTAATATGCTTCCCCCGCCCCTCCCTTAAGCAGAAAAGGTCTGTCTTGACAGCAGTATGTTCATCTGTTTTTAGGAGCTCTGAACAAGAAACAATATAAAGTGTATTTTAAAAAGCAAGCACAATAAGAAAATATTTCTTGACAATGGTGAAGATGAAAATTGAACTCCAGCCATTTTGTTTTGTCAAGGTTGGTAGCATTGTAAGGTTCTTCCAACAAGCCCCAAAAGAATTAAGAACCCTGAATTACATAGCAATCACCCCAATGTGTTTTATGTTTGCTTGTATAAAGAGCAGAAACCCCAGAATACTTCTACATCAGTTTAAAAAATTCTTACCCATCTCATTAAAGAGTTATAAACTTTCCAAATGGGTGTCTTACTAATCCCAGTTCAGTTAAAGCATTTGAACATATGCCTTTATGCCATTATTCTGTTCACTCTGTAGGGAGAAAAACCATTTAAAACAGATTGTCTTTAAAATGTGCTCTGCATTTAAGACACTGATGGTAAAAACTGCCTACAGTTATACAGGTTTGCCTTCTAATTTCCAAGATGTGCCATACTTCTCCAATCTTATTTCCATAGATTCTTTACTGGGAAAAATTAGATCAATGTAAGTTATGGCTCTCCCTGCCCCCCCCCCCCCCCAGTTCCATAAGATACAGCACCTTTTCATCCCGGTCTCTGCCTCCCTACCGCAGCGGGCATCTGTTGAGCAGGTCAAAGTTAATCAAAAACTGTAACTATTTCCATGAGTCCGTGATCTGCTCTACAGCTCTTTCCGATTGGCTGTTGTGTTGGGGCAGGAACGTGACTCTGCTCTGCTTGAGGAAGTTTTTTTTTCTTAAATCTGGTTGCACAGCTTTGTAGAAACATAGGAAGTTTTATGTTTTAACTTTTTAACTGTGCAGCTTTGTTGGTATGCACACTCTGCACTACCTCTCCTTCTCTTTGCAGGTTCATGCCTACAAAGCCATGACCAGCAAAAAAAAACCCTTTGCGCGCACTGTGCCCAGCCCACTGCACTCTGATTGGTGCGTGCCTCCTAGGGTGGGAAAAATGAACCATATTTTCTTCTACTGCCTCCCCACCAATGCGGCCTTGGCCAGTGGTGGGATTCAAATATTTTAACAACAGGTTCCAATGGTGGTGGGATTCAAATAATGACTATTAAAAAGTATTTTAAAATATTTTTAATATCACTTTTTTATTTTAAGTATTAAAAATATTAATACTTAATAAAATATTGTAAGTATTAAAAAAGTGAAAAAGAAAATTTTAACAACAGGTTCTACAGAACCTTCGGAACCCCCTGAATCCCACCTCTGGCCTTGGCCCATGTTTTTCAAAAAGGTGTACCTTTTGCCAGTTTTTGAAAAATGCGGGATGAGGGGGAGAATGCTCCCCAGGGCTGGGATGGAGCCGAGTTGGGCACTGAAGCCTTGAGGACTCCTTGCCCAAACCGGGACTTTTACCATGAGTATCACATGATTTTTTGACCATGGGGAATCATCCACTGATATCCATTTGATTTAACTCAAAGTCCAGAATCCCAAAAACCAATACAGGCACATCTAGAGTCTTCGTTGTATCCAGTGATATCTTCGACTAATTTTCTTTTGAATGGGAGATGCTAGGGCCATGTCTTAAACTGCAAATTCTCCTCAGTTTCAAATGAGGTTTGCCACATGGTTTTGTGTACTGCTCTCAAGAAATACAAGACTGACATCCCTAGGGACATGTGGAACTGAGTCATTTTTGGATCCTTGCCACAGAATTCTTTTTCCTTTGGCAGGCCAAACATTTTATGATACGTTTTCTATAAGAATTATCTACTGTATCTGGATGAAAGTTGGATACATCTTTAGCAGATGGAGTTACTTAAATCATGTTTAAAAGGCAACTGTAGACTAAAAGTTGTGAAATCATTAAATGGGCAGTTAATAGGTGTACATATCTACTGGAAAACGGTTTGGTGAGAACAGACAAGAGTGTTCACCTTGAGACAAACCAAAAGATATTCCAGGTTCTTCCAAACTTTCGTGTTTTTCTCAAGACAATATCAAAGGAGAATATTTACTACTGAAATTCAATCCATTTATTTGACTTTTTATATTTCCTAGGTTAATGCTATATCAAACCCATACCAAAGTAAGGATTTTCAGATATTATGTGACAACACTGACAGTCAGCATAAGTAACTTTGAGTCAAACCAGCTGATTCTATTTGAAAGTCTTATTGTGATCTTCTTTGACCCCACAGCCTTTTCTTATTCTCTTATGCTGGCTATGGCATCATAGATCCTTACTGTAGAGTTAAACTGTATATGAATGAATAAAATGATAAGCCAGCTGTCAAAGGAACAGAAAGGTTTAAAGCAAACAAAGACCATATGGTTTCTAAGCAAACAAAGTTTCTGGAATGTGGTCAAAAAACAATGTTGCTCACTGTAACTGTTTGTTCATCTAGTGTCTCTCTGTGGAGGCACACATGGGACTGAACTTGTGCAGGCCAGCTGTGGAGCATTTTAGTTAGTTTTGTAAGAGCTTATAGTTGCTAGTTGAGTGCTCCCCTTCCCCCAGTTACAACCCTGGACTAGCTGCTCTTCCTGCCCAGGATCACATGACTGAGGGGGAGGGATGCACTCCCTCCCTCCAAATCTCTTCTCACCTCCGGGGGGCCACCACTTGAGTTAGATGACAGCCCACACCAGGGAAAGTAGGAGGTTATTCTTTAAAAAACTTATCCATAGCAGACTAAGACAGTCAACAAGAATTAAAATAACCATAGAACTAACATTATATAATTAAGAATGTTTAAGAATTACAAAGCAAAGAAATTTAGCTGTCTGTTCAAGAACATCTGTAACTTCATTATTTAAAAGAAATACAGTCTTTTCTTGCTCAATAAGTTCACTGCTACCCAATAATAAAGGTTCCAGCAACCTAGACCTAGCAATACTGTACAGGGGGCAATGATGTAGCACATGATCAACTGTTTCTTGACTTATCATTTTGCAGATGCACAGTCTTTCATGGTGAGGGAGTTTCAGTTCCCTCCCCTGCCTCAAAGAAGAAAGAAGGATGTTGCATCTTGCAAGTAAAAGAGCATGGCATAGTTTAGGCTCAGGTATTAGATATAAACATTTGGCCATGCCAAAAAGTTCTTGCTGGAATGCCTAAGGAAATGGGAAAGCAAAATTTACAGGTTTGTTGAGAAAGGGAGGGAAACACTGCACAATCACAATAATACTGCTTTTAATTTCATAACAGGAAATCAAGGAAAGGTCTGCTGCCACACATGCCAATTAATAGTTCTTCCAGAATTTATGGTGGGAGACTTCACCACCATCACTTGGCAAGATCTTTTTCATATGGGATTCAGCTGATTAGTCAGCCAAACAGGGAGCCTGAGGAACCACCACTAAACCAAACACCATTTTGCAGTATGCCACCCAAAATATCCTTGCCTTTGACTGATCGTAGCATGGTAAAATCCACAGTCATTTAAATCCACTTCATGATACAGGAAAATGTCCCTCAGTTTCCAGGGCTTCTAAATCACTGATATGGCCATATCTCTGTGCGGCCATAGGCAGAGTGTGATGAGAGGTTATGCTCCCATGTCCAATTAGAGAATTTGGATTGAAAATTGTTTAAAGGCTTTGCCAATGTAAACTGTTTAGCAAAGGATTTATCTATTAAAGGGTGGTTATCAACCTTTAGATCCGGTAATACAAATTAATAAAGGGTGAATTCAGTTCTTTGAATTATAATCAGGAAACCCAACTGAAACCTGTAGAGACTTTTATCTTTCGCCCCAGGCACCCAATCATAGGAAGCATGAGAAAACAGCTTGGGTTTTACTAGTTTATTTAATTAATAAAACTATCTGCATCATTTAAATTTGTTAAATGTGCTAAGGCAACCTGCCCAAGGCTGCCTTTTCTGGCAGACATATTCTGACCCCAAACACAGCCAGCATCTTCTGCTAGCTTTGTTTAGCATCACCTGCACACAATGTGCTGAGAAGGGCCCAGCCCTAGACCCTGTACCTGAGACACTGCAATTACCAAATTCAGAAAGATGTTACTCATCACCATGGGCCACTCCTTCCCAGCTGCACTCCACCACACAGCCAGGGATGCACTGTTCCAGAAACACCCTCCACAGTTTCAGATGTGACTGGGTGCATGCCAAACATCCATACATATCATGATCACCGCACCCGAAGTCTGATACACAGGGGGGATTAACCTAGTTTAACACCCCTTGCCCCACCTGCTGATTACCACATCTTGCAGATCTATGTCCCTCAGTAGAGAGATACATACTGTCGTGCCTATTATGCTTGATAAACTAATGTGGTTTGTATACCCGCCTTCTTCCAATACCCAAATGCAAACTGCTTTATTCATGTTGGCCCTATGCAGACTGCCTTCCTAGCTCCTTTCCAGAAGTCTTCTCTGCAAGAAATCTGACCATGCAATGATGGTCTGCAGGAAAAGATCTTATCCTATTAAGTCCATGAGGATTCTTGATGTTAAGGCTGTTCTCTTTAGCCTCATTTTTAGCTGGGTGCAGGATGAAAACATTGAGATGGTTGCCGTCACTCAAAACCTGGTGAAGAGAAGGCAGGAGCTAGTTCCATAGCATTCTGTGAAGGCACCATCACTGCACACAGGCCAAGGGATAAAGTCACAACTGCGTCTCTGCTGTCTTGCTTTCCCAGAAGATGGAATGGCCCAGCACCAGCACTCTGATCAGGCTCCTTGATATGCCAAGTTCTCTTCATTATGTAAGGTGCTTTCCACACAGCAAATGTATAGCAGGTTGCAGTCAGGATAAAGCACTGTATTTTCTGGCATATAAGACTACTTTTTACCCAGGAAAATCTTCTCAAAAGTCGGGAGTCGTCTTATACACTGTGTGTCGCCTTATAGGGCGGGTGCTGAAACTTCCGAGCCAGACTGGAGAATCTGCAGTCACCGCATATGGTGGGAGGAGCTCAAAAACAGCCACGGCCGTATCCCCACCATATGCGGCTGTCTGGGAGCAGGGAACCTCCCCTCCCTGGACTCGCGGGAGGGGTTCCCCACCTTGGACTGGCCGGAGGGTACCAACCCCTCTCCAGACTGGCCGGACTCAGCAGACTTGCCAGCGGGACCCTGTTGCAGCAGGTCCAGGCCGGCGCAGGCACGTGGAGGGGAGGTGGCAGACAGCCAGCCCTCCCGTTCTCCTGGGCCGGGAACCGGCAGGTCCGAGAGGATGGAGCCAGGTGCTGCTGACAAGGCGGGCCGGGTGCCACCCGAGTGAGCACGCAGGCCTGTGATGAAGTGGGAGGCAGGGTTCTGGGACCACCGAGGCTGGCTGGATGGGTGAGGAGGTCGGGAGGCAGGTGGGGCAGAGCAGGGGAGGGGTCTTTATTGGCGGTGCAGAGTCAGGAGGGGATAAAAAGTGTGGAGGAAGAAAAGGTGGGGCCGCGAAGGGAGAGGAATGAGGGAAGTGGACGGCTGAATATGGGGAGGCTGGAAAGGAGAGAAGAGGGGAGGGTAGGAAGGAGAGAAGGAAAGAGAGACAAGGAGAGAAAGGAAGAGGCAGGAGAAGACCATATACAGGGGAAGGAGGAAGGGACTGAGAGAGAAGGGGAAGAGATCTGTGAAGCTAACATGCTCTCTCTCTCTCAGGGACAGCAGTGCCAGGCAAGACAGGCTTGGGTGTGCTGGTTTACCCAACAACTTAGCATGCTGTGGCTTTGAAGGCTGTCACAGCTAGTCCACCCCCTAACAACAGGGGTGAGGCCAGGGATCCCAGCACCCAGGAAGGGGTAGGTGGGTTGGCCACAGTCTTATATGGTGAGTATATCCCAAACTCTATATTTTAAGTGGAAAAGTTGGGAGTCGTCTTATATACCCAGTTGTCTTATACGTCGGAAAATACGGTAATCCATTTTCCTGTTTTTGTGTTTGCATGCACCCATGCAAGCAGTGATTGGAGGCCATGGAAACTGCAAGTTGCTGTTGCATCTTCGCATGGAGATACATCTTTTTTTATTTACCTCCGACAGATGTGTAGCTACGTAGGCATGCACAAATGAACCCCCACAGCCATGCTGACATCTCACAATACCATAATATGACCATTTGCACATGCGTGGCTATGCAGATGTAAGTTGGGAATTTTTTTAAAAAGGAAAGTGCAGCCAAATAAAGCACCTCCTGCACGGCCATTCACTCAGAAGCGGCTGCAACCTGGGATTTTTCAAAAGACTTGCAAATAATGCAATTCTCGAAAAACCTGGTTTGGGGAAAATAACACAGGAAAGGCTCGCTTTAGGGGTGGGATCCATGTGAAGTTCTCTCCCCCCCCTCAAAAAAACCCCCAGTTTTTAAACCGTCCATAACCCGTGTTTATTGACCCATGCAGAACAGGCCTAAGACAATAGGAAATACAAGCATGTAAAACATTAACCTTACAATTACCATAAAAACAAGTGCTAAAATTCTCAAAGTTCCTAGAATTGCTTAATCAGTAAGTAGTGAATACTCACTTTTATCACAAAGCCCAAGTTATTCTTCCAGCAATTTCACCTAGCCTTCTTCTGAAACTTCCATCCAAAGAAATCTGATTTATCACAATAGTTCATTTTTATAGAAAGTTATCAATCTTATTTTTCTCTAAATCTGTTCTATCATAATCATGTGATTAATATCTCAATAAGTGATTGGTTGTTATCTAAACATGAGATAATCAACACAAGTGCAAATGATCCAGTCAGCAAGTACATATGAGTCACATCTGATATAGCAAGATAAGAAGGCCAATATGAACTCTTAATCTCTTTTAAAAAGCAGTTAATCTTTTTTGTAACTATTTTAAATAACCATCCAAGATGAAAGTAACTTTGAGCAAACTGAGTTCGTTGACAGCTGAATAGGCCTTAAACTCTCAGATTGCAAAACTATGCAAGAAAAGTTAGTCATGTAACAGCTACCACGACAAAACGACTAAAATGTTTTCATTCCTGGCATAGGGCGCATTCCACTGAAGATGTTCACAGTTCAGTATTGTGATACACAATTGGAAGTGCAAGGAATGTCTCTGGAAAGAACAGAAAGGACAGAACAGAAATACTTTTCATCTGAAACATCCCAACTGGCATATTTGCCAAACTGCAGATCGCACACTGTCCTGTAAATATTTTTTGCCAGAAAGGAACCAGTGAGGAACCAGTGGAAAGAAACTGTGTACATGGACTTCAGAGGCTAGATACATTTCATAAGCACACCTGGTCCCCAAAATAACCACTGAGCTGATGTCCCATGAGGTGCAAAGGTAAACCAATAGGAAATATCACAAGACAAAAGAAATTATGAAGTGGGGAAGCTAGTCTGGGGTTGAAACTGTCTTTCCACAATACAAATTCTTCTGTTCCTGTAAGTCAAAATAAATCTGGTAAACATCTGTTACAATACTCTGTTAGCTAGTGATATCTTTTTATGAAAAATGTTATTTTTATGAGCATGAGTAGCAAAGACATTTTAATATTTTATATCCAGTAACATAGATCTTGTAAAATATGAGAAAATACCCAAATGGGGCTAGCCAGTGAGCAGGCTTTAGACGTTGTGAAAATGCTGTTTCCTCAAAATAACATTTTAATGACAAGCTTATAGGATTTACTAAGAGCACATGCCTATAAATTATTAGATTCAACTGAAGACTCTTTAACAAGGAATAAAATTACACTTCTGTTCTTATTGTTTCATAACTGCATTCATTAAGATATGGAGGGAATTGTTGGAAGAATATGTGTTGTGGAAGGCTTTTGTGCCTGAAATCAACTGGTGGTTGTGGGTTTTCCAGGCTGTGTGACCATGGTCTAGTAGTTTTTGCTCTTAAGGTTCTACCTGCATCTATGGCTGGCATCTTCAGAGGTATGTTATGATAAGATGTGTTTCTCTCTGTGGCCTGTGTAACACAAATCTTTCTGCAAACTTGAAAATAACCCCAGATTTGCAGAAAAAAATGTGAAATTTAAAAAAATCATCATTAAGAGGTTTTTTAAAACAAAGTGCAAGGAGCACTGGTAGTTTTAACAAATTGATTCCCTCAGTGGCCATTCTTAGGCAATCACACTGTTCCAGGAAGGGCTTCGGTGAGTAAAAGGGCAGCGGGAGGGGCTGGGTCTTTTCCAGACCTATTTTATTCTCTGGCCAGACCTCTCTAGAATTGTCAAGAAATTTCTGGAGATTTTGGTAGTATATATGTAGGGCAAGAGAGGCCTGAGCCAAATATAATGCCATAGGGTCTACTCTCCAGAGCAGCCATTCTCTCCTGGGGAACAGATCTCTATGATCTGGAGTTGAGATGTAATTTTGAGAAATATCCAGGTCCCACATGGAGTTTTTCAGCCCTTGGGATGAAAATAACCCCTAGATTACTTGAGACCACCCAACCTGCATGGCTTAACTAGATCTGGCTACTTGCTGCTGTTCACTAGGAGTTTGTGTTCAGTAAACCCAAACCACCACCACCACCACCACCCACAATACCTTGTTGGTATTTTTCAGGGTTTTTTAATCCAAAAAAGTGGCCAAAAAAGGAAGCCAAAAATCAAATCCTGAAAAATGCTTTGCTCTTTTTTTTTTTTTTTTGGCTATTTTTCTGGCCTATTCAGCCTGCCAACTGGCTGGAACTAACGTTGAACTGTGCGTGCTGCCTCCAAAGCACTGGACCTGGCCAGATAAATGTCACAATTCAATTCTGGGCTTGGCCTGCCTCTGAAGGTCATGTGGACTTTGGAGGTGGAGTCAGCAGTATAAACTTGGATCTGGCCAGGCTCCTTCCACAGTTCAGCACTGGGCTCAACTAGGCTGGGTCAAGCATTCAACTCTGTGCCTGTCTCTGGACTCCAAATGTCCAGCTGAGACTCCTTCCGCACATGCAGAATATTGCACTTTCAGTTCACTTTCATAATTGTTTGCATGTGGATTTTGCCATTCCGCACAGCTCCAAAGTGCATTGAAAGTGAATTGAAGGTGTGTTATTCTGCTTGTGCGGAAGGGGCCAGAGGAAGGTTGTTTGGCTGGAGGAAGGTTTCAAACATTGAGAAGAGTGGTAGGATAGAAGCTATACTTATCATGAGCCTCCAAATACCTGCAGAAGATGATCAGTTCCAGGCCTTAAAAGTCTTTATAAATCAATACAAACATTTGCTAGTTACTGAATCATACCAATCCATAAAGCTGTCTCTTTAACTGAAGTTATATTGGGAATAAAAGGAAACATTATTCCTGTCTTTCATGTATATGTGGGGAGAAAGGTTTCTAAGTGACTAGTGACAGTCATTTCATCAAAATGGAAAGTGATCATTGTGCATATTACAGTGGGAAGTGGGGAAACAATGCCTTTGCTTGGTAGGAAACTCCTTCAACCAAGAGTTTCCTGAAAAGCACCCTGGTAACCAGGCCCCACACTCAGGACCTCTTGAAAATATCTAGCCTGACCAGCTGAGAAGGTATTCTTCCAGCACAGTACTAGAGCAATAATGAAATAACAGCATAGAAACCCTTTAAAAATACCTTGTAATCAACTACGTAATACCAATACAATCTAGCGCAGAAGAGATTAACAAAAATATCCAGAGAAACAAATTGTACTAAGTAAAGCCTTTAAAAAGTCATTATAAAAAGGTTCATTATCAAAGAGAGAAGAAAAAAGAAAAAGGGTAGTTGTATTTCAAAGGGCGGTACAAAAACAAACTGCAGGGAATTCACACAACAACAACAACAACAACAACATACAGATGGTCAAATGAAAAGCAATACAGTTGAATCAACTAAGCTAACACATATTATCTAGGCTGTAAGGTTCCTCAAAGCATACACAAAGTTTCTCACAATAACAAGAGGTGGGGGTTTAACACCTACCCAACTTCCTTTTGACTTGTTTTCAGCGGAAGACAAGGGAAAATCCCGAATGTCTAAATATTTGTGGTCAATGAAGCCAGACCTAAGCCAGCCTCCTTCTGAGAATGACAGTCTGCTTTAGCTACAATTTGTAGTTTATTCTGAATAAAATAGACCATAAAGCACAACAGGTTGTTGAACTTACTGAGGCTAGCCTAAAGCATTCAATAAAATTCAATAAGTAGTAGTACACATTTCAAATTCAAAAGTTGACATCATAAAAGGATGGAACTAATACATTTTAAAAGTTAAGTAAAATATTAATAAGCCCACTATCAAAATTAGATGAGTCCTCTGAACTCACTCAATCAGGATGGTTTCAAGACTATGTCATGTTTTAGTGCCCATGAGATGAACGTTGCCCCTGATTCTGTAGTCCTCTCATCAGACCCTGAAAGGGGGTTTAACAATCCCCAGAGCAGGCTGGATAGGTAGCCACAAGCGGAGTTAACATAATTACTCTTTGCTCTGCATAAATCATGGAAGAGAACAAAAAATGTGTAATGGATTCAACACCTTGAGCTCTACAGGGACATAACCTCTGCTATTGTGGGATTCCCCTAAATCTACTGGTTAGCTCTGCTAAAGGGAGTGTGTTAAAACGGGCTAAGGAGAACAACCTACAATAAAGCAGGAACCATAAAATAGGATAAAGATTTATTATAGGAAAATAGAAGGCACAAAACCCAGATAAATAGGTGAGCAGACTCGCTTGGCATCAGCTTATGAGCATTTGCTAGTCCAGCTCTTCAGACTTTCTGTTACTACTGCACAGACTTTGCTTAATCCCAGCTCAGATAAATAGGTTATAGAGAAGTAGTTCCAAGGGTTTGAATAGGAGATTGAAACCAGCTCGCCATAGTTGGGAGGGAATGAGACAGAGACAGCCAGAACTTGATTGCAGCAGACCAAGCTGAGTTGAAATTTCGTTCACACCTGTTTCTAGTTGAATGCCAATGAGACTATTCACCATTCTAGATGTTCCAAAAAGGACATGCAGGAAGGTATTGGATAGGTGCAATAGAAGGTTTAACAATCTGGATCCAAATTGGGGTTAAGCATAGTAGCTGGGTCATGACTCTCATTTTAAATATTAGCAAGGGCAAGGGAATATGCTGTCTACCAAATGAAGAACCTCTGAATTTGGCCTGAGAAAAAATATATCTTTGGTTTTTCTAAGTTAATACCTGAGGATTGAACTGCTTTGACAAATTCCATGCAAAGTTCCATCACTGATGTCAGAGACTCCTATTGTCTATCAGAGCCATAGAAAATAGTGTCCTACTGTAACCTCAGCTTGTGGGTTCTGTGGGGCAGTACTTGGAAGGAGTTGCAAAGAACCAAATTTAAACAAATACAGTTTACTTCTCTTTACAAATAACATTAAACATCAACATTCAACATTTACAATTCAAGGTCCTGTTCAGGTTTGCATTTCAAGTCCTTATATTTACAGTCTACTGATATTGCCAAGTCCAATTCTTCTTTGCTGGTGGTTGGTTTTGAAGACTTCAAAGGCTTGGTGAACGGGATTCAAGATGATGAAGGTTCCCAGAAAAACTCTCACCATTTACATACACAAAAACCCTGAAACAATAAATTCTAACATTTAAAATATAGCAAAAAAAAAATAAACTCCCTTCCCACTAGTTCCCCACAACATTGCAGTTACCTTAAACAAGGTGTTAAGGGCTTAATAAAATCAATCAAGGTCCCAGCCTGGTAGCCTTGCTTCCTCCAACCTCATGAGTTCTGCAGCATTCTGCTTCTTTTCAGACTCCACCCCTTTCTGGGTCATCCCATTCTGACACAGGGGTTACACTACCACCATCAGATATCTGATAATGGCTCTGAACTTTGATGACTAATAGGTGGTTTGATCTAAACCAGAATGACCTCCATCAAAAAGGGATTAAGTCTGCCAAGATGGTCCAATGTAAAATGGAAGTGAATGGGTAATTCTAATGTAAACTCCAACAGCCCAAGATCCCAGAAACTCAAGGTGATGCCCTAGTAAGGTATTAGGTTTTCTGTCACAGTGCAAATCCCCTCACTGCACATAACAGGCTCGCAGAATGAATACTGGAGCCACATTAGTCACAGCATGAAGCCCCACGTTTGGAGCCAAGTCTGGATGCTGGAGGGTTTCTTTCTCCCTTCCCCTTCCTTCCTCTGTTATCACGTGAGAAGGAAACTGTTATCTAATAGCCCTTTTTACTATTGAGTTTAGTGAGAATTGGAAGACAAATTTGGTACTCTTCCAGGACGTGCCTCTTTACTGAAGCATTTTTCCTGCCTGAAGCTTCAATTAAGCAAGCATTTGCTATCAATACCCTTAAAAATATAGGTGGCTAGAAACTGCCATTAAGATAACATATTGATGCTTTTCTGGGCAGCAGCAGAGATGCCTGTAATCAAATGCTAACCAAAAATATCAGCAGTTCATGAAAGATAACTATCAGGTTGACAGCCATTTTAATCACTACAATTACTCAATTGTCTGAGCTTAATTCTTTATAGGCAGTTCAATTGTGTTTGCTTTGATTAATATCTCAGTGATTGCTTTTAAACAATGATGTTTTGTGAATAACAATGCCAGGGCAAAAATATGCACCAGGTCCCAAAGGAAGCAGGAGGAGTTATGATTTCTCAGCCACCCTTTACAAAGAAATAAATTGGAACAAAGATCATGTTATTAAAATAAAAATCTG
Organism: Sphaerodactylus townsendi; assembly: GCF_021028975.2. Classification (NCBI taxonomy): domain Eukaryota; kingdom Metazoa; phylum Chordata; class Lepidosauria; order Squamata; family Sphaerodactylidae; genus Sphaerodactylus; species Sphaerodactylus townsendi. The sequence goes on along the minus strand of NC_059434.1, from coordinate 37,105,059 downwards.
ATTCATTTTAGAACAATCTAAAAATAGTCGCCTGTCAACTTTAAAATAAATTACAAAGCCTTTAAAGAGGAAAAAGAGAAGCAGAGCTGATTAAACTAACAAAAGCATTTATCTTTTTAAAGAATTCATAGCCTAAAGAAATTTGATCAGAGTAAGATCAAAGTAGCTTAAAATCAACTATTAAGACAACAATTTCAGAGGAAACATTGTGGAAGTTTTAAAATCTGTTTGGAAAAGGAGGTAGAATTGGGGATTGGAGACTATTATCAACTGCTTGAATTTCTTTACAGATGCAATCCAAAACATGGTAGTTTAATCAAGGCTAAGATCTCCTCATTGGGCCTTGCCTGGGACTCCTTGCTCATGCTCACTGCCAATGAGGTTTATCTTCAACTAAAAAACAAATTATTTGAGCAGGAATATCAATATCTTTTGAACAAGGCACAGAGTTCCTGTTCACCCTTGTACTTTGGGATTATTCCCCAAAAGCTCTGTATTGCCCATTATCTGAACCAACTTTCTAACCATAAACTCAGATGGGCATTCTCTAGAGCAAGATCAATTCCTTTCCATCGTCTTTACTTCAAGGCCAGTTCTTAAACATCCCTCGGCATGTAGGCACTGTTCTTTCTGCCCTACTTACACTGACTCCCCTGAACACATCATGTTCTCCTGACCTGATAGCTTTAGGCCGGACTTCTCTGCCTTAACCTTGGTTGGATTCTCAGTTGGATTCTCGGATCTTCCTATCAATGTAATCTAGCTGCTATATTCTTAGATGAATTGCAATTTCTGAAGCATCTTCAAGGGTAGCCCTATGTGGCCTTACATTAGGTTAATCTGGAGGTAACCATTGTTTGAATCACTGGTAAAGTCTGAATGAGACAGGTAGGGAACCAGTTGGTGGGCATGTTCACCTTTCCAATTTTCTTACTCTGCAAATAAGAGCATCATAACCCTATTTTCTGTGCCTGTACCTTTTGAGGATGGGAGGAAAGGTGGCATAGAATAGCCTTATCATGTCAGATCTCTGAAGTTAATCAGGGATAGAAAACCACCAAGGAAGTCTCTGCAAAGGAAGGCATTCTCTCTAACTTCTAGGAAGGTGGCCACCAGAGATAGCTTTCTCAGTGGTGGCTCTGTTGAACGCCTCCCCACAGAGATTCACCTCACACAAAGTTATTATTATTATTATTTATTACATTTAATAGACCGCCCTACCCCCAAAGGGCTCAGTTATCGTTTAGATGTCAGGTCAAAAATGTTTTTATTTCCCCAGGAAAAGGTACTGAAAGGCTCGCCTTTTCTTCCATCCTAAAATATTAGAATGTTGTCATTGGCCAACACCTTGCCTCTTTTTAAACTTTTTGTTGTTGTGGTTGCTGTTTAATATTTAGCTACTATTATATGTTCTACCAAAATGACCTATTTATTGTTTTAGGCAACTTTTGTATGTTTTACCTATTGCCTAACTGATTTTAATTGTTTTCAATGATTTTATTGTGCCTTTCAATTGAATATATTGAAAAACTTGCAATAAATAGTATCGATCAACATAACTCCATTATCTAATGATCTACCTGCTTGTAAATTGGAAGCACATACTGTAGTGCTCTTGCATGCACGAAGTAAGTGAGAACAGGAACAGTAATTATTTCTCAGATATAGAAGAGGAAATTACAGACCAAAATGTTGCTTGGGAACTAGAAAGTGTCAGGTTCTTTGTACTTGACAGACTACTGGGGGAATGTGAAGAAGCCAGCTGAGCTTTACTTGCATGCATGCCCTACCCTCTTTTTAATTGAATTTGCTTTATCAGGTTTTTAAGCTTGAGTGATTTGAATCAATGCACGTTTTATCTTGGTACTGTTGTTCTTATACACAAACTCACAATGGAAGCATTTTAGCTATTAGCTGGAGCTGGCAAATAGTTTCACTGCAGTCATGGAGACAGAGACCTAAAAGTAATTCTCAACTTGGCCTGCAAAGATTCCTAATTCCCATCTTTTTTCACTTCTTTTTCTTTTTCTTTCTAAATGCAGCGACATGTAGGGTTTTCAAGGCAAGAGACCCTCAGAGATAGTTTGTCATTGCCTGCCTCTGCATAGTGACCCTGGTATTCATTGGTGGTTTCCCACTCAAATACTAACCAGGGCCAACTCTGCTTAGCTTCTGAGATCTGTTGAGCACATGCTGGCCTGGGCCATCCAATCCCCCATCTTATCACTTACTGTGTATTTGTCAGATGATTCACATCCAACCATGCTGCAAACTATCTACATTGTATCCCCAATCCTGGGAATTCATCATGGGAAAGTTCTTCTGATTTTGTGTTAAAATTAATATCTCATAGAAGAGGTGTGAATCTGTTAGCCTTTAAAATGTCCCATTACTCCTTTGAACTTCCTGTGGTATCTCTCATGTTAACCTGAGCACATTTTCTGAAAATTCCACCATCTCATCTATTGTTCCCTTCTTGTTTTCCGATGAGTTCTCAATCCTTCTAACCTGCTGGGGACAGAGGGCTCAATACAGACATCCTCTTCCCACCTCCTGATCATCTGTTTTACTTGGGAACTGTTCCATGAAAGCTAAATGTCTTTTTGGCTGTTTGGATAGTAACAGTCATTTACAGCATTTAAATTTAACTCTGACAGGCACAGGCTGTTGCCAACAATTGCCAAGGGTGCTTTTTTAAAAATTAGGCAGGACAAGTTGGGGCTTTTATGCCTAAAGATAAGAGTTTGGATCTACCACTGTATTTCCATGGCCAGAAGAATTTCCATGTGCATCACCTCATCTCCCTATGCTCTTGTTGCAGCCAAAAAATATCCTCCAGAATTTGGGGTGAATGTTGGGCTGCAGCAGGAGGAGGAGGAGGAGGAGGAAAGAAAGTTACACTCTGCAGATGAAAATCTGTGGAAACTTTCAGGTGAATCCAAATCACCACCTGTTCAAAACCAAGGTCAATGTGGCATCAACGCCCCACACAAGAGGGAACCTGTCAAAATGGTCTGCCCATGAAGGCTCATGAATCCTACTGGATTCCAGAGTGCTCTAGGGATTCTAGAATTCCAGATATGTACTCTGTTGAGCTTGCAGTAGAAGCTCTTGGGATGAAACCCAACCCCTTGGTTTGCCACTGAGCAGGGTGATCTGAAAAGAACTGGGAGAAGTCTAGAATGGGAGAGAACTTGCACTGATCTTATCTGATCATGTTATAGAGCTTACTGTAAAACCTATGGAGAGGTAGTGACAGCAGCTAAGAAATGTTACTACTGTGCTACTATTGCATCAAATAGTTCTCAACCATCCCAGTTGTTTAAGGTGACATGGCATCTGCTGACTCCAAAAACTGAACCTTCATTGTATCAGGACCAGCTTCTTTTATGAAGATTTTTGCTAATAAAATATCAAGAATACAGAGTGATATAGATGCTGACTGAAACATAGGTCCACTGGAAGAAATGCCTAATACACCATCTGTTCTGTTTATGGACCACTGTAACCCAGTTTCATGATGGGTGCTGATAAACTACTGGGCCATTATTTATATCATGGACCCTTGTCCATCCTGGCTTCTAAAATCATGTAAAAATGCATCAATGAATCCTTGGTATCTATTATAAATCAGTCACTAACTCAGGACTCCTTCCCATTGCTCCAGGGAAGTGGCTATCCATCCACTACTAAAACCTCATCCCCTCACAAAAATGATGCAGCCAATTATCACCCTATTTCTAATCTGCTCTTTCTAGGTGAAGTGACTGAATTTGACAGAGCAGTAGCAGACCAACTCCAGATCTTCTTGGATAACTCATTTGCCCTATAACCTGGTTTCAGACCAGGCTATGAAACTGAGATGGCTCGAGTGTCTTTAGTTTACAATCTCTATCTAAATGCAGACAAAGGTTGTTTGTTGGTCCTTGTTGCTCCTGCTGGATTTATTTGCTGCCTTTGACAGAGTGCAGTTTTGTTGAGGCACCTAGAAGCAACATCAGGGGTTGTGTTTTGGACTAGTTCAAATTATTCCTCATGGACTGGACCCAAAATATTGCTATTGGAGACTAATTCTCACCAGTGTGGGTCCTATCTTGTGAGGTCCCACAATGTGCAATCCTATTCCCCATACTCTTCAATCTTTATATAAATCCCTTAATTTTGAGGCTAGTGGTCATCAATATACACAACTGTGTATATCTTTGTCCAAATCTAGTGATGTGGTACAGGTCTTAAATCACTGTCTGACTGTTGTGGTGAAATGGCTAAAAGTGAATAAACTGAAATTAAATCCTGGAGAGACAGAAGTAGTGCTGGTTGGGAAGGTGGAAGTCTTGAAGTATATTGTGGTTTTCACATTTGATGAGATTAATCTGACCCTTGCCAACCCAGTCAAGTGACTTGTGGTTATACTGGATCTAATATTATTGTTGGATTAATAAATTATCATATATGCAATAAAGACTTCTTCCAACTCATTCCCACTCAAAAGTGATCCCTTTCCTTGACATGGCTGATCTGGCCACCTGGATCCATGCCATACTGACATCAAGACTAGACTACTGTAATTAACTGTACATTGATCTTCCTTCAAGAGCAGTTCAGAAATCCCAGTTGGTGCAGAATACCACTGCTTATCTATTATCAGGCACTAGATGGAGCATGTCTATTTGTCCCTTTCTGCAGTCACTCCACTGGCTACCCATCAGGTACCTGGCTCAATGTAAGATATTAGCTATTCCATATAAAGCCTTTCATGGCCTTGGACCATCAACAGCCCTATGGTCTACCACAACAGCTTCACTCATCTGAACAGGGCCTTCTTCAGGTACCAACCTTCAAAATCAACAACTGCCCATATATGTGCCTTCCCTGTGAAATGGTCTGACTGAGATTAGGAAGGCTCCTACTCTCTTAACTTTCTGCAACATATGCAAAACTGAATTATCCATAGGGGCTTTTCTATATGGGCAATAGGACAGCACTGTGCTAATGATTCACAGAGTTACTTGGACAACCAATTAGGGATTCCAGTCAAAACTGCTATGTATAATCTGCTGTAAATTGGATCTTGCTATGTAATCTTTCATCATTTTATGTGTCATGTTCACACTGATGCCAGGGTTCAGGTTTGTTTGTTTGTTTGTTTGTTTGTTTGTATTTGTGGTTGGTTCTACAACCTAAATCTTTTCTCATTTGGGTGCTGTGTTGTTTCCGGGCTATATGGCCGTGTTCTAGCAGCATTCTCTCCTGACGTTTCGCCTGCATCTGTGGCTGGCATCTTCAGAGGATCTTTTCTCATTGTTTATTGAATGTCCAATCCTGTTGATCGTATTGACTCACTCAATTTAATTCACTTTCAGTCCCAGTGAGAAAGGCAGACGATAAATAACTTAAAAAAAAAAAGTGAATAAGAACCTTAGTGTTTCCATCTTCATTCTCCTTGCACATATTTGTGGAGAAACCATCTCAATGTGAAATATGAGTATATGAGTTTGACATTTTTTCCATGCCTACTGGCAATCAAACGCCAGCACAATTTTGGAAAACTCCAGTAGCTTCATATCTGTCATGAGACTGACCTGTAAAAATAATCTCTAAGAATGATGAACCATCACAGGAACACTGAAATTATTTAGCTTGAGCAGACAGGGGTCAAAGAAAAATGCACATTACATATTAATAAATATGATGAAAAGCAGGTGATAAATCCAATGATAAATGTCAACTGAAAGGAACAGTGTGCAACATTTAATTGGAAATCTTGCAACACAGGCACAGCCCAAGCTGTTCATCAGCTGCAGAAAGTTTTGATTGTGGCTGTTTATTTGGGTTGAAATTGGAGGAGATCCATCCAGTGGAATGAATTTTATCGATTGCCTTGATGCTTTCCTGAGTGATCTTCAAAGAGAGGGGATTATATTGATTGGAGAGGTCAGGGGCAGTGCCAAAAAAGGATGCTGCCACTATCTCAAAGGAAGTTAATTCTGGCCTGAATGCCAAGCCAGTAGTTTCAGTCATAGCTGGTTTGAGTGCTCCTCCATGCAGGATAATGAGTCATGCTGGGACAATCATTGCTGTTCGAAAAGGTCAAGCTAAAAAGAAAATAACCACTCTTCCTAACGCCACAGCAGTGATCGGGAAGACTCTTCCTCACCTGGAGAGTGTGATACATAATGAGTTACAATGGAGGAAAATATTGCCAAATGATGAAAATTATTCTACTTCTTCCACAGAAGAATATTAAAACAGCACCTTGCCTCTTCATATGATTGCAACCTCATTATCAGTTGTCTGAATATTACTGACACTGCTCCACTGAATCCTATTTTAAAGCCACCAATATGTTTTAGCGGAGAGGACAGAATGCCGGCCATCCCACTCCCATTTCTGAACTTGTTTGGTGAATTAATGGCAATGAGTTGGCTAAAACTCGTGTGGCTCACAGCTAGGATCCAATGAGGAGCAAAGCTTGAGAGTAGTGCTTCTCTGGTGAACACCTGGGATACCCTTAAAACACTTAAGAGTTTTCTGTTGAAAGACCATTTTGGCAAACTTAATGTCAAAAGATCTCCCCCATCGGAGGCTGAAACTGCAGAACTCTGCAGACTCTTTATCCAGAGCCAGTTTCTGGAAGCCATCTTTTTAATCCAGGATGGTAAATAGTTTTAAAAAAAAACAACCTCACAGGTTCTTCTTCACATTTTCTATACTTTCACAAAAAGATGTTAGTAGACTGTATATTTCCCGACCATTGTATATTTCTCCACAGAATTCACCATGTCAGATCTTCTTTGTTGTAGAATGCTCTGCCTTTATCCTAGTGCCCATTTATCTCTGTTCCCCCCAATCCATTTGAAAGTTCAATGATAGTCATTCAATAAACTATAAATGCTCTTGTCTCAAAGTACCATATTCAATAATACACAAAATAATGGTTTTGACAAATGCAGCACCTAAAAATGGATGATAATTCTCATATTCATTGGGGACTATATTCCAATGTGAAAGCATATAATTTTCTCAACCGCTGCACCTCGACTGACCATACTAACATTTTTATCTGAGACAGAGTATACTGTAGATGATGGAAAGTATTGCCACTAGACTGCCTTGTTGGAATCCCCAAAGTGTCAGCAATAGCCTAAGCAACCCATTTTGTTCTTTAGTTATTATCACACTGTTGGTCTGGTCACTCTTTCACCGCAAAACATTTTAGGAACAATTTGACAAGAGCAGGGATAGTATATGGGATCTGTTTGCACCAGTGCATATCAGCAGTAATATGGGGGTCTACATAAGTATTATGCAGTGGTGGGATTCAGCCTATTCGCACCAGTTCCATAGAACCGGTAGCTAGTTCAGAGAACTGGTTTTAATCCCACCACTGAGTCCTTTCGGAACCGGCTGTTAAATTATTTGAATCCCACCACTGGTATTATGTACATCTGGAAAACACCCAAGACCTTTAAAAACCTCAGAATCATATTTGGAAAGGTCTTTCTTTTCAAAGAGGAGAATGCAGCACTAGATCATTATGTGCCAGATCAAGTTGCAAGGGCAGTGAAGGTTGAGCTGACCAATAATGACCAATAATGATGTATCCCCTTTGTCTGTAAACAGAATGTGAGACTGCATGTGGCAGAATCATTCTTGCAGAGAGCCACAGTGGCACTTCTTAGTTTGATTCTTGCACCCCTAAAAGCAGCTAGTGTGAAATGTTGTCCTTGTTCTCTGGTCTTTGCCTTACAGGCATTCTGCGGTATCCTGGGGGACTGGATTGACTTCAGCTCCAATATCTAGCTTGAAAAGAACTGGTGAACCAGCCACAGTGACCATGCTATTCTAAGCATCATCTGGGCTCCCCACATGCTTCGTTTGCTGGCGTTTGCTCCTATGAGTAGAGCATTCATATCTTTAGCAAGATGAGAAGGTGTGTGTTGTGCTTTGCATCTTTTTGCAAAACGACTCCTTCCTGCACATTTGTTGCAAGTTTCTCCAAAAGCTGGACACTGCCTGGGCTTGTGGACGTGCCACATGTTTTGCAGAAATTGCTCCTAGCACTCGAAAAGACTTCTGCTTGGTAGGAATGCCCTAGCAGCTTTCTTTCTTTGCAAAAGTACCTAGGTTGTTTATGTCTGTGTTGTATTGCTATTGCTGTTGCTTGAGCTTTTTTTCTGCAAATATCAATTGCTTGGGTGAGGGTTGAACTGGTGTTTTACAGAAGCCTTTCCTTTAAATTGGTGTTTGAAATGTTGGAGACAACCTTGTATCGTAACATCTAGTCTGTGGAACTTCCAAATTCAAAGTGCTGAGATTTCACCCTGAGCTTTGTAGTAAAAATAAAGTCCACGGGGGTTTTTTTATCACAAAGAAGTTGCCAGGACTGGAAACATTCAAAAACTGATAGATTTTTTCTGCACTCACAATAATTCTTGAGTGCAGCAAAGGCTTCTGCTACAACCTTGTTTGCAAAGTCTGCATAGATATGAAGCATGCTGTTGCATATTTCTGTTGCCTTGTGTCCAATGCAGGATGGCATTACCCAGATTGTATAACCTTCTGATTCATTCTCAGTTTTTGTAAATGCTGGATACAGTCTTAATTTCTGTTCCCATTTTCTCCAGTTCTGTCACAAGGTAGGATGTTTAAGCTGTGTCATCATTTCTATGTAATACAGGATTTTGGACCTGGAAGTCCTTCTGCAAGCTGCCACCATGTAATATCCTCTGAGGAATGAAAATTAAGGATTTTTTTTTCACTTTTCAGTCTTACTCAGAAGACTCTGGTAGCTTTAATAATAGGTCTCTTTATTGCTTTCAAGTGGGAAATACATATGGAGAATGCTAACTGTGCAATCCTAAGGAGGGGGAAGATGCTGACAGAACTGACTAGCCATTACATTGGCGTATGTCAGAGATATGCCAGTGTAAGTTAGAGTTATACTGAGGCAGCACCCCAATGCAGCCCTGTGGTAGCAGCTCATTGGTGAACCAGTGGCATAGATGAGCCAGCCAGGGTCATGATGGGAGGCTGTTGGCTCCCTACAGTTTCAGCTCAAAAATATTCACATCATCAGTGGGAGAAAAATATGGCATAGCCCATAGGTGCCCATGCAAGCCAAAAACTCAACTGCCACGCCCACTGGTATGGCCATGCCCAAAAGGCCCAGAGGAGTACAGATTGCCAGTTATGGGCACAACCATTCACCCCCTCCCCTGTGGCAGCCAAACCACCTTCCCAGCAGCCAATCACTACAGAAACCTCAGCTAGGATGCCCCAGAACTCCTTAGATAGAGTGCATGGCATAGAACTCTGTCATGGATTTTACTGCCATGTGAACTTAAAGTGAGCAGCATGACACTCTGTTGTTAGGAGAAAGAGCAGAGAGGGCACTTAGCAGAACTGGGCAACACTTAGCACTAGCACCCAAGGCAGTCTGGCTAATGTCTCACTGCAGAATCCTCACAACTACTCCAGCTCCAGAGATTCAACCCAAAAGGGCAAAAATGTAGTGATAGGTAAGCAAGGTAGGGTACCCAAACCTGCTTCCCATTCCCCGTACATGAGACAGGGCACTGCTCTGGCAATGACACTTCCCACCCAAGCCCAGCATTGTGTTCATGTGAGAGAGGCAAGGACCATGACCCCTCGTACAATGTTCCCAGACATGCAAAGATCCCCGGGATTGTGGACCTTGTCAGGGTACCAGAGACCTGGTGGAGCCCAGCATAGTCCTTGTACCCAGTTGCCATTTTGCTGTTTTGCTTTCCTGCAGGTGATGATTCAGCAGGGAGATCTTAGGGCATGGCCAGTGTCTCAATCCCTCTCCCATTCTGCTCAGTCTGCAATCCCAGCTCTCTTCCTGAAGTAGAGCATTGCACCTGGCCAGCTCTTCCAAGTTCTGCCACCCACATAGAAGCATGCCATACAAGGGAAGGATCCGGAGAGGTGGCAAGTTGTGTCATCAAACCTTGCCATGACTTGCAGTTCAATAAAGTCTGTAGGTTACTCTAGATAGAAAAATCTAAAAAAGAGACATATTTGCACACTCAACTCTCTCAACCTCATTACAGATGACAGCATTCCAACCCAGTTAGCAAGCCAAGCTTCAAACAGGACAGGAAGTTGGGTCATTGCAGTTCTGCTGTCTCTTCAGGCTTGAATTGGCAGTGGGAGAATACCCAATACCAGCCAGAAAGGAAGTCTACATTTGCACGTTGCCAACTTCAGTTACCAGTAAACAACAACTATAACTTTACAATAGTCCAGTCATCAAAGGCCTACTTATAGCCCGTGTACCCATAAGCACACAATGCATTTCCCCACACAATCTGTATCTATGTAACTGTAGCCCACATACACACAAGCAAACTCTGCAAAAACCATAGTTACAGATTTGTGGGGGCAAATGCACAGACCAGGTAACACTTAAGTATTTTCAACTTGCTGAATACTTTTAATCTTTTCAAACTTTTCAGATCACATCACAAGTTATAGTAAAGATACGGTGGCAACCTGTCATTATTGCAGTCCCAAGATTTGTGGTCTTCACATTAGGAAGTGATGCTCTCCTTCACCCCAGTGAACACTGTTTCCTGTCATTCTATCAAACACTCGAGATTCTGCTACCCCTTTATGCTAAAGAATGGAAATAGCTGTCAAAAAACTGTATCCCAATGGATTGCCTAAATAAATTCTTTACAAAAGCAACAATGTTAAGGATGCTGTAGCAAACTGGAAGAGGATGGGTGGGTAGCAGAGTGAGATTTGTATGATATCAGCTTTTCCACCATGAGATCCTTTCATTCACAAACTCAAAGTCCTCTGACTTCATATGTCTCTGATTCTGTGCCTGTGCTGGCAGCATCTGTGCATGCATCCTAGTACGGGTGTTCTAGCCTTACTGGGGTATAGCATCAACTACACCTTAGTCCTTCTTCTGTGGTTACCTCAACCACTGGTACTGCACCAGGTCTCCAGAGAAGCCCTTGAGATGCCGCCCCTCAGGAGAGCCAGCACAACCACTGTTATATAAGATATTGTAAGTAGTTTGGGGGAAAATGTAACTTTTCCATGCTTAAGCAGCAACACAGGAACATTATAAACGACTGAATTGCAAGTTTGGTAATACAAAATGTTCTGTCAGATGACAGAATACATTTTTGGCAATCTTTTATTTGAAAATCAAATGAATGGGCAGATATGGTATTTATTTTTATAGCTATAAATTAAAGTACTTTTCAGCATGCTTTTAAATGTCTTTTCAAGTAGGAAATGTGACAGTCTGCCACTGCCGCTCCCTCCCCCACAGTTTTTAGAGACGGCAGAAGGCAAAGCAAAAAAACAGATTCCATTCACAGAACTGCAGAACACACCTTTGCTTACTGAATTCCAACAAGGAAGTATTCACAGGAACAAGAGGTCACTCCCAGTTTGAAAGCAGATTATATTACAAGATAACTGCTAGTTTTACGCAATAAGTTCTCATGTGCTAAGGAGAAGAATTACAGGTTGATCAAGCAGCCCTCAGGATCTGTTTTGTCCAGTGTGGTAAAGGTAAAGATAGCCCCCTGTGCAAGCACTGGGTCATTACTGACCCATGGGGTGATGTCACATCACAACATTTACTAGGCAGACTTTGTTTATGGGGTAATTCGTCAATGCCTCTCCAGTTGTCTACACTTTACCCCCAGCTAGCTGAGTACTAATTTTAATGACCTCAGAAGAATGGAAGGCTGAGTCAACCTTGAGCCAGCTATCTGGAATCAACTTCTGTTAGAATCAAACCAGTGGCGTGAGAGGGGGATGGTGCCTGGGGCAAAATGGTGCCTAGGCCCTGCCACATGCACCCCCTCTGCACCCCGTCCTGCCCCCACTTACCTTAGTTCAGTTGGCTGCAAAGAGCAGCAAGCTGAAAAAGCAGCCTGTCTGGGCAGCCACCCAACCCCACGGCCTGTCCCCACCAGGCTGCTACAGGCCACAAAGGGTGCACAGCAGCAGCTGCTGCCAAGCCTGGCGAGGCAGAGCAAGGGGGAGAGGGAGGGGTGTAGGGCAATTTTCCGGGGAGGGGCCTGGCCCCACAGCGCCCCTCTGCCCTGTGGTAATGTGACTGGATCAAACTCAGTTCATGAGCAGAGGTTGATCTGTAGTACTGTAGCTTACCACAGGTCTCTTTGTCCACTATGAGAGCACAAAAATATCCCCTTGTCTTGACAACTGCACTCCAGGATTTGCCCAGCTGTAGTAACTGGTGCTAATAAAGTAGCCTTTAATGCTCAGTCATGGCAATCTTTAATGCTCAGTCATGGCAATACATAGGGATGAGTGGATGGCAAGAAACTAAGCAGAAGACATAAATAACAACTTGTATAAGTGTTAGATGTAGCAAAGTCTAATGAGCGAAGGAACTGAGAAGAAAACCCAGCAGGAAGTGGGCAAGTGGTCATTGGGAGATGGCTGTGAAATTAGTGACTGTCCTTTTGTGTCATCTCTTGTCTGTCCTTAGACTGATACTCTCATGTCTAATATCCTACTTCTTCTCAGAAGTAATAAAAAAGTTAGAAAGATAGAAGCATTCTATCTCTCCTTTCCTATCCTAAATGTATTTCCTAAAAACATTTACGTTTTGACCCTTTAATCAGTGTACCAGCCACTTCTTTGTGCAGTAAACTCCAACAACAGGACTAGCACATTTATTGTGGCGTATGATGTCGTAGGCCAAAATCTTCTTTGTCAGAAGCATGAAGCTGTAACTATAAAAGGAAGGTGTATATACTTATAAATTCAGAGAGAAGGTCACGAAGAATATTTTTTACAGAGTCATATCAAAAAGTCAAGCAATATAAGAAATTACACAATTATAGCTAAAGCAAATCTTTAGAATCACAACCAGGGATAAGAAACTTAAAACTTCTTATCAGTACTGTCTGTCAGGAGGTTCAATGCATTTACGTGTTACTCGTGCTTTAGTTTGTCTACTTTCTTACTGCTACTCCATGCTAGCCTGCACCAGTTTAAAACAACTATTAACAATACTAATTTCCTGGCAAATAAAAAAAAAAGGTTTTATCCATGACAAGAAAACTTGAACGGACATCAGTGAACTGGGCTCAATTTTCAAAGACAATGATAGAGGTATATAAAAGTACAGATGGATGCCAGGATATTAGAAAATGAATTTTTTCAATCATTTTTAATCCCCTGATGAACATTCCAGAGATACACACACGCACGCGCACACATACACACACACTGTTATTGCTGTGTAATGATAAAAGAGAAACACAATTGCAGCAAAGACTGAGTGAAAAGCTAAATATAGGAATGAACTAAAATGGGTTAAGGCCACTCAAGCTGCTTTAAATCCTCCCTCACTGAGACTCCCATTTCTATCTTTTTTTTTCTTCTTCTCTCCTTTGCACAGGATTATTTTGGGATGAAAAATATTTTGTGGAGAATTCATGACATCTGCAGAAAAATGATTGTGCCACTGCATTCATTGTCCCATCATTATCTTCCCATTTCTTGCATCATCTTTGTTCATAAGGCAGACAATAAATCTCCAAATGGTTCACAAAGAAGACATTCTGCAAGGGTAGCTTGAGGGTGAATCAGCAATGAGTACTAAGCAGCTCCTTCTTAAAATTTGTGCTAGCTAGATAAGATACCATAGATCAAAACACTTTATACCTTGAAAATTCTTCTGCACAAATGGCATTATTTCTTATCAGAATCTTTCTTATCTAAACCGTAAATCTAACCCATAAAACTAAAAGGCCTAAACAGGCATGACAAAGATCTCTTTTAAGCAGCCAGTTTTCAGTCTGGAGGACACATGCAGAGAGGAGACGGGATTAGCCCTTCAACATGCCACTTTGTTTCGTTGATCAAAATACTGCTTCCCACTCTTTTCTTTGCATTTTACAGGGAAAGGGGCACAATTCAACTGAGCTGGCCTCAAACCAGAAAGTACCTGCCACAGCACATTCTGAACTCCAGATCCAGAACTCCAGATACCCTACCCAATACATTCTACAAAACATTCTGGGTGAAACTAATACTAATTTGTTTTGGAATGCATCCTAACATATAAAATGCAAAGTTCAACATGTCTGTAGGACAGCTTTCCTCAGTTTTATATAGAAGAGAAGAAGAGTTTGGATTTATACCCCACTTTTCTTAACTGTAAGTAGTTTCAAAGCAGACTACAAACTCTTTTCCTTCCTCTCCCTACAACAGATACCTTATGAGATAGATGGGACTGAGAGAATTCGAGAGAACTGTGACTGATCCAAGGTCTCCTAGCAGCTTAATGTGTAGAAAGGGGAAACTACTGTGGAATCAGGCCCTAGGTCCCAGGGGCATAGCTACTTAAAATGGTGCCCAGAGCTAACCCAGGTGCTGCGTGCCCATCCCACAGATGTACCTCACCCTTGTTGGGACAGGGGTGCAATTGAAGGGGTGCAGGGCTTGTCCTGCCCACATCTTTATGTGGAAATTGGGAATGTGGCCAGCCAGGCTTGCTCCACCCCCATCTCCATGTGGAGATCGGGTAGGTTCAGCCAGTTGGCCTTATGGCCAATCTCCATGTGGAAATGGGAGCAGCAAGGGCCCATTTAAGCTTGGCCTAAGCCAGGCTTGGATTCTGCTATAAACTGTAGGGTTCCTGATTGGAGGTGAAGCTTGAGGGTGGGGCCAACAGTATAAAACTAGAGGCTCAACATCAGCCAGTTTCAGTCTGAGCCTGGCTGAGGCTAAGCTCAAATGGGCCCTTGCCGCTTCCATCTCCATGTGGATATTGAGTGTAGTGCCAGCCAGCTGGACCCAACCAACCTCCATTTGGAGATGGGGGTGGAGTGAGCTCAGCTGGCTTTGTTTCCGATCACCACATGGAGATTGCAGGGGGAGCAAGCCTTGCTTGCCGGCTTTCAACTGTGACATTGTCATAAACTCCTCAGGGAGTTCCAGATGGGGGTGTAGTTACAAGGGAAGTGGCCATCAATGCACCCCAAGAAGTGGTGCCTGGTGCTCCAGCCCTCTCATACCCCCCCATAGCTATGCCAGTGCACTCTCCTGCATTTGAATCCTCATCTGAGGAGTCCCTAGCCATGCTGGACTGAGACATAACAGCTGTATACATATTATTTCCTGTTGCCCTTTGCAGCAAAAATGTGATGCTGCTGATCATGCAGTGTGGACTGCCAGGGAATGGTGAGAGTCAAAGTGCTGAAGGACAGCTTATGGCACTAAGTCCAGAGAAGGGAGGAGAACTTTGCAATCAAAGCAAATGTGGTGGCAGGACTATCTTGTGCGCAAATGCAGCTTATAGTGTTTGTGAATGCAGCAGGGAGCTGAGAACCTTCTGCTATAAGCTATACTGTTTCAGAAAGTGTGCAAGGACCTCACACTGCCCAGTGCCATGTCTCAGAGTGGCTCCCTGCTCAGACCAGCACCAAGTGATTTACCTAAGCTGCTGTTTCTGCTCATGTCCACAATCACCACATCCTGCTGGCTCATGTGGAAAACATAATATTTGATTAGGCCCTCAGACAAAAGAACATAATACCATTCAACCCCCACCAGGGCAGCCTGGAGTGCCTTACATAGCAAAGTGGCTGTCATCAGCAAACTAATAACTCAAATGGTCTGTTAGAACACACATTGCCCAGCCACACCATGCTTATTGAAGGGATATACAAAAACAAAACAAAAAAATCACAAAAAGTGGAAGACTCTGTGGGAGGGGCAAATCCTATTACACACATACACACCTTACTAGCACCTTCTTCTCCCCCCCCCCCTTACTGTGATTCTGTTCTTCTTTTCCTCTTACCTCCTCATCCCATCCAATTGCCCATTTTCTTCCCCTTCTCCTCACCTGATCATTGCCTTGCTTTCTTTTTCACTGGGCATTTCAGCATTGCTGGATAATCACCCAGAATATTTTTTGATATTTGCACAAGTTCAGGCATTACTCGCTAATAGGCAGGGGAGGTGAAATTAACCCAGGTTTGCAGAAAGGT
Source organism: Sphaerodactylus townsendi (assembly GCF_021028975.2). Lineage (NCBI taxonomy): Eukaryota > Metazoa > Chordata > Lepidosauria > Squamata > Sphaerodactylidae > Sphaerodactylus > Sphaerodactylus townsendi. Next base: position 37,089,034 of record NC_059434.1, on the reverse strand, counting down.
GTAGTCCAGCATTGCGTATCTACCCCCACCCAGTAGATTTTTTTCTCTCTCTGCGTGGTTAGGCTTCCATGGGAATTAGGCGTATGATTACTGTCAGAGAACTTGTCTTTGGAATTGCATGTCATGGTGGGCTTTCCTTTATTAAATATTTGAATTGCAGTAACCAGTAGTAGGTGTTTTATTTCCTCTTCTATCTTATTTTCAAACTTTTAGGAACTTCATACTTTTCCAAGCAAAAATTTCTGTCTGGAGAATTCATACTTCCAGTTAATCCTGCTGTCACACTGTGCATGCAATGGGGCACCCCAAAATTTTTGCTAAATGCAATCATTTTATAGACTTTTCTTCACCTTGGATAATTTTAAGACATATGTGCATCATCTGGACTATGAATTTTGTAAACCACATGCCATCACCAACATGAATCTCATGTGGAAGAAACAGTCCAAAAGTAATGTGATAGGACCATACAACATTGCTTACCCCAGGCTCATTAGAATCCATGGACTTTGATGCAAATAAATTCAATATTACAGTTTATATTTACGTTATTGCCATAACCAATATGAAAAGTTTCAATCCAAACATGACTAACAGAGAAACAGAAGACACTGTGAAGCAACAGCATGAAAGGATATACCTCTCAGTAGCTGAAAACATTAGCACTTTTTGAGATGAAAAAATCATCCAATAAGTCTTGCCTGCAAAAAGGCATTCATGTCAGATGAAGCAAGATGCAGTCATTGCACTAGACAGAGGTGAAATGTTTTGCACACTATATAGATGTTATATAGAAGAATGTGAAAACTCAACTTTAGGTTCCTCCAGACATGGAACAGGTGCCTCCAGTTGATAGGTGGCTCCAGACAATTATACTTTGAGAAATGATGTCATCTTGGCCATATGTTTAATCTTCTCTTCAGAATAAAGCTTGGAGGAAAAACAGCTTTGTGCATTTGGGGAAGAGCCTACTGTACAGTGCACCAATTGGCTAGGGTGTAAACTATCATAACCCCAATCTGTCCAGTAAATTTTCCAAGTCTTTATAAACTGAGTTCAGGATTGCTGCTGTTTTATGAATGAAAAGAAAACCCTGAAAAAGCATAAAACCAGACAAACATGGATATGGTCCTTCAAAAGAGTTATTTTTTAAAAGTGGATTGCATGCCTAAAGCACAGGAAGAAGTACAACACAGAAGTACATCAAGCTGATGACTGTTAAAGCGTTTTGAATGTACAGAGGAAAAATGCTGCAAGTGCTTTTCAAAAAAATGCATCTGCATGCACCACAAGAACTATTTTTAAAAAGAAGCACTCAGTGAAAGGAAGGATGTGTTCATTCAGGGATGTACCTTTTACTTTATGGACTGAGAAACAACATGTTGATTAGACATTTCAAGCCATATTACCTCTTGAGGGAAAGTCTGATGTTCCAGACCAACAGAACTCATTCTCTACAAGCCTTACTGGAATGACAGTTTGGGCTTTTCTTTGAGTTTGCAGTTTTGTAGCCAACCTAGAGAGCACATTTTTGTTGATGCAAAAGTTGGAATCGGGGCCATTGGAAGTATAACTGTGTGTAGAAAGAATATGGAAGAATATGACTACTGAGAAAGAGGACTTCAGAGAAGGAGGAGGAGTTTGGACCTTTTTTTCCTGTAAGAAGACTCAAGGTGGCTGACAAGCTCCTTTCCCTTCCTCTCCCCACACCAGACACCTTGTGTGGTAGGTGAAGCTGAATGTAGGAATGCGAAAACACATCTGGTTCACCAGATAAGCCTCTGCCACTCAGGTGGAGGAGTGGGGAATCAAACCCGGTTCTCCAGATTAGAATCCACCTGCTCTTAACCACTACACCACACTGGAACTAGGAAGATTATTGAAGTTCTTAATAGATTATGTCACTGAATCATCTGTAACTCAGTTGATGGACCTGAGGCAGAACTAACATTTTCATCAACAAGGAATGAGATTATAGCCATACTTAGGCACAATGGTTGTTTTTGACAAAAGAGCGATTTGTTGAAATTCTGGCTCATTCCGCACATGCAGAATAATGCACTTTCAAACTACTTTCAGTGCTCTTTGAAGCTGTGCGGAATGGCAAAATCCACTTGCAAACAGTTGTGAAAGTGGTTTGAAAACACATTATTTTGCATGTGCGGAAGGGGCCTCTGAGAGAGGAAAACCTATTGTGTGGTTTTACAGGTACTGGACACCAAGCTGGCAATATTACTTAAGTTAATGGTGGCGATGAGACTTGAGGGACTATACCTACCGGTACCTCATTTTCATGCAGAGAGAGAAAGGCAGGGGATAAAGTTTGTAAATAAGTTAGAATAAAATAGTGATTAAAACGGCATGCAAGAAGAAGCATCCAGCAGTTTAATAATGTCACTAATAAATACTACATCTATATTCAATACAGGATATTTTCTAAGTGACAGAAAAAGTGAAGAAATGTGAACTCATAGCATGTGGCATCCCGGCTTCAGGATTATCCACATTTATTTCAGGAGTATGTTTCAATTGATGCATTTATATCAAATCCCATTTGTTGCCATGGAAATTCTGCATTTTAAAGAATACATGAAAGCAGAGATTCCATACCTGAAGTGGTGATCAGAGGTCTGGCAGGGTTTCTTGAAATATCAAATGCATTCATTGACCTGAGTGAATAATTTCCCTTTTAAAAAAAGTCTCAGGGACATGTTTTATAGCAATACACTCTTTAGAATGCTATACAGAGAACTTGCAAATGTGTGGAATATAAGAGAGCATAAACACCACCACTAATCTTGCTTGTCAGCGAGACGTGGTGGTGCTTGGATCATTAGGGCAAGTCAGTGTTCTCCTTGTGTGTGTTTTTGCTGTCAAGACACAGCTGATTTTTTATTTATTTACTTCGATTTGTATGCTGCTCCTCCCCTTGCGGGTTCAGAGCAGCTTCCAGCAATTACAAAACAATAAATAAGATCCACTGATTTAAAAAATATTAAAAACAGAAAACAATGCAGATAGCAGACGTTTTCAACTAAATGGTACGAGGATCAAATTATGTAATAAAGGGATGGTATAAAATGGAGTGGACTGCAATAGAATGGAGGAGGCTAGATGGATAAGTTGTAGCTGCCTCAACCTATGGCAACCCCTGATGACGTTTTCCAGGCAGGAGATGGTCAGAAGTGGTTTGCCATTGCCTGTCATGACCCTGGTATTCCTTAGAGGTCTCCCATGCAAATACTTGCCATGGTTGAGGCTGAAAGTATCTTTCTTTCTACACACAGTAATACTTCCAATGGCCCTGATCTCAATTTTTGCATCAGCAAAGATCTGATCTCTAGGTTGGCTGCAAAGAAAGCTGCAAACTCAAAGGACACCACAAAATTCTGTTTTGCCAAACTAACTACTTTAGGGTACAACTCCAAAATAATTTACTTTGGAGAAGTTTCAAGGTGGAGCGCTGACATCATCCCAACTCTGGCCAAGGATGCCATAGCTGAACACACTGTTCTGACACTCGAGGTGACTGGGCTTGACCAGCTTGGACAGTCCCAACCATGCCCTGGAGGAAGAAAAATTTGGATTCATTTCCCTCCACCCACAAACAAGCAACCAGCACCCTCAGTGCTGATTGTTCCGACTGTGTTAGCTGGAAATCAAAATCCAAAATGCTAATGAGTGTCATACTGCATACACTACAATAAAGACCAGTATATGTATCAAAGACAGATTATTCAAAATGTAAGTGACAAAAATTCAAACACTGAGTAATATACATGTTGTAAATCATTATGTCCGTATGTATATGTATCACCTTTTACAACATACCGTATATATGTTCCAGGATTTAAATATGTATCACATTCTATATTTGTTGTATATGTAGTTCCTCATTACAGTTTGATGCTTGATAGCATTTTGGATTTGTGTGTTTTTACACTCTGCGTTGCTTCTTCATTGTTATCTCTTATTGTGTTTAGGGGGGCAACAGTTGCTTTTCCTAATCCAGTGATTGCACTACATGTGCAGCACTAGAAGATATGAGCCTCAAACCATGTTTTTATCACCCCTCTGCATATTCCATTCTCAGTCCAGCAAAGATGCACCTGCTTCCTCATGTATTTTGCACATGACAATGGAAGCTAGTACAAATGCACATTTTTCAGGGCAGTGTATATACTAGCCATGATGGTACATTATCCTGAATCACATAGACTGCATCACATATTTCTCAGGAAAATACCACTTTTGTATTAATTTGGGGGAAAGGTACTGATTTTGCTTCCCTCACCCCACCCTGCAGATGTTTTCCTCTGCCTGTGGGTTGGTCTCTAGCATCTATTAACTGCCTGCAGTTGAATTCATATCCAAGACACATCAAAATGTCATGCCAGAATATTTCAAGCCCCTGAACAGTTGACCATTTGATATAAAGACAATGTTATTTGAGTCTAAGCTGCATTTGCAATCAGCAACTAGTTTCAGCTGGGAAATTTATACTCTGGTGGTAAATCTCAGGACACGGTGAGCTGCAGATGGTCACACTGGAGAGAGTTAATAAAGACCACTTGAATGCCGGATGACCAGCTGGCAGGATCAAACATCAGCAACAAGATGATCTTTGGCATATGAGCCAGCAAGCCCCTCAGGGTGAAATAAACTCATTTGCAATGACACTGATGAGGGAAAAGGAAGCAACTAAAGCAAACAAACTGTAGGCAAGCCTGCTCTCTAAAACGACAAGATCCCATCTTAAGCAGACACTTTGAGACTTAGTATTCATTTCAGCAGGGCAGAGTGACTTATTAAGCATATGCTTCCCTCACTGCAAATGTTTAGAAATGCCATATCAAGGATGATTTATGGGTCTGACATTAAAACACACACGACAATCCAGCCATTTGGCTAGGAATTCTTGATATATTTTTAAAGGGTGCCGAATGTGGTTCTGTCGACAAATGCAACCTAATAGAACATTGCCAGTGTCCTGTAGGCCTCACTGAGCCTGACAAGGAGAGGGGAATGAGAAAACAGTCCTCTTTCCTACCTTGCACATGGTCTTGCACATATCCAAGTGAAACATGAAAGGGGGTGCATCTTTCATTTAAGCCATTTTTCTGTGTTAATACCCACTATATTAATACACACATCCTGCATGTTTCTGGAGATTACTGGCGCAGATTGGTAGATGTTCCATACAATAGGGAAGTACAACAGATTATGGGCTTCAGTCATAATGCCATACTTGTTTCATTTCCAGTGCTGGGCAAAATCCAACAGATTTTTAAAGAATCTAGATGAGGCAAATTCTAATTTCTGTAGCAGATGGCAGACATGTCAACTTTGGACACATCTGAATAATTCCTTGGAGGCATATTTCTACTCTCTTGATGTTAAAGCACTGACTAAAAACATCGGCTTGGATCCTATGGCCACATTCTGCATGCACTTTGCTTGGCCTGCAGGGCAGCTCACTCTCTCAGCTTTTAGTACTATGATTTGCCCACGATCAACAAAAGTACTAGCAGCAGAAAGAGAGAGCTGTACTGTGGCTGGAATGAAGCAACACTCAGAACATGGTCCTGGACTCCAAGTCATTGAGTCTCAGGGCTAGACTGGAAGAACAATGGTGCACCTAACTAGCACTGTAATCCTAAACAAAGTTACATTCTTCTAAGCCCATTGACTTAGAAGGCTGGAACTCTGCTTAGGCTGGCAACATAGATAGCTTAGAAAACCCAAATTCCTCCATCGCTCACAGCAGCCATTTTCTATTCTGCTTCATTGATTTAAGTTATCATCTTACTATTTCCAAGGCATAACCAGATACACCCAAGTTTTATAATTTACTTACAATGTAGACTTCAACTGGGTTTCAAAATTTACATTGCCCCAAAAAAACCCTACGCACTAGTATTTTAAAGAGCTACATGTCTGCCACAAAACAACGTCCCGGTATCCACAAAAACTGGTCTCTGTCCTGCATTCTTCCAAATAATGTTATTGAGTTCTTTAAAAAAAACACCTTCCTTGCTCATCTTCCACACAGTGGGCACACTCTCAATGAAAGACCACAGCAAGCAAACTGATTTGTGCCAAAGTTATTAACTGGAGCCAATCTTCAAAGCTAGACATGGGAGCCTTGTATGCAAATCTTATTATTTGAAAAGCTACTTAGCCTTCCAAGTCAACATACCAAAGAACAGTTAGAAACATGATTTCAAAAGGGCTAGAGACGCTTCTAACAATTAGTTAATTTATTTAAGGGAAAAAAGGCAAGACGGATTTGTGAGGATTTGAAAGGAAAGAGTTACAGAAGATTTATACGTTAAGAAGGAGGTAATTCAAAAGGATTGAACGGGTACAACAGGAAAGGGCTGTGATTGAAGCAATCATAAATTAAGTGGGAAAAAAGAAAAGTAATTTTAGACATAAGAACTGAGCAGGTGTATGCATAAATCCGAAGTGCCTGGCTGACTACACGAGGAAGCCATGATATTTGGAGGAAGTGATTCTCTATAGAGGCACAATCAAATTCAGAAAGATGCATTTCAAACTCAATTTATTTTTAAATGGTATGTGCTGACCTCCCTGTATAAGATACAAATAAATTAGTGGTAGCTGTGGAGTAGCAATTTTATGTGAATAATTATTTGGGCATTTGGGAAAGTGTTGTCAGCAACAGAACAGATAGTGTATGGAAAAGTTTGCCTATGTCTAATTTAGAATACCACATAGTATTGAACAGTAAGTTCATGTACACAATATGAATACCATAATATATAAATACAAATACATCTCCATGTATGAAACCTCTGCTTTCTGCATATTTTTATGGATTTAACTTATTCCCCACTCTTTGACCTTTAGAACTACAAAGCCCGTAGTATGTGAATACTACAATTCAAAATTAAAACAATTAAAACATTAAAACAATACAAAACAAAATTAAAACCATAAAATCAAAGGGTTGGGTCAGGCATCAGTAGTGTCTGCCACTTATATTACTGAAATTCCAATCTGCTAAACTGGGCATTATTTCTATGTCTTTGCTATCATCTTGGACAGCTCCCTAAATAGCTACCACCCTGCAATATGGTTGCAACACATTTTCACATCCTAGGATGCTGGGTAGGTCTTGGCATGTAATATTCCTGGGCCCACACATAAAGACTACCAGAGTAAAAATGGCTTGAAAACTAAAAGAAAGAGAAACCAGAACATCTTTCTATAACTGACTATGGTCAATTGATCACAGGGCAAGTCCACAAATTTCCAGATCCTTGACACTATTCCCTATAACAGAATGCCTCTAAATGATAAATTCTATCACTAACATGGGCTGGCTGAAGTGGAACTAGGGTTGCCCCAAGCCCACATTTGCTTTTCTAGCTACATTTGTATTGCCACCATTTCTCATTAAGGAAGTGGCGAAAATCAGTGTGAGATTCTGACCTTCCTTTCAGTCCTCATGCTTTGTGTTAAACTTTTAGAGAAAAATGGTATTTTTACTTCAAAGTTCCCATTTCTTTCCATTGTCACCATTTCTCACTTTACTTTGTGTTTGCTGGATCCTACTATGTGACCTTTGACAGCTTTGGTACCGATAGCTCTGGTATCCATCTCTGGATATGCTTTGCGTATTTGCTACAAATATACTCAGCCGTACCAAAACCTGTGAGATTGTAGAGCTGTAAGAACAGGTTAACCAGTTTCTCAAGGGACCATGAGACAAATATCCAGTTACAGTTAGTTGGTCAAAGGCAAAATGGTCTAAGAATGCTTCAATAAATTCAGGTCTGCTCATCATTTAGGCAAAATGTTTCACATTGTGTAGAAAGGTTGTTCTTTCTTAGACACAGTGCTGCTGACATTTGACAGTTAAAGAAATGCAGACGCGCAACCTGAGTATTTTTAATCGCATCTCCTTTCTCTAAACAACACACCAGGGGAAAAACATAAGTAATCTGTAAAACAATCTGCATCCCATTTGCATTTGTAATTTTTTTCAATTCAAAAAGCCAACGGCTGAAGCTATTTAAAGGGTTTTCTCTGACAACTGACTTGTTTAACATGCAACAAAAAATCTTTGATTAAAAATAACTCTTGAGATTTCTCTGATATATTTTCAAAACAGAAGGTGCCATAGAAAAACAAAAATCACACATGCAACCAAAAATGTTTGGGTTGTTGTGATTTTGATATATAATTGGTAGACATTAAAAACAGGTGCTTTCTCCTCCTCACAGGAAAAAGACAGCACATTTTAAACAAACAGTTCTCGTTAATCAATGATCAAGCAAAAAGTGCATGTGACTATCAGGGTTACTATCCAGTCAATTTTAGCTGAACTGACCACTATTGTTATCTAATCTATAAAGATTATATTTTTCCTAGATCAACCACAATTGTATGAAATAAGCTATTCATTTTAATGTATTGTCAAAGGCTTTCATTTATTTACTTAATTTACACCCAACCATTCTCCCTAAAGCAGCATATGTTGTTCTCCTGTCCTCCATTTTATCTTCTCAACAGTCCTGGGAGATAAGCAAAGAGAGTGTGATGTTTTAATGTGTTGAATTTTATTCATTTTGATGCAGGTGGATGACATACTGCAGCTCTTGCTATCCAGTCTAAGATTCAGCAGACATGCTAAAGAAACAGAAGTTTCATAGTTTGTTGCATACAAATAGTGTTTAGAACAAGAATGAACACACCACCAAAGCACAGTCAGTCTTACACTTACAGCCCAGTCCTCAGCCTGAGGATTGCCATGACCCGGCCACCTCCAGAGGGCTTCCCAGTGGTGAAGGAAGAAAAAACCTCAACCTTCCCCTCGCTGCCACCACCAGAAAGCCCCCCCCCCTAATAATTCATGGACTTACACCACCCAAAAACGTAGCATAAGTTTAGGACCTAGGCTGCAGCGCAATTGGCCACAAATGCCCCGTGGAAGCTGGCTAATGTCAGATCCCCAGCCCCAAAAAACACTCCAGTCTATCCACCTCACACACCAGTGTCCAATCAGGATGCCAGCAGAGCTCTGTGGTGGCCTAGACTTCCACGTTTCACTGCCAGTGCCACCTGGACTTCCACGTTTCACTGCCAGTGCCACCAGTGGAGTGCTCCTTGCACTATCAGTAGGGAGGAAAGTGCAGTGTGGCCCTCTATGGTTCCACAGCCCAATCTGTCCTCCCCCTATGTGGGATGGGCTGATAGATATATATCTTGGGGAATCCATTCTGATGGAAACTTCAGCCAAAATGCTAGTTACACAAGAATACAAAAACTGCCTTCTACTGAATCAGATCATTGATCTACCAAAGTCAGCTGGTATGGCTCTAATCTAAAGGACTAGATTTAATTCCCCACTCCTCCACATGAGTGGCAAACTCTTATCTGGTGAACTGCATTTGTTTCCCCACTCCTACATTGTGAAATTAAATTGTGAAATTAATTTAATGTTATGAGGAGTGGTGGTGCGGGTTTACTTTTTATTTAACATGGAGGAAAGCTTGCATTCCCTAACTTTGTTATTTTGGTGAACATGCTCCTGCAGCACACATGCACCTTGTCACAGGCTCTCATTCTTCTCCACATTAAAAACATTCAAGCACAGACTGGTTTTTTGCAGTGTCCTGTGAGGTAATTGTTGCATGTTTTCTCTACAAACTGCAGTTTTTGTTATTGTTTTAAAATTAACTTTTCAATTCAAATATGGGGGTACAATTTAGGGAAATGGGCTGCCAAGTGGTATACAAGTGAAAAAAGGTTTGTAATCACAGTTCTATTACTACTGTGACTGTCAATGGCTGTCTGGGGTCTGAGGTTGAGGCCTTTACATCGCCTGACCATTTTGATTGGAGATGTCGGGATTGAACTTGCAACTTTCTGCATGCAAAGCAGATGCTCTGTCACAGAACTGCAGCCCTTGCCCCCTTTTGAGACATTATGGCATTGATTACTGAAGAGCTCTTTGATGATTTGATCCACCACACTACCTATGCAAAGTCCAGATACCAGAATCCTTTTCTTCCCCTTACAAAACTGGTCATTCCACCTCTCTGTGATGTGACACAGCTGCACCCAAAAACCAGCCATCAGCCTCCACCCCAAAACACTCTGAGATAACTGCATCATCCCAGCAATAATCACAAAAAAATATTCTGAGAGCTGGCAGGAGCTTTTAAGTTACTCTATTGTGTGTGCATTGCTCTGTCATTCATATGCTTCTTCAACTGCTTCATAAAAATAAAATGCAGGGAAGGCCAGCATACGTTGCTGCTGCAGAGAGAAGGGCATAGAGATGATTAAACCCCTTCTGAATTCTCAGATATAAAACAATCCTTTCCTGATGGTAAACACATGCATAAATCCTTCTGATGCTATGATGTTAGTCTAGATAATAGCAGGAAGGCATATTTCTGTAGCTTAAAAAACGTCATGGGATGTAGACATAAGCAGATCCTCTAGTTTAGCATCACATTGATTTGTGGATATCAGCCTCCATCTATGAATGCAAAAAGAACAGGGCCTGCAGAAACATATCTGATGGTAGCATTTGACTGACCGCTTAGCTGAATATGCTGGCAGCTCAGAAATGATGTTGCCAAAGCTGTCCCAGCATTTGTTCCATATTACAATTTGGGAAACTGGAGCTGTGCCTTTTTGGTGCAAGGGTGATAATACTTGACAATTGGGTAAATTTAACACCACAAACTTAGGTGTGGTTCTTTTAGAGTAACTACCACATTTTGTCTCAGGCTGTCCTTGAACCACATCCTCATGTATGTCCTGTGGTTAATGTCTCAAGCAAGACTGGGACAGTAGCCAAGAAGAGAGCCTCTGCTAGACTTCTCATTCAGAACAATCACAGGGAAGTTTATCTTTCTAATGAAATGGCTGCTTTCCATTGAGAAAAAAAAGAGAAGTGGAGGAGCACATAGTGACAGATCAGGGAATGCATGGTGCACGGCATCGCTTCCTCGTGTGACTTTTGTGCAAAACAGAACTGACCTAAATACCTCTTTAGGATTCAATCTGTAACACAAATCCCAGTGATAGTATTCAATAGAATGAGGATTTTCATCATAGACATTCAAATGTTGAACAGAAAGAAGATTTGCCATTCAGCCACGTAATAGGTTCCAGTTGATTTCCTGACAGTGGAAAACAGGTTTAAATAATAAAGGGGCCCAGAATGAAGTAGTTGCCTCAGTTCTGTGGATGAAGTAGTTGCCTCAGCCCTGCGACCACCACCAATTCACATACACACTATTCTCTCCAAACAAAAGGGGAAATGGTGGACAGGGCATCAGCTGATACTATGACTTAGGCAGTTACAGGCTTCACACTTGAAGAGGCTGAATGGTTTGCTCCAGTACTAAATGGATGATAGAAGTCTAAAATCTAGTGTCCAACACTATCCCATTTCAAAGTTCATCCCTTCAGTATCAACAAGGGGCATATTTTTCAGATTTGGGTATATTGGAGTCAAAAAAATACTGGTATTCTTGATATCCCTGAATTCCAATAACTGTATGATATTCATATTAGGTTTTCTTTTGGGAATTCAAATTTATTTGGCTCCATTATAATTTATTTGGCTCCATGGGTAAGTTATCCAGGGGTGTGGGGGGTTATGTTTTAAGCTAGAGGCACAAAATTCTCAGCAGAGCTGCTGGTGCCTGTCCACATTTATTGGAAGTGCAGGACAACTTCACATAATCCCTGGCAGCCCTATACAATGAGGCCACATGTTCCTGCTCACCATGGTGTACCTGGGATATGAATCCTGGAGCAAGCCACCGAAGCTGACATCTTCAACTACAGATAAGGGGTTACAGCAACTATCTTGCCTTCTTCTGTGCCTACTGTCTCACAAATCTTATGAATCCTAGTTCCAACCCCACTGAACATTTCCACTAGAGATGCTTGGCATCTCTTTCCTACACCTTCTTTGGTTGGCAGGTGGCCTCATGGCTACCCCCATCAGACCCTCTCCGTCACCAGAAGAAGATGGTTCCTGATGCTGGTAGTTGAGAGATGAGCCAGGTCCCTCAACTGTTCCCAACCCTACAGAGATGGCACTGGGAAAACTGGAGATCCTACATCAGTTGGAAGTAGATCCAGACTATGAAGGTGTAGGAGAACCCACACTGACTAGTGGCTACGGGCACTGATAGAGTTGCCTCCTGTGAAGAGCACATGGCAGAAAAAATATATATTGTGGGACAGAAAGAGATGCCTGTGAGAGAAGGGGTTAAGAGGCAGTGTCTTATGATGTATCTCCATTTCTTGCACCACCGCTGGCCTTCCTTCCTGTCTGTCTTTTGAAGGCCTGCTGGACTCTGGAGGGATCAGGGAGGAGACTAGGGCACCAGTCTCTTCTCTAGCTCCTTCAGTAGCCTCTAGGTCCCTGAGGTGAGCTGTAGAGCTAGAACACTCTCATCCTCCAAGCTCACCCAAAATGACAGTTCAGGCTACTACTCCTCTTGCTGCTGGGAAGGCTCAACAACAGCTGGAAAAGGGACTCCTGGAGGTAGAGCTCCAACAGCAGCCTCAATGAAGAAGGCCTTGTGAAGCTTCTTCATTGCACAACCCCAGTCAGAGATCAAGCGTGGCATAAGGTGGTAAGGAGCAGGCCTCTGCACAGGTGTGGGGAAAGCTGCAGCTCTCTCCTTTCCTTCTATCTCTGGTCTTCTTCTTTACCTTTCCCCAAAGGCCCCACTGTGTTTCTTTCCTGCTGCTCACTGGCTTTTCTACACAATTCAATAAAAATGTTTTGAGGCAGGAAATAAAATGTTTCCTCCATGGAGTTCCACATTGTTTTTACCCCTGAACATTTTATTTCCAGCCTCAAAACATTTTAAATGCATTCTCTTTTAAGCAACAAGGCCCTGCCACGAGGCCCTAAAAAAGAAAAGGGGGAAAAAAAGCAAAGATGGGAATAAGTGAGACTTTTCTTTTTAAAAAAGCAAGTAGAGCCCCCTTCAGCCACAAGCCAAAAAATACAAAAAAACCCACCCAAGTTCAACCACAATGCAAGCAATTCAACAGAAAAAAAAAGCAAACCAACAAATAGAAACTAGGCCCTCGCTCCCTTCCAGGCTCAAAGAACAACTGTGAAAATAAAGAAAACTTTTCATAAATTTAAAAAGAACCAATCTGTTCAAACTAGTCAATGACTGATGATCTTCTCCAGGCAGACTCCAATGCAGCTTACAGGCAGACTCCAATGCAGCTTACAGGCAGCAGCAGACCTCCAGAGTGCAATCCTATGTGCCACTGCCTCCCTCCTCCTTCTTACTGTTTCCTTGGGAACCTGCTAATAAAGGACAAGGTTGTTGAGCTTCAAATTTGAAGCCAAATAGCTTGTAAAACAACAGCTATAATTGAGCAAATAGTGCAGCTAACTCCTAATGTGAGAAATGCCTCATGCCCCCTTCCTCCTGCTGCCCTGGAAATGAGCCCAAAGGAAAAAGCATAGGGCAACCTTAGAGCCCTTTAACAGCTGCTGATTCACATTTCCAAATAATCCCAAATAAACTAGAATCTTTTTTATCTTTTTTTCAGCATGGGGGATTCTTTGCACAGCAAATGAATAATAGCTCACAGTATTGATAAAGGAACCTGCTTTCCTGTTCACCTGTGTTTTGTGCAGGCAGCAACTGAAGGCCACAGAAACAATCGGGGTTGCTGTTGTGCCTTCGCACAGAAACGCTTCTTTTTTAAAAAAAGTTTCCAGCAAAACATGTGTAGCTATGCTGGCATGCAGAAATGAACCCCCACAGCCCTGTTGATGATCCCACGATATAACCGACTGAACCTGTATAGCTATGCAGATGCAACCCTCAAATTAAAAAAAAAAAAACAGGAAAGAGGACCTCCGTGCAGTTGCAATGGCAGTCGGATTATTCTTGTCACGGACATGCAGTGGAAGCCAGGGAAATAAAGAGCCTTCTGCCAGGCAGTTCTCTCTGGAGTAGCTCCAACATGGGATTTTTCAAAAGGATTGCTAGTTTAACTATTTAAAAAAAAACCTGGGTTGGGGAAAATAAAATGGGGCAGGCTTATTGGGAGCAGTTTTGGGGGCATTGGTGTGAAATCCATGCCCCAATGGGTTACATAACACCCTGCACCAGTGTTTGTTAGTTCGTGTAGAATACCGCCCTGTCCCCGGAGCCCCTCGGGGACAGGGCGGTATAAAAATCGAAATAAATAAATAAATAAATAAATAAATAAATAAATAAATAAATAAATAAATAAATAAATAAATAAATAAATTGCCCTTTGATATATATTTAGCTGAAAAAACACCCTGAAAATATTAGTAAGGTAAGGATATAATGAATTGGATATAATGAATGCATATCCCTACTATCATCATCCTTGCAAGTTGGTGCTTCCGTTTGAAACAGAATTGTAGATTTTTTTAAAAAAACTGAGTATGTTCTGTATAGCTCAAAGATTTTCATTGTCTCAATCCTGTTTTAAAAGGAGAGATCCAGCTATTTTATCTCATCCTTCAGATTCCAGTTCAAAAGTAATCTTGATTTAGCGCATGTCCATGTGCCATAAGGTCTTTTCATCAAGAAGACTGCTGAGAAGAGGATCTGAGAGAAATAAATATGGCCATGAATTGTGCGGAAAAGGTGAATGAAGGGCTGCTGTACGGCTGTACTTAGATGAAAGGAGCTGAAGGGTACAGTCGGCAAGAGGTTTAAAATAATGGCTGATGGGAACAAATGACATCACATGCATCCTGTGATCACCGATTCTTCCCACTGGTAGATATAGATAAGTAGACTTGAAGGCCCACTGGTATTATTCAACACATGCTGCTCCATGCATAAACAGTGGCTTCAATACTTCCCTGAATCTCAAACAGGAAACAGGGTAATGTTGAATAATGCATGTCAGGGAATACTGTTAACAAGGTAGATATGAACATGGACATAGATCTCATCCTGTGGAGGCACCCACAAGCCTTGGAGGCTGGCCTGTGGATATAAGCGGAACATTATTTGGGGAGAAAGAGTGTCATTTCAGTGGGATTAATGGAGTCAAACATGATTAAGAGCACCTTTCCTAGGAAAAAAGGCTAAAGAGTCTGTGAGTTTTCATGGGTTAGGGGGTGGGGAGAGGATCAGGGTGGAGACATGACGAGGTTTATAAAACTATGCATGAGGTAGAGAAAGTGGATTTAGAGAATTTTTTTCTCCCACTCCCATAATATTAGAATTCAGGGACACTCAATTAAGTTGATTGACAATAAATTCAAGTCAGACAAAAGGAAATGATTCTTTACTTAACAAATAATTAAGTTGTGAAATTCACTGCCAAGAATGGATGACTTTATCGGGGTTAGATTAGGTCTGCCAGGTTCTAAGTGAGGTCTGGCAATCTCCCAGAATTACAACTGATCTCTAGACAATAAAAATCAGTTCCCCGGCTGAAAACAGGTGCTTTGGAGGGTGCACTCCATGGCATTATGCCTTACCAAGATCCCCTTTCTCCCCAAATCCCACCTTCCCCAGGTTCCACTGCCCCAAAATTCCCAACCTGGAGTTAGCAACCCTAGGTGAGATGGACTCATGGTGGATAGGTACATCAATGACTATTATCCATGTTGGCTTAAGGGAACTTCAAGATGTAAAGTAGCAAAAGTCTGAATACCAGAGCTAAGAGGCAACATCAGAGGATGGCCTTGGCCCCTCTGCCCCATTTGCTGGCCCTCTGGGATAACTGGTTTGCTGCTGTGTGAAACAGCATGCTAGACTAGATGAACCACTGGGCTGATTCAGCAGGGCTCCTCCAATGCTCCTAATCCACAAACCATGTGTGGATTTGTGTCAAGATCAATGGGCTGGTGTCTAATTTATCAACTGTCCTCTGAGGTTTTATCTACTAGATTAAAATGCTGCTGCAGTTGCAGTAGAATCAGCCACTACTTGTGCTGCCAATCTGTAGGATTTTGCTGCCCAGTTGCAACCTAAGGACTTTAAAAAGTGCCTTGCAGATCAAAGGAATATATGTTCATAAAACCAGGCTCAGGAGCCAGCAGTCAATTTAATGAGACCCACCTGCCAGAAAGAAAATGCATGTTTCTGTATAAGGAGAGATAAACATGAAGAATGCTTCTGTTGTTGTTTTTAAACCTCCATTTTAAAACTATGTTTTGCTTAGATTTTTTCACATTCTTCTTTAATACCAGCAAGCCATCCATATTGATTTTTACTTGCTGACAGCCTAGCAGGTAATAAATCTATCTAGACTCATGAACCAAACATTAGAGTATCATGGCTATAAGACACAGCAACAAAATATGTGGATTGTTTTTGTTTGTGTGATAAACTCAAAAGGAGGCAGAAATTCCAAGAACATTTGGCCACACAACATGCTGGAGCAATGACTGAATTCCAGGTTTTTGTACCAACATATGCCAGTAGCATTCCTGTCATGTATACTGCCAAGAATGGAAGGAGAGGGGTGAAAAGTGAAGTGTTTTCACAAGGCTGGCAACAAGCCGAGTTTTTCCACATCCTGGCTTAATAATAGACTGTTGTGATGTCTGAATGCAGCTAAAAAGCTCGGGGATTGAATGGCCATTTAAAAGATTGCCCCATCTTATTTTTCCTTGAGTCAATATCAGGGTTTTTTTTAAGTTGGAAAAATTAGATATGCCCACAAGCTTTTTTTAAAATATACTATTGACATCAGAATTTACTCCACCAGTATGTATCTCAAAAACTGAACATAGTGATGAAAAAAATTAAGCATTTTTCGATTCAGGTTTTGGGAAGGATACAGAAACTGGTTTTTCAGGTAATTCATGTCCCCCATATACCTTCAGCATTCAGGGCTTGCTTGTTTGTTTTTGAATTCCACAATAATGCAAACAAATAGCCAAACACACAAGAGCAGCTACAGGCCAAAAGCCTCCAAATGCAAACAGAATCAACAGGGAGACAAAACCAACATCAAACCAGAGAATCTCAGCAGAACCATGGAGAAATGTGGCAAGCAAAACACAACCAAACACAATCCCAAGAATCCAATTTAAGCAAGGCACACTGATGCATTAGCCCTTGATTCTGCCTGGCTTCTGTGGCTTGACACTGGTTCTGCTTAGCTTGCAGTGTCCCTTGCTGGCAGATGGTTTGGTTTGGCTTTTGTGGTTTGACATGCTCAGAGATCTGTGAAGAAAAGGGAGAATCATCATAATAGGTTGGGCAGTTCAAGTGATCTCCTTAATGACTAATCCCACTGCCTGAGAGAACTGTCTGCTACCTGCTATTCCCAGATATTTTGGTGATATTCGGGACTTGCCAATATCCCTAAAAAACCATAAACATCATCTAGATATCTCAAGTAGACCCCCCCTTAATACCTGTAAGATATTTTTTGTATATTCATATAGGAAATATCCAAAGGGACAACCGAAAGGAGAAAAAGAGCATTGGATCCACCTGCAGATTTAACCAATCTTTCTGTAAATGGATGATGTTTTGGGGCCTTGAATTACTGTGGCTCAAAAATAAAAAGTTGACAACACTGCTTATCAGGAATTTGAACTGAGCCAGTAAGTAATCCTTGCTGATTGGCAGGGATGTTGACTCCATCACTCACCCTTCAGCCAAACTATTGATCTTCTTTAGACTGTATTGGGAAGAAGGAATGGGGTTAATCAGCTATACCTTGATTACATTTGTATGTAAAAACACCATGACATTACAAGCAGACTCCTCCACTGGAGGCAATGACCTAGTAAATGCAGCATGGGTCAAACCTGACATACTTAGAGCAATCCTGTCCTAGGGCTACATTTTCTTTGGCCAGTGTTACTTCCTTGAAAGAGACAGGACCAAGTGAGACTTTTTAATGATCTTCAGGGAACTGCCTTCTTAAAAAGTTGCAAGGAGCCAATTCTGTTTGAGACCACGATGTAGGGAGAGGAGGGGTTTTTGCCTCCCCAGTATTTTCCTGAGCTGAAATATCCTGAGAGGCAGTACTTGCTCCATTTTATAAAGAATACTGCATGTGCAGGTCCAAAAATGTCAAATAATGCCCCTGGCCATTTTAACTAAGGAAAAATACTCAGAGAGAGAGAGAGAGAGAGAGAGAGAGAGAGAGAGAGAAGCATCTCTGTGCAAAAGTATGAAAGCAACCTGGATTGTTTCCATGGGCTCCAGTCTCTGCTTGTACGGCACACATGTGAACAGGAAAAAGGAAAACAGTTCCCTTTATAATGACTACAACCTGATATACATTTGCTGTGCGGAATCCAGCATAGTGATCCTGAACAGAATTAGTCCCCTTCTAGTCTTTAAAATGCAGTTCCCTAAAGCTCCTGTGGAATTGCTGGCTTCCCTGCACGCAACCTGTTAAACGTTCTAACATCTAGTTTAAGCCTGAGTTTGAACACTGAAATATGGAACCATTTGTCAGTGCTGATACGATCAAGTGTGAGGAGCCTACGCTGTAATTGTCATCCTTTTTGAAAAGGGCCTGTGTGTTGATTGATATCTGAAATACACATATGACAAACCCATTCGAGGGTAATTATACTTAAGACTAGTAACTCAAACCTTTAGAAACCTTAAAGACTAGTAACTCAAAGGACTATAATAAATTGAAAGTAAGCTGCAGTTAGTCATAATTTTCCCAAGATTGTTTACGGTTCAAGTGTTATGCTGATTAAACTTAGAGCCCATTCATAATACAGGGATGGGTAGGAGCTTTAAAATGTTCTTTCTAAATGGAAAACATGTTGCAACATTAATGTAATGACAGCAAAACAGGGGTGTGTATTAGTGATTCATTAGATATATGACACTCTTACAAAGTAAAAAAATGGGGATTACAGCAAAACAGGGTGGCTTGTTAATGACATTAAAATATGTTTAGAAATGCAAAACCCATAGCAAGCTATGCCAGTACTTGGTTTGATATTGCTAATAGCTGTCCGACACTCTCAGCCGCCCCCCAAAAGGACTATTTAATAATGGCAGTGATAAAGAAGCAACGTAGCAGCATTCTTAGCAATCCTGTGGTCAGTGACTAACCATGACAGGCCTCCATGAACCAGGAATGGAAGGCATCAGTCCAGTGGTTCTTAACCTATAATCTACCACTGTTCACCCAGTAGTCACCAATAGCATCAACTGCCCTTACTCCACACTTCAACTAATCGAGCTCTGCACAAGTGGAAGTATTAGGTCAGTGTCTTGACATAACTGGTCACCCCCCAAGTACACTCCTTTAATGCCATCATAACTGCAACATCATGGCAGTTACACTGGTTAAAACTTATCAAGGAGTAACAATATCATGATGTCATCATTTCACTGTATCATCTCAATGTGGCAGTGGCATATTTGCCTAGGAACAAGGAGTAGCCCTTGTCCCTGGGAAAGCCACTCCTTCTAGAGTCCATGCATGGGGAAGCAAAATCAACCCCCATGTAGACCAGGGAAGACATGACAGTGGGAGGCCAAGGCGCCCTACCGACTCTGCCCTATAATCCAATGACACATGGGCAGGGTTGAGGGCGCTCGAAGATGACAAGGCAGCAGGACTTCCTGCAGCCTCATCTCTGAGCACCCCTGACCCCATCCATGTTGATGACACATAGGTGGGGTCGAGGGTGCTCGAAGACGATGAGGCAGCAGTCCTCCTGCCTTGTCATCTCTGAGCGTCCTCAACCCCGCCCAAGTCATCATCGATGTGGACATGGCAGAGTGGGGGCAGAGCCCCATCCCCAGGCATGGGGTGGGGCAGAAGCGAGGGGGTGGAGCCCCACCCGCAGGCAGGGGGGGCGCCTGAAGACAATTTGTCTCCAGGTGCCATTTACCCCAGTATGCCTCTGCAAATGTGAGATTCCCATACTTGGGACGGTGGATGAGAGTTGGTAGGCAATCTCGCTTCCTCCTTCCTAGCCAATGTTATTTCAAACTTTTCTTGGGTTAATTGTGTGGGAAATCTAGGTGTCATTTTCTTGTAAGTACCCTGCAATTCACTTGGATTTACTTTCAAGTTAAAAAATTGCATAAGATTTGCTACAAC
The DNA here is from genome assembly GCF_021028975.2 of Sphaerodactylus townsendi. Taxonomy (NCBI): domain Eukaryota; kingdom Metazoa; phylum Chordata; class Lepidosauria; order Squamata; family Sphaerodactylidae; genus Sphaerodactylus; species Sphaerodactylus townsendi. The sequence continues at coordinate 37,068,961 of NC_059434.1, read as the reverse complement.
AGCATAAAAATAATTATCTTCTCACCAATGAAAAAGGGGGGGAGAGATGCTGTCAGCAGTGTTCTTTCACTCTCACACCTACTTCTCTCACACCTGTACTGCCTGTCTGGCTCTCCACCTGTTCCCCCACTGCCATTGTTGGGCCTGCATTCATCAGTGGTGGTGGGGGGAGTTGGTGGTTCCTGACCTCCCACTCCTCCTCCTCCTCCTCCTCCTCCTCCTCCACCTGCCTGCTTGCTGGGCTGCCAAATTAATAACAGGGGGTGGGGGACAACAGCAGTTCCCCCTCCTCTTTCCCCACCAGTCTTCAGAGGATGGGAACAGTGGCAGAGCTAGCATTTGCCACAGGGCCTGAGCTGACAGTAGGCTTAGCTGGTGGTAGGGAGCCAGCATGGTGTAGTGGTAAAGAGCAGGTGCACTGTAATCTGGAGAACCAGGTTTGATTCCCTGCTCTGCCACTTGAGCTGTGGAGGCTTATCTGGTGAACCAGATTAGCTTGTGACCTCCAACACATGCCAGCTGGGTGACCTTGTGCTAGTCACAGTTCTTTGAAGCTCTCTCAGCCCCACCTACCTCACAGGGGCCCTTTCCGCACAGCAGAAAGGGGGCTCCTCCACCGGCAGGACTTATGCCAGTGGAGGGGAGGGGGCCATTCGCATGGGAGCATGTGAGCAGCCCCAGCATGGAGCCGCCTCTTCTGCGTCCCCCCAAACTCACCTTGTCCTCCAGCGTCGGTCTGGAGGGCTGCAGGGACCAACCCATGCTGCCCTCCGGCCTCTAGAGAGCCCAGAGTCTCAGCAAAGCATTCCCTCAGACCCGACGCTGGAGGACCGAGGAGTTGAGATGAGAGAGAACAGGAGAGCTCGGTGCCTTCACACCGCGTTGATGGGAAGGCGCCGCTTTCCAAAAACCTCAGTGTTTTTCTGTCCCTGGGCTGCTGTTTTTGGCCCCGTGCAGAAAGGGCTAGGGTGTTTGTTGTGAGGGGGGAAGGGAAAGGAGATTGTAAGCCCGTTTGGGTCTCCTTGCAGGAGAGAAAGGGAAGATATAAATCCAAACTCTTCTTCTTCTCTTCTTCTCCTCCTCGCCCTGCTAATAGTATGTTTATTTTGGGAGGAATTTTAAAAAACCTTCCATTTTTAAAAGTCTTCAGATTTTTGCAACCTGATCTACAAATTTAAATATCCACAGATGAGGCCGTGTTGAGTATTAGATATCTTGACAAGTAGGGGACTCATAAGGACTAAAAGGGAAGCATCTTATGTTCCTCTCCCCCACAACTTCATCTATCCATTTAAAGAGGTCCTCCCTTGCCCCTTACACTGTCCAAAGCCATAGCACATCCTCTCACGTAGAAATGCGGCTGGGCCTTTTCAAAGGGACCCCGTTTGTACATTTCCATCCAGCCAATCCCTAATGGGCAGGATTTCAAAAAAAATCCTTTGACATAGGAGACTATAAACTGATTGTTTTGCAACTCAGGGGAAGTGGACTCTGTATTACATATTTTATTGCATTGTGAACTCCATAAAGGGGAAAGGGAGGCGTTAATTCATCCATTGTTTATCCAGTACAGAGAGGAATTTAAACTTCACAAGCGTTCAATTCCGACATTTCGGTTCACTTGTGAAGAATTTTTTTTGCTGGAAGACCGAGTTTCTCTTATATCTCAGCAGGTAGCTAAATTTTGTATGCTGGCATATAGTAAGAGAAAAAGAACCAAATGTTGGGACCAAGAGCCAGACCACATGAGGGTGACCGTAAGAATGCTACAAGCTGATGATATTTTTTGTGTGGATTTCTGTATCGTGGATTTCAGTGCAAATTCGATTGTTCTTTTGTTTGTTCCTCCTTTTTCTTGTTCTTCTCTGCTCTTTTTTGCTGGCCTAATGGCCGTAATAAAACTGAACTGAACTCCTTAGTTTCTCCTTTTTTCTGCTTTTTCCTCTTTCCCACTAACAATCCAATCTACATTTGTCTGCCTTTATCTTCATCTCTCCTCTCATTTTCAGCTTTCTTTTCTTCTCTCCCCCGTTATCCTCAACTCAGAAAACTATGGCCCAGTTGTGAAGTGCTGGCCAGATAACAAATAACAACAACTAGAGCAACTGAAGTATTTAACAGATGTATTTCAAGTTAATCTTTCTTGAAAGTTGTGTTTGAACTGTTATAAAACAGCCATGAGTACTGGGAAGTACTGGGATTTTACCATGTTCCTGCAACAGTTAAAAGCATCCGATGCCAAAGTTTTGGGGCAGTTATTGTATGATGTAGGGGTTCAGATTACTGTAGTAACAGATAATATTTCCTGGGAATCCTAAGGTGTATAGCAGGAATATCTTGGAAAGCAAGAATGGGAAATGACTTTTGAAGCAAGATCTTGATGGAGAGTATTTATTCTGAAAATTACAACACTAAGAAATAAAATTTAGAATCAAGTCTTCTTGGATTAGTTATGCTAGTCACAAGTGACTGGGACAGATACTTGGAATTTAAGTTATTGCAATGGGACATTATCAACTTCAACTGACCTTTATTAGGCATATCAGTAAAAATACAAAATACAAGACAGTATTTCAGGATAATTTCAGGATAGATTCCATAGTGCACTATGGAATCAGTGATATGATTGGACCTATGAATGGTTGTGAATTGAGTCAATCAATTAAAAGATGTCTGAGGGATCCTGATTATTAGAGTATGCTAGTTAGATTGTGAGGAGTATATCCATCCTTTTCAATTAGCACTCTTTTCCCAACAAAATGCCAAATTTCCTGTTTGAATTATCTCTTCCAAGATATAGAAGGGCATATATGCCTCACCATCAGAGGTGCTGTTAGGAAGATTTAATGGTATTCCATATTCTAATAGATTCTGCAGATGTGGTACTAATCAGATTGACTCTATATCAGTGGTGGCGAACCTTTGGCACTCCAGATGTTATGGACTACAATTCCCATCAGCCTCTGCCACTCCATGTGCTGGTATTGACCATGCTGGCAGGGGCTGAGTGAGGAATTGTCGATCCTCCTAACATCACTGGAAGTATAAGAATGCTCGCCTCCAAACTATATAGATCATGTTCTTTTGGATTGCCCTGAATTTTCAGATTTGAGTTCTGAACTGATTTTTCGTTTGCGTAAAAAGGACTAGAGACTGTCTTTTTGGTTGCTATGAGAGGAAGATAAACAAGTAACTTTGTGTGTAGCTACATTTTTGGAAGTCACAGAGGATCATTCCGCACATGCAGAATAATGCACTTTCAAACTGCTTTCAGTGCTCTTGCTGAAAAGAGCTGTCTTTTGGAATAACATTAAAATCCACTTGCAAACAGTTGTGAAAGTGGTTTGAAAACGCATTATTTTGCGTGTGCGGAAGGGGCCAGGGTTTGAAGTGGAGATCTTTCACATCAATAACTATGACATGGCCCTTTTTAAAAACTGGAGATGACTGAAACTCAGCCTAGGACTTTCTACATACAAAGTAAATTCTCTTCTACTGAGCTACAGCCTCTTCCTCATGCATATGTTGAAGCTCAACATTCTGTCCAGTAATAACCGTTCAAAATATAACAGGTAGCTAAAACCTCTACAACATTTTCTCTTTTTTCCTAGATGCCCTGAAGTCTGCACAGTAATAATAAGAAGACTGACAAGACTGGGGAAGGGTCTATATAGGAGAAACTCCAGGAGTGAAGAAAATACATATAGAGTATAAAAAGAGACAGAACAGGGAAATAAAGGGTGAGCTAGAGTTTATGTTGCAGGAAAGGAGGAATTAAGGAAAGCTGAGAGAGAAGGCACTAGAGTCATGAAAAGAAGTTTAGTGGGCTTTCAGAACTTCCAGAGAGCAAGGGGAATGTCAACATACAAGAACAGGATCTTTACCAAATTGTCAGAGAAGAAATAGGAGACATGGTGACTACATGTCTAGAGATATTATGAAGCATGTGACAGCTAATGTTGACAGGCACAGGAAAGCAGAACAAATCTCAACCTCCAAATTATGATAGTCCCATGGCATGGTTTTTAAATGGAGATTAAATGCATAGCCGGAGCCCACTTGAGACTTTTAAGATATAAAATGCAGAGAAGCTAAACAAATCCCACCTCTCTGCATCATTGAGAATTTTCAGGCCACACACTATGCTAAATCAAAGAACAGCACAGCTGGGAACTCAAAATAAGCAGCAAAATCCTGGCAATGAAGGCCAGAAGAAATCACCCACTGAAGAGTTCCAGATCACACAATTCAAACCTACTCCTAGGAAATGATGGTAGGATTTGAGAATTCACTGCTCACGATATATAAAACATGGGTTTATGAGGAATGTAAAAATTCACTGAAAAAAAATTAAATAGTGCTAACAGGAAAAGTTGAGAGACAGTAGGAAAAAGAGGAAAGCCTCAACATGAGGATGGATTAATAACTCAAGTAAAGAGGTTTTACTAAGACCAAACAAGACTAATTAACAATAGGATGTTTTGGGGATCACATTAATTCATCAAAGAAGGTTTACCTGTAAGTTCAGAAGTGACTTGATGGCATAATACACTCCACTTTTAATTCTCTTTCCTGTGCACACATTACAGATGGAATTCCTTGCACACATGTACTGCAAAAGCCTTAGGGTGTAAACTATAATATTTTATGCATAGAGTGCAAGGCCAAGAGAGGATTCTCAAAATATGTAGCAGGCAGAGTTTCCCACATCTGCCTCTTTCCTTTTTACCACCAGCAACCCCCGTTGCTAGTCTTAGAAAACAAATTATGTTCAGTTGCTGCACCAGTGTGGATGGGTCAAATTATCAGGAAACAGTGCCTAGGCAAAATGTAGCCAGGGGACAAAGGTAGAGTTTGGTTGCCCCCCCCCCCATATAGACAACCACCCTCCCTGACCAAACAATGGGTTTACCAGGTCATTTCTAAATCACCATCACATTACCAACTAACCTTCACATGCAACCCATTAAGCCTCTAATAAAGGGACAGGATTTTCCTCCAAGAAGTTAGTTCAACCTAACCAAAGTGCCCCTCCACTGGGTTTTCCTGTCATGTCAGAGTTTTCTTCCACATAGGTGGCACACTAAGTGCTTGTGAAAAACCCATAAAGCATCACCTTTTACATCTGCAAAAAAGGATTCAGCTATCTTCCAACCTTTCCAGTATTTTTAGTTGAAATTTAAAATCCATGCCTGTCATTTTGTGTGGTGCCCACTCCCCTTTCCTCATATCTCCAAATCTAGGGGTGGGGAACAATGGGCCATCAGGTGTACTCAAATTAAATTAAATTCGATTTAAAACTGTTACATCTCTTCCCCCTCCCCCCAGCCAACTTAACAAACAAAGCTACTTCCTATGCAGGTGGCACTAGTAGGTTAAGAGCAAGTGCATTTGAATCCCCAGGAGGAACCAGGTTCCTGGGAGTTCCCCCCCTCGGGGCTCTGCTGTGGGAGGCTTATCTGGGGAATTCAAATTTCAGCACTCAATGCACTCCCTACACACACCAGCTGGGTGACCTTGGGCTAGTCCACAGGGTTCTTCTTAGCTCTCTAGTTCCCACCCACCTCACAGGAGGTGTTTAAGTTTGCTAGTAGTGGGGAAAGGGCAAGAAGATTGTAAGCTCCCTTTGAGGTCTCCCCAGGAGAGAAAGGGGGGGATATAAATCCAAACTCTTCTTCTTCACTTCACACTTTCAGGTAACCTTTGGGTGGGCCAAGAGAGAAATGTATTCACCAGATGAGGGAGAACCACAGTCAGCTCTTTTAGAGGAAGGGACTGGATTTACAATGTAGCAGATAGGTAAGAAAATATTCTATGGGATTCATTGCCACAAGATGTTTTAGGATGAAACTTTTGCTTTCATCTAGGTCCAGGGTGCTCAGGAGCAGGCAGGAGCAGGAGGAGGCCATTGCTTTCATATCCCGCATGTGAGGCTCTCAAAGGCACCTAAGGTGGGCCACCATTCTGAGTAGCAGAGGTGCTGGACCTAAGATGGGACTCCTGGTCTGGAAGTCTAGCAGGTTCGTTCTTATGTTTTTTTTATGCTTATAAAAGGAAGTAAAACATGAATGTGCAGCAACCAAGCTATTAGGCAGAATAATGGAGAAACAAACCCTCTATGTTCAGAAGAATTATTCTTCTGATTAAACACACACTTGGTATAAACAGAATAGTCATTGCTATAGCGTTCTGTGTCTGAGCTATCCAACAGTATCTGGCCACTGGAGGCAGAGGACTGAGCTCATCTGATCCAGCAAAAAAATTCTCACAGTCCTAACCAACAGAGGACTCCACAATTAACTGTACAGAATTAGTGTTTAAAAAGCCCAGGATGACAACTCAGTATTGTCTTTATGTGTAAAAGAGCACAGATAATAGCAGAAGGATGAGCACAGGGTGGGAAGAGAGTCATTTTAATTCCCAAATCAGATGAGTACAGGAGGTGCCGCTTTTGTTGGTCTTTATGGGAGGGGAAAAATCTGTCTTTGGGAAAACAGAGCACCTGCTCATGTGTCTCTGCTTAACCCTCCCAAGACAAAAAATGGTTTCTTCTCTTCAGAATGACAGAGGATGTGCCTGCTGGCCCATCACTCCCCCCCCCCCCCCCCCACAACAACAAACCTTCCCCCTTCAGCTGGAGCCCCTGGCCCTGGAAGCAGGAAGGCTTTGGGGGGGGAGGGGGGAGAAGTGATGGGCTGGCGGGTGCACTCTTCTTTCATTAACAGACATCACATCACTACCTTTACCAGGCAGACTCTGTTAACCGGGTGGTTTTCCAGTGCCTTCCTGATGCAGGTAAGTGAACATAAGGTGATAGCCTGAAAGAATGCACCTTAGATATTTATAACCACCAAGACCTGTGTCTGTCTACTTATATAGCTTCACTAACACCAGTCAACTTGGAAGTGGATCCCACTGGACTGGTTGCCGGGATCTGAATGACTGTTGTCTGGGAGTAAAGGCTTAGCCCATTGCACCATTTTGCCTCTTGCACACATGGAGAATGATGCACTTTCAATCCAATTTCAGTGCACTTTGCAGCTGGATTTTACTGTGCAGAACATCACACCACTTGCAAACAATTGTGAAAGGGACTGAAAGTGCATTATTCTGCATGTGCAGAAGGGATCTTGGGATTTACTTCAGAGGAGTCTTGATTAGGCTCTCCCCATAAGGTGCCCCTAGATGCCTGCTTTCTTTTACTATTTGACTTTGATGCAACAGACTAACAGGGTGCCTCCCCCGCAAAAAAAACGGATGGGGAAAAAGTTGGGAGCTGAGCCAGCGGGGCGTCTCTGGCTTTCAGATCCAAAGGAAGGGGCATTTTGTCCCCCCTGATGCGCCGGGCAACCAATCCAAGGAAACAAAACTGGAAAATAAGAAAAGTAAACCCATCAAGGCGGGTCTTTTGGGGGGGGCACACAATGAGGCGGGGGGGGGGGTGAGGTTCCTACAACAATAAGGCACCCGGATTTGGAAATCAGCACCGTTGCTGAGTGACAATCTGCAGATGTGCTGCTGCGGGGGGGGGGGGGAGAGAGAGAGAGAGAGAAGGGAGGCTGGGGAGGGATTCACTCATTTGGGCTTGGGAGGGGATTCACTTCCTCCCGACCTCCAACTCATGAGAAACCTGAGCCCACCTCTCCAAGGACTTTGGCGCCCACCCCACCCCTGGAGCTTGTCCTTTGTCTTTCTCCTCTCCTTCTCGGAGCCACTTATGCCAACGGAGAAGCCCGCTCTATGCCAGCAGCACTCTGACTGGTCATATTCTGCACATGCCCAGAGGCTCGTTCTTCTTTATTAGAGGGCCATTTCCAGGGCAGAGTCCTGGCACTGAAAGGGAGTTTGGGGCTTCTGCCTGCCTCTGCCTTTGCAACGCCTGGAGCCTTGTGCTCGGGATCCCAGCTGCTTCAGGAAGGAGGGCACCCCCCCCCCAGCCAGGTGCTTCCCATCGATGCTTGAAGCCAGTTGCCTGGAGCAGAGAGTAACGCACACTTTGGAATGAGCGTTTTCTCCTTGCTTGGAATGTATTGTCGGATTTCTCTAATCCTAAAACACCAGGCTGTATTTTGCACGCTTCCAGAGTCAGAATCAACAGGCTGTTGTGGGTTTCCCCGGGCATTGGGGCATCTTCAGTCCACGGGCGTAAATGCGGGCGAAAGCAATAGCAAAAACTCGCAGACCAGCCAGGGCCAAACTGCCTGGAAAACCCACAACAGCCAAAAATAGTTGGCCTTTAATGCCCTGCCCTCCACCCCACAATACAATAACATGTCCTTTAAGCTCACTCAGGACCCAATCCAGCCAAAGGCTGGTTTCTACGTAAGAGGTCCCAAAATCCAACTTCTTTTCAGCCCTGTTGGGGCGGGCGGGAGGGAGGGAGGGAGTGGGGGAAACAATGGAGGGACTAAAAACAAAGCCTTTCTCAGGGCTGCTGACGAGGCAGCTGCTGTGAGGGCTTCCTCCTGGGGCCTGCTCACCTTTCTTTCCCTTCATGTGCTGGTGGCCACTGGCTGAAGTCAGCAGCAGGGGAGGAGGGTTTGTCTGTGCAACCACATCCCGACCCTGGCCAGAAGGCAACGCACACTTCCGGTCAAAGGGAGGTGGAGCTTGCTAATGAACTGAGAGCTGGAACTGACTGAGAGTGAGCCCACGTGCTAGAGTGAGCAGGAGGCTAAGACCAGCCCGAGAACCCGACTTCTGCCTGTGCAATAACCCGCCAGCTCCATGATGGTGGTTGCAGTCTGTGTGTGAGAGTGCGTTGCAGAAGCAGAAACCCACGTGACCCCGTGACCAAAATTGCAGCCGAGGGATAAAGGGGTGCTCATATCCCGTTAGAATCATCCAGTGATGAGTGGAGTATGCGGTTTAGCAAAGGAAATGAAGCAACAAAAACAAATCTGCCACAAATGGGGAGAGAATAGAGGCTGATGGAGGGCAGGGACTCAGGGTTGCAGCACTGCAGGTAATGGGATCCTCTTCTCATAATGTCATTTCCAAGCTTATGTTTACAGGGGAAGAGAGGAAGCTTGAAAAGAGGGATGCAACATAATGTCCATTCAAGTTCACTTGTTTGCTGTGGCGCCCAGGTACAAGCCCAGTCCACAAGAGTCTACATGGACATAGTAGCCGAGGGCCAAGAGCACAAAAGGGACCTTGTGTGCTTAATGTAATTGATGCACAGTAATGGATTCCAGCCTTTATTTCTGTGACTGGCTTCTACTTTGTGCAACAGCACTTTTCCTTGATGCAAAATGAGGGGAATAACATTTCACCCTCCACTCTTGAGACTGGATTGTTTAATACTTGCAGAACTATTTGAGCTTTCACAAATGGAAGGCAGTATTGAAGTGCAAATTTTAATATTATCTTAACAAAAGATGCCGTCATTAGAATCAATGGAAGTTAAAATGAAACTAGACAAACTTCCCATTCATTCATTAGCCACGTTGAAATGATTATAATCCCTCTGTCAAGACAAGGGAAACAATAATAAATAATAAGGGCCACTAATTGAAACAGAGAATACCAAAATCAACAGTTCAGAGGGGATAAAAACAAGCCTGTATCTAGAAATTGGCAGTTGTTTGCTTGTTTTATATTAAGATGAGTCAACTGAAAAGGAACACATTTATGCCAAAGTCATCCTGCCACACTTGCCAGCAACATTTGCAAAACAAATACAAATGTGTATACATTATTTCTATTTCTAGATTCTGCCCTGAAAATTCTTTTGGCCAAACCCAAATATAGCTTGCTTTTAACAAATATCTTAACCAGTGCAGCCTGGATGCAAACATTTACATTTGCATTGTTATCATGCTTATTGTTATCATGCTTATTGTTATCATGTTATCACACTTATTGTTATATCACGCTTATTGTTATCATGCTTATATCACGTTTATTGTTATCACGCTTATATCAAGCATTGATATGTATTCCCTCATTAGCTGCATTTTCAAGCTATTTTAACACTTCAGTGTCAAGCTATCTCTTGGTGTCTTGTCAAATCCTGCAATACTACATGTATGACACATATACAATCTATATACAGCTCTAGCAAACAAAACCCTGTGGTTTGTGAGGCCCACAAGCAAAAACACATGTGAAAACTTCTTGAACCAGTGTAATGTAGTGGTTAAGAATGGTGGACTCTAATCTGGAGATCCAGGTTTGATTTCCCACTCTTCCACATGAGCAGTGGACTCTAATTTGGTGAACTGAGTTTGTTTCCCCACTCCTACACATGAAGGGTGCTGGGTGACCTTGAGCTAGTCACAATTCTTCAGAGTTTGTAAAATTAAACTTTGAGACTAAACTTAACTAGGAGAGAAAAATGGAATTATCAAATCCAAACTCCATTGCTTAGCTATCCTTAACTGAAGACTAAGACAAGCCACAAGAGATATTGAAGTGGCCATAGGGAGAGACAGGATTTAAAGAAGCTGAAACTCAAAACAGGGAGCTGAAGTATCTACAGATTGCTTTTTAAAAAAAAAAAATCCCCTTGCTTAGATTTTGGAAAACTGAACAGGAAAAGATTTTCTGTTGCAGATTTCATACCTGATTGCACAGCAACCCATATGGTAAAAAAACAAAGTAGAGCATGAGTCGTGGTTTGGGTGAAGCTGCCTCCAAAATGAGATGACCATCACCATCATTGCTGTACGAACTCCACCCCTCTTTAGCTAACCGCTAATCAAATAACAAAATAAACATGCTGTCATGCTCTAGTCTAGACAGAGTCCCCAGCCAGCTTCTTCTCTGTTGCTTCCAGAGTCCCAAGAGGAGAAGATCATAATGTGTAAGAGGCATTCCACACCATACAGATTCCGAGTAGTTCTAGACTGGCTTTGTTTAAGCATGCATGCATTTTGGCCTCTTAAAAATTCAGTCTTAGGATTGACAAGAGCTTCAACAGGCTCTGGCTCCTAAATGGAAGTTACCACCGTTCTTGGTGGGAAATGCTGCATAGCTAAAAATTACTAAACGTAAAGTCAAACTTCAAAAATCTGTAGATGCAAGGTTGTATTATCTCAAAGTAAGATAGTTCATTCACATTCATGGTAAGCACTGATGAACACATGCTTCTGACTGAAAAAATTAATGAAAAACTCTTCAGGTTTGACCTAGCTGCATTAGATTGCTTGGGTGGCTTGCTTTGTTCTTTATCAAGCAGAAGAACTAAATGTAGGATTGTGTACAGTGTAGGATCAAAACTGTAAGTGGTTGTCAGGCAAAATCAAAGTAGACTGAAAAAAATGTTCCAAATGCAGCATCTCAACAGTCTAAAGAGACAGGCAGAATGACATTGGGGGGAGGGCATTAATGTAAAGGCTTCCCCAGACTCAGCATCAGGTTTTGCCCAGAGGAATTCAAAAGCTTCCTCAAACACAGAATTCAAAGTTTCCCAGCTTGCACTAGCCACCAAATCACTGTGTTTAGTTGGGCAGTCCCTTGTTCCCCACCTACAAAAGGAGTCAAATACTGACGATTCCCATGACAAAAACCAAGAGAATCATTTCTAGGCACCAGTGACATCAATCTATATGATGGTTCTATTAAGAACAAAGGTCATGTACACATTGGTGACATCCACATTGGAACAGTGCAATGTGCTCTGTGTGAGTCTGCTTTTGAAGATGGACTCAGAACTTAATGGCTTGGGTTCAATATTTTTGAAGGATCACCTCTATCCATATGCACTGGTCCATGCTCAGACATCAACCACTGGGCCTGGATTCACACAATTAATTTAAAACTTTTTGAGGCAGGACGTAAAACATTTCCTCCATGGAGTTTGGCATTGTTTTAAACCCCAAATGTTTTATTTCAGGCCTCAAAACATTTTAAATGAATCCCCTTTTAAAATGAATCCCCTTTTAAAATGATTTTTCAGGCGGAAAGGTTTTAAAACATCTTCAGTTGCTGTGCATATCTCTTTAAAACATTTTCCAAGCCTCTCTGCAATCTCGGACTTTTTCCTTAGTGCCATTTTCTGTGTTCAGTCTCCATTCCTCCTCTCCTATTTTTGGAGCCTTTTTGTTATTTCTGTTGTTTGCCATTGGGGGTGGTGGTGGTGGTATTGGAAGCTGCACAGAAGGCATAGAGAATCACAGCACAAAGCTGTGAAGCATGGATGGCAGGAATCAACAATGTACTATAAAAGGAGCGAAAATCACAAAATGCCAGCCAGGATTTGTATTGAAAACATTTTAGAAACATTTTGGGGAGTTTGTGTGGAAAGGCTATCTGGGAACTCACACATACCCTAAGCAGAGAGCTGCATGAAAGTGTCTTCAATAGTTATGCCTAAACTCCAGAATTGCCTTTCCCAGATGCTCTATTATGCCCCCTTATTATAGGTCTTCCAGAAGAATCCTCCCCCCCCCCACACACACACACATTTTAGTTCTGTTCAAATAGGGTTTTTTAAACGTTGTGATACTGGAGTGTTAATTTATCTTTTATAAACAACCTAATCTTGAGATTTTAAATTCCTTGGACAGGAGAGAAGCAGCATAGCAAGATTTAAATAAACAAATTTCAATTTAATGTTTATATTTATACATTTTATCGTTTTTACAGTGCCTGGAAGGGGGAAAAACTATCTCTTTAATAGGAGCTCAGTGGGCGAAGATGGCAGCAAAAGCTTTTCATGCTATGGAGGCAAATAGTATCCCATTGAACCTGTAATAAAGAGACAGGATTTTGTTCTCCGGTCAGTTGGCAACCAGTTGGCAATTCTCACACTGCAGAATTGCCGTATCAAACAATACAGGATGTTGCTGTGAAGTCTCAATTTTGCTAGCCTTTCTATTTGCCTTCATTTTGGTAACCACAACCAATTCTTATCTGTCCATTATGAGAAGCCTAGTGAGTGAATTTGGGCTTCTACAACACAACTAAGAGCCAGCAGAGGAGGAGCAGGAATGGAATTCATTTTGCATGATTTCATGACAGTCACTAGAAATGAAGACAGCCTCAGAGGGCAACAAACCTATCTTTTTGTGTGTGTTAAGTGCTGACAAGTCACTTCAAACTCATGGCATGAATTAATGTCCTTCAAAATGTCATATCGTTAACAGCCTTGCTCAAGTCTTGCAAACTAACAGTCATAGTTTTCTTTACAGAATCAATCCATCTCATGTGAAGTCTTCCTCATTTTCTGCTACCTTCAGTCTTTCTGAGCATTATTGTCTTTTCCAGTGACGGTTGCCTTCTCATAATGTAACTTAAGTACAATAGCCTCAACTTAGTCATTTTAGCTTTGGGACCATTCAGGCTTGATTTGATTGAGAAACCACTTACCGTATATACTCGCGTATGTCGAGTTTTTCAGCCCTGAAAAAAGCCCCCCTCAGACGCCTTTCCCACCTGCAACCCTTAACACAAGGGCAGCCTAAGAGATGCTCCCCCCTCACCTTTGCTTGTGTGTAGAGCAGGTCAGGGTTTGCAAGAAGGTCTTGTGGGCAAGCGTGCCACGAAAGCAGTGCCACGCAGCTACCAAGACACCTCCACTACAGCTCCTCCCATAAAGCTGGGACCAAACCAGAGCGGGGGCTGGTACTAGCGTCAGGCGGTTGGACTGGTGCTGCCCGGGGAAGGAGACTGGCTGGTGGTGGGACAATCCAGGCAGGGGCTGTGTACGCACGCGTTCAGGCTGGTGCTGCCTGGGGAAGGAGGCTGGCTAGCAGTGCTCAGGAGTGAGTTGCTGGCCAGCTGGTTGGGAGACGTGTGTGGTGCAGGAAAATAGATGGAGGGCAAGCATCTATTTTTATTTTTGAAATTTACCAGTAGCTGCTGCATTTCCCACCCTTGACTTATACGTGAGTCAATAAGTTTTCCCAGTTTTTTGTGGTAAAATTAGGTGCCTCGACTTATATGCAGGTCGACTTATACATGAGTATATACGGTATTTGTCCTTTTAGATAATCCATGTATCCGTAAAACTCTCCCCCAACCCCACTTCCTACCAGCTTTTTTCCATTGCCCAGCTTTCACAGCCATACACAGTAATAGGGAATAATATTACAGCATGAATTAATTTAATATTGGTCACCAGTGACACATCCTTCTTCTTCTCTTCCTCTCTACGCAGTGGGCTTGTAGAGGGCTCTCCTGATCTTTCTCTGTTTACATGCAAGGAAGCACTGCCTCCTGGGTGCACAGTTTTTCTGCAGAGAACTCTCCTGGCCTGGTTCTCTTTACTCTGCCCATCAACTTATTCTTAAAGGCACAGGCCTTCAGGCATTTATTCTTAAAGTTACAGATCTAATTACAATTTATACTCAAGATTGCTGGCTTAGTATTTCAACTGCACTTTTACCGATATTACTGTTCCAAAAATAACACACACACTTTCGCCCAAATGAAAGGGGAAAACAATTCCTGGGACCACATGCTGCTAAAGGGGTTGTTGTGCTCCAGCTGATAGTCTCGCCCCCCTCCACTCACTTTCTGCTGCTGTGGGAACACAGAGACTTGTTATTTCCAAGCACTTGAGATATACCGTAATAATCTCAATGCTCATGTCAATAAGATACAGGGTGTTGGCATGTAATGTTTGGCTCAAAAGCCCATATGGAGTTAGAACTTCTTTTTTTAGACTTCCTTGGAAGGAATTCCAGCAACTTATGGAAAGAAGGCAAGGGGAAAGTGTGGATAGCAGTGGGAGGGAGTGGAAAGGCTGGCTGTTGGCAGAAAGAAGATGTCCAGGGCAAAGCTGAGCTCACTGGCAAATCTGCCCACTCTGGAGGCAAAGCAAAATTAAAATTGGGGTAGAAGTGGTCTCGCTTGCTGTGGAGAGAATGAAAAGTGAAAGAAGGCCTTGAAGAAATATGCCCATGCAAGAAATCTTGCTGCGACTGACATTCACCTGTACCACACAGTAAACACATTGTGCATAACCAGCCTTGTAACTCAAGATAGGATCTGGGCCCAAACTGAAGTTCCTGTGCATTTTGGCAAGTTACATGCTTCCCTCTGCATCTGTACTTTGGCTACTGCTTTGAGTCTGGGTAGTGAGTAATCAGCATGCTACTTGTTGTATGCTTGTACTGTGCTCAGCTGGTCAGGCAACTATGACTGTTTAGACAACGTGGAACTCCTGCTTTGAATTTAGACATTTTGCCAGTGACCTGCTTAGCTCTTTGGCTTGTTGCTTCCCCTTCTTGAGTGATACATACTCCACAGTGTTTGTGGACAACTGGCCTATTTTTAGTGTGGTGTGAGCATTTTAGTGTTGAAGTATTATTACTGTAAACTCAATATTACCATGACCCTGCTAATTATTCCCTTCAATAAAACTGTTCGATGCCATCATACTCAAGGACTAAGGTACTCCTTTCAAACTTGTCTTAAAAGCCCTGTAACTTTGCCACTGGCCACTTGCATTGACCATTTGCTATATTGGATGAACAACCGGGATTCACAAACTTTGGGCTCAGGCAACGCAAACATGGGCCAAATTGGAAAGTAGGTCTCATCCATATGGAAACAGTATTTGGTCACTGACTGTAAATAAAGACTTCTACATGGAAACACGTCTAGGGCACATATATTCTGCCCACACTCAGTAGAAAATGCATGGTATATCACAGAGCAATAAAAAACAAACACAAACAAACAGAGGGTTAGGGAAGAATCAGTAGGTTACCCAAGTCTTGCTCAGGGAAGCAAGACATGCTGATGATACACAAAATAAAACCAACAAAAACATTTTTTTCAAAACTACTGTGGAGAAACACGGCCTGAATCAATAGACGCTTCCACTAATGATTTTTTTTTACAGCAGAGGCATTCTTTCTAACATGAACCTAAATCTTCCTCCCTGTGGCTAAATTGTTTGCTTCTTGTTCTACTATTGTTAGATTGTGTGAACTATGCTGCTGTTGTCTCACTTCTTCTGAAATTCTATTAAGTATTTGAAGTCTGTGAGAGTATTCCTTCCTTAATCTTCTTGTTCTGTAGACTGTGTTCCTTCCACCTGTATTCATAAGGTTTGCCTTGTAAACTCTTCAGTATCTTTGTAACTTTCCTCTGGTGGCCAGATCTAAAAATAGTAATCTAAATGAGGTCATACCAGTATCATGTAGAGCTGTACAATAATTTTCTTAAATCTTGGAAACAATGTTCCTGTTGATGCAACATAAAATGTTATTGACTTTTTAAACTATAGCATCACATTTATAAGGAGTTCTAGTTCAATGTTGGCAAGACAAGAGGCATATTTTACTACAGCGATTTTTTAGCTACCTCCTCTGCACAGAAGGTACACTTGAATGGCTTAGGAAATTAGGAAAGGGATACTTCACCTCTAGATTACAACAAGTTCCCAAATTCAGCATTACTAATGATTACAATACCATTTGAAAATCATTCAGCAGCACATTAAAAAATCTTAGTACTGAATTTCTTCATTTGGCAATCCTTCCAGCAATCCTTTAAATCCTCACAGAAAATACATGTGATACATTTATTCGCAGACTTTAATAGTTTTAAGACATGGTTAAATCTGTGTACACAAACCAGTCTAAGTTGGTGTGCAATGGTTCTTTATGTCAACCTTTTCTTGTATCACGTTTAGATCCAGTACAGCTTGTGTCAATACATTTGTCAATATGACAGCTTGTGTCAATATATTTGTTGGCACAGGTAAGAGGAAAAAAACAGTAGTCTGTTTTAAAGTGACATAGCCTGACATAGGAATGTGCATGTAAAAGAAACAAATGTCTTGTTAGTGGATTTCTGCTGAATTGGCTCAGCTACTGCATGTGGCATGCTCTCCTGCAGATAACCCCTACTGGCAAGAAAAAGAGTGTAGGCAAAGTTATTGCACTTCAGTCTTCAAACTTCAGTCTAAACCTACAATTTTCAATATACTCATGTTTCTCTCCCCCTTCATTCATCTGTTTAACCAACACAAGATCTCATTTTAGTTAGTTACTTAGTGCTATTTAATGTGCAAAAGTGACTCCTCCTCAGTAAATATCCATTTTCTTTGACTGGTTTGTTTTACACCAAAAGTAAATACAAAGCATTTGAGCATAAAATTTGGCCATTCTATAGCCAGATTGGAAGATACTGTACCCTTGTACTAAACACAGTTTTGTAACTCCACATTTTTCTGTATAGTTAAAGAAAAGAGGAAACAAACGTGCAAAAAGTGGAAAATGGGACAAATGTTCCTAGAATGTACTATTTTATGCTAGACATAAACAATTATAATATTCTCACACCCATGCATCCAATACAACCTCTTTCCTCCAAAACTCCCCTTCCCTATTAATGCCAGTGAGAAGAATTTTAGAACAACATTCATTCTAACATTCTGGAGTAATAATTGACTATTGTTGCAATATAAGAATTAGGGCACTAGGAAACTGTAATTCTGCCGGAACAGAAAAATTTAATTTGGAAGGTGCTCTGTACACAACCTAATTGTGTGTGTGTGGGGGGGGGGAGGGGCTGAATCCACCTATGGAAGCAATGCAGGGCTGCACCAGTGGATTTGCTCTCTCTGGGGCACTTATCAGTGGCCTAGCCACCCTGAGGAGATGGGGAGGAGGGGGAGTGGGCCTGGCATCTGGTCAGGGTCCACCCACCCTGGGGAGAAGGGGGAGGAGACCCAGTATCTGGTTGTGGCCCAGCCACCTTGGGGGGAGGGAGCCCATCATCTAGTTGAGGCAAATCCACTGGACTTTCCAAATAATAAATTTCAAGACATGACATAGTCAGCAACAATGCTACTTCATGCACAATAAACATACTATTGTGTCAGTCATAGAATCATAGAGTTTGAAGAGACCACAAAGGCAATCAGGTCTCAAGCATGACTTGTGCCTCTTGACTACAACTGCATGAAGAACAGGTTGTGGCTGAACCTTCCCACACATCTAATTTAAAATCAACTTTGCTATTTCTGCCATTACAGCAAAGCATTAGGTGTAAATGAGTCAAAGAAATACACCCAACTCTATGATTCAGTTATTTGTTTAAAGACTTGTTTATAAAGCAGCAGCTGTTAAGAAAAGGAAGTAAGAAAGTTCCCCACAACAGTCCTTCATTTCAGCTGTGCCATTTGCAGCAAACCTACTGAGATGCCACACAAATCTGCCTTCTGAATCAGACTACTGGTCCATCAGTGTCTATACTGTCTACTCAACCAGGCAGTGGTTCTCCAGGATGAAGGATTTTATGTCATCTCTACCTGATCCTTTTAACTTGACATGCTGGGCACTGAAGCCGGGATCTTCTGGATGCCAAGAAGATGCTCTACCTCTGAGCTACAGCCCCACTTATATACTTGCAGGGATCAGTACAGTAATGTATTGTGGATATCAACAAAAGTGAGTGGGTGTGCAAAACCATATGTAAGTCCCACTCATCAATGGCTTAAAGGAAGTAACTGATGCATTATTTTTCTGCATCTGCCTAAGGATCCTTCCTATCCCTGTCTTGTCCATCAGCGCTCCTTAGTGCCCAGTGCAGACCCTATGGTAGTGTGGCAAAACCACCAATGGCCAATTGTAGCCCTTAATGGCTTGGGACTCACCTATCTGAAGGAGCGCCTGCGGTCATATGAACTTGCCCAAACACTGAGGTCAAGGGGATGAGGTTTCTCTTGTGGTCCCTTCCCCTGTCAAGGGGAGAGGGAGGAGTATGCAGGAGAACTTTCTCTGTGGCTAACCCCGGAGTATGGAACAGCCTCCCTGTGGAAATTGGTCAGGCGCCAACCCTTTATGTGCTTCAGCATCTGGCAAATAGTTTCCTATTGACCCATTTTTTTGGCCTTTGATCACCTCGATGCCCCCTCTAAAGGCTGCCAGTCTGGGAAGGGGGAGGGTATATGGGTGGGTAAAACCATTACTTTCATTATTGTTTTATACAATTATGTTTTACCATTGCTTTTAATTTTGTAAGCTGCCCTGAGACCTCTCAATTCCAATCAATCAATCTTCCTTTTGGACATCTGGCTTTTGCCAGACTTGCAACTCATATTACACTGTTACACACAGCTACATTTGACAGGCTGCTACAATGCAGACCACCTAGATTTCCTGTGCCAGCTTTTCCTTGTCACGTTTGTTTACAATGCCCAGTTGTTTCTTGCCCTTCTTTCAGTGTTAGTTCTGGACTGCACCTCCTATTATAGGACTTTTGCCTCCTCCTGACCCAGCCAAGATAAAGACCTGCACGGAGAAACCAGGCAAACCTGCTGATCTTTTTTTCCCACTTTGCTAAAGCCATGAGCAGCAGCCAGGTATTTACACAGCTCGTGGCAGGTTTACTCTGACAAATCCACCTCTTTAAGGAGACGTGTCAAAAAAAGGCAGCCTCTCTAGTCAATCCGAAACAGCCCTTTAGGCTGCACAGCGGCCACGTGGAGCCTTCGCTCCTAGGGGTGACTTCCTGCTTCTTTTTCGCAAGTGGAGCTGGAAGATTAGCCCGGAGACGCCGAGAGCGCAGAAAGAGAAAAGCCAGGCTGGGAGGAAAGGAGAGCGGGGGGAAGAAGGAGCTTTTAAAAAAAAGTTTGCGGGTTTGCAGGGAGGGAGCAGAGCGAGCAGCAGGAGTCGGGAACGGGGGGGCGGCGGCTGCAGCACAAGACAGCAGCGGGGAAGGCTGAGGCAGGAGAAGTGAAGCTGCAGGGAGGGGAGCGAGAGCAAGAGCGGGGCTCGGCGCCAGGCGCCTGCCTAGCAGAGGGAGGAGAGGCGGCGGGAGGAGGGGAGGCGGGGGGGACACACACACACGCAGAGCTCGGCGCAAGTGAGGAGCAGCTTAACTTAAGCAAGGCACTAGGAGGGGTGGGGGCGGGCAGGGACGAGGCAGCACACTGGCCTCAGGAGGAGGAGAGTCCACGGGCCGGGCCAGGGCCGAGGATGCGGCTGAAGCTGGGCTTCCTCCTGCGCGCTGTGCTGCTGATCGGCTCCTTCCTGGGGCTGCTGCTGCTCTGGTCGTCGCTCTCGCCTCGTGCCGAGGAGCCCAGCCCTCTGGGCAGGGTCAGGGGAATTGAGATCCCAAGGAGGCTGCCGAAGGGGGCTCCCAGGTGCAGAGGAAGGCAGAGTGTGGCAGCGGCAAGCCCTCCCATAGGCAAACTGCCTCCAGAGCCTCCAGGCCCCAGAGTCCTCCCCTCCAGGTCGCGGCTGCTGTCACTGTCCCTGCCCGGGCTGCGGCCTGTGGCGTTGGCGAGGCCTGCGAGGGGGAGGCTGGCGGCTTCGGACGGGGCTCCGTCGGCGACCTCTCGCTCCCTGGGGGGCGGGCGTCGCACCTGTACATCGTCCGGGTGCCTTTAGAGATGCTGGGGGGAGGGGTTAGGAGAAACTCTCCTCGCCCCGATTAGGAGGGACTCTCCTCGAAGGGGAGTAAGTGGTCGCATATGAACCCCCAGAGGAGGCTAGAAGGAGGAGAGAGTGGCATGACCCAGAGCCTCCTGGGATTTCACCAGCCCACTTTCCCTTGGCTCGTTGGATGATTCCCTTTCCCCATAGATTGAGGGGGGCGAGCAGGGGCCATTCGCTCTTTTCTCATATTGCAGAGTCTGGTAACTGTATATTCCTGTGGCAGATCACTAGTGAGTTTTGGTGGGGTTTTTTAATTTTGGTAATGCTGGCAGATTAAAATCCTCCCATCTGATGAAATGGGCTTCAGGTCCACAAAACAAAATTTTAAAATGGGGTTCTGTTAAAATGTGTTATTTTAAAGATACTGCAAAGTTATTCTCACATAGATGTTTGCCAGCATTGGATTGTAAATAAGCCCAATTCAGCCAACTCTGTGTATGAGAAGGATTAAGGAAAATTTTACTCCTGACCGCATGAATGTGACAACTTGACTTTGGTGTGATGCTTGGTAGACAAGAAGAGCTTACTCACTTGTTCAGAGACTTGTTTTAATATAATGCCTTGCCTATGTCTGTTTTTGGTAAATTACTGTGCTAACTTTTCACATGAAGAATCCAAGGTCTGATTTAAATAAACTACTGGGTTCATGCAGTACTTGCTCAGCTGGTATCTCATTGGACCTGAGTAAACCCATTTGGGTAGTACTGAGTAACCTTGAGTATAAACTTTGGGTGCTGTGTGGTTTCCGGGCTGTATGGCCGTGTTCTAGCAGCATTCTCTCCTGACGTTTCGCCTGCATCTGTGGCTGGCATCTTCAGAGGATCATATAAACTTTGTATATGCTAATATGCATATATGCAAAGTATAAACTTTGTTATGCTAATACCCTTTAGTTAGGACTGTAACCTATTTTGTTTGTCATGCTACTGTACATAGTGGTCTAACATACAGAAATTCAGCAAATGAAGAAATTGTTCCAGCGTAGATCCCCAAACCTGGAGTTAAATTTCTCTGTGTTATAACGTTGTTAAAGATGCAGAAATAGAACCTGTTTTGCTTTGCAGTTTGTTTATTTTAATTGACAATTTTGACAAAGGAAAGGGAAAGCAAAAATTCTCTTCTATCATAAATGTGCGAGAACTAGTTGAAATAAATGTGATTCTTTTCCTCTTGAACAAATTAGCTCACTTGGGTATACACACACACAGGTTCTCTCGATACTCCTGTTACTGTGCATGGTCATTTGCGTATCAGCTGGATTTAGCTTCTTTTATGGTGGTTATTTGGTGAAGATATGTTCTGATTTTTAATCTTAATGGTAAGGTTCCAACTCAAGCACACGCAGCCAATGTAATTAACACAATATTTAACTCCTAATGGGACATACTTTGTTCTTTATCTCCTGAGGGTTGGTTTTGATGCAGATCAGCACCTTTAGAATTGACTCCCTCAGGAAATGTTTTGATCCTAAGGCCCAGTTGTAGAAAGAGTTGAACACAGTTTTTTTTCCTTTTGTCTGAAGCTCCTTGAAAGCAATCGCCTTGTTCTATAATGTCTCAATTAAGATTTGTATTCAACTATGTGTTTAGAATCAGAGCAGGACTGGCCAAGTTGTTCATTAAATGGCACCGCCCTGCTAACTTTAATAACTTAATGCACAACAGAACATGTACAAGTATGTAGGAGTCATGAGATTATCAATGGTCTTTGTTGCCACATCAACCAGAATACTTTGACTTTATCTTGTGAAGTATTCAGTTTTTATTAAGCAGTTCTTCTCTAAATGCTGCTTGGGATAGTCAAGAAGCTCAGAGCTACAGGGCCCGAATGTTAATTTGTTATGAGGAAGCTTTGGAATCATGATAATTCAAAGTATCTCCTGAGATCATTTTATTTGTCCTTTTGATTTTAAGCAGTTTAAATAAATGGATGCAGTTTCCCATTTATCCATCGTGCTTATATTAGTAAGGACTACAAATTTATCTTTTAAAGATTTAAGAACTCTGAGGTTTAGTATTTGAAGGAGCATACAAGTTAGTTTCATGTATGTGTGAGTTAACTTTTACAGATTTTTGTGCACCTGCACTAGTGTCACTGACAGAAGATTTAAACCCAGGACATAACTGGTTAATTACAGAGAGGTACCTCCCTTTTTACTTTGCTTGTTTAATAGGAGATATGAAGGACGAAGCTTCAGTTCTTTCCCAAGGTCCAAGTTCTAATGCACACCCAATAGACTGTTTTCTATCCTGCCAGGAGATTTATTTTAGCTGGAAAGTAAAAGGCTTTTGGAGACTTATCCTTACTGAGGCATCATTGAACAGAATATTTGTTAGGTAAATTATAGTTCTTCTTTAAGGACTATTAATTGAATATGTTTTTTATGTCTCTACTGTTCAGCAATGCTTAAAACTGTTTGCCTTCTTTTCTCGCAACTCAGCTAGGGACTGAAGGTGCTACATTAAGCGTATGTTAGCCCCTTGACTGAAGGTGCTACATTAAGCATATGTTAGCCCCTTGGCATTTCAAGGATATATCGCTTGTTGAGGTTCCAATTGTTGGCAGAGTATTAACACAGGAAGGGTGTACAGCCTTTAGATAGATAAAGCTTTATTCAGGAACTAACATATTTGATAGTGAAGAGGAGAGGCACATTGAACTACATCACTTGCTAAGAGAAAGTGTAAGTATGAAACTGCCAAGCAGAAGCAGAGTAGCAATCTTGAAATAGACAAGGAATGATATTGAACAGGAGAGAAGGTGCAGACCTTACTATCCTATCTAACTGCCCTCTTGTGGGCCCCTGTAGGGTCTCCTTTTCATCTTTGTATACCAGAGGTTGCTGGTTCCAACACAAATCACTCTTTGGGAAGTCTGAAGGGGAGAGAGGGAACTATTTTGTAGAGAATATTATGTGCTGGAATGTCCTTTGTCAGTGGTTGTACGCATATCCCCTTCCTTAATGCAGCAATTTGGATGTTAAACAAACCACTTCTTGCACCAAAGATAAATGTAATCAGTTTTAGATCTCGCCAGCATTTCCAATGCTGAAATAGGGGAGTCTCAGCTGACTACCCCCCCCCCCAAAAAAAAACCTCCCAAGCTACAATGGGGATCATGAAACATGCATGGTTAACAGTCACATGGGATGAGAACTATAGTAAGGAGAACACAATTGGATTAGATTGAGTGAGACAGTTGACTGGATTCAGCCCTAGGGATCTCTGAGAGAAATGTCTCTGCTTTGGCTTATAAAACAACAACGGATTTTCCATCCTAGTGCAGAATTGTGGAAAAGTCTTAACTGCTACTATAACAACCACAGTCCTCAAACTCTATTGTGCTGTCCTAATTCAGCTGTCACCAGTGAGGCTGTAACCTTGATGCCTTGAATGCTCCCCGAAATTGGAATCCAGTTCTTTCAGGATAACTATGATCAGAATAACTTGCATTTTATTTCTTTCCTTATAATCCTCGACATGACACAAGATCACCGTTCAATATATAAATCTGAATAGAAGGATATGAAAAGTCCCATCACATTTTTCATTTACAGGATCTATTTGGCTAGGATGCATATTATCGGGCAGTAAAAGCCTTAATAGTCATGATTATTACCTAAAGTTTAACTAGGTGAACTTTAGGGTTTTTTTTTTAAGGAAAGCACTGATTATACTTGCTGATCATAGCTGCAGTCCAATCCAATAAGATGTAGGTGAAACACCAGATTGTGGCCTGTGCTGGATTGTATATGATGTGTTGTAAATAAGCATTCAGTGTGACAAAACTATTCTCTAAAAATAGTTGTTTAACAGAAACTATCTCTTTTGGAGGGCAGTGTGCCATGAAATTAGTTTACAAGGAAAAATAACCTCACCAATAGGCTCACAAGAAAAAAATAACCTCTTTTCAATGGGACAAGAATTCCAGTTGCTTTGATAGGAATTTGATTGAGAGGGTAGAGGTCACACCCACAAGAAACTTGCTACTGATGATATTTCCATATATTTTTTTTTTAAAAATGGGGAGAATGAACAAGCCTCAAATAAGTCTATAAATCACTGCTTTCTGACATTTGGATGGCTTGTGAAATCCTGGACAGCTGATTACCTTGGTTGCAAAAGTTTCTTTCTAACTGTGTATTGCTGGCAGCTTGAAAACATGCTACTCCATGAGGCCGGGACAAGGAAACAGATCTGCAGATTCAACAGTTCTGTGTCCTTTTGTAGGGAATCACTATGGATTAGAATAAGCTGTTTTGGTTTAATATAGATTGAAAATAGGAATTGAAATATTTCTCTGTTATGACCATCTGTGGTAGGAGCTGCTTTTGTTCAGCTGAGGATTAGAGTCGGAAAGGTTTAAATAAAAATTGCAGTTTGTTGGGGCAAACAAGGGGGGGAAACCCTGTAAAACAGTTTGTATGTTAAAAAGCTGATATAGGTGATCCTTTGGTTGTAGATCTAGGACTAGTGATCATTTGAGGGATGCAGACGGGGAGAGTTTGTTTTGCAAAACGCATTAATTTGTTTGAAACTCTGGGTATTTTTTTCCTTTTATTTCCCTGAGTGTGAAGAGGTATTAATGTAGCCATGTGACATTTTCACTGGAAATAGCTGAAATCTGTTTTTAATAATGGTATTTTATAAAAATAGGTAGAGTTGCACAGCAGTGAATGGAGAAGAAAAATTCTGCTCTGTGCTTTTGATATTAGGTTAGTGGAATGTCTTCTGCATGGAAAGTGTTTCTGAAGGCTAGTTTAACCAAGGCGGGCTCGTAAATAGCTGCTGACTATTTGCCTAGACAATAAGATTTGCTCCTAGGCGGCCAGTCAGAAGTTTTTGCGAATTGGAGAAGAATTGATTTTGCTTTTCTATACAGCCACAGTTCACTACCCATAGGCATAGGTGAGCCACTGCAGATTATCCATAGGAATGCTTAGGGCTTGGGTAGAGAGAAGACATTTCTGTTATGGAAGATTTTGAATTATTTCCATAAGCTGGAGTAAGAATTTATATTGGGAGAGAGAAGAGGAAGGGGATGCAAATGGTAGAAATGTTAGCTTATTTCTTTATAACTTTAATTTGTACCAGAAATTTGAAAAGGAGACAGCTAAAATAGTTTACAGTGTTCTCCTGTAATCCATTTTGTCCTCACAGCAACTCTGAAGTAGGCAAGACTGCATGTGTGTGACTGGCCCAAGGTCCCCAGTGAGCCTTCATGGCAGAGTGGGGATCTGAGCCTGGAAACTCACCGGTCCTAGTCCAGGACTCTAACCACTACACCACATTGGCTGTCGCCACACTGACTGTCATATATTATTGTGGAAATAAAATATAGGATTGCATTTTTAACAAGCATCTTATTGCATGCATAGATGATCCCCTATGCAAGCACCGGGGCATTACTGAGCCAAGAGGTGACATTGCATCACATTTATTAGGCAGGCTTTGTTTATGGGGTGGCTTGCCATTCCCTTCTCCAGTTGGCTGCAGTTTACCCCAGCAAGCTAAACACTCATTTTACCAATCTCAGAAGGATGGAAGGCTGAGTCAACTTTGAGCCAGCTGCCTAAAACCGACTGCCGTTGGGATTGAACTCAGGTCGTGAGCAGAGCTTGCAACTGCAGTACTGCAGCTTACCGCTCTGTGCCACAGTGCTACATCCATTATGTGCATAACATCACAGTAATTACATGCAGCATATATTTATTCTGTTGCTGTCTTAAAATGCTGTCTGCTAATATAGCAGGCAGATCACGATGGGTAGCCATGTTAGTCTGTCTGTAGTAACAGAAAAGTGCAAGAGTCCAGGAGCACCTTAAAGACCAACAAAATTTCTGGCAGGGTATGAGTCACTCCTTCAGGTACAGCTGTAATGCAAGTTCTTCTGTCCTTAAACAGAGAAGAGTGAATTCAGACACCCAATGGTAATAGCATGTAACTGTCAGTTGCAGGTGAATGTCAACAGCAGACTTTATTGGATTAGGTGTGGTTCACAGAGGGGTAGCAGACTTGGAGAAATCTGCATTGGTAATGAGACAGTAATCCTGGTGGTCACATCCAGTTCACATCCAGTGGTTACCCTGTCAGAAAGGTTGTTAGTCTTTAAGGTGCTACCATACTCGTGCTCTTCGGTTAATACAGCAGTGAGGTTTTGTGGTAATTTTGAAGGGATAACACAGATGACGAAACACTGACAATGATTGCAAAACAAGATATTTAATGTCAGCACTAAGACTGTACTAAATTTGAATGTCGGGCAAAAGCAACAGGATTACTTACGTGTTTCCCTGAGTTCACACTTTCAGCTGCATTCAAGCCGTGAAAGCCATCCCGGGTCATTTGTAAGAAGTCTCATGTGGGATTTTTTTTTTTTTTAGCAATGTTAGAACAGGTCTGAAATAGAAAACAATTATAGTGCGTTCTTTCCTAACTACCTATATGGTGTATCAGTGATGGCTGTCTTACCGTTGGGTGTGTAGGAGATGACCTTCTTGTCACCTCAATCATCTATATTTAGCCCTAGGCTGGAAAGCTCCTGTTCTGCTGCTAGAAAAGGCTTTGCGCAAGACTGCTGTGATCAAAATGTTTCATTTGTTTCCTAAAGTTAAAGGCTAGGCTTGTGGGTCTTTGTCGGAGGGTTGCTGCAGTAACACTCCCAGGGCCTCTGTGGAAGTCATGCTGCCCCTTGGCACGGATCTCTTTTTCTCCTCCACCCACTGCTGCCTAAAATGGATCTGAAATGGGAGGAGCAGAGAAACAGGAATATGCAAGGAAGTGGTTTGTGTTACCAACTGGTTTTGAACACAATGAATTTAAAGTGTGCAAAATTGGCAGACTCAAGCCAGTGAGACCTGGCTTCAGATGTCAATTTGGCCATGAAGTTCGCTATATGATCTTGGGCCAGTCAGTATCTTATGCCACAGGTTGAGGATACAACTTGAGGACTAGAAAATCCTAGAGGAAGGGTAGGAGGCAAATGAAATAAGGAAGAGAGCTCTAAGTGCATACTTTTTAATTATTTGCGATGCCACCACAGTGTGGCAATAGCCAGAATTCAAAGGACTGTTCACAGGCTGTCCAGGTTCACAGTGGAATTCTTCTGAGCCTTCTTTCCATTAACCCCCATAGCTTGCTCCCCAGTGACTTCTGAAGGCCAAGAAATCCTCCAGAACAAGACTCACTACTGTATGATGGTAGCTTCCTGTTTGCCTGTCAAACCACCTGCTGATTATAAGCAGGGTGCTTTGGATCCCAGCCAGTGTTTATTTTACCTGTTAACAGTTTGTCAGTGCTAACAGTAAATGTTAAAATGTGTAATGAAATGTATTTACTATTCTAAAACAATATGGCAGGAGAAACTGTAATTGGAATTGTTTTTAGCGATTTAAAACTGTTGCAGAGTGGCATGTCCTCAATAGTGCAGAAAAATTCTACATTTATGGCTATCTGAGCTCTCCAAAATGTAATTCTAGTGGAGTAGATGTGACAAAATTCTGTTTTGCAGTTTGTTGTCAAAGTTTTTTTAAAAAACAAACAAACATTGGTGTGTGGCCTATGGGCTGTTAAATGAACTATGATCTAGTGCCTAGCAGTTTATGGTTGCAATTCCGTGCATACTGCCCTAGGATTCCATTCAATACAGAATACAGATGGAATTAACTATCTGCATTGTTGTGTGAAAAGTGTAAGACTGGTTACCTGTCATTTGAACATCTTTACAGCTAATATAGTTGCAAATCCATTTATAAGTTTAATTCTGAGAACAGCATCTTGTGTTAGGCTTTAGAGCAGAAGTGGCCAACCTATGGTGCTCCAGATGTTCACGGACTACAATTCTCATCAGTCCCTGCCAGCATGGCCAATTGTAGTCCATGAACATCTGGAGCACCTAAGGCCCCTTCTGCATGGTCCAAATACAGCACTGTGTAAACAGTGTAAACTCCAGTGTCACCCCAATCCATTCGCACAGCCGGCCCTCCCATTGACAGCAAGTGTATTGGCAGGGCTGCGAGACTTCGCATGGCTGTGTGACTTTCTTTTTCTTTTTGGCCACTCATTTCTGCGTAGCTACGCAGGAATGTACACATGGCCAACGTTTCAGCCGCGTTGTTGTCCGTTGAGGACCCTAGTCGACCCTGTGTGCCTGCTTAGCTATTTCTTTGGAGAGGCTGAAATGGATTTTTCCAAAAAATGCAAGCGTGGCTGTAGCAGAAGCGCCTCCTGCCCGGCCGTTCGCTCAGCGCCAGTTGCAGAGAATTCGCCATTTTTGGAAAGAATCTATACATCGTTTTCGGAAAAATAGAGCATTGCAGCTTCACTGCAGCAACGGTGGCTGTGCGAAGTTCTCTCTTGAAATGGTGCTTTTACCATCCTTTAACTGCTGTTTTTTACCTGTGTGGAAGGGGCCATAGGTTGGCCACCCCAACTTTAGAGGTTTTAGGATCATCTCCATATGCTCTTGAGTATTGTTAATTTTTGTTAATTTTTAATTTTTCAAAATAATCCATAATTTATGTTTATTTGGATTGTTATTTAGTTTTAAGTCATTTTTTGTAAAAAAAAAAAAAGTAAATTAACAACTACTTCCTGTAGTAGCGTCTTTTCAGTAGTTCAGATTTTTGAACATAAGAACTTGAGCAAATCTCATACAAGAACGATCGCACATGTAGTCTTGCAGGAGTCTTGCCTGTAATTAACTTGGGTGCATCAGATGCAATTGTACCTCCAGAAATCAGGAAGTGAGTCATCCAGAAGAATTCAGCCTTAACATTACTTGGTTAATTTTTTTCCCTACTTCCCCAATAAAGTTAAAGTGCTGGCTATGGAAGGATTAGCAGAGTCCTGCTGGGCTGAGAATGGGAGGAGAATTTGGCAGCTGTGCAGTTAGTTCACGTTCAGCAAGTCTAGGGAGAAGAGTCTGGGCTAAATGCTGCTGGAGCTGCAGCTAATCTTGGTGGGTACACTGTGCTCTCCCTGCTCCCTCCTCCATGTTGCCAGCGTGATGCAGTGTTTAGGACGCTACAAGGCAGTGTTTCCCTACGTAAACACCTGTGTTCCTTCAGCTGTCAATGCAACACCATGGCAGCAAGGCTTCTAAATGGTATCTAGGATTGACAGTAGGCTGGCAGTTGGTAGGAGATGCGTTGTTGGGGGAGGAGATTCTCATCGGAAACATAATGTTGTTGCTGGCAGTTCGCTGACGTGACTTCTGGCACACCTTGAAGTGATGTCTGGGCATTGCTAGTGACTGTAGACATTGACCAACACTCTGTGGTTTAACCATTTGGATTGAATGCTAGAATATCACTAGTGGTACAGTGAAGTGACTTCTGGCCAAACTGGAAGTGACATCAGTACATTGGGATGCTGACAGTCCCCTCCGCATTTCCCTACTTTTTTCTTGTTGCTCTCTTTTTGCTTGTTGTTTCTCTGTTGAGCAGCATCAAGAAAGGCATACTGGGGCAGAAGGTCCCCCAGCCCCACAGGAGCATGGCAACCTATTTCTGACCCAGTTCCCGTGGTGTCTTTTCTGCCCCTCCTACCTGCACTACAGAAGGGGTCTTTTCCAAGATTAAAAAAAATGGTAATGAACATACCAGAGTAAGGAAGTAGCAAATCATATTTGCTTGTCTCTTGTCTTGAAAATCCCATGAAGGTTCTCAGTGATTGTCCTTAGAGAAAACCTTCAGCACTTTATTATTAAAGAAAATTAGGGTATTCACCATTTTTTCAATTTTTTTTATTTGGGTATATTGGATCCCAAGAGGTTCAGAAAAGCCAACAAAATTTGCATACCTATACTGGTAAATGATGTTCTTCAGCTTTTTGCAGATATCTAAAAAAAATTCAACTCCCTTAAAGTCTATGGGAATTTTTTTGCAGGTCTTAAGGGACTATTTTTCAAGGTAGAAACGCCAAATTTGCAGCATAGCTTCAGGTTGTTATCCTTAGAAGAACCCACAAGTTTGGTGAAGTTTGACTTAAGGGATCCAATTCTGTGAGCACCCAAAGTGCCTCACCTCGACAATGGAGTTTACTATTGTTTCCAATGGAAGATAGTATTAGCCCCTTTGGGACCCTATAGAATTGAACCCCTTGATGGTTCTTCTAAAGAGACTCACCTGCAACTGTGCTGCAAATTTGATATCTCTACCTTGAAAAATACCCCATCCCCCCATAAAAGTTTCCCATAGATTTTAGTTGGCCAATGTTGAGCAAATTGACCCGTGGTCAGCATGAAGCGAGGCGAATCGCGGAGATAACATCGGTGGAGATGTAGCCCTAGCCAGCAGCGGGGTATGGAGGAGTCCCGTGTTCCTAGCCGAGTCTCAGCGTGCTGGTTCCTGGCACCTTTTATTGTATTCTCGAGCGTGCAGAAGGAGCGGAGGAGTTCGGAGGCGGGAATTCGGGAGATCATCATGTGATGCATGATCTCACCCACGATACGTGGAGGCGTGGCGTCTGGGCCTAATCCTCACCTGGGGGGCAAGACCATTGTCCGCAATTGACCAGGCCCAGACAGTTCATGACCCGTGACTCATAGGGAATGAGAGGTAGAAGTGCGGTGCGACCAGAAGGCGTAGGGCGTGGGTGTTCCAGCGCTCGACCCGCGGTGCTGGGTCAGCGGTGCATTACTACATCTCCTCCTTTTACATTTTAGAAGGAGGCCGAAATGCTGAGGCGATTTAGGGGCGCTTGTCCCCTCGGCTGTTTGAGTGAAGTTGACCCGGGCGCAAGCGTACGGCATTGGGAGAACTGGTTGCGGGGCAGGAGAACCGAGGGCTTCTTACACGTTACAGGCAATATTAGATACGTGAGCGGAAGCAAGACCCACGGCGATGAGGCATACAATCAAACCAATGCAGAGCTGTATGATAGCGCGCAACCATCCCTCGGCAGCGGCTCCGGGGCTGACCGCAATCAGGGCAATACATCATACTTTGGGCTGGATACAACCTTTGCAATTCACGCACTTTCATATATGAATCAATTTAGGAGTTATCAGAGAGATTAAAACAACTACGTTATATTAATAGCACATTCTCACAACCTTGGTGATGCCAAACAACAATAAGTAATCGTAAGCGTACGATTATCTAGGAATTAAAACCCGGCCCGAGGATTCCTGCTGCTTTCGGAGGCCAGAGCATCCAGAGCATATGGAGGAGGATTGATGGACCGCCAAGGGGCAGGCCAGCCTGACCAATGGTCTTAAGCGTTATGAAAGCGATCAGGGGACTCCCACTAGGAGATTCGCGAGGCGAACTCCGGCCGGAGAGGGCAACGCATCGCTCGGCAAGAGGGTGAGGGCAGAGTGGAGGCGTGGCGCCAGACTCCTGAGAGCCTGAGGCAGAGACGATGGTGAAGCTGACTAAGGCAACAGAGAGTCCCGGCAGAGGGCGAGAGGGATGTAGCTGAAAGTTCTCTCATAAAGTCCAGAACCAACCCTTCGGGAGCAAGATGTTGTTCCATTGCAGAGAGAATGTCCTCTGTATCGCGTGCAGTTCCAGTTAGCGAACGGTGGAATACTGGGCCGGGTCAGTTCCTGCGTCTCATCCAGCGAGGAGATGCGGGGAGGCGCGGTGTTGGACTACGTGATTAGCGACAGTCTTGGTGACAAGGAGCGCGCCCGGTCGGGAGGGTTTTGGGCAGCGGAGTCCCAGTCAGCGCTCATAGAGTACTTGATGGATGAAGCATTCATAGGGAGGGCTTAAGCCAGATTCCAGCTAGGAAGTCTCAGAGACTGCAAGCGGGAGCAGGCAGGAGCTTAGCAAACTCGGCTCCTAGAGTACTGGCCCAGGCAGAAGATGAAGGCGTTAGCTGGCAGCAGCAAACTGCTCCCAGATGTTAGTCTGAGTGAAAGCTCTCGTCAGGGGGGTGGCGGTGCCATCGGCAGAGGAGGCAGCAGAACTGGAGTAAAGAATGAGTAGCCTTGAGTTGGCGGTGATTACAAAGGCGGCACAGAGGTTCCGGGTGTCTAAAGGGTGGCCTTGCTGGCGCCAGCGGCTCTTGAGCTTGGTTGCTTTGGCGTTCCCAGGTCATCCAGGCCTTTGGACGCCGTCTGAAGCGTCATTCAGCGTTCCGGTGAGCAACTGGGATCCTTCAGAGATAATGCTCCATCTAGGATGAGTTGATTTCCTCCTAGGCGCCATTCCATAGGCTGGCCGTCATGGCGAGTTGGAATCCACAGGGGACCTGTAGGAATAAGGACTGAAACACTACCCCTTCCTTTAGGTGCTTATGGGAGGGGCGGGTCCCGCCAGGCTCGGTTCTAGAGCAGGTAAGTGGCCAGGAGATCAAGATCGGAGTTTTATTTGAGTTAGAGTTTAATGTAGAGGCTATTTTAGCTGCGTGCTTTAATGCAATTCTGCTGGGGAGCCGCCTATCCTCTTTCTCCACCATTGAGCCAGGCTTGACAGTTAGGGCAGGGATGCTGGACCTAGAGAATATGGAGTATGCATGCTTAATCAGTAGTCTTGAAAGAGGGCTTTGGAGCTCTTTGGGGATGGAGTGCGTCAGAACAAAATTAGAGGCGGTTGGAGGCAGAGGACTCCACATGCAGAGGTTTCCTTGTAAAGGGAAATGTATTGACCTTGATATGAAAGCCTGTGTACATAGGGCTGGATAGTGCTAGGATTTTGTGATCCCGAATTATCTTGGGAAATGCATGCGAAACCACTCCTTAAAGAGGCGGTTTTAGAGCCCAAAGCGTCTTAGAAGTGATGATGGTGCTATAATACCATGACTACTGGAGGCCCAAACGGGTTGTGGAGTGAATTTGGTCGCGGCCTCCTTTTAACCTGGGGCCTATCCTGGCAGTGCTCGGTACCAGGATGGGCCCAGATTGTCAGGAGGAGCCAGTCAGCCAATTGGCCCTCCTGCCTGGTTGAAGAATGGAAGGGGAGGAGGCAGGAGGGGCAGGCTCCTTGCGGAAGTTGAAGGCAATTCGGGTACAATCAAGTTAGTGACCTGCGTGATGGATTATCCATCCCAGACTAAGGTCGTTTTGACCTGGCTCATGAGTCCTCTTCCCCAGAGATTAACATGGATATCCAAAACGATAGAGGCATTACCGTGAGCTGTAGCTCCAGTCTAGGCTGTGGACCGTGGCTGAGCGGATGCTTCGTCACCGGCGGTTTATTTTCTACACAGATGAGGGGCTTAAAGCCTCGATGCGGCCACTGGTGAGCCCATAAAGCTGTCCTGATGACAGTCACATCAGCAGTGTCTACCAGGCCCTTAAACCGCATCCCTCTATAAGCGAGCTCCAGATGCAGGCAGGAGCTTCGATGGAGATGTTTCCACACTTGCTGATAATTAGTGCTGGCGCTCGCCATGTTTGCTCCTGAAAAGTGAGCTTTGCGCACTTTATTAGGTGAAGCGGGCAAGCGCATAGAGGCAGGAGGATTCAGCTATGCGCTTAGCTGCTGGTTCCGGTAAAATGCTCCTCAGGAAAGATTACGTCCAAAGTTCTGATGAAGTTTAGGAGTCCCTGAATGCGTGGAGTCGATTACTCGGGAATGATGAACACTCCTGCTCAGCGGAGGCGCAGGCGCCTGCCAGCCCAATAGTCCCGGTAGGGATAGGGTCGCCATACTGGTTGAGAGGCGACAAGGACATAAATGTAGAACTTGAAGAGATAGGCTGGAGTGCGTGGGCGAGATGCCACGAGTGGGGAGTGATTTGGGGCGTGGGCCTTGGTGTCTGGGTCTGCTCTAGTATTCTCCTCCTTGGTCCTGGGCTGGGAGGCATGAGCGCGGGGGGTTTTCCCGGCGGGCAGTCGCTTCTCCAATGGAAACGCCTCTCCTGGCATCGTGGGCACCGGGTCTTGGCCTTCTCCTCTTGGGGAGGACCCTCCTCCATAGGGAGTTACTCGGCCCCCAGGCTGCCACCATTCCCTTCGGAAGTGTCCGGGCCTACGCAGTTAAAGCAATCATCCTGAGAGGGCTGTCCCTGGCGGTGGAAGTGCTCGCGGCCGAGGCTAGCTTGAGGTGGGAGGCGGAAGATCGATATCTAGCAAGCCTTAAGCATGTCGGCCAGTTCAGGGTGCTTTGCCCAGGCCGTGATTGCTCCTGGGCACTCCGTGGGAGAGTTCTTCTTAGCGAGCGCATGAGGGCTTCGTTTTTAAGGAGCCTCTTAGCTATCTACCTGCCTCTTGGCTTCCTGGAGCCTGTTCACAAACTCGGCATCTAATTCTTAGGGCTTTTACCCTTCAATAGGGAGGAAAACTCTCGTGGGCTAGCCAATGAGATT
Source organism: Sphaerodactylus townsendi (assembly GCF_021028975.2). NCBI lineage: Eukaryota > Metazoa > Chordata > Lepidosauria > Squamata > Sphaerodactylidae > Sphaerodactylus > Sphaerodactylus townsendi. Next base: position 37,034,358 of record NC_059434.1, on the reverse strand, counting down.
AGGGAGACCTTGACAAGCATGGCGCACTCAGAGGCGGAGTGGCCTCCAGGTAGGACAATCTGATTATTAGGAGTTACTGAAGGCATCGGAAACCCATCTGGCTATCTCTTGTGATTATGGCCGCCCGGATCACGACTGCCCTGCTAAAGCATTGCTGGTGAACTTCGCTCTCCCAGATCTGGCGTTGTGCAGGGCTCAGGGCATGCGGAAGGTGGTCTTCCAGTCGTCGGAACCGTTAAGTGATTCCTCGCGTTGCCTCTAGCATGCCTGCCTCTCCGTATTAGGGGCTAAGTGATTCCCTCGTCCGCATGTCGCTTTGCGAACTCAGTGAGGATATTATGGCTTAAAGGCCGGTACTTCGACAACCCGCTTGAACAATGCCATCCTCCCCTCATTATCTGTAGAATGGGCCAGGGCACAGTCACGAGAATATAAAATGCGTCTTCCGTCAGGGTTTTCTTTCCTCATGCTGAATCGTGGCTAATCGCTCTGCAGTTTTACGAAACCAGCGTACGATAAGCAATGAGTCTTGATGCTTCGAGGAAAATGAGGCAGAGCAAAGGGAGAGGCTGAGCAGGAGAATTTAGAAATAAATGGAGGAGCAAAGGGCAGAAGGAGGACTGAAATTCCAATTTTAGAGGATAGAAATTCGGGGAGTTGAAATTGAAGAGTGAAAAGATCGAAAGGAGGCGGCCCTACGGCAAAGGGAGCCATAGGTCTCTGCAGGCTAATGCTGACATAACGTTAATACGTCAGTAACGGTAACTTATCGGCAAGGCTCTGTGCGAAGAGTGCACCCGATGTTTTTCCCCGGTCCTTAAAGATTCAATGTCCTGCCTCTGGGTACCATGGACATTGAGCTGATCTCATCAACCAGTTCGCGTCCCTCTCTTCTGGAACCCTGCGCATTTAAACAGTTGCCGTTAGCGTGCTTGTCGCAAAGCCTGCTTTTACCCGGCTCCCCATACTCACCGGTGTTCCATTCGGACTGAAGAGGAAGTGTCCTGGGGCCGAGTCTCTGGATCGCCCGATCAGAGGACAAGCGATGCAGCGTGGTCTGGGCCAGCGCCCGATCGGACCGAATTACCGCGCTTCCCAGGCGGCGGTAGGCAATTGGAGGTTCGAGGATTTTGGTTGTACCAGCGTCGACCCGTGGTCAGGCGCGGAAGCGAGCCAGGGCAGCGGGAATGGCTTATCTGGTGGAGATGTCGCCCGGCAAAGCGGGGCCAGCGGAAGTCCGTGTTCCTGGCGAGTCTCGCGATGCTGGATTTCCTGGCACCTTTGAAGGCGCTGGGATTCTGCTCGAGAAGAGGGGCGGGAGGAGTTCCGGAAGCCAGGAGGTCGGGAGATGTCGTAGCGATGCATGATCTCACCTGGCTGTCACGATCTTGGAAAGGCTGATAAAGCGTCTGAAGACCTAAGCCCTCACTCGCTTGGGGCAAGACCATTGTCCCTAAGCCCGGTATTTAAGACCAGACTGGTTCGGCCCGACTCATAGGAATGAGAATTAGAGATGCGGATGATGCGACCAGAGAAGGCGTAGGAGTAGGTGTTCCAGCGCTGGAAGAGCCGCGGTGCTGCGTAGGTCAGCCGGTGCATTACTACACAATCATCACATCATATAGGAGAAGTTACGTGGCTTCCAGTTGGAGGCAGGAAAATGTTGCTTTGCTCAGTGGCTTTGCTTCCAGGTAGCGATACCGTTCGCGGCTCTTTTGGTAATGCTCCTCAGAAGGGTTCTTCAGAGGAGAGTCACCAGCTCAGGTGCTGCAAATTTGGTGCCTCTAACCTGACTCCCCTCCAAGCCCTGCAAAGATCTCCACTTAAATGAAATTGGAGCAACAATATTTTCCCAGGCTCCTGTTGTTTCTTTTCCTCCAGGGGAAAAGAAAAGAGGCTTGCCTATGAGCAGCCACCATATGTCAACAGAAATATCTCTGACCCCAAGAACTTGCACAAGCCCAGAAGAACAAACCAGAAACGAATCTAGCAGAACCACAAACCGATGCATCGCAAAGCCATGCATTCAGTCTCTCAGCCTAACATACCACTCACCTTTCTCTCTTGGACTACTATGTTTGATTTGGAAAACTTTTGTTGTGCAATGTGGGTACTTTGCTGGAATGGTTTGATGTAAATGAAAACCCTAAGAGTGTGCTGGATCTTTTGTTACATAAGTAAGAAAAAAAAAACAGACTCTTTTCCCCAAGTGATCCGCCTACTACACGCACTGGGGTGATTTTCAGAGAGGCACCATGTGAACAGTAACGTTTTTTCATGAAAAACTGGGTGCTGTTCATCACAATGATTTTCTTGAAGGACAATCAGAGTGATACACCAGGGTTCTGGGTTTTTTTTTCCTTGTCTCTCCTACACACACACAACCCACAAACCCTTGTTGGATTGATGTCTGTGGAGTTTACTTCTGAGTAAACATACAAAGGATGGTTCTATTAAGAAAACTTGATCTGCTGATCAAGTTACAGCAGAGAGGAGGAAAAACTGATGAAAAAGAGTCTGTCTGGGTAAATAATTAGATAATAATTAGATAGCTTTTTCAATGGCCAGCTTGATTGAATGGGTTTAACTGCCAGGGAAAACACCTTCTTACCACCCAGGTTTAATTACTAGTCTGTACAGGATTTCAGTGACTCCCCAAGCCTGCACAGCAAAAAACAAACAGCTAAGAGTTCCTTGCTAGATAACTCTTGTCAGCTGGTGTGAAGGGGAAGAGCGGTGTTTGTGTGCAATTTGTCTGTCTGTCTGCTGTGTGCTTGAGCAGGGCTGAGAAACTGGATACTGCTTTGCTCTGCCCTTGATAGGGGACAGGTTTTTCTTTGCCTGCTGACAGGCAGCAAGATCTTCTAACCTTACCCAGGCCTGTGGGAGAGCCAGACAGGCACTACAATAGAAGATGAAGAGTTGGATTTATATCCCCCCTTTCTCTCCTTCCAACTCCTTTCCATTCCCCCCTCACAACATACACCCTGTGAGGTAGGTGGGGCTGAGAGAGGCTGAGAAGAACTGTGACTAGCCCAAGGTCACCCAGCTGGCATGTGTTGGAGTGCACACACTAATCTGAATTCCCCAAATAAGCCTCTGCAGCTCAGGCGGCAGAGTGGGGAATCAAACCCGGTTCCTCCAGATTAGAGTACACCTGCTCTTAACCACTGCGCCACTGCTGTTCCTAAAAGCAGATACTTGGAGGAATAGCTCTTCTAGTCTCAGGCCTTAGAGGAAGAGAAAGCTGTACCCAGAGTCTTCCTACCTTTCCCAGTTTGCACACAGCTCTGGCCTGGGAAAACCTCCATGGAACAAGGCTGTTTATCTACAATTTCCTAGAGGCAGCTTCAGAGCCCCACGAGTTTCTGGCGAGTGTCTCTGCCCAGACAGGCTCAAAACAGTGAAATGATCTTGCTTTGTATAACTGATCTTGTTCTGTTGACATTAGCCTGTATTTGAAAGGTAGCTAACATCTCACCCCCGAGTACTAGATCCAGATATGTTTTTAATCCCATTGACCAGCAGTGTGGTTTTAAGGGCACATGACAAGTATGGAAATGTGATTATTATGTTTATAGAGGTTTTTTAAAAAAAAACTGATACTGACCATTTTTTTTTTGACCCAGAAGTAAAATCTATGGTATAGATATGGTGAGGTGTGGGTGCCGGGAGGTGTAATTGTGGTGCTCCACAACCCCAGGCAGACAACTTATTTGTGGCCCTGGCAGTATAAACTTTAATGTATGGTAATGCTTGACCAAATGCTTCATTGTGCTTGCTTTAAAAAGGATTGAAAATGGGGACAGCAAAAGGACTTCTTAATTAATAATACTTAGTATCGATATAGTGCTTTCCTTAAAGGCTTCCATTATTACTGTATTACAGATGGATGGTGTGCTGCTGATAGCTAGTGGCCTGCTGAAGGCTACCCAGTCTGTTGATGGCTAAGGTCAAATTTGAACTCGGAACGGACATTCCCTGGAGCTTTCTTTTACATCGAATGTTCTGTTATTTCTGAAAGTTTTTGTTGGCGCTGACTGTATTAATGCTGCTGAGAAGGCTAAACACTTTATCAGGCTTCTCTAAACCTTGTCTGGAATTTGATAAAATAAGACATAGATCCTGTCATTTTGCATTAAGGAGTGCCATCTGAGTTCAGCGAATGTGTGATCACCAGCATGCAGCAAGAGTCCTCTGATAACTTATCCTTGTATTTTCAAGGCTATGTGGCTTGGGCCATGTTAGCAAGCCATGGATTTCATTCTATATCTCTGCCTTTAGGTTTAGCATTCTGCAGAGATCAAATTATTGACAGAAGACTTTTCTGTAAGCAATTTTCTGTATGCCTGCATTTGTATGGTTATAGTACATTTTACGGAAGGTGAAGGTAACCTTTTCTGTGGATATTGGCAACATCGGAGGGGGAGATGAGATCAAACTGAGAATTGTTAAGGAATCTATAGGTGCTAGGATGTTCTTTTGAGATTGCTGCCAAATGTCCACTTACCAAGGTCTCTCAAGTACTATTTAAATTGTCACAGCACAGAATAACGACTCTTCCCCAGAAGGCTTGCTTTTGTGAAGTCTATTTATAAGCCCTATTCCTCATTCATTGAAGGATTCTTAAAAATTAGAGTAGATATTTTTAAACATATGTACTGTCTCAAAGAAGTGTTGAATGTCAGATGAGGCAGGAAGCAGTTTTTAACAGTGAGGTTCAGAATAATATTACCTGAAAAAACCCTGTGGCATTGTTTGTGATATTAGTCTTTTAATACAGATGTTGCACATTAAGTCCTTCCATGTTTTGTCTGTCTGATAGATATTGCAGATGGCTGTTGCGTATGACCTTGAGCCCTTGATACTAGACATAAGAGGATTCCCTGTCTTTTGCTTAGATTGAAGAGAGATGCTTAATAATTTTGTGTATGAAATGAACAAGGAGGTTGACTGCGCAATTGAAGCAAATGCATGGTGATTTTTTTTTAAATATGCAAAATGAGTAGCACTGGACCATAGAGACTATCTCCACAGATAGGAGGTGTAATTAAAAGATCAAAATAGTACAATGAAAGGCAACACAATTGTTATTGGATGGATGGGTCTCTCGGTTGGCTTGTTTATCTTTTGCTGTCTGTTCCATTGCTGAGTTTTGAGATGAAACATAGCACTAACCCTGGCATGGCTCGCCTATGTGTGATAGGTTTATGATAAATAATATTTTACATTCTTTTCGATTGCTTCATCTGGTATGTTCACAAGCCCCTGTTCCATGGGAACTTGCCAAACATGTAAGATGCTTTCCCCACTCTTATATGTCGACACCCGCCTCCCTCCAGTTTATCATGCTATGGCAGCACAACCTTGGACCTTAAAATAAGCGGTGCTGTTATTCTCAGCCCAGCTACTTAAATATGAAATTTTCACCTCTGAAAAGTGTATTGATGTGAAGAACAGAGAAGATGAGAACAGGCGTCAGACTGTGACTAGTTTAGAAGTCAGTGGGTTAGATATTGTCAAACAGATCTGTAAGCACAGGAGAGGATGATTTCTCCAAATCCCCCCCCCCTCACAGTTCCCTCTTCATACTATTCTGTGGAAGATCTCCCATACCTCAAGGATGAGTGTTATTAGAAGGGGCTTTTGGGGATGGGTAAGAGAAAACTGTGCTCCTACCATCTATGACACATTTCAGTGTGATCTCTAATGGTTACATTAGAGTGCTAAATCCTGGTTGGAAAATTCCTGGAGATTCTGGGGGTGGAGTCAGGGGAAAAACAAGGTTTGGTGACTGGAAGGACCTTAATGAGGTATAATTCCATGAGGTTCTTCCTCCAAAGCAGCCCTTTCCCAGCAGGGAAACTGGTCTCTATTGTCTGAATATCTCCAGGTTGCACTTGGAATGTGAAATCAAAAAGTTGATTATTAGATTGAATTGAACAGTTTCCCCTCTCATTTGGCTCCTGTTTCTCCATGGAGCAGCAGTCAGTGCATGGACTCCAAGGGTGGCAGTTTGCTCCAGTTCCTATTATAATAGTCACTTTTGGAGGGTGGACCCCAAGGGTTTGCAACCGTAGCTCTTCCTGCTATTATGATGAAAGGACCAGTAATTTATGGAGGAAGGTTAATTGCAGTTTTTAAAAGTTGCTCTAGTGGACCCAGGGGTGTAACGAGGCAGCCCTGGGCAAACTGTAGCCCTGGGCAAAACCTGAGTTGGATGCCCCCTCCCATGGGCGGCCACTCCACCATGACCAAAAATTGTTTGCACCAGGACATTGGTGCCTGCAGGGGGTGCATTTTTAGACATATCAGCACCAAAATTTCAGCATATCATCAGGAGACTGTCCTTATGCTACTCCCCAAACTTGGGGGGTGCCATCATCTCCAGATGATACCCTGAAATTTTGGTGCCGATACATCCAAAAATGCACCCCTGCAGGAACATCCTAGAAATTTGCCCAAGAATCTTTGTTCTGCATTGAGTTTTCTGCATTGCTGTCAATGGGGGTTGCAGGCTGTGGGGGGCACATTTCTGAAGACACAGTCTCAAAACTTTCAGGGTCTCATCAGGAGACTAACCTAATGATACCCCCCCCAAGTTTGGTGCAGTTTGGTTCAGGGGGGTCAAAATTATGGACCCTCAAAACTGTAGCCCCCATCTCCTATTAGCTCCCATTGGAAACAATGGGGGATAGGGGCACCCCCTTTGGGAGTCCATAACTTTGGACTCCCTGAACCAAACCTCACCAAACTTGGGGGGTAGCATAAGGACAGTCTCCTGATGATACGCTGAAATTTTGGTGCCGCTAACCTAAACACTGCGCCCCCTGCAGGCCAAAAATGGAAAACCGCTAAAATACCCAAAAACGAACCCAGCATTTTGATGCCCCCCACAAGGTGATGCCCTGGGCAGCTGCCCACCTTGCCCAATGGGCATTACGCCAGTGAGTGGACCCTGAAACCAAATCTGGGAACCATATAGAATATGTGGTAATATCAAGGTCTTTTAAACTTTTTAAAATATGGAATATACTGAGCACCTTTAACATAGAAAAAATTCCTTAAAGCCAATTGTGTTAAATCTGCTTTCTGTTTTGTTTAAACCATTGTATATTTGGCTGTGGCAGGGCTGTTACAGACTTCCCTCTGTGATACCTCTGAAGATGCCAGCCACAGATGCAGGCAAAACGTTAGGAACAAGATCAACCAGACAACGACCACACAGCCTGGAAAACCCACCACAACTAGTTGAATCGGCTGTGAAAGCATTCAACATTGTATATTTGATTGGCAAACTATTCCTAAGTACACAAATTCATTTACTTGTTGGAATTTACGTATACCAATTATCCAAATTTTGTCTGGTTTTTAGCACATTTGGAAAATACCATAATTTTGGATTTTTTGTCATTTATTGTCAGATTTTTTGTCATTTATTGTCAGAAGATGGTTTTCCTTCTGAAAAAATATATAATATATAATGTTAGCTGTGGAAATGTCTGGAAAACACTTCCTTGACCCCTGCACGTGTATAGTAAGCAAAAACTTGTCTCTATGGAATGAGAGACATGGAACATGTTCCTAGGACATTTTACATGTATGTATGAATAAATCATTAAAATATCTTACATAGCAGCAGTTTGCTAAAGAGCATCTGTTTGCTCAGACTTTTGGAGTGTTCTATCTATTCCTTTGTTACACCAGGACAATCTGCTTTCTTGACCTCAGACTTCATATGGTAACTGAAGAAATCATCTTTTTAAAAAAACTTTATTCTTATGGGACAATGATAGTTGCCTGTCCCTGGAATGTAGATCTACCCGTTTTAGTTGTGGGTGGAGTGCTTTGTTAGGTTGGTATGATAAACTCATGAGATACCCATTTCTGATAAAAGTATTTTCTGCTGTTGTTTGGCAATGAGAAGAGTAAATTTATCTGTAACAAACACCAACACTATTGTTAGGGAAAGATTTTTAAAATGACATCATTGATGTATTAGACTATATTTATTTGTTATCAGCTATTTTAGATCACTTATTGGGTTAGGTAGGGTAAAACGTATAAATATTGATGGATAGAATTCTTTGAAATGAATAATCATGATCTGTAATACATGGCATTTAAGATGAGGGCAAAGGAATACTTAGACCTCAAAATAGTTTTTCAGTAATTAGGATTATCCTATATTATAGTGACCAGGCATCCCGCTTTTGGCGGGACCCACCCGATTTTTAACAATTTCTCCCGCGTCCCTCCGCCTTGTTAAAAAGTCCAGATTTTTGCTGGCTCTCCTTGGCTGTCTCGTGCTGGTGACGGTGATAGGGGGTGCCCAACGCACCAGGCGCACGGCTATGGGTCACGTGGGGGGCGCAAAATTCTCCCCGGCCGCTCTCCCTTCCCCCTCGTCAGTCTGCTGCTCAGCTGTGGCCTCCGGCTCCTCGCCAAGCTGGCAGCAGCCAGCTCAGCAGCCAGGCCAGAGCAATCAACGGTGAGAGCCCTGAGCAGCCCTAAGCAAAAGGAGCAATTGACTGCTCAACACCCCTTTCCCCCCCTCCCTGCAGAGACTTGGAGCCTGACGACTCACTCCAGTCTCCACAGCTAGCCTAGCAAGCACAGGAGTCGGGACTTTTTGTGGGCTGGGATCTCCGCTCTGGTTTTCCTTCGGCTGCTTTGCTTGCTGGTGGATGGAAGGAGAGGGAGAGAACTTCCTCACAATCTCCCCAATGAGGGTAAGAAAGATTGGGAGTTGAGAGGAGGGGGGTGGAGTGGTGAAATTCATGGGCGCTTTGTGTTGTTTGCTGGGGGAAAAACCAGTTTCGTTTTCTCTTAGCCCTTTTCCAGTCTTAATTGCTGTGTCTTTCAATGGCAATTCATAGGTGATGACTGCTAAAATAATTCTCCTTCTCGTTTGTGTTGTTCTAAACCAAGGTCTCTGTTGTGGTATTCTGGAAGATGCTGGTTGAATGGGTGGGTGGGGGGGACTTTGGATTGTTGCTAGTATTAAATGTTAGCTTAGCAGAGACTCTCAGTTCTTGCTTTTTTGCTTTTATGGTGCCTGACCCAGTTCAGTGAAGGCTTCTGAGCTTATGAAGAGTTTCCATTATTATTCTCAGAACACTAGAACCAGGGGGCATCCATTGAAAATGCTTAGGAGAAGAATTAGGACTAATAAAAGGAAATATTTTTTCACGCAACACGTGATTAGTGTTTGGAATATGCTGCCACAGCAGGTGGTGATGGCTGCTAACCTGGATAGCTTTAAAAGGGGCTTGGGCAGATTGATGGAGGAGAAGTCGATCTATGGCTACCAATCTTGATCCTCCTTGATCTGAGATTGCAAAGGCCTTAGCAGACCAGGTGCTCAGGAGCAGCAGCAGTAGCAGGCCATTGCTTTCCCATCCTGCATGTGAGCTCCCAAAGGCACCTGGTGGGCGGAGCCCTCTTACGAGCTAGCAGAGAGAGTGCTGGACTAGAATGGAACTCTGGTCCTGGATCCAGCCCAGGCTCTTTTCTTATGTTTTTTACTCGACTGTTTGGTACTGAGAGACCTTCGCTTGAGTCCCCCTTCCAGTTTTCTGCTTAGAAATAAGCTAGCCATATGAATGGCTGTCCCTTCTCAAAGGCTACCCTTGGAGCTGTTTAACCCAGTTGAGGCTTGAGGAGTTTTGGAGAGAGAGCTTTTTCCTTCAAAAAAATAAGAAGTTTTGGGGATTTTTTTTTCTGTGTGGGAATCTGGCCCAGGGTTGGCCTGTATATTTAAGCATCAGGTTTAGCATCAGGAATTTTCACCCACAGCCCCCCACCACAAAAGAGATTCTTGTGTTTTTTTTTCTGTGAAGTCTGAGGAGGGGACTCAGGACTTCTTTGGAGAGAGCCTGCTCAATGCCAGCACCAATTTTTCCAAAAGGCCCTTTCCTTAGGAATCTGGCCCGGATTGGCCTGTATATTTAAGCATCCAAGTTTAGAAATTTAGTGCCCCAGCAGGTTTCTCTCCTATGCATGTTTCACCAGAGAACTCCCTGGTTACTGGGGAGCTTTATGTAGCCAAAGGCTGTAGGAAACTTTTAAGCGTTTGACAAGAAACCTTCAAAGGGCTTCACTTTTGTCCTGCCTAAGGAGGGACAAGAAAAGATGTCAGTGCAATCTGCTTATTGTAGGTTGTGTAGCCCTGGAGGAAGAAAGGTTACATCAGTTCCAGGTAGAAAGTTAAAGACCAAGGAATCTCCAAGATAGCATTCCTCAGAACTATATCAGTTCCATACACTAGAATCCACTGAGCAGGCAGAAATTAGGGGACTCAATGCATGATGAGGGAAGTGATGCTGAAGAAGGGAAAAGCCTTAGATTTGGTGAGGCACTAGGGAGCAGTGGCACTAGCCACCAGGGGAACCGAGGGGAATTATTCGCGATGCACGAGGCTTATCACCCTCTTGAAGGGGCTGCTTAAACCCTCAAAATAATGCATTTTAAAAAAATATTTTAGTGTTTTTTCTTTAGTATGCGGCCTGCAAGGGAGTGCAATGTTTAGAATAGGCTGGCACCAAAATTTCAGGTTTATCCATCAGGTGACATTCCTGAGTGATATCAGCCAAGATTTGTTGAAGTTTGGTTCAAGGGGATCCAAAGTTATTAAGGATTTAAAGGACCCCGTGAATGCCACCATTCCCCATTGTTTCCAATGGGAGCTTTAATAGTGAAGATGGAGGCTTCCCTTTGACAGGGGTCCATAACTGGACTCCTGAGACCAAACTTTCCACCAGAAACCCTGGGTGGTATCCACCATCAGGATAGACTCACCTTAGGCCTGATACCCAGCCAATGGAGTTTGGAATTGGAAGTATGAGATGAGTATCATCACTGTGGGATAGAGCTCTTGCACAGGATATCCACCCAGGTTTGAGAATTTAAGTATGGTTTATGGTTTACCTATTCAAGCTCCAGAAGTTGGAAACAAATGGGGAATGGGAAGAACCCTTTTGCACAGGGTCCACTAACTTTGGACTCCCTGAACCAAGAGCTTCACTAAACCTGAAATTGAGTATCCATCAGAGATAGTCTCCTGAAAGTAACCTGAGGAAAATTTTGGTACTGTAACCATTTGTTGTTCTACACTGACAGAGCTCCACTCCAATTTTCCCCAGATATTGGTCCTTTCTTGAGGTGGATTTAAAAGGAGGAATCTGGAGCTCCCTCAGATTAAAAAAAAAAAAAAAAAAAAAAAAATTGAAAGTATGTGTTGAGAGAGCTTCCACAAGGATGGATTCAACTGGTTGTCCGATGGTTCTGAGGCGTTATTCGATGTAGGTGAGTTTGGTAGAATCTTCAGTTCCTAATGTTTTAGCCTGCCATCCTGTGGCTGGCATGTCCTTCAGAAGCTGCATCACAGAGAGGGTCTGTAATAAGAGAAGTCTGGGACCCCAAATGAGTGTGGCAAACAGACTTCTCTCTTGGCTGACTCTACCTCTGAAGCATGCTGCAGCACTTAGATGCAGAGTGAAACATTAGGGAAACAAGATCAAGTCATACCAGGGATCACACGGATTCTGAAGCCTGGAGAAAACTACATAACAACCAACATTAGGAAAGAAGTGGAGTGCTGTTTGTGCAGGGTGGGTGGGGAATCTACCCTGAAACAGCATGGCATTTTCTAATATTGTTTAACTCGAACTGAGCCAAAGGTGATTCTCCCTTTAAACTTTGGATTTAAAAGGAGGAATCTGAAAGGACTCTTCTAAATCTAAAACAAGCAAATTAAAAGTGGATGCTGCTTTCAGGGTGGAGTTCCTCCAACCACCTCACCTAAAAGCAGCATCACTCCACTTCAATGACTAAACTCAACCTTAGGGAGCTCAAAGATTTGTGGAGTTTCTGGAGACATAAATGTTTCAAGATTTGGCTTTAAAGAGTTCGCGGCATGTTCTATAATGTTGATTGTGACTTTGAGATGACCGCGGTGCAAAAAATTGTTCTTTGAATTCCATAGTGTACAGGGAGGCTGAAGCGGCCTTTGGTCTTGGGGAAGCCGTCCACAGAGGATTTGAAACGCATGAAAACTCAAGATTTTTGCACTGGGCTCCATTTCCCCTAAGCTACACCCTCTGCGCCCAGAAGAAAGGGCTTCATGAGCGAGGTTCACGGGAGTGATGTTAAGAGGGCTGCCAAGCTCTGCTGAACAAAGTTAAGGTATGTTGAAAAAAAAGGATCTGAAGCTAATCCTTTTCTTATAAAGTCCATTTCCGGGGTTAAGCGGAGAAACAAGCCGAGTGCCTCAGGGTGTCAAGTTCCCTTGACATGTTTTGCTTCTCCAGGGGATCCCTGAGCCACAGAGTAGGTCTATGCTTGGCCGGTAGCGAAGGTCAATGGTGTCCCACTTTACTCAGTGTTAGCAAAATCTGGTCACCTTACCTATAATATCCCCAAATCTCAGTCCTGGAGTCTCCAGTTTTTTGCATTTTATGTAAATAGTGTGCTAATTATGCACACTTTTCTGTTCCTAGTTAAAACCGTAGAAAGATCCTCTTACCTGACCTTTACTTATGGCAGGGAATAATAGCTTTCATTTGTCTTCCCTGCCTCTCTTTTCTAGGTTCACAATGAACAGTGTTATTGGAGCTGCCAGATTTTTCTGCAGCATGTAACCGCACCCAGCTACACCTGTAGGTGAATATATTGTTCTTTGATGGTGATAAAAGGCAAAACATGAGCTCAAGTCAACAAATGGGACCTGATATAGAAAGCAAAGATGTTTCTGCAAACCTAGAGAAATCCTCAGGTTTTAAAAAACAACAACAACCCAGCAGTGAAAAATAAAATGGGGGATTTAACCCCCTCCCCTAAAAAAACACTGGCCAAGATTTTGAGATCACAGTAGACACTATGGGGTGGCTAGAAAGCCCTAATCAATCAGACATTAAAAAACAAATAAAAGATTGTGAAGTTCCAGGGGAAGGGGCAGAGAGAGGCAGAAGGAGGAAGGAGGAGGGGATGAAAGAGGCTGGAGGCAATGGTAGAGTGAGGGTAGAGGAGGTTATGGTGACAGGGGAAGCAGGTGCTGGTGTTGGGATGGTGTGGGGGGGGGGGGAAAGGCAGATAAGAGGAAGTAGGGGTTAGTGGATTTGCCCTCCCTCAGGAATCTTTCAGGGTCCCCTCCTATTAACCATATTATATATGTCTGAGCTCAGCAGAGTTGAGATACTGCCTCTCTTCACCATGGCAGCCTGGAGCAAATCACTATCTCATTGGTGACATACCTGTAAAATGGATTAATAATTATCATTTCATAGGGATGTTACGATGCTGAGACAATTAGCTGTGATGAATATTAGTAAAAATCCTGGCTTCCTTATTGTTGATCTTCAGAAAGCAGTTGAAGACCGCTTTATTTGGGACTATATTTTGATTGACTTAATTTTTGCTATTGGCAGTCCTATTTGGAGTTTTTGAACTGTGACTTTTATAGGTTTTATAATTTTTATATTGTGTGTGTTTTTATTGTGTTTTTATAATTCTTTCATTACATATGCTGTAAAGTACCTTAAGTTCTGCAAGAAAATTTTTTGCCCCTCTGCACGTGCCCCGGCAGAGCGGTGAAATCATTGGTGTGCAGCCGCCATGGATCCACAGGTCAAATAGTCACTTTATTTGTACAAAAGCTGCATAATTTACCTATCTGTACCCAAGTAAATTCTAGATTTTCTTCCACAACCCTTACCTCCCTGCACTGCAAATGGAAAACAGCTGTAGCGAAAGGTGCATGAAGAATAAATTGCTTGATGCTTTGAGCTCTAATTTTGATGAATGGGTTGCAGGTTTAACTGATTTCACTATATGGAGACATTTTATAGACTGTGATGTGCAATTTAAGTAGAACTAGGTTCTAGAGCCTACTTTTAGTACAACAGCTCAGACCTTGGACTATGTGGTTATGAAGACCTTTTGGCCTATGCAGGGAACTACCATACAAATGGAAGGCTTTCAGGTCAGGGCCGAGTCTTCTTGAGTCCAGAATGAGAATAAATGTTCATTTTAAACATAACTGTTTGCACCCAACCCAAAACACATTCAAAATTAACTGTACATGTAGGGTGAAAGAAATATTCAGAGAGAGAATTTTTTAAAGCTTGAAGTAGGTAAAGGAAAGGTAAAAAGAAAAGGTCTGCAGGGAAAAGAGGGCAGAAAGCTGGGGGAGGGAGAGAATGGGAATGTTTGCTAAAAAGTCAGTGCAGGAAAAAAATGGAATGGGATCAGAAATAGCAGGGATAGCCAAATAGGATGAAAGAGATTGATAGCGAAGTGGAAAGGGCAGGAAAAAAGCCTGCTATGACAGATACCATAAACCAAACCCAGGATGTCAGATTACGTTGTGGGTAATGAGTTACTAGTTTTATTTGAAAACTCTTACAGTATTACCGGATGCTGGGGCCACAACCTGCGACCTCGATAACCATGGACTACAATTCCCATCAGCCCCTGCCACCATGGCCAATTGGCCATTGTGAGAGGGGCTGATGGGAATTGTAGTCCATGAACATTTGGAGAGCCACAGGTTGCAGACCCCTGGTTTATCAAACAGGATTAGATTTCCTGTCTGCTTATAATGTGCAGAACTAGTGACTTGCAAGTGTTATACCTCAGGTTTCACTATTCTGTTTAGCTCTAGAATCTGCACACCTTTTGAACACATATAACTTTGAAATGTCATGCAACTAGCTTCAGTTTTATAGTGACAAATGGATTGTTATGGGTGGCATTCATAATGTTAACTGGTCGATATTCGCAGATCAAAGTCTGTGTCCTTGTGCCTCCAACTGACCAGAAACAGTTTCTCACATTCTGCTTGAATGTGAATTACATACTGATGTCTGAGTGCAGCACCTGGGGATACATTTAAACCATCTTCACCCTTCTTCAGACATTGAGATTGTCCAAAAGCTTCTTTTTTATTTTAATCACCAGAGAACTCTAGATGTGGCTTGTTTTTAATGAAAGCAATGGAAATTAGATCTTCTATAGAACATTTTAATTTCTTAACGTGGTGATTTTGACAAGATATTACTATGCCAGTAAAGGTTTTGGTATTGAAATGGGATTGGGTGGCATTCATTAGAGATGTGTTTTATTGAAGTATCATAAAAAGTACAGTGCTACTGAGACGTTTGAGAAAGTTAAGATGTGGATTCTAGCCAGCTGTCTTTTAAGCTATGCTGAAAAAGCAGCAAACATTTTGTCAGGGCAGTCTTTTGGGGTGATGAGGTGTAATCATAAGTGGCCTTCTTTGACAGCTGGGATGTGAAGTTGAGTAATAACACCTTGCTTGCCAGCAAATAGATAGTATCATCAATAGTGCATTTGATTTATTAAAGCAACAAATGTGCTAAGATTTTGGAAAATCAGATGAAGTAAGTCAAAAGAAAGAACAAAGCTTAGGGGTTCCTCCCCCTCCCCCCCATTTTATAAGTACACTCTGTCAAATAACTCATTATTTTGGAAGTATAATGCAGAGAGTTCATGGTTTGTTTTCTTTCAAAGTTATATCCCTATGTTTGAACATCCATGTGCCCACATACACATACCACATAAACAACAGAGGAAACTTACTAGAAGTGCCTTTCAACATTTGAAAAATAGATCTGCAAATAGAAATTTTGGGATGTTGTAGAGAGGAATCGCAAAGACATCAGTAATCTTGAGAAAAAAATCAAAGGGAATTCTTTTAATATTGATGCGATATTTTCTGCTGGTCTTACCAACTTGTCATAATGAATGTGACTTATACCATTGTGTGGATGATTGCATCTGTGTTTCTGATATCTGTGTTCAAGTGTCTGCACAACTTTCATTGGACTTTTAAAGCATGTGTGTCAAGTTATTGCAACCTTATGAATCAATGTTCTCCAAAGAATCCTGTTGTTAACAGCTTTGTTCAAGTCTTGCAAACTAAGGGTCATGGCTTCCATTAATGAGTCAATCCATATCTTGTTGGATCTGAAAGAGTACTTAGGATTTAAACAGCTGTGGAAGAGAAAGATCTTAAAAGTCTTAAAAACCAAATTGGTAGTGTGTAGGAATGTATATTTATGATATACTACACACTGTGTGGAGTTTATTGCTTCATACAGGCTAATTCTCCAGGTTTGCCCCACTGTGCTTAACTACAGTATGGCTTTTCCTGTTGACATAACATTAGAGGACAAAGTTGTACCTGGTGATGTATACCTGACCATAGTGTGGGCATTGGTCTCTGCTTGTGGTGAAGGAAATGAGCCATATAATACTGCAACTGCCAGTCCTAAAGAGTGGCCTGGACTGAAAGTTGCCTTTATTCTGTTCATCACAGAAGCTTCTCCTCTCTGGCAGTCTTTAAGCAATGATTAGACAAACACTTGTCAGGGATATTGTAGACCGATCCTGCATTGAACAGGAGGTTGGATTAGATGGCCTATATGGCTGCTACCTGCTTCATAATTCTGTGATCATCTATGAGGCCATATCAGTTTATTTCTTATGCAACATAGCCTTGCTCTACCTGTATGACATTTTTATTGGCCCATGTCATTGACCCGGCACAACAGGTTAGACACAAGATTATTCTTCATTACCTTTATTGTAGCTACTTATTTCCCAGCACATCTAAGTATATAATTGGGACTTCAGCCAGTATACATAAATAACATTGAAAGAATCTTGGCCAGAAATTGCTTCCTTGGACAAGAGTGGTAGTTCCTCTCTCCCAGTGACGCTGCCTATCAAGCCGTAACTGTCATGTCAACAAAGATTTTGTCAAAAATACTTGAGGCTCATATATAATTGTTATCTTATATATTTCTTAGATTGAGAAAATGGTGTTGCTCATTTTAATCCATTGTTGTATGATCCAGTATGTGCTCTATGTGTATCAAACAGGAACAGCTCTTGTAAAGAAACTAATATTCAGCCTGTAAGATTTATGCTGATTATTCTTTTTTTAATTACTACTACAAAATCTCTAGAGAGCACGTTCTGAAAAGTGTTTTCCTTTGCCTAGATAAGAGTAAGATGTACCATATAAATAGATCTTTTTTTTTTCAAAAGTATGTAAGTGCTCGTACTTTTATGTTGCGGTTTTTCATTTGGGCAGCCATGGGAATTGTCATTTGCTGGGGATTCAAAGCAGTCAGCCAAATAAAATGATTCATCATTTGTGATGAGTACGGAACTGCTAATGTGAATTTATCCCAGTCTCAATAAATAAATAGTAAAGTTCAGTATTGCATTGTATAAAAGTAACAGTGATGTTTTAAAATTAAAATTCTAGCAAGAGTATAAATACTATAAAAGGTCTTGCTATGATAGCACGGAAATGTATAGAGCGTCTATCCATTTCATAGAATTCATTCATCTGTGACCACAAGTTCTACCAAAGTCTTCCATGTGAGGAAGGGAGAGCGAATGGTCACGTCTTTTCCTTGTACTTGTACATTGCAACTTTTATCAATTTTGTCAGCTTGTGATCTCACTTTCTCACTGATATATTTTCTGAAAGTTATTTCATTATTCATATTTAAAGTAAGTCAGTAATAGCTACTTAAATTAAAAGATGTCTCTCACGATGTTACAGCTGAGATCCTTATTGTCATAGGCCTTTCCTTGCGAGACCCCATGGCTGCCTGGGAGGGACTGAACGCCGCATTCAGTGCCCGTTCTGGCGGCGGCTGTTGGCGCGGCGCCTGACCTAACTCCCCTTCCTCCCTCAGGGTGGCGTCAAGGCAGTCTTCAAAACACCCATTTTAAAAGGGTGTTTTGAGAAAACAACAGCATGTTCCTGCGTGGCCGGTCGCGGCACGCGAGGAACCGTTGTTTCCCCTTCCTGGCCTTTGCCTTGTCCCGTGGGTAAACCTGCTGTCTTCCTAAGCGCTGTCCTCCGACCCCTGGAGGTCGGAGGGCAGCATGGGCGGGGCTTAGGAAGACAGCAGGGCGACGACGGGGACAAGGCAAGTAAGCGAGGGACAGGGAAGAGGCGGCTCCATGTGGAGCCGCCTCTCCTGAGCCGGCCTCTGCTGGGGCCGCTCGCACGCTTGCGTGTGAACGGCCTCCACCCCCACGCCGGCAAAATTCTTGCCAGCGTGAGGGCGCCCGGAGGCCTGTGCGGAAAGGGCCATAGAGAATCATAGATAGGCCATCTTCTGCATCTGTTGCCAGTTATGATCATGTTTTTCCTGCATTCTTGTCATAGTTGACTGTCTCTTGTCATGTTTTTGATGAGTTCAGACATATAGAACTGGATCTGTTTGAGAATCACTGCAACCTCTGGAAGTGTCATGTAATTTCAGCTGTAAACTATGACATTGTTTTAATCTTTTCAAACCATCAGCAAAAGCTGTATGTATTTAAGAGGCAAATATTGCCCTATACAATCCAAGTGCTTCCACACCAGTTGTATCGTTGCTGTTGTAACTTAAAAGTAATGAAACGCTCACACAGCATCACTACCTGACATGAATATTTGGTTGATATGCTAACCATAAATGAGCTATATGAACGTTCCTTGCAATTTTAGGTGGCTGAATAAGAAAAGCAATATTATTATTCTTCTACAAAGAAAAGCTGTCCAAGGAACATTGCTGGCATATGGGAGTGTATCAAGAGATGGGTTTAGGAAGTATGAGGGTTCTAGGCTGTGAAGGTCTTTAAAGGTATTAACCAACAATTTGAATTAGATCCAGAAGAAAACAGTACAGTTGATGTACTATTGAGTGAAATAGACAAGTAAGCTACTATGTTCTAAACTGCAATATAAGGTAGTATGCCTTTTAGTAATGAACAAGTTGCTACTTTCCAAGACGCACTCATGAATAAAAAAATACTAATTCACAGCTTAGAAGAGTTTGGATTCATATCCCCCCTTTCTCTCCTGTAGAAGACTCAAATGGGCTTACAATCTCCTTGCCCTCCCCCCCCCCATCAAACACCCTAAGGTGGGTGGGGCTGAGAGAGCTCCGAAAAGCTGTGACTAGCCCAAGGTCACCCAGCTGGCGTGTGTGGAAGTGCACAAACTAATCTGATTTCCCCATTTAAGCCTCCATAGCTCAAGCGACAGAGCGGGGAATCAAACCTGGTACCTCCAGATTAGAATGCACCTGCTCTTAACCACTACGCCACTGCTGCACTGTTGTAGTGTCCTTTTTTTAGGATTGTCTATATGGCAACAGCTAAGTGAACAGGTTTTTTCCTGTGGTATGTCTAATCCCCAAGAATGGCTTACCTAGTGGATGCAGAATTTAATTTTGAATGATCCGTAACATGAGATCGCATCCTCTTTTCTACAGAGGCAGTGTACACAAATGATGTAAGGAAGTAAGGGAGCTAGCACTATGTTGTGGTTTAAATGCCAGACTTGGATCCTGGAGACCTAAGTTCCAATCCCCACTCTTCTGTGGAAGTTCACCAGGTGAAATGGAGCCAGTCACAATCTCTCAGCCTAACCTGCCTCACAGGATGGCTGTTGTAAGGTGAAAACAAAGGGAAGGAGAATGATGCTGTAAGTCACCTTGATTCTGCATTGGAGAGAAAACTAGGATGCAAATATTGAAATAGTTAACAAAGGTCTTTCCTCTGCTCTGATGTAGAGGCCTTTCTGTTCATGGGTTGAACTCTGCAGTACAAATATGTAATGCTAAAGAAGAGCTGCCTGTATGCTCTTAAAATTTTCCTCTGTCCAGAGTGTACAGGAATCCTGATTTCAGAGTTTCTGGTGGCACTGCAAATAAATCTAACAAGTATGGTGAAAACTTTATTTACAACTCTTCAGGTCGGTTGCACTTTGCACGCAAGTATGACACTTACACAAAAATTAGTTAGTGTTAAGAATGGTACCTCCTCTGTTCCTGTTAGTTTTGCTGTCACATTGAAAGTTCGTAGCATTTCAAAGCAGAGAATATAAAACAGTTGCTGCTAGACTGTGTACACATGGCAAGTTATCAAGGCCATGTTTGAAAGGCAGGGTGGATTACAAAGGCTGCGAATGTCATTTAAGGACCAGGTAACTAATTCTAGAAGTTTGTTAGATCAAACAACCTACTTAAATTACCACAATCAAGTTTAACAATATGCCACTGAGCAAGGCAGGATATATTAGGCCAGGAAAACCCATCAGAACAAATGGGGCTTAAGAAGCCAGATGTGAATGGGGACAGCAAGTGTGGTGTAGTGGTTAAGAGTGTTGGACTGGATGACCTGGGCTTGAATCCCTTTTTATTCCCTGAAAGCTCTCTCAGTGACTTTTGGACAGTCATACTCTTGTCAGCCTAATGTATCCATCCCGCAGGGTTGTTGTGGAGGAGAGGATAATGACGTAAGCTGCTTTGGTGGGTAAAGTTCAGAATTCGCAGCCAAAAGGGTACTGAGAGTCGAAGCTATGTCTGAAAGTTTGTTAATGATTTTGTTTTATCTTATCATCCACCCCTTTTTCTAGGATGACAAAGATTCCAGTAATCTCTTGCCAAACAATGGAGACCGAGGGCTGGGTCCCGGAATCGACAAGTTCAAGCCTGTGTTGCCGTGGCCTCACGTCGAAGGGGTGGAAGTAGACTTGGAATCAATCAGGCGAAGGAATAAGGCCAAAAATGAAGGAAATCCTCATGCTGGTGGCAATAACGATCAGCAAAACATCATGCAACGACAGTATCTCACATTCAAGCCACAGACATTTGTCTACCATGATCCCATATTGCGATCTGGAATTCTTGGTAACTTTGAACCCAAAGAACCTGAGCCCCATGGAGTTGTAGGTGGCCCTGGAGAGGAAGCCAAGCCATATGTTTTAGGACCAGAGTATAAAGAATCGGTTCAAGCCAGTATTAAAGAGTTTGGCTTTAACATGGTAGCAAGTGACATGATCTCGCTCGATCGAACTGTTAATGACTTGCGTGATGAAGAGTAAGTACCCTTCTGCCTTGGTAGCTTTTGGGGGGGGGGTTGCATTTTTAATAGGACGGAATGAGCAGCTCTCGTGCATATTTTATTTAACTCCTGGAGTGTAATTAAACTAATCCATTTTCATTCCTTTTTTTATTAAGGCTTATGCTTTATCTAATCTTTTTAAATTTTATTTCATTCCTTCCACATTCTAATAACAAACACAACTTTGTGCAGATTGTTTGTTCTGCTTCTACCTTCTTCAGATGTTTGTTGTGATAAATATTGTCCCTTTGTGTTACCAGATTCTTGGTATTCATTCTTTTGTTACTCTCATTTGTTTTTTTTTCCTACATTGCCTTTCTTCCAATGGAAACAGGAACCCCATTAATTCACTTTTACTTCTCTGTGTGTGCACTCCGCTCCAGGAAAATGTTTGTATTCCCAGGAGGATATGACTGACAGTGCTGTTTAGCATTCATGCATTATATAATACCTTGTTCATATTGATGCCATGGAGTGTTGCTTTAAACAGGAAAATAGGGGTATGCAGTTCAGTTATGGCTCAGCACTTCTTAAAAACCCCTTCCCCTTTCCATCAAGTCCACCATTAATCCTTCAATGAAATCTGTTACTGTTTTTCACCATCTTGGAGACAGCCATGAATGTCGAATGTAGATATAGATAATTTTGTCATTTTTAATGTTGTAATTTGTATCATGAAATATTGTAAGCCAGTCCAAACCTGAAAAGGGCTCTTATTAAATCTTATTAAAAAGGCAACTTATTACATCTAATTAAATTTAAAAAACACTTTATAGGAGAGATGGAAGTCCACTCAGTAATCCAACGGGGTTACTATCAGGAGAGAGTTTTTAGGATTGCAGTGTAGTTTTCCCATTGAAATCAATGGGATTTAAATGTGCTTCACTGTAGCCTGATCACATCCCAGTGCTTCAAACTTAATTTCCTTATTTAAGATGATATCCTTTCTGGCAAGGATTCGAACAATAAATAATACATTACAACTTTCTAAGCCTGACTCGCATTTAAGTTGAAGTTCTTTTTCTGCAGTGGGCAGCACAAAATGGTTATTGCCGCTCAAGACTTTTCAGTCTCTTGTCCCTTGATTTCTCGCTCTTGAAGACTACCATACAGCTCTTGTCACTTCCATAAGACACATTGCCAGGCTATAGTAACCACACCACTATCATCATCAATCGCTGCTGAGAATCAACTGTCTGTTTTTTCCAATATGCGAGCTGGGAACATAATCAGCCAGTTGCTAGCTTAACTTATGCTTCTGTTTTGCCTTTTGTTCTCTGACTTTTTGAATACAGGATGCAGTCTGTCTGAGTGAAATCAGTACAAAATAGCATAATGGTTTCATTTAATGCTCCTCTTTCACCCTCATTCTGTCATGCAAAAATATTGGGGTAAATATTGTATGGAGACTATGTTTTGTGTTTTGGTTATGAAATACAAGTTATTCCCTTTCTCTCTTGCTATCAGAAATCTTAAAAATTTAAGCTCTGTTCTTTTCTTCCTGCATAATACAACAATGCTTTGACCGACAGGAAACCAATCACTTACATTCATAATTTTCACAGAACCTTTGTTGTGTGTGGTTGACAGTACGATTTTTGTGCCTTGTATGTTTTATTTTTTTCTTGATTGTTTGAGGAATGTATATATTTTCTTAGTTGGCGTGTTTGACTGGGAAAATAACCTAGTATGCATCAGTAGTGGAGGCATCTATAAAACACCCAGCCGTGTGGTTAAGAAAAATTGTGCCCTTTTTTTAAGAGTGAACAGCAATTTCTGTTGATTTCTCCCCTACATGTTATTTTGTTTCTAAAGACCACTGGACTCTCAAGAACAATATAATAGGGGTCTGCAGTGGATGGGAGGAATCAACAGAAATCACTGCCCCATCCTAAGAATGGTTGGACACATGTTGTTAATTCTAAGTAAGGTGTCTGCAAGATGCATTTTCACAGGTAATATAATCTTGGCTTATTTCATATTGACGGACTGAATAAATAAGTCCCAGTCACCCTCCTCTGAATGAATTTTATTTATATACAATATTTGTATTCTGTCAAAGTCTGTTTTGTGGTTGGCAGGCTCAGCCATTTTCCGGAATGTATTTATTTATATGCATGTGAACACTTGCAGAGCAGGTGGTAAATTTTTATATATCATCTGTTATATATAATCAACGCTCTCTCTACCTGCTGAACTTGTAGCCAGATTCTAATAATAACTGCACATCTGGCGATAATAAGTAAGCAGAGACGTGGAAATTGATCTGTACATTGAATTTTTCAGTTATTTGCTATGTATGTTTTGTGGAGGTGCCATTACCCATTCCTACATAGAGCTGAGCTGTGGGGATTTGCATGTGTGAGTGGCATAGTGTTGAAATTGTGTGAAGCTATTTTTTGTAAAATAGATTCCTGGCCTTCCATGAAACAGTCTGACTTCTTTCATTATGAATGAAGGAGGGCTTATTTCCATTTCCTATAAAATGCATTTGTCCAGTGTCTGTGCTTCCAATTTTGCACTTACTCCCAAGGGGCTGCTGGCTCCACCAAAAACGTACCACACCAGCATGCCCTAACACTGGGGGACCCATTGGAGAGATGGCAGCCAATCATGGCCCTGACAAAACAGGGTTGGAGTACATCAGCCTGAAGGCACCTAACCAGCTCCAGGCTGCATGCCCAGTGGCATGTCCCAACTTGCTAGAGCCCAGACAGAGTTGAGTGAGATTCCTGTTGGTGGTTTAGTGGGCCAAGGAAATGCCTGGCTACCAGAGGAGTCATAGGGTAATGTTATCAATTTGTTTGGAGTAATGTTATCAGTGTTTCATTTAGACTGTATATTTGCTGTTCTCTAATGCAATGTTTTTGTTCTGTGTTTATCTCTCTCATGTTTCATGATAAATGGAAACTATCATATTTGGCTGTCAGAAAATCACTAGATAACTGTAGTATCTTGCATTGTGGGCAAAGATATCAACACTGCAAACTGTTGCTACAGTTGCTGTTGCTTTTCTCATATGAGTCTCCTATTGCTGTTCTTTTGGGGTGAAGCTTTTCCTATATATTTGCATTTACAGCTTTAGTGTAAGTCTGATACTTCATGATGATGAAGTCAGCAGCTTTAGCTTCAGTTTGGGAAGTCTGTGTTCCAGCTGAAATTCAAGGGGAAGGGAGCCCACTCAACTTAGGGAGGGAGGGGGGTGATTTGTATTGCATGACTTCTTAATCTTTGTGAGATGCCCTAATCCAGTGGTCGCCACATTTTTTAGGCCTATGGGTACCTTTGGAATTCAGACACAAGATAGTGAGCACAACCACAAAATGGGTTGCTGCAGAAGACAGAGCCAGCCACAAAATGTCAGGGAGTGAGTTTATGCATAACTGCTAGTAAGTCTTCAGTATTTCAAGATGCCTTGTAAAAGGAACATAATCTTTAGACGTATTTTGTTGCATACTCACAACTTAACCATCAGTAAGCAACAGGCCTTGTACTGCAGTGTGTATGCACTGAGCGAATGAGAGTCTCTCGTCTGGCAGTATCTGTCTTTATTTTTCAGGCATCTGACCTGGCTATTCCTTTATATGAGCTGGGCAAAAGCCACACGTTTTTTGTTCCAACAATGATGTATAATATATTTATGTATCAAATTGGTTTTTATTTATTTTGCTTTGTTGCTACACTTGTTGTTTATATTGGGGTTATAATTGATTTTAATAATGTAATATTTTATTCTTGTACACTGCCTTATTTTTTTTAGTTGACAGTACAGTATATAAATGCATTTAACCAAGGCTCCCGTTTGCATGGTGTTACTCAGGGAGATTGCAACCAAGAAATTAGAGGGGCTAGAAGAGATTCTTAAATGTAAGAATATGGCACTGGTAATCAAGATCAAGATAATTCATGCCATAATATTCCCCATTGCTTTTGCATGGGTGCGAAAATTGGACAGTGAGGAAAACTGACAGGAAGAAATTTGATTGAAATGGGACATTGAAGGAGAGTTTTATGAATAGCATGGACTTCCAAAAAGACAAATAACTGGGTTCTAGATCAAATTAAGCCTGAACTGTCCCTAAATGCTAAAATGACTCTAAAATGAGGCTGTCATGCTTTGGACACACAATGAGAAGACCAGAGTCACTGGAAAAGACAATAATGCTAGGAGAAGTTGAAGGCAGCGGGAAAAGAGGAAATCCCAACATGAGATGGATTGAAGGAGGTGGAGCCATGGCCCTCAGTTTACAAGATCTGAGCAAGGCTGTCAACAAGAAGGTTTGAAGGTCATTAATCCATAAGGTTGCCATAAGTCAAAACTGACTTGGTGGTACTTAACACAGACACACTCTCTGGTAGTGAGTCCCAGGACCTTTTTTGAGGGCTCTACTAAATCCTGGGGGAATTGATGAAAGTTGTTGCAACCTTATATATACAAACCAGTGCCTGCCTACCTCACTACGAATTTTCCTTTCTTTCTTGACAGAAAAAATACACAGTAATTAACCAGTAAATAACAAGCTGTTTCAGAATGAGTGATTAGGCTCTTGTTGTTCGAGTATTGTTCTAAACCTTCACTTTGTGTCTTAGCAGTACTAAAGATATGTCACTAGATGGCAGGGTGCATCTAACTTTACAACACAATGCTGTTTAAAATGTATCTTGCATTCCTGAAGTTTTCCTTTTCCCATTCAGAAATGCTGTTCTTTCCATTTAATTTAAATTAATATCCTACATGTACTTGAAAATCCTACATGTCAGCTCATAAGTGGCTCTCATAGGTAATGATCAGATCTTCTAATTTGTATACCTGACAGTTTTTTTTTTGTTTTGTTTTGCAAAGATGCTCAATAGTGATGAAGGGTAATGTTCGGCATCTTTTTGAAGCTTGGTCTACACGAGGGTTGATTATTCTGAACCCTTGTATATTTACATTAGGAGTAAGTGACAGAGAACTGTCCAGCCTGTAGAATACCATTGCTGGATTCTACAGATTTTGTTTTGGGTGGGTAGACAATTCTTTCCCTATAGTCAGCACAAAGTTCCATTTGAGAAAATAAATGTTACGCACCTGCTACCAATTGGGAAAGATGTAGCAAACATATAGCGGAGAAAGACAATGCCCCAAGGGAAACAGTCATATCATGTTTAATACAGCAGTGTTCAGTCTGAGACATGATTGAGCTTCTGACATCTAATTTGGCTTTTTTGTTCATATTTTTATATACAATACTCGGCATCTTACATGAAGGGCTGTATGGCCGTTTTCTAGCAGCATTCTCTCCTGACGTTTCGTCTGCATCTGTGGCTGGCATCTTCAGAGGATCATGCCACAGATGCAGGCGAAACGTCAGGAGAGAATGCTGCTAGAACACGGCCATACAGCCCAGAAACCACACAGCACCCAAGTGATTCCGGCCGTGAAAGCCTTCGACAATACATCTTACATGAAGTTTAACTACACGGGGCCAATAACACATGGAGCCTTTTCTTATTTCTATTTTAGTGAGCTGTATAAAATAGGATGGAAAATAGACATAGGTGGATTGCTTGTATTAGTTTAGAGAGCCACTGGATGTCACTGTTTCTCTACATAACTAAAGTTGGAGAGAGAATTTTTATCTAGTGTCTAAGTCACGCTGTTTGATAATGTAACCTGAGACATCAGTAGGTGATAGCAGTCAGTATGGGGAACTGGTATATCCCCCCCTTTCTCTCCTATAGGAGACTCAAAGGGGCTTACAATCTCCTTTCTCTCCCCCCTCACAACAAACACCCTGTGAGGTGGGTGAGGCTGAGAGAGCTCTGAAGAACTGTGACTAGCCCAAGGTCACCCTGCTGGCATGTGTGGGAGTACACAAGCTAATCTGAATTCCCCATTTAAGCCTCCACACCTCAAGTAACAGAGCTGGGAATCAAACCCGGTTCCTCCAGATTAGAATTCACCTGCTCTTAACCTACGCCTCTGCTGCTCAGGAGGCTGGCAGTTAATGGGATGCGTGTCCCCAGAGTTATCCAGATTGCCCTGCTCAGACATAGGGGAAGAGCAATCAACCCCCAGGCAGCTCAGGAGGCAAAAGAGACACAGGCTCTCTCCTGACCCCCGTTATAGATCAGATGAAGATGCCTCCAATGAGGAAGCCTTCTGCAAAACTAAAATTCCCCCCAGCAAAAAGGCACTCAAAAAACAGGTGCTATTTTCCAAGCCTCTCAATCAAGATTGGAACAATCCACGATAGTGTAGAGCTCCCTCTGAGATAAAGAAGAGGGGGAAAGATCTGGCAGCCAGGCGCCACGAGGGAGTCAGAGTTCAGTGATGTCTTCTCCAGGCTTTTTCAACAAGAACATTTCTGTAGACTGCTGAAAAAAGTAGTTGCAATCCTCAAGTATCAAACTGAGAAAACTGAATAAAGCACTTCTAAGTTCCCAAAACTGAACTCAGGAGACTTTAAAACTGCCGCAAATTCCACTCAAGAATGCTCTTTCCCTGAAATCTTTGAAAAAATAATAAAAGCAGAATGGGCTTACCCTGGCAGCAACATTTCAGCAGGGGCCATACCCAAAAGTTTTTACAACCTATTAGCAGAAACCATGGAGGATCGAAAGGTCCCCCTAGAGGACATTTCTGTAGTAGCTCTGCATTCAGGTGTAGTTCTATCCAAAGATGGGGAAAATGCCTTTAAAGAACAAGTAGACAAGAAAAGCAATATGGCTTAAAAACAAACAAACCATGAACCCATATGCTTAGCTATCAGGTCCTCAGCTATCCTGTCAAATTTCACCAGACCAATAGTCCCCTGGGGTGACAATATGCTAAATGAACCAGACATAAATAGTCCTTCTATCTTACAGAATAACTTTATTGAAGAGAGTCACAAACTGCTTTATTGAAGAGAGTCACAAACTGCTTCACCCTGTGCTCTTTTAGCACATGCATCTTAATTCTCACCATCTGAAAACTTAGAAGAATAGAAGATTAAATTGGAAAACAAACTTGTATTAAAACAAAAGGAAGTAGTATTTGGAAAAATCACTGCATTCACTGTAAGAGTACTAATATTTTTGGATATCAGCTTCTGTAACACTTAAAACACTGAGCTCTTGTTAATAATTCTCATTAAACACATTATAGATTATTCCCAAAATTATTCACCCTCAAACAATAATCATATCCTTGAAAATTTACAATATACATAGAAATGCTGTCTGTTTTGTTTGGGGAAAAACATTTCAAAGGGGCCTGAAATTCAAGAAACCGTAGTCTACTATGCATTTACATTTCTATTCCAATGTCGTATTTTCCAGATTCTGCTCAGAAGACAGAAGTCACCTTAAGCCTGATTTGTGTTGGGTGACAGCAAGGCATAAAATTAATAAAATAAAATATGCGTATTCCAGAAGCTGTTGATGAAAATTTTGTTGGTTTTTCTAAAAATCGAAAAATTCAAAATAGTAGATTTTCTATAGCAATAATTGTTAGAACATGTGTAAATGTTTAGATGAGCAAAATCTAAATGACAGTTGTACCCTCCTCCAAACTGGTGCCGTGTGCAGTATTGGTGCTGAGTGCACAGAGTGTGCCGTGTGCAAACCTGATAAGGCAAGAGTAACTGATTGGCACCAGACATTATTTATTATTTATTTGATTTGGTATACCGCCCCATCCCCAAAGGGCTCTACATGTATATAGTTAGCACAGACAACAGAGAGAGGTGTGCCTGAAAACACCTGTGGTCTGGCGAAGCACTTTGTTAGTTGATAGCAATAAATAGAACTGCTCTGGTGACTGTGTGTCTGTCAGTTCTTTCTACATTGCATCCTACAAGGTGGTCTACTCTGAGTAACCACTGCTTCAAGAATAATATACTAGATAAATCAGACAAAACTATTGTCAGTAGCTGTGGTGTGTTGTTTTAGAAATAGAACTAATAATCCAAGTTACTAGATCTACATGGTTTTGTTCACTATAGATGGTTTTGAAAATATTCACCTTTTGCACCAGATAATATGTGAAAAACACTGAAGTATAACATAGTTATCTTTTTGCAGGTGCAAGTTCTGGCATTATGATGAAAACCTACTCACCTCCAGTGTTATCATTGTCTTCCATAACGAGGGATGGTCCACACTCATGAGGACAGTTCACAGTGTCATTAAAAGAACACCAAGGAAGTATTTAGCTGAAATTGTTCTGATTGATGATTTCAGCAATAAAGGTAATATGTAACATAAATAATTGAGTTTGTAGCACATTTTTCATACAAATGTATTAGTGTGATGGGTTAATATTTTGAAAATGAATAAATTGACACACCTCGCTGTATTAAAAATCATTAATTTTCCTAGGAAATTATTTGAAAAAGTGCTCAGTGATTATTAAATGAAGAAAAATAAAGTGCTGAAGGATTTGACAAATGTCTGACTCTAACTTCCTTTGAACTGAGATTTCTTGCCATATTAGACTGCTATTCCTTTCCAAATAGTAATGATGACTTTGTAGGCTTGAGATTTCATACCTAATCAAGACTACTGTTATTCAGAGAAAGCACAGAAGTTCCGTTGCAACCCCATTTGAGAAGTAATTGAATCACAGTAGCTTTCATGGCCAAAAACCTATTCACACAGTGCTTTCCTACATTCAAGTCAGGCATAGGGTACAAAATTAGAAGTGTACCTCTGCATCCATAGATCTTTCATCAGTCAATCTTGCATTTTCATTGCCTCAGACTTTCATAGTCCAACTTTTTATCGTAAGAGCATGAGCTGAGGTCCTCAAATTTGAATGTTAGAAGAGGGACTGAGCATTTACTACAGAAAGGCAATTTTTGTTATATTTTCATACTCAAGTTTTAAAGGTATGTGGAGGAAGTGTCTGGAAAGTGACTGAAGGCTTGTTCCTTTTTATTGCCAAAAAGGTCAGTTGTAAGCATGAGACCTGTGTCTCTCCAGTCACATTTTCAGATCTGGCCTTAAAGACATACATCTTTTGTATTTCTCAGGATGGCTTTTAGAAATGCAAGTGATGTGGAAGTGTCTGTTAAGTTAGCTTGCAGTTGTCATTGTCCAATAAATCCAACAGTGGTTAAGATCCTCGGCGTCTGCAACATCTCCATATTTAGTCAGTGATATTTATTGTATTGCAAGCACAAAGTGATATAATTTATAACATATATTTTTATTATTTGATAGCACACTTAAAAGAGAGACTAGAGGATTATATTAAGCAGTGGAATGGCCTTGTTAAGATTTTTCGAAATGAACGGAGAGAAGGTTTAATTCAAGCTAGAAGCATTGGAGCCCAGAAGGCTAAACTTGGACAGGTAGAAAATGTTTGCTAAATAAAACACTTGTCTTTCTGTGGTCTGAATTTTGCTATGAACTTGATCTTAAAGCCATTGATTATTTCAATAACTGTTCTTTACATTGCACAATGGTACATAGCAAGGGGTCCCCAATGTAGTGCCCATGAAATCCATTGTGCCCGCTGACATATTTGCTGATGTCTGCCAAGCAGAGGCATAGCTGGGCCAGAGTGCGCCCAGCGCACTCTGGCTTTTTGGCGCCTCCCCCCCACTTTAGGAAACAGAGCAGGCTGGAGGCCTGTTCTGGTGGGAACTACATTTCCCAGGGTCTCCTGGGAAATGTAGTTCCCACAGAGGCAGGCCTGTTCTTCAGCCTGCTCGGTTTCCTAAAGTAAGTGTGTGTGTGTGGGGGGGTGCTGTGGGGGGGAAATCATGCCCCCCCACGGTGCCCCCCCACACTTACTTTAGGAAACCGTGCAGGCTGGAGAACAGGCCTTCCTGTTCTGGTGGGAACTACATTTCCCAGGGTCTCCTGGGAAATGTAGTTCCCACACAGGCAGGCCTGTTCTCCAGCCTGCTTGGTTTCCTAAAGTAAGTGTGGGGAGGGAGTGCTGTGGGGGGGCGGGTGTGATTGGTGCATGGCGCAACCCCTATCCCCTGGTGGCTTCGCCACTGCTGCCAAGTGTTTTTTTAAGGGACAGGATCCTCAGGGTGGGTGTGTGTGTGCGCGCGCAAAGCAGGCTTCTGATGGGCTGTGAAGATTTTAAATTGCTTAAATAACAGCTGCTGCCATAGTTTATGGATCTTCACTCAGTTACTGCATGAGTTCATTTTAAAAGTTATCCTATTAAATTAAAATTCTGCCTGAAATGTTGAACAGTCACTATTAGAATTATGTATAATCTCATCCCCAGGCATTTGTGGTTCTCACCAACTTCTGTGGCGGCCATTTTAGGGTTGCACCCACCATCCTGTGTCAGAATTACAAAGGTGCCCACTGGTTTGAAAAGGTTGGGAACTCTGGTATAGAGTTTATATAAAGAAAGTGATAAACTGATTCCAACATAAAATGAAAAATACTCGAGTAGATCAATTTGTGTTCTGTAAGGAAATCTTGAGTTGAAATATCCTTTCCTCTTTGTTTTATAGGTTTTGATTTACCTTGATGCCCACTGTGAGGTGGCAGTAAACTGGTATGCACCACTAATAGCTCCTATATCTAGAGACAGGTAATAGTATTATTGTGAGCTTCCAGGTCTCCTTTTTATTGTCTATATGCTAAATATTGATATTGGGAAAGGTAAAGTGTTTAGCTTCACATCAGACCTAAAAAAAGAAATGGCACAAATTAAGGTTTTTTTCCCTGTCTAAAAAGATAGTCATTTCTTCCCTTTCACCTTCCCACAGGAGTCAACAACCATGTTGCTCTTAGTTGTACAAAAATATATTTGGGGGGGAAAAGAAACTTGTGGCTTCTATCATTCTTTTTGACAATGTTTTGTCAGGGGAAAAAGGAAGAGATTGAATGGTTTGTTGCTATTTCTGCTTTTGCCATGGATTTATACTTTTAATAATTTAAATTTGTTGGGTTCTTACCTTACTGCTCCCCTTCCTTTTGTAAGAAAAGCAGCACATTTGTTGTAGTGTATTGCTCTAGTTAGAATAAAGTACAAAAGGTAGCAGCTGACTGATTGGATTAGACAGTTGAAACTTGTCTCTTCCCCTCCCATGAATGTTTCAGAACGACATGCACTGTGCCTCTAATAGATTACATAGATGGGAATGACTATTCCATTGAACCACAGCAAGGTGGGGATGAAGATGGCTTTGCCAGAGGGGCCTGGGACTGGAGCTTGCTGTGGAAACGCATCCCATTAAGCCACAAGGAAAAGGCAAAAAGAAAATATAAAACTGAGCCATATCGGTAAAGAATGTTGTTTTCCTCCTGTTGTTTTTAGAACTCATGTTTATCTAAATCCTTTCATTTTTCCCCCCTTTCTTTTCCATGAACCATGGTTCGTTTAAATGTGTCATGTACCTGCTCTCATCTTCACCGCCACCATAATCCTGCAGAACCACATGCACTGTGCCGCTTATAGATGTCATAGATGGCAACACTTATCAGATTGTACCCCAAGGGGGTGGTGACGAAGATGGGTTTGCTAGAGGAGCATGGGATTGGAGTATGCTCTGGAAGAGGGTGCCCTTGACCAAACGTGAGAAGGCATTGAGAAAGACAAAATCTGAGCCGTATCGGTAATCACTAAACCACTTACCAATTTCTCCTTTTCTTAAGGATGTACCTGAACTATTAAATACTTGCATGGACTCTGCAGATTTTTAAGCCAATTCTATTGGATGCGGACGCTCATCATTCGTTCTACTAATACATACGCCAGCTCTTCTAATGTAGCTTCACTAACTTCTTTTGTTCCTCTCTGCCACATGCTGTAGCATTCTAAGTAAACTGTAGGATGAATGTTCATGTTAAACCTTTCTGCCTTTTGGAATAGCTGCAGAAGTTGCTTAGTGTGCTTTTTATGAATCACATACTCACAACAGTGCTGTAATATGCAGAGTTGCTCAGATCTAAGCCCACTGATTCCCATGCATGCCTACAGCTCTTGCTAACTGGAGTAGTGAGTTAAAGAGGGTATTGCTTAGCTGAATTGACAATTGAAAATAGGATAGTTGGAGATGTACTGAAAATAATTATATATTACCTGAACGCTGCCACCAGTTCTATTTGGGAAATATTCTTTTTTTCAGTTTTTCCCTGTCCATTTTCTTTGGTTCATTAATGATATGTGTTTTTTAACAAAATATATTTGTCTAGAAAATCCTGAATTTTTTCCTCATTCTCCCACTCCCTAAACTAGTGAAGCAGTGGTTCTGCTTTGACTAACTAACCTTGCAACCAGAAGTACTTTAACTTAAATGTTGTATTATTTGAATGTCAATTTCTGAGAGTCTAGATATTTGTTGACCCTACTTTTTGGTGTGTTCGCTAACATTTCCAAAATATTCCCAAGAAATTATTATGCTTTGGACAGTTTTAGACACTGAAAATAAAAATGCTGTCCCCGTTACAGAATTAAATGTCTTGTTAGGATTCTGGCACAACTATAAAACAACTGCTAACAAGGAAAAAACAGCAATGCATACTTAGCAATACATGTTCTGCATGCTGAAATCGGACTTTCCACAAATCATCTTCTACTTCTTCAAGCACAATTCCTGCTTCTCATGATTTTGGAGAAAGAACATAAAAATGTGTTAATACTGACCAGTATACTTCCACCTAAATTTAACCAAACATGCTGAGTGCTGCAAGAACCAGAAATGCTTGAGTCTTGCGATAAAACATGGAATTGCATAATATAAATTATTTTAAAAGAAATTATATTTCTAGTAAACATTACAATCCATGATGAATTTAAACTTTCCCAACTCTCTTCATGGGGTTGTATCTAAGGCCCCTTCTGCACATGCAAAATAATGCGTTTTCAAACCACTTTCACAACTGTTTGCAAGTAGATTTTGCTATTCCGCACAGCTTCAAAGAGCACTAAAAGCAGTTTGAAAGTGCATTATTCTGCATGTGCGGAATGAGCCCAAGTTTGAAAAGGTACATGTATAATAGAAGTGTTCTAAGAGGCTGCTTTTAATAAAAGCCTGGAATAGCATATTATGTGCTAATGTTTTGTAGCTGTCTTCACTGACTCCTCCATAAAGACACACAGGCACACCTCTCAATGATTTAGAACTCTAGGGGAGATGTACAAACTTATTCAAACGACAAACTTAGTTTCTGGTTTCATGGAAAGAGTTTGATGTGAAAATGTTCAAGTTGACTTTACACATCACAAGTATAGTTGAAACTCCAAGAGCTGAAATGCTCAAATGGCCTTTGGAATGAATTCTTGAAAAGGAAAAAGTGTATCTAGTCCTATCCATCCAGCTGCCACCACAAAAGTGGCTTCCTGGTGGTTTGGGGAAATGAAAAAGTCCCTACACTGCTGAGAAGCCTCAATGGGCCGCACTGGACTTACACCATCCAGAAGGCTGGCTTACGTGCAGTCCATGGCCCACCGGCAGAATGCTGACAAAGGCCAGGAGGGAACCGACTAATACCAACTCCTCCCTGCCCCCCCCCCCATGTCAGTGGTGCTGAGACACTGATGCGGCATCCAGCATTGCGTTCCAGTGCTGGGGAGTGGTGGCATGCTGGCAAGATCACCCCTCCGCCGGGGGATAAGTGCCTCAGGGAGGGCAAATTGCTGGCATAGCCAGCGTGCAGAGCAGATTCCCCCCTCCCCTTTGGATTGGGCTGTATTTGTCTTTTTAATTGATTCCTTTTAACCAAGTATACTTATTTAAAAGTATTCCTAGCATAGTCATATAGCAGAGGAGTTATCTAAGGCTGTTTATGCACACCTACCTGCTGTACTTGGTACGCCTGGTATTTTCTAGTTGCAGAATACCTAAAAATGATGCCAATTGCTAAACAATAGCGGGAGTAAAACAAACTTTGAAATTGACAAAGGGCAGGATCTGAGAAGCCTGGCTTACTTTTAGGCCTGTTAAATAGGTATGAGGACTGGAGCTTGAATGTGGAGATAAAACATGTAATTGCATCCTGGACATGCATTCCAACTTTAATTCCATCTTCTAGGTAGATGTTGAATTGCATTTTGCTATATATATTTCCAGGTCCCCTTGAACATGTATACACAAGTTTAGCTACGATTCATCCTTGAAAGGCACAATATTGCCACGAACCCACCAACTTCCAGTCCATTATCTCAGTATTCAGCAGAATTATCACATTAATGACCCGCAGAATAGCCAAGTTCAGGAGACCTTGATTCATGCAACCAAATACTATGTTCTCATTTAGATTTCTGCTATTATGATCTGAGCACACAGTTGCACTCATTCAACCACATATGTAGGTAGATGCTAATGTATGTAGAGGGAGAGCAGAAACCCTTTCTCCTCCTATATGCATATGTTGTGTGAAGAAGGCTATTTATGGGCCTAATATGAAAACATTTCTTCACAACCATAATGGTAACAAGCGTGATATGACTATCTTTTAAAGGAAAATTGCTTTGTACAACGTTGCTGAACTAAAAATAAAATACCTTTACAATACCTTAGGGCCAAACATTAAGTGACACTCAAGCTTTGGGATTGTTTCCTGTAAAAGCTTTTGTATTTTTAATGCCGAGCAGCCTTGAAAACTGCAGTGGAGAAGGAAATGATCAGCTAGTGAGGGAGTGTCTCTAAAAATCTTAGCTTGTGTGGGAACAAATGAGTGGATGCCATATCTTTTTCACCGTGGGCGACATTAAAGGCTAAGCAGACCCTCTGCCTATTCCTCTTTGTTTTCTAAATCGCAGCCTCCAATTCTGCTTTGTCTAAAAACATAAAGGGAAAAGAGTTGTGCAGTTGACCATCATGTGTCTTTTCCTTTGATAGCTACTATTTCAAAACTGTGATAATCATAGCCTACTGCCAGAACTTCTGATTCAACCTTTTTTAGCCAACAACAAAGCTTTATAATTTCTTTCCAATCTAAGACAATGTCTAGTTGCTTTATATATTTTTAAAGATGTATATGCCTCTACATGTAGGCACTTCTGTTTCACAGCCATGCCTTATGAACTATGTTTTCTTTCTCCTAGATCCCCTGCAATGGCTGGTGGATTATTTGCCATTGAACGTGATTATTTTTTTGAACTAGGTCTCTACGACCCAGGTCTACAAATCTGGGGTGGTGAAAACTTTGAAATATCATACAAGGTCAGCAATGCTACCTAATTAAAAATAAGTGTCTTCGTTCCTTCCTAAATAATGAATGAAACTTTAATTCTTCAATACTTTCAACCTAAATCTACTTTTAACCCAGTTCTTCATTGGTCCAGTGACTGGAGCACAGTCATCTCAACTATAGTCCCATTCCTGTGTAGTGTTATACAGACAAGTATTTTTGGGGGGGGATTGGCTCCCTTTTTCTTTGTGCTCCATATTGTATTTTTTACTTGCCTTCAATTGTTATCTGCTCCCTTGTGTTGGATCCAGACTAATGTTTCCCGGGGTACAAGCACAGTCCCCCCCACCCCACAAACACACACAGTGGCCTGAAATGACCCCAAATCATGATCCTGGAGAAATAGGAAGTGTTAATCTGGACCCAAGCGCTTATATTCTTCTCTGAGAAATCATAGAAAATGCCACTTTTTCATTTCTGCTCTGAACTTAAGGCCTTTGCATAGTAAAGAACACTAAATGTTCTACCTGTTTTGCAGTGCAATTGTGAATTAGATAATTGAAAAATAAACTGTTGATTTATAAGTTCAACCATAGTTGCATTCTACCATGCGATGATGAAATAATATAATAATACATATTGGCAATCTTGGGTCTGTGCTCATTTTGATAAACTCTGGAATGTCCCAAGGTAAATATTTTGTTTAACTGTTTGTGATAAAGAAAACAGGTTTGAGGCTGAGACTAAATCTGAGTTTATTTCAAGTTAAAAGGTTCACACAACACACTCAAAAATGTAGAAAGTTGCAGTTAAAATTACTCAATGTGCACAAATGAATAGTTATTTAATATTTCAATGTATACCTTAATGGATACACTAACATGATCTGTTAGATTGTTTCCCTCTTCAGTTACTTTTGTATCCTTTCAATTTTATAAGAACGTTAAATGAAAGAGGTTTCTATAATGCTGCATGCTGACATTACCAGAAATTGGCTGAAATTCAGTTGTTTCAGTCTTGACTACTTATTAATGCTATGCGCTAATTATTGGACATTTTATCCTCACAAATAAGATGTAAGAGCATTGAATGTGATACCATGGGACCATGTTATGCTGAAAGACTTGAGAAGTAGTTGCTAACACCCGCTTTCAATGTCAATAGCTTGTTACTTACCACTGTCTTTTGATATTCTAAACTCTGTGAATGTTTAATCTACTTTTTGTTTTAATTTACAGATTTGGCAGTGTGGAGGGAAGCTGCTGTTTGTTCCTTGTTCTCGTGTTGGACACATTTATCGTCTCCAGGGATGGCAAGGGAATCCACCTCCAGCGTATGTTGGATCATCGCCCACTCTAAAAGTGAGACCTGTGTCATTAAAACACCATTCTCTTCAATGGCTAAATTAAAAGTATCAGGTTGTGATCCTATACACACTTACTCAGCAATAAAGCCTATTGAACTCAGTAGGTCTTACTTCCAAGTAAGTGTTCATAGGATTATGTCTGTACATGGATTAAAATATACAGCTCTCTTTCTTTCATGTTAATGATGAGTATTTATCAAAGGATCTTGTCTAGTAAATACTGTCAATGAATCCAAAAATTAAACTGATTCTGCTCACTTGGTGTGTGTCACACAGTTATTCTGTCTTATTTAATGCATTTTATAATACCATAGTATTTTAAATTTAAAATGCCAGAATGGTGATGACGTATAACTCTTGAAAAATTTTCATTTAACTTTCTGGGGTTAACTATCCTAGAATAACTAAATTCTCCTCCTGAAGTACACTCCCAAAATGAAATGGGGATACATAAAGTAATTAATGTAAAATGTGTTTGTTTTTTGCTAATATGGTACATTAGAATTCTGCTCTGTTTTTTACAGAACTATGTCAGAGTTGTAGAGGTCTGGTGGGATGAATACAAAGATTACTTCTATGCTAGTCGTCCTGAGACGAAAGCACTAGCTTTTGGCGATATATCTGAACTGAAGAAATTTCGTGAAGATCATCAGTGCAAAGGTTTTAAATGGTTCATGGAAGAAATAGCTTATGATATCACATCACACTATCCTTTACCACCAAAAAATGTGGAGTGGGGTGAGGTAAGTCCTCAAATCAGTTCAGGTTACCTATAGGAATTAGGGCTAAAATAAACAGTATGCTTATCCATGACCGGGGGCGGGGGCGGGGGCGGGGGGGGGGGGTCCCCAACCCGACTCACTTTCTATGTAGTCACATGGTTGCTGTGGGAAACTTACTTGCCCAAGTGCTTGATTTGGATTGAGACTGCAGTGCCATTTCTGTTCAGGAAAACTGAAAGAGGAGACCTCGCCTGATGCCATAGTCCCATTCTGAATTGGGCCCTGAGCCTTTTGGGTCATTTGGCTGTAGGGAAAGTGGCTGTAGGGAAAGTGAGTCAGTTCAGAGGAGCCATGACACCGCCGCCTCTGGCCAAATGTATCATGCAGTTTGATCCTTAGAAGTCTAGCTAGCATCTGTATGTAATGTAACTCATTGATTTAAAGCTTCAGATCTGTGAGGCATTTTTGCAGATGGTTATGATTATTATCTCAACACGAAGTTCCTGTACTGCTGTCAGATTTATTTGTTTTGCGAGAATTGAGCTTCATAAAGTGCTTGAGCTATTGTTGCTGTTCATTTGTGTGAATATCAAAGACAGATACAAGCACACTAGCAGTGCAGAAAGTTGTAAAAACGTTGCTTCACATCTTTTTCAATCTCTTAGTTTTGTATGGACTTAAAGAGGATAAAATACTCCTTGTTGAACATATGACTGATGAACACTTCTCAGGAATGAATAGACTTATTTTTGTGTTCATAACTTATCCTTGAAGGCTTTTGGAGACAAAAATGAAGCATTTTTAGTTGTTCATTTTGTTGACTGCTTGTGGAGAGATATGGCGCTATAATCAGATATCTCCTGTCTACCTTTCCAGCTCATCAGCTTGGGAATTATGTGCTTACCATTTCACTATTTATTAATATATGACAAAGGTGAACAAATGTACACTAGAAACATATCATTCTGAATTAGGCTAGCCTGTTTTGTTCACACAAGTAGCTTGAACACATGGAAGAAACAAAGGGCTACAAGGGATCTTCAGCAATGCTGCAAGATACCAGTACAAGCTGGAAACACACTTTGAGAGTCTGGTCAGAGTGAAAACAGAAATAAGAAAAACACCACAAGCAGCTTTTCCTTTAGCAAACTCATTTAGCAAACTCAGGTAGTCAGTACTAAACTCCAGAAGATCTGTTAAAAGAAAACATGTATTCCAAGCACTCTTGCAATGTGTATCATACTCTGCTCAAAAGGATAGTGAAGTAGAGCAAGGGCTAAATCCAGAGGCGTAGCTGGGCCAAACTGCGTCCGGTGCGCATACTAATTTTACCCCCCCATTCCCCCCCCCGCAGCGCCCCCGCTTCCCCCCTTCCCACATTTACCTTAGTTCCTTTCCTTTTTCATAACTTTTTCAGGCTGCAAAAGTCCTGTTCTCAGTAAAAATGACCTGATGGGAACTATACTTCTCAGGAGACCTTGTGAGCCCCAAGATCTCCTGGGAACTGTAGTTCCTCAGGCCATTTTTAATGCAAACAGGCCTTTTGCAGCCTGAAAAAGTTCTGGAAAAGGATAGGAACTAAGGTAAGTGTGGAAAGGAGGGTTGGGGGGGCGCCGCAGGGGGCGCACTGCAGGGGGGGGGCGGGGAAAGGTGGAGGGGCCTGGGGGCAATTTTGTGTGCGCCCCCCCTATCCCCTTGTAGCTTCGCGACTGGCTAAATCTACCTATTTCTTTAGGTCAGGGAAGGTAAAATTCCCAAATCAGGCTCTAGGCATCCTAACAACCTTAAGGTTACAAAAAAAAGTAACCTTAAGGGTAAGAAAGGCAAACAAGCATTGCTTATGTCAGAATAGGACTCTTCTGTGGCAGCAAATGTTGAAGCAGATTCTGGCCTCAGTTGTAAACAGCTTGCTTCAAAAACAAAAGATCCCCCCCCCCCCCCCGCGCCCTGTGCTGAAAGAAGAGAGTGGGTTAGGCATTTTACATGATCGGCCAAAGAGAAGGAAGAGGATGATTCAGGGACCTCTTGGGAATATTTCTGAATAAAGAAACGGAGGAAAGGTCTCCAGGTAGAGAGGAGGTAATTCTTGGAGCAGCCTTGGCAGACAATTCAAGCATTTCAGATTACATGATAGGGGCAGTTTGACCTGTTTGTGGGATATGCTGATGTGGCTGTTCTTCTTTCTCTGTCAGAGAAAGCTGGCTCACAATATTAAAAGGACACTGATTGTCTGATTAATGGTCTGATACTGGCTGAGGCTCAGCTTCTTTCTGGAATGGCTATTTGGGATGAGATTAGATGGGGCAGTGGCATATTTGCCAAGGCCAAGGGGTGCCCCTTGCCCCCAGTGCGCCACTCTTCTGGTCACATGGGGATGCAAAATCGTCCCTCCATGTGACCAGGAAGACAGCAGTGGGGGTG
Source organism: Sphaerodactylus townsendi (assembly GCF_021028975.2). Taxonomy (NCBI): domain Eukaryota; kingdom Metazoa; phylum Chordata; class Lepidosauria; order Squamata; family Sphaerodactylidae; genus Sphaerodactylus; species Sphaerodactylus townsendi. The sequence continues at coordinate 36,993,831 of NC_059434.1, read as the reverse complement.
GAGCCAGACGCCCTTGACCCTGCCCATGTCGATGACAAATGGGCGGGGTCAAGGGCACTCAAAGACGACGAGGCATCAGGACTTCCTGCTGCAGTTGTCTCCGAGCACCCTCAACCCCATCCATGTCATCATCAACATGGGCAGGGTAGAGGAGGCCCCCTTCCGTGCCCCCTCCCCCACTGCCGGAAGGGCTCCCAGCAGCCAGCAGTCCCTTCTGCCCTCCCCTCCGGGCAGGCCAGAAGAGACTGCAATCCCCAGCCATGGAGAGCTGCTTTTATAAGCGCTGAGGCTGAGGGTGGGGCTTGGGGAGGCGTGGTCACGCCCCCAGAGATGGGTAGGGGTGTGGCCCCGTCCCTGAGCCCCCCGGCCTCAGTGCTTATAAAAGTAGCTCTCTGAGGTCGGGGACCGCAGTCTCTTCTGGCCTTCCCAGAGGGGAGGGCATCAGGGACTGCCCGCTGCTGGCTGGGTGCGGTGTGGGCAGGGTGGCAGCGAGGGGGCAGAGCCCCGCCCCCAAGGGGCACCCAGAGAAATTTGTCTCCAGGCACCATTTACCCCCAGCATGCCTCTGGGCGGGGGCCTATTTCTTCTGTCAATTTCCAGTCTTTTGATGTGATAATGGCCAAAATCTGGCCTGTAAAACTATAAAAAGGAAACTGGTTCCATGTCAAGATGGAGGGAGATAGAAAGAAAACCCCAAACCGAGGCATGGTGGCAACAGGACCAGAGAATTGTAGGTCTCAAAGCATCTTTGAATCATGTAGCTAACTTTCCTGCACTGGGAAAGGGGCCTCCATGCTCAGATGCCATGAATGCTATAATTCAAGATGCAGATGCTATAATTCAAGATGCAGAGTATCAAAATCAGACAGCTGGAGCCAGTAAAAATCTCTATGGTTGCAGGCTAAGGGTCAGGGGACATAAAACAACGAATACATTTAGAAAACATGTTTCTTCAAACAGGTGAGCCAAGATACCCAAATGGCTGTTATTTGATCTGTCCTAAATGAGGAATTATATTTCCTTGAACAATACTATTAAATAGCTATTTCCTTGCCAGAAATTTCTTGCACAATATTTCCTAGAATTCATGTATTGAAGAAATTAGCTGATCACAAGATGTATCTGAGCTACCTGTTAGAAGCAGGCCTCTTCCAGTCTCTAAAGTAATGTTTGCATCTGTGTATTGCCCAGAACTTACAAAGCACCCAATTCTGTTTTTTTAACTATGAAAAAGGGGTGGAATGTGGCTGAGAGACTTCCCATGCAATCCTACGGAGAGTTATAACCTTTATCAAGCCCATTGACTTCTGTGGGTGCAGTTCCTATTTTGAACTGCACTATCATGTCGGAGAAAGTTCTAACAATGCCAACAAACAGCTACAGTTGTACCATTGCCTCCACAAATAATATATGTGCGTATTTGCCAGACTGGTTTTGAGTTTCCAAACCTTCACCCAAACGTTCTTGTTGTTGCAAATGTACAGCTTCTGCTGATCACAACACTCCCCCTTAGAATATCATAGTGTGATGTGCAAGAAATAAGCCAGCAGAAGTCTTCAGTTAAAACTTGAGTGGTCCTGAAGGAATCTAATTTTGGTGCTGAGGAGGTAGGAGCTCAAAGGGCTTCAGGAGCCACGATTCATGATTCATCCATCAATCTTCACATTTGATGGAAACCAAAGAAATCAATAAGCGCTGAAGCACACCAAGCAGGAAAGGCCTAGTTTACGGAACAGGAACAGAAAGATTTGAATTTTCACCATAGGCAAGAAGCACAAGTGCATATGTAGCTAGCAAATTCTACAGTAAATCTAACAGGTACAGTCAAGTCCATTGAACGATTCAACGATGCATGTAATTGTCCTCTTAACAATTGTCAAATATACACAGTAAATAACATTAAAGAGAAGCAATCTTACAAAAAAAAAGGGGGGGGGGCAGGGAATTACCCTTTCTATGTGATTGCTGCTTTTTCAGTGCATGTAGAAAAACGCCTGCCTAGAGTAGATGACTCACTTTGTATAATCCCCCTTTTCTCTCCTGTACTGTAGTGATTGTATATCATGCAGTGCCTTCCATTAAAAAAATAATTTTGGGTAGGGTAATTGTGCTACAGCTTGTTTGAAAATCTCTCTTTAAGCCTTATTGTTATTTTGCTTTTATTTCTTTGCGCAAAGAGGGAACAAACTTAACTCTACAAAACTAGAATTTAGTAGCTAGAAGTTGTAATATAATATAAGCTATGTATATTTATATTCCAGATTAGAGGCTATGAAACTGGTTACTGCATAGATAGCATGGGGCACACCAATGGAGGCTTTGTAGAGCTTGGACCATGCCATAGAATGGGAGGAAATCAAGTAAGTCAATTTTGTATAAGATGCTTTGAATTAGGTGATGCCCAAATTCTGTTTTAAAATATTCATCCACACCCACCCCCTTTCTATTTAGAATAAATATTCTCTCAGATCTAACTTTTGTCCTCAGTTGATATATTCCCCACCAAATTGATAGTGTGTTATTGCTGATGGTTAATTTTAAATTTAACAAGTCAGTGGCAGAAACTGGTCAGTTGGCAGTGAAATTAGAACCTACTTATCCTACCTAGTCAACAACACAGTTTTGGATTCAACTGCCCACAAGGCAGGCCTGCAGTTCATGTGCGGTGATGCCTTTTGAAATACTCAGTAAGCCACATGAGAGGAGACCTTCACAGGCCTCCATCTCATTGGGCCCATTCTGAACCCATGACTGATTTCCCTAGTTGGAAGGGGCCGTCTGCTTGCTGATTGGAAGAGAACGTTTAGGCTACAGCTTCATGTTTCTCCTCTGTTAGTAAGCTGCTCTGCTGCAGTCTTCTATTCTCCAGGGTAGGCTATTTGCTCTACTGTCAAAGTTGTGGAATTGAGGTGATTGTTAGGGGTGTTGATGCAAGAAACATCCTTTTACGGAACAATAGAACCACTTCCCATGTTACATGACATGATAAAAAGAATGAATGTGGACTTCTGTAAGATCGACGAACCATCTGCCAAAAAAGCATGAGAAACTTGAAAAACTGGAAACAAGGTTATGATAAATTGCTTTCATTTGTGAGGAAAAGGCTTTTGTATTTGATTTAAAGGATGCACTATATGACAGTATATAATTTATGCATTTTCAGTCATAGTAGGTTGGATTTTTACTTGTCTGTCTTGTCACGAAAGTATCCATGTACTACTTCAGTGTTAATTGTTACAAAATATTTCATTATTTGAACAGTGTTTTTCTCCCATGTCAGCTGTTCAGAATCAATGAAGCAAATCAGCTTATGCAGTATGATCAGTGCTTGACAAAAGGACCAGATGGATCAAAAGTCATGATTACACACTGCAATCTTAACGAATACAAGGAGTGGCAGTACTTCAAGGTATCTTATTCGCTTAGATGTAGGAGTCAAATGGATTTCCTGAAAGCCAGGGGAAAAGGAGGGGGAATGAAAAAGACAGTCAGAAATCTGGATGTATTGATGAGAAAGGAAATCCATGTGCAGTGTGCATTTCCCTTACAACTGAGTAAATATAGCTGGTCCCTATCTTACAGAGCAGACTATATGGTACCTGTAAAGGCCGAGGGATTCCAAGTACTTAGTGAAGTCCTTGGGAACTGGTGTCAGACGTCTAATTCAGCAATTTCATGCCAGAATATCCTTTTGAAGTCCTGCTGCAAGATAATACCATTGATCAAAAACAGAATGTGCTTCTTTGATTGCAGCACGATGGCCAAGGCACTCACAGATCTTCTTGAAATTATTTTAGTAGCAACCAATAAATTTGGGATTAAAATTTTATTTATTTATTAATTATACCTGATTTTTTTCTCCATAACTGGAACCCAAAGCAGCATTGATCTCTTTTATTCTAACCTAACCTCACAACAACAGGCATGAGATAGTAGGTTTGGCTGAGAGAGAGGGATGGGGCCAAGCTGACCCAGTGAACTTGGATGGAAGAGTGGGGATTCAAACCTGTTTCTCCCATATCCAGGTCCAATAATCCAGCCCGTGCAGCACAATGACTCTCAAGATACATCCACGACCCACAGAGCCACTGAGACAAGAACCTTTCAGAATGGAATGACCTTTCAGAGTGGCCCGTTACATCACAAACTGCTGTTGAAAGTTCTCTCAGTTGCCTTGCATGCTGCACAAAAGCCATCTCACTGACCCCTTAGTAATTAAAGCCCTCTTGGTGCTCCCATAACTAGTTTTCACAATTCTTGGATCCTAGCCTGTTTCTAAATTAGTAAAGTTAACATGGTTTCCATGAGACAGTTAAATTAAATTAACGACTTACTGTTGAGAAATTTCTTCGTCGTTTATAACTTTTTGCTTGGATTTTGTTTTCCAGAATCTACATAGATTTACCCATATTCCTTCAGGGAAATGTTTGGACCGTTCAGAGGTTCTGCATCAAGTGTTCATCTCAGACTGTGACTCTAGCAAACCAACACAAAAATGGGAAATGAACAATATCCTTAGCGTGTAGACTGAACAGCCCGGAACCTACCTACTGACAAATTTAATTCATATAGGACTGAAGATAGCCTGAAAACTGCTGCAATGATTAACTTAGTACAGCTGAGAGCCCAGAACCTCTTGATCTGGATGAAGGACAGAGATGAACTTCAATAGATTTATCATCTGCAGTTAATGTTTACAAAACTGCTCTTACCTTAAACTTTATAGATGTTTACATCTTTATTTGTGTGTGTTTTGTTTAAAAGATGTTTTAAACAGGCGATAATTTAATGTGCTTTTGACTGTGTTTCCATATTTACTGGAACAAAGTTAAAAGCAAATGCTTAGATCTGAGGAAAAAAAACGTAGTTGCTTCTGCTTGTTCAAGGGGAATTTTCTTCTACCCCTCCTGGCAACGTCTCCTTGGGTCTCCCCAAAGGCCCCTCAGGGGTCCAAGGGGCTATGCCCACAGGAGAGCTAGCAACATATGCACCTTTCCTGTGCATGCAGGTGTGCCTTATGCTCATGCACAGGTGAAGGGTTCAGATCCAAGCAATTCTTGTCTTCTTTGGGATTACACTCAGGGGTCTGCAGGCAGTTTTTTGTTTGTTTGTTAACACACTCACACTTGAAAAAGGTTGGAGTAACCAGATTTTGCTATAACGTGGTGATTATCAACCTGTTGTACGTTGTTTTGATTTTACATATTATAAGCACTGCCACAGGTTTTTAGCCAGGGTGGCCTTCTTTCACAGTCATGCTGCTTTTTTGAAAGGTGAATTTTCAACATGTTTAGTGCCTCTTTAATTTTAATTCTGTCTTTTCCACAAGAAAGCTTTTTGTTTGTTTTCTCGTATTGGGCATGCTGAGGTATCTCCTTTTTGAACTTAGATGAGTTGGTATTGCCCACATTACACTTAAAGAAAAAAATATTGCCATGTTCTCTAGAGTTCTGCATATTCTTTCCTGATAAAATAACCTGCTGAGGCACAAGTCTTATTAGCTTGCCACAGATTATCTATCCATGCTTTGACTGATCACACGGGGTGGAAGACCGGGCATGTGTCTGGGCTTCATTTCTGTAGAGCTCAAATGTGTGAAGAAAGTGTCTGTGTGCATATTCCCTCCCTGTGATCAGCATCATCTGTATAGGGCTACTATGAATGCCGCAGGAGGAACCCAAGACAGGGATCCTGTTACTCCAACAGGATCTTTAAAGAAGGTTGGATCTTGGGTAGCACTTAAATCCATGAACCACTTGTGTGAAATCGCATCAAAGCAGCTCATATCTTTCGTATTGCAATATCAAGCTGAAACTTAGCACTATCTTATGCATTCAGTGGAAGTAAGCACTCCAAATTACAGCTAAAACACAGGACTAACTTTCCTGCTGTATCAAAGCCTTACAAATCTTCTGTATTTGTCAGAATTGAAATATATCAGCATCTTCATAACACAGAAGAATCAAATTGATCTCATCCTTCACTTTTCTTGTGACAAAGGGAAGTTGGCTGGAGAACTGAAACATTTTCTTTCGCAATTATTTTGCTAGCAGGCAGCGTGCAAAGTGGATGCATCAAGTTAGAGGATCATACATATGCTAGAAATGGGCAGGGGGTGGGGCCAGACTGATTATTTTGTACAAAAGCATCCTTGTCGGACTCATTCTCCCTCATGTCTTTGAAAGAAATTATAAGTATTTTTGACACTGAGATTTATGTTGACACTTTTCAGGTGTTGTGATTCCAAATTCCATAATTGTGCCATAGCGTGGAAAGAAAAGAGAACTGTCTTAAGACGTTCAGACTAGGGAATGGTTTCCTAAATGTTTGTGCAAAAGGTTTTTGCTTTTAGGGTAATCTTAAATTTTTATTTTTTACAATCTTAAATTTTTATTTTTAACAATGTGAAAAGCTAAGCCTACTTTAAGACTTTATCGGAAGGGTGATTTGCTGGACACAATCCCAGACAGATTTCCATCTAAGCATGCTGCATTGGACCATGGGTCCTGTAAGCAGTTTTACACAAACCATTCCACTGATTTCAGCTGGATATCTGTGCATGTGACTTTGCATATTTTAGATGGAAACTAAATTCCTATTTGACTGGTATCACAAGTAGACGCGTTGGCTTCAATAGCATAATTCTGTGAATGAAGGTTAAAGAACTCAAAAAGAGGTAATGGAAATGCTTCCATTATAAGGTCTCTCCCCCCCCCCCCCCCCTTAGGTTCAGTTCCAAGTAGCAAATAACACTTTCATGAACACAGAATTTTGGCCTTACAAAGGCCAGGAACATAAGGCCTAGGATCTTTTCTGGCCTGAGTCTTTTCTGGCCTCCTTTTTAAAAGGTGTGAATAATTACATTAGGAAATGAAGGGTGTGGGGATGCTCATTAGTTGTGTATATGAAAACTGATTCATTTTCTTTGTTTAGAGTTTAATTTAATCACATTACTATGCATAAGTGGAAGAAATTGCACATAGATTGTGCACGTTTGTGTTAAATGGGTGTGCAATGTCATTAAAATCCAATACTTTCTGTGAATACGGATCTGTATTTTTAAATTCCAAATCTTACAAGACATCTTAAACTGTTAAATGACTTTTCCTACTGTAACCTGCTTTTAAAAAGTAGTTTCCATATCCTTGCTTTGTAAGTTGATCACTATGCATTTCTACACATTTTATAAATTTGATTTATGCAGATTTTGATACACTGTATGTTTCTGTAAAGATTGTATAAATTTCAGAGGTTTTATTAGGGATAAATCTGGGTATCCTATGTATATCTTAATCCCGGGTTCCTTGTTTTTTAGGTGAGGAAAATAAATATTTTAACTTGTGGGTTTATTATACAGTTGCACCAAAAGCTTTTTTTTTTGTAAAAAAAACCTACACATTTCTGCGGAATCAGTCTTGCTACAGCTTCTTTAGGCATGTGTTTGTTTAATGCTTTGATTTTTGTCAACAATCTCCTTAGTTGTCTACATTAACTCAAATTAAATCTACTGGGTACGATTACTCATCCAAGGGGAAATGACACAGAAGATACAGTAGGAGAAATTCAGCACAGAATAAATAAAATGTAGTGCAGGAACACCTGGCGACTTTAAATGAATTCAAATCTCCAGGACCTGATGAACTACATCCCAGGGTATTAAAAGAACTGGCAGAAGTGATCTCAGAACCACTTGCTATAATCTTTGCAAACTCCAGGAGAACAGAAGTCCCAGTGGATTGGAAGAGGGCTTATGTTATCCCCATCTACAAAAAGACGGGAAAAGAGGACCCCAATAATTACGGTACCATCCAGTCAGCCTGACATCAATACCAGGGAAGATTATGGAGCAGATCATTAAACTGATGGTCTGCCAGCACTTAAAAGGGAATACTATGATCACAAATAGTCGGCATGGGTTGCTGAAAAACAAGTCATGCCAGATTAATCTCTTTTTTTGCTAGAGTGACAAGCTTGGTAGACAAAGGGAATGCTGTGGATGTAGCAATACCTTGATTTTAGTAAAGCTTTTGACAAGGTTCCCCATAATCTCGCAAGTAAGCTAATGAAATGTGGACTAGACAATGCTACTATTGGATGGATTTGTAATTGGTTGACTGACTGAACTCAAAGGGTGCTCATCAATGGCTCATCTTCATCCTGGTGAGAAGTGACTAGTGGGGAGCCACAGGGGTCTGTTTTGGGCCCAGTGCTATTCAATATTTTTATCAATGACTTGGATGATGGAATAGACGGCATGCTAATCAAATTTGCAGATGACACCTAATTAGGAGGGGTAGCCAATACCCCATAGGACAGAATCAGAATTCACAATGACCCAGACAGATTAGAGAGCTGGACCAAAACAAACAAAATTAATTTCAACAGAGATAAATGTAAGATACTACACTTGGGCAGAAAAAATGAAATGCCCAGAAATAGGATGGGTGACACCTGGCTTGACAACACTACACGTGAAAGGGATCTGGGAGTAGACCACAAACTGAACATGAGTCAGCAGGTGTGAGGCGGAGGCCAAGAAAGCCAATGCGATTCTGGGCTGTATTAATAGGAGTATAGTGTTTAGATCAAGGAATGTAATTGTACATCTCTATTCTGCATTGGCTAGACCTCACCTGGAATATTGTGAACAATTCTGGATACCACAATTCAGGAAGGATATTGACAAGCTGGAACGGGTCCAGGAGGGCAACCAAAATGGTAAAATGTCTGGGTTCCATGTCCTATGAGGAGATACTTAGGGAGCTGGGTATGTTTAGTTTGGTGAAGAGAAGGTTAAGAGGTGACATGATAGCCATGTTTGGATATTAGAAGGGATGTCATGTCGGTGAGGGAGCAAGCTTGGTTTTTGCTGCTCCAGAGACTAGGTCCAGGAGTTATGGGTTCAAGGTGACGGAAAAGAGATTCCACCTAAACATCAGGAAAAAGTTCATGACAGTAAGGGCTATTCGACAATGGAATGCACTACCTCAGAGAGTGGTGAAGTCTCCTTTGGAGGTTTTTAGAGAGAGGCTGGATGGCCCTCTGACAGGAGTACTTTTAAGAACATAAGAGCCTGCTGGATCAGACCAGAGTCAATCTAGTCCAGCACTCTGCTACTCGCAGTGGCCCACCAGGTGCCTTTGGGAGCTCACATGCAGGATGTGAAAGCAATGGCCTTCTGCTGCTGCCGCTTCCGAGCACCTGGTCTGCTAAGGCATTTGCAATCTCAGATCAAAGAGGATTATTTATTTATTTATGATGAGATTTATAAGCCGCCTCACCCCCAAAGGGCTCGAGTGGTAGCCATAGATTGGTAGCCATAGATTGACTTCTCCATAAATCTGGCCAAGCCCTTTTTAAAGGTATCCAGGTTAGTGGCAATCACCACCTCCTGTGGCAGCATATTCCAAACACCAATCATAAGTTGCGTGAAGAAGTGTTTCCTTTTTTAAGTCCTTATTCTTCCCCTTTGATTATGTGTTCCTGCATTGCAGGGAGTTGGACTTCATGGTCCTTGGAGATCTCTTCTAACTCTTGTATATCTCTTCTAACAGATGATTCTATGAAAAACATTCCTAAAATTGTCTTTCTTTCCTCTGAAACTCTACCCCGCAGTGGTTGCACACTGTCATTTTCTCTTCCTGAGCTCTTCAGGGACAAGGAGACTCGCCCATGCTGCCCGCCAACCCCTGGGAGTCGAAGAGCAGCTTGGGCGTGTCTCCTTGTCCCTGCAGAGAGAAGATAAGCATGGGGAAAGCAGGTATGTAAAAGAAGCACCTCCAACCCAGTGCTGTTTGCACAGTGCAGCTGGGAAACACTGCTTCTCAAAATGTTTCCGCCCTGATACGGGAGAAAACTAAGGCGCTGTCTTGAAGCAGAGGCCACAGCCATGCAAACAGCGCCCCTGAAATGGTGTTTTTTCCATTCCAGGGGCGGTTTTTAGCCTGTACGGAGTAGGCCAAGGAAGCAAAAATGCCAAATATGTTCTAGAGGAGACATTCAAAAACACATGGCACCATCAAGAAAACCAGTTCCTCTGGAGAAAACAGCTCCTTTGGAGGAGGTGCCCTATGGCATCGAATCCTGCTGTGGTCCTTGTCCTGCCCAAACCATGCCCTCACCAGGCTGCACCTTCAAAATCTCCAGGTGTTTCCAACCCAGAACTAGCAGCCCTACACATGAAACCTCTGTTAAATCCTGCTGTCATTTTCAGCTGGTGAAGTCCAACTGGAATAATGCTGAAAAATACCAATATTTTTGTTTGAAATAATGGCTTTCTAGATTATAGCCAGTCATCCCAATCCAGGGGGAGGGGGGATCAGCTTCTTCCAAGATTGCTATTTATAGCAGTAAAGAGGGGGTGGGGGGACTCAATTTTAAAAAGGAAAAAATACCTGCTTTAGCCTATTCATGCATTTAAGTTTAAATCTCCCCTTCAGCTCCATTAGCCTATGGAGAATCTTTCTGGAAGCTGTTTTTCAAAGATAGATGCACTACTTCTCACCATAGCTACTAGTAACTCACTTCAGAAGAGTCTCCAGTTTTATGGCTCCTCAAAAAGGGTGTCCCCTTCAAATCTCGTTTCCAGTGGAGGAAAAACAAGGGCCTATGAATTGGACTCCCTGACGCAAATTTTACCAAACTTGAGACATTTGTAAGGAGTAACCAGCCTTTCTACTTGTTTACAGCTGAACAGCATATGGAAACTGGTCCAATTGCTCATCCCACTTTCATAGACTTCCTGGTCACGAGTCTGTAAACATCATTAATGCTGCATAGCAATGAGTTAAACTAGGCAAGTCTTCCTCATCAATGTATCTAATAGTAGAGTGGGTGTAAACAACTGAACCATGCTGGGAACAGATAAGAAACTGTTAGCAGAAAAAATATGGTTTTGTAAATGAATCAGTTCCCGTCTTCTGCAAAAACAGGAGTGCTGAGCATGCTCCAGGACTCATAGAATAGACAAAAAGTTATAAGAAATAAAAAAGATGGGAGTTGGTAGTTAGCTCAGATCCATGAGAAGTTGTGATATCCTCAGGAAACTTATAAAGGGGGATGGTTTTCAATCAATTTAACTTCCCAATTTCTTATCGCAGGAAACTTGCAGCATCAAAGGCAGAATGATGACTGCCCAGAAAATGCTGCCGTTTCCTATTTATGTATTCACCTACCCCCATAATTTCTCATGGTTCTCCTGCTTACCCATGAGTTTCTAAACTATCCAGCATTTAATGTTGCTTTGATAGGTATGTAGTGAAAAAAAAGTTGATAATTGTTCAATCCAGCTGCCTGTGTATCTTTATTTTGACTAGAGATTAAACAATTATCAACTTGTTTATTAGCATGACTTCAATTTGTTTAAATATTATACTGCGTTTTCCTTGTTGGTTGCTATGTATACAAGTAATATCATCTTCACCATGATCCTGCAAGATTGCTAAATCACTGAATGAGTGTAAAAGGGCTAACAGCCATTTGATTTGTTTTTAAAACTGAAATTTGGTTTTCTGAGAGGATAGGCAGGAAGCAACAGCCCGTCTATATGAAAGATTATGAAACCCCGCACCTGCAAATAGAATTAAGACAAAACGTCTCATAAATAAAATGAAATCCTCATAAAATCTATTTCCATTTTTCTCATTTCAACCCAAGAGTTTTTACCATAAAAGCAATAAACCTAAGCCCAGCCTGTCAGTGCCCAATTTATCTACTGTTCAGTAACAAAGGCTAAATCATTGTTCAAGATACAAATGAATATGCTGCCACAAAGATACTTCCACTATGTGCTAACCCATTTTTTAAAGATGACATGCACAAAAGGCCTATTAATTGCATTATCTTTTTTACAATCAAAATGACTGTCTGTACCTATCTGTAATGACTCTGGGTAGCAATTCTGCAGAATCCTCTTGATACGTACTATATTTATTTTTCCATAGCTTTACTGGATTGGATTTATCCTTCCACCTCTGCACTTTCCAAATCCACTATAAAGACTTTGTTACCCCTAGTTTCAACAAATTTAAGACATCAAAATCATCTTGCTTTAAAGCAGGTCAATCTTGATGCAGAAGCCAGTTTTAGAATATGCATCTTCAACTATAGCATAAGGTTGTTCTCTTCCCACCCAAAATAACTGTGCTTTAATGAAATCCAGAACAGATTACCTGGCAATGTAATAATGCACACCTAAAACCATACTAGTGTAAACAGAAATGTTACCTGGTTTGTCGAAGGCTTTCATGGCCAGATTCAACTGGTTGTGGTGGGCTTTCTGGACTGCGTGGCCGTGGCTGGCATCTTCAGAGGTGTATCACAGAGAAGTCTGTTACACACTGACTTCTGTGATACACCTCTGAAGATGCCACAGATGCAGGTGAAACATTAGGAACAAGATCTACCAGACCACGGCCACATAGCCTAGAAAACCCACCACAACCAGTTACCTGGTTTCTCAGTTTATTAAATACTAGTGGTTGAGTATTTAATCCATGTGGAAGTCATTTCAAATTGCATTTAGAAGTTCTACTCCACCCCTATCTCAATGGTTCCCTGGAACAAGTCTTTCACATCACCTACTTGATCTGTTTAACTCGTTAAGTCAGAGGTTGAACCTGCAACCTTCATCCCCAAATTAGACTCATTTGTTCATGAAGAGGAGTGATTTTGCCTATGCCACAGCTCTCAAACTAGTAACTTGCCTCATTACCTAATACACTGAAAACTGAGGAACATGGGATAAAAGTTGGCTCACGATACCAATACATCTTCTGAATGTAGAGTGGCTTGAAGTATGATGGTCCAGACTCAAACAGCCTCAGCTCGTGAGGCTCTCAGACTTTGCTAACACACAGCAGGTGGTAGAAAACTGAAGGGAATTTTCCTTAGTCTGTGAAGTTCTATAGTGCTATATAGTCTATTTTTCTTGAGAGTTCCTTTGTAGACAGAAGCAGCATATACATGCCAAAAATAAGACTGCCATTTAATGCTGCTCCAGACAAACAGTGGGTGTGTATGTTCCCTACTCTCCTTTTCCCATCATGCGAAGGGATTCCCTCCTATCCTGTTTAGATGTAAATAGTTTTGAGAATTGCCAGATCAAGTGGTTTTGCTATCCTTAGTGGAATAGAACTGCAGAACGCAAAATAACATGTGAACCAAAGGTGCATTTACCTAGACATCACACCATAGCTTAACATTTATCATGAACAAACTCATGGTGAACAGTGCAGAGGCATAACTCTTATACCAGTTCACTCAACTCTTCACCCGAAAAATGGTGATTTAAATCAGGCCTAATATGGCTAATGATACTTGAACTCGGTCTTCTGTCAGTAAAAGATTAAATCAACTTCTCCACAATTACAGAATAATGTACATCCTTTTATTACAAAATTGTTAAAAAAGTAATACAATGTAATAGTAGGCAAAACGAGGTCGACTATTTTGCTATGTTTTACTTTGCTCAAAACGAAGCAGTCACTGAATTTCAAAGAACCATTAAATATGCCAGAACATTTGACAGTATCAGCTTTCAAATCTAACAGTAGTGGCCTTTAGCTACTACTTACATTAGAATACAGATCTCCCTACAGAGAATCACATTACCTATACACAATTCTGTACAGTTTTTATACTGAAGCTAACAATGAGCTGCACTCAACTTCACATTCTTAGCAAAATCATCGACTTTTGAGCATAAATCTTTACAGCAAATTATCAATTTACTCTTCATCTTCTTCCTCCTCTTCATCTTCTTCCTCCTCGTCTTCCTCCTCCTCCTCATCTTCCTCCTCCGGTTCTGCCTTCTTCTTTGAGCTTTGTGGCCTACCTGGACCCTTCTTTCCTGCATCACCTTTGCCACCCTTGTATGCTGCAACATCCTGCAAATAGCAATATTGAAACCTTAAATACAAGCTTCATTTAGATTACAATAATATCTCAAAAACAGAGATGGTTTCTAATTTGTTCTTGGCATCTGTATTCCCATCAATCACTCTTTCAAGTAATGTATTCTCCATATCAGAGATGCCCAATGATGTGCCACAGTGCCAGTTTGACACTACTCGCCAAGTGTCAAAGATGGAGCAATGTAGAGTTCTGGCCCACCAGGACTTCTAATTGGCTCTGCAGAATAAAATGTCTCAGTTGCAGCTGTTGCCACAGTTCTGGTTCTTTGTACCTCAGCCCTCTTTCTAGCATCTTTTAAAATTATCCCTCCTCTTCATTGTACCAGAGCTTTTTGTGTGTGTGGCCACGGCTCCTGCAGTTGTCATTTCCTCATTGGCTGTGTCTCCTGTGGCAACCAGTTGTCACTATACCCACCACACTTTCTGGGGGATTCCAAATGTGGCCATAGGCTTAAAAATGTTGGGGACCCTGACTATTTCATTATGTCCTGTTGTGCCATGCCTTGATCAACACATCCCTTGCTACTCTCAGTATCAGAACAGAACCACGTTTGAAAAGTAACAGAAGCAATAATATTTATTGGATTTTCTTGCTGCTGGATGTGCCATAAAGTACTATGCCATGAACCACAACAAACAACAGCTCAGAAGAGGGACAACTTTCACTTACTTTTTCATATTTCTCCTTTAGTTTTGCTGCCTTCTGTTCAAAGGGTATTTTGTCTTTTGCTGATTGCTCAGACCACATTTCACCTAGTTTTTTTGCTGTGTCCCCAATAGATAAACCAGGATGGTCACTTTTGATCTTTGGACGATGTTCAGAACAAAACAGGAAGAATGCAGACCTAAAAAATAAAAGGGAGAGAAATACAGCTATATTTTGGGAATTTAGATACCAATCATTTTTCCTGGAAAACACACATAAAATTTCATCAAAACAAGCAAAACTAAATACTTTACAAAGGCTCATTCCGCACATGCAGAATAATGCACTTTCAAACTGCTTTCAGTGCTCTTTGAAGCTGTGCGGAATGGCAAAAACCACTTGCAAACAGTTGTGAAAGTGGTTTGAAAAAGCATTATTTTGCGTGTGTGGAAAGGGCCAAAGCTTTTTAAAAGTAGCTTACGGTGGTCGCTTTGGAGCATTGGGATCCTTTTTCTTCTTCTTCTCCCCTTTAGGAGGAATGTAGTTTTTCATCTCTCTTTCATAACGAGCTTTGTCACCCTTTGCCATATCTTCAAACTTTGACTTTTCTTTTGCAGACATTGTCTACACAGAAGAAAAAAAATGGAGTTTCAACATTATATCTCCAAAACCTCTACTCCTTAGAACAAGCTACAAATGCTATGTTATTGTTATTTAACCAGCTGAAGTTGACTTGACTGATGTTATGATCCTCTGCACCCAAAGCTCACTAAAATCCAGAATTACTTTCCAACAAAGACTATAGGAACGTTTGCAGTCTTGATTGAGTTCCTATACAACAGTGTACTACCAATTCCAAATACCACAGGGATACATTAACAAAGCGAATAGCAATATAGCATTCTGGTGTTCCCAGACTTCTCTAACAGTATCTTATATTTAAAACAGTCACAGAGGTGTGCGTCTATACAAATCTTTAAGGTAATCATAGTAGTTTTGCTACAAGAAACTAACATGATAAACTCTGTGAAGCCTTCATTCTGATTACTTGCGAGTAAGGCAGCTTACAGAAAAACACTACTGCTCGAGGATAATTATTGGTAAACAGACACAAATGTTTACTTTATATAAATGTTAAAAAAGAGGCCTACCCACCAAACATCCATCTGGTAAGTTTTGTAATAGTCATAGCATCTAAAACTACTGGTAAGAAGTAATTAAACTCCAAATCTAGTGGTAAGTGGAACAAAGAATTTTCTACAACTTTTACTTCGAAGGAATCAATCCACTGCCTTTATGAATGACTGTCATAATGTGACTTTGTTGTACAGACTCTCTAGCTTCCACCACTTAACATGCGGAAGCAACAATATCTTTTACTTCAGTCCACTTACAAACAAACTTTAGCCACCTGTGACAACAGCAACCATCCAAAAGTGGCCAATCTCAAGCACGTAAAAAAAATTAAACCCCTAGGCCTCCACCGTGGAGTTTTATTCAGCTTCTCATTATTCCACAATGCTCTAAACCATGTTCTTGTAACAAGCCTTATTAGCAGTGCAATGCCTACAGCCACGGCTCCACACATTCCTGACTGCGGCTGCATAAACTCAGGGTGGAGGGGGCACAAGCCAGGGCTTTTCTGGAGATGGCGGAAAGGGGCTACGCCAAACTCCGTTCCCGCCTTTTAAATAGGCGCGCGCCTGTAACTGCAACGCGCGCCACAGGGGAGGGCGGCGAGGAGGCGGGGCTTCGGGCACAAGGCGGGCCGAGGCCCGAGGAGACGCTTACCCGCCATCTCTCGGAGCATTTCTTGGAGAACTCGGCAAAGTTCACGGAGGAATCCGGGTTCTTCTTCTTGTGCTCCTCGCGACAAGTTTGCACGAAATAAGCGTACGAGGACATTTTGCCTCGAGGCTTGTTGGGGTCGCCTTTGCCCATGGCGGCGGCAACACACCCTGGAAAGGAGAAAAAGGCACCTAAGAAAATAAACACGGAGAAAGAGGCGGTCGCTGCCGGGGGGCCGCATTAAACCCCCGCTCAGCCCTCGTCCCTTCTAACCTGGGGCTACCCCAGCAGCGCTTTCCCGCCAAAATATTGCACCTCTCCCTACACGTTGCGTTTTTTCACCCGTGAACTGTCCACCCCCCTGAAAGCGATTCCGCCCCGTCTCTGCCTCGGCGTCAGCTCTCCCCAGTAAAAGTTTTGCCAGTCCCCCACGTTACGCTGCCCCGCCCTATAGCTCCAACCCTCTGAGCCCAAATTCCCACGTAAAAGAAATATACGTATATCGCCTCAACCTTTCGCCTGGTAGGACGTACAGAAAGGAAGCCGCGGCTGTTCGGTATGGAGTGGAGAGTCAACGGCGCCGGTCGGAGCACCTCCGTCGTCCGCCGCAGCCAAATAGGTCGCTTCGAGCGCACTTGATTGCCTCTTGTTTTCCACAAGCCTGCCAGCCACAGCAGCTTTACCAGCGAGGCTCTCTACAGGACCCGCCCCTCAAGGTTTCTGGTTGGGTGCCCCGTTGATTTGAACGTCGCAAAACCACACCCCCGGGCCTTGAGAAGAATTTCATTGGCTAAAACGTTAAGTGACGTTCCCCGAAGCCCAACTCACTGTGTTCGGTCGAGAAAGAGGCGGGACGAAAAAGGCAGTGGGGGAGAATCGCTTATGCTCATACCCGTTGAAACCGGTTAGGGAGTGTGGAGCGAGTGGGATTAAAAAGAACGCCCCCGATTGGTGGGCCGACACGGCTAAAAAAAAAATACCTCGGAGGCGCCTGCTATTGGCTAAGGAAAACATTCCGAGCTCCTATTGGTTGGAGGAGTGTAACATAGCGTGGTTTAAAAATACAAAGGAGGAGGGGGAAGGGAGAAGTAATGGCAAAAACAAGAAGGGGGGCAAAGAGGGAGGGAATAAAAGTGCGGGCGGTGACGTGAGGAGAAATTAGTGGAGGAAAACAGCTCGGGCGGGCGCTTCAATGCCTTTTTGATCAGCTCTTATTAAAGTATTGAGGTTAGAGGCGGACGACGCGTGTCTTCTTCCTAAGTAAAAGAGAAGCAAGTAGTGCTGATGCAGTCCAATTTCTGGTTTACTCGAAAGTGAATCACATTGCGCTGAAAGTCCTTCCAAGTCACCTCATATGTTTACAGCCTCCTAAAGTAACGCGACGCTACAATAATACACCCCCCTCTTTTTTTTTCAAGAAGTCCCTGTGCATTTAGAAGTTAATGTTTTAAGTCTTGCATGTTGGTACTTGTTGGAAGAAGTTTGAATAGCCTGTTTCCCCTTCAGAGTTAAAGTAAGCGTGTTCCACGCTGGCCACCTCGAGGAAAGAACGACTCCAGCGTGTTTCTGTGGAAAGCACTGGGGAGGGAAGTCTCCTGGAGGGGAAAAGGGGGCAGAGGTAGGCTTAGAGCCTTACAATGCCGGCCCTCGGAGGACCCCCATCTGCAGTGGGTCTGCCTTTCTTTCCCGGGGGAGACCTCTTGCAGGCAGCCTTTTCCCCATGGCGATCTTTCCGCCTGTTGCTGTTTTACCAGCTTCTCCCCCACCCACCCCCCAGCTGTCGCTGGCGGTCAACTATTGGTCCTTCCAGCACCCGATGGCCACAGTAAATCCATGCAGAATAAATGCTACCCTTGGAAAAGTCGGATGGAGTTCTTTGCGACCCGTTTGCGCGCCTTGCCCCGTTTCCCTTAGACTGTGTTTTTGTGCTGCGAGTATCCTACTGCCCTAACGACAAGATCTACTAGCCTAGATCTTCGTCCCCTACAATTGTGTTTGAAATAGAAATGCAGGAATGGAGAACATTTTGGTTAGTCAGCACGTGTTCTATTTTGAGAACTTTATTTTTTTTGTGAATGTTCAAGTATAATTTTGGAGAATGACAAAGAACAACCCTTAACGTGTTTCAGAAACGTTCTGTGCTGTTTGTGCTGTCTTTAAGGGCAGCCGGCTATTTTTCTGTCTACCGTGAAAGGCTGCAGCATTGAAGACTTAAAGGCAGCCACCTCTTTGTGGTGCCCTTTTACAAAGCGTTGGTATCATTGTTACGACTTGAGTCTATATTTGGTTCTTGTTAAGAAGGGACAACAGTAGATGGGCAACTTGCCAACCATTCATTCTCTAGCTGCAACTACATAGGATTGGTAGTATGCTTAACATACCTCATGTAAGTTTTTGCCTTGGAAGGGATTCATGAGTGCCTATTAGTGCTGAAGAGAAATCTGATCAACTTCTGACTTTCGCATGTAAAAAAAATGTTTTTTGCTTCTTTGTTCCCTTTGGTGCATCTTGAATTCTGCTTTGTACTCATGCTCTCTGACTTAATTAAGGCCCTTTCCGCACACACAAGGCAACTCAGGTTTGACTCGTGTCCACGGAAATCATTACCTGAGCTCAACTCATCTGTTACTCCGTACAGCAGTTGAGCTTGTGTCTTCAGAGTGTGGGACCACCTCCCTGTGCTGCGTCTTGATTGGTTGCTGACTTGACTCTGCTGTTACTGGTCTTTTTTTAAAGGCGCGCTTCTCACCGCTGCTGCGAGTCTCCCGTTCTGCGCATGGCCGAAATACTGCGCTGTAATTGGCTGGCTGGCAGAGTCAAGCCGAGGGAGATTCCGCACTCCGCCGGCTTCGGCTTGAGTGCAACCCGAGTTCACCAGGAAGTTGCACCTCCCAGTCGAGCTCAAAAATTTGACGGGGAGAGCAGAGTCAGACACGAGTCGAACGCTACGGCTGTGTGGAGTACCCGGGCCGGACCTACGTCGAACGAAGGTCAACTCCTACAGTGCGGAGGGGCCCTAAGTGTCCCATACCACCTGTATTCCAATGTGTTGTGAACAATTTTATTTTTAGACGTTTATGCTCTGCTTTTCTTCCTAGAGAGGACCCAAAGAAGCGTTTCTCCTCCTCCATGATATTCTCATAACAACAACCTTGGAAGGTAAGATAAGCTGAGAAAGAGTGAGTGGCCCCAGGTCACCCAGTGGTATAGTTTAAAATCTGCAGCCCTGAAGCTCTGTTTGAAGAAGTGAATTTTCCCTTGGTTCCTACTGCTGGAATTCTGCCAGATTGTTTCTTAAAGGAAAAAGTTTATTCTGTTTTTATGTGTGGTTTCCTTTCCTTTTAAACTGAAGGCAGCTTAAATAGAAAAATCCTCAAACAAAAAGATCTGGTGGGACTTCACTACAATAAGGAAATCCTCAGTAATAATCTGCCTTTTTGCTTCACAAAATGCTTCACATTTAGCATTATTGTAAGGAGAAACAGAAAGTGAGTTAACCTTATAAGCCATTTAAACAATTGTCAATAAAAGGTTAGAAATTAGTTACAAAGAAATTACTTACAAGGCAAATCGTAGGTAATCAACAACTAAAGGTTATTTATTTAAAACATGTATATGCTACCTTTCCACTCAGTTTAGAATCTCCAAGCAGTAAACAATCAAAACCATTAAAACAAGCTTTAAAAAAAACACAGTACAAAAATAATTTTTAAAAACAACAAGATGTATTAGAGAATCTCCCTGGGAAGGAAATTCCATAATTTTGTTACCACAATGGAGAAAGCCCTTTCTGAGGTTGCTACTCATCTAGACTAATTCAGATTTACATTTCAGATTGCTAGAGATCTGGGATTCTAACTGATCTCCAGATGACAGAGATCAATTAATGGCTGCTTTGATAGATGAACTCTATAGCATTGGACCTGTTGAATCCCTCTCGGAATCATGTCCTGGTCTGCCTCCACTCCCCAAATCTCCAGCTATTTCCCAGTCCAAAGCTGGCAACCTGAAGGTCTTGGTGAGGCTAACTCAGACCGTTACTATTATCAATTTTGATAGAACAAAGAAACATAGCAAGTCACATTTGTGATCATGTTACAATCTAAGGCCCCTTCTGCACATGCAGAATAATGAAATTTCAATCCACATTCACAACTGTCTGCAAGTGGATTTTACTGTTAAGCACAGATTCGACGTGCATTGAAAGTGGATTGAAAGTGCCTAATTCTGCATGTGCAGAAGGGGCCTCAGAAAGGGAAAGGGAATGTTGAACAAGGGATAAATAGATTTAAATTCGAATACTCTTATTTGGGCTTTGTTTCTATTGGGTACAAGTAATAATGGGCTGAACAAAGTTCAGATATGTAAATTATACCCTCACAGTCTTGAAGTGGGATGAGAAATCATGAACATGTAAAACGTAATGTAGGCATTTGAATCCAGTTTGGCACACTGACATTCTGCTCTTAAACACCACCTTTTGAAAAAAAAAGGAGTTCAGTGGAATCTGCTTCTAATTAATATTTTCAACTTCACTGTTCCCAGTATAAGATACAAAAATCTGCTTGTCTATGAAATAGAATTGTTTCTGAAACAAACAAAATTAACTACAGTAATCTGAGATCTGACATTGACCACTCTACAAAATCTTGCTGTGATAATACAATGCCATCCTGTGCAGAGTTAATGTTTATTCCGAACAGGGCTATCCTCTTTTAAACTCATTTTCTTGAATGAACCTAAAAGCTTGTAACTCTGATTGGAATTGCACAATTAGTCTTCTTAAGTGGTACCCCTATAATGTTAATTAACTTATTTAGTAATATATTAATTAACTTATTTAGTAATATATAGCAAGTGGAGGAGCGGCAGTGGCGTAGGAGGTTAAGAGCTCGTGTATCTAATCTGGAGGAACCGGGTTTGATTCCCCTCTCTGCTGCCTGAGCTGTGGAGGCTTATCTGGGGAATTCAGATTAGCCTGTATACTCCCACATACGCCAGCTGGGTGACTTTGGGCTAGTCACAGCTTCTCTGAGCTCTCTCAGCCCCACCTACCTCACAGGGTGTTTGTTGTGAGGGGGGAAGGGCAAGGAGATTGTAAGCCCCTTTGAGTCTCCTACAGGAGAGAAAGGGGGGATATAAATCCAAACTCTTCTTCTTCTTCAAGTTTTCTTGCGTTGATTTACAACATTAAATTTTTTAAAAACCTTTCTGAAATTACAGCTGATTCAGAACATATTAACACTCCTCTTAATTCTTGGAAGCACATCAACCCTGTGCTTAAGGGTCCATATTGGTCTCTCTTACTTTCAGGCCCAATACAGATATTAGCTTGGAGTTTTCTATTTCACCATCTGCACAGATTCTGAAAAGCCTTTGGGAGTTAGCTCTTGCTGGAACTACATTCTTAGAACCTGGCTCATGTGATATTTGAAGACAGAGAGAGCTCTCTCAATCCATCCTGGGCAAGACCTGACAAAGTTGCTCTTTTTTTTTTTACATAGCCAGGTACATGGCCCTTCTTCTCCTTCCCTTACTTGGTTTGGAGGACAGATGGGCTGACGGTGCTGCCAACCTTACTCTGTTCCACATCAATCAGGCAAGCAGTTTTTTAGCCAAGTCAAATTGACTGAGCAGGGTGCAAATCTTACCCCCACTTCTTCCTCATTCTTGAAATAGGAACAGAGCAGAAGTGGGATCCAACCAGTTCTCACCACTTCTCTAGAAGTGGTTACTAATTTTTCTGAGTGCCGAGAAGGGGTTACTAAAGCAACTTCCCTGCCCAATAGGGACTGGAGGTGCGTGTGTGCGTCGTCGTCACTGTTTGGATCCCACCACTGGAACAGAGGTCACCAGCAACATGAACTGAATTGTGCTTTCATTGTAGGGAAGTTCACCAGGTGAGAGATGGAGAGGAGAATCAGTCAGTTCAGTAATGGTGGCTATATTCTACTGTCGCATGAGGGAGAAGACCTTGTTTATGTCCTGTTGTTAGCCCTCCAGCGTAAGCGTTGGCCACTGCTTGAGATAGGATGATGGATTAAATGAACACTGCCATCCGGCAGTGTTCATCTTTGTATGTTGTTAAGAGGATTTGTAGTGACTATTGATTACATTTTTGTTGATTTTTCCTGGCTGCTGTTTTTTATTACCAATTATTGGTTTTACTGTAAAGCAGCTTACAATACAAAGAAAAATACATCTGAAACAGAAGGGCAGAGGCTTCTGAGTGACAAGTGAGTATTCTACACAGTTTTAAAATATGAAGCTCAGATTAACCTCTGGGCACACCCAAGCCTTAAATATGATCGTGGGACTTTTTATCATGCAGCCAAAACTCTTATTTAGATACTCCTGGGCCATCTGAAACTATTCATTCCATTACGTCAATATGGCTAATTCTCAACGTGGCCAAGTCTGTGGATGCTTATATCCAGCTGTTGGAACCATGAACAGACAGACCTTCTACAAACCTGAAAAAATGACAAAAAAATCTGAAATCTAAAAAAAGGGAGTCAACCCTTCCCAGAGTAATAGATACCCCCAGGTGACTGTTGCTGGGCAGGCCCAAAGTATTTCCAGGCCTCAAGTCATGGTTTCTGTCAGTAAAACTTGTAGGGAGGGGCAGGGCTGGTTTGGTTTTTAAAATCAGGGCAAGACCTGACAGCAACTGCTGGATGACATGCTACCATACTCAGCTGCAACCAGTTACCAAGGCTGGTAAGCAACGAGCATGCTATGTTCTACTTCACAACTTGCATGACTTACCCAGGACTGGCTGCATATACTGTTCAACAGCTGCCTTCCCAGAAAACCCAGTGTTGTATAGTGGCTAGAGTTTCAGACTAGGATGTGGGAGACCCTGGTTTGAATCCCCATTCTGTCATAGTTCTCACTGGTTGACTTTGGACCGGTTACACATTCTGAGTCTAACTGACCTCAGTATAGGGACAAAATGGAGGACACAAGAACGATATGAGCAGCTTTGGGTCCCCAAAGTTATGTGTGTATGCAGTGCTGTCAAGTCACAGCCGATTTGTAACCTCAGCAAGAAGCTTTCAAGGCAAGTAAAAAGCAGATGTAGTTTGCCATGGCTTTCCTCTGCAGTTTCCTTGGAGGTCTCCCTTCTAAGTACTGACTCTGCTTAGCTTCTGAGATCTGAGAAGATCGGACTATAGCATGGCACCTTCCCTCTCAAAGTGAGTTGTTATATACAAAGTAAATCAGTGGTGGGATCCAAAATTTTTAATAACAGGTTCTGATGGTGGTGGGATTCAAACTGTGACACCGCCGCACACACGCACCTCCAGTCCCTATTGGGCAGGGAGGTTGCTTTAGTAACCCCTTCTTGGCACTCAGAAAAAATTAGTAACCACTTCTAGAGAAGTGGTGAGAACTGGTTGGATTCCACCTCTGAAGTAAATAAATATAACTGAAGAAAGAGGGAAGATAAAAATGAGTTGGGGGGGGGGGAGACAAGCATCAAGGGATAAAAGGCATCAAGAAAAGATGAGGATAAAGGGGTTGCCAGGATGAGAGAAAGAGGAAATAGTGTGAGGAGGGGGATACAGGGAAAAGTGAAGCCTCCACCCCCATATACAGACAGACACCCTTTTTCCAGATTCCCCACTGTACAAGTGGAATTGGCCTAGTGGATGGCATGGCACAACTTGACCAGTTTTCTTGGGAAGATGCTGCCAGGAGGAGGGATGGAGGGAAAGCTGAAGCCGGGGGAGGCAACTAAAGTCAAGTTGGCTGGCGGGTGAGGAGGAAGCAGGAACAAGAGAGAGACTTTGTGGACTTCTTTGAGAATGGAAAGAGGAAGAAGTGGGAGATGGAAAATGAGATATTCCTGTGTTATACTCCCGCTTCAAACCCCGCTTCTCCCAGGCTCCATCCCCAAATTCCCAGGAATTTCCCCATTTAGAACTGGCAGTTCTATGGTTGTTGGTCATTTTTAGGTATGGTCTATTTTTCTAGTGTGAGTTGGGAGATGAAGTATCAAATTTCTCTTGAGAGTGAGCCCTGTGGAATTTAGGAATTCAGAGATTAACTATTCACACTGTTAGAGACTGTGTCAAACAGCCTGTTTTTTGTGTTTCTTCTACAGAAAGACAATTAGCTATAGCTATTACTGAACACATAATAAACACAAAACCAGAATAGGCAATGAATATAATTAATCTATTAATGCTTTCAGAATATTAGCAACTGCATCTGATCTGCTTCCAAAGATTTCTGGGGCCATATTTAGCTGATTTTTTCTGATTGTTCCAACATGAAAACTGAAGTGGCCATTAGTTGTATGTTTTGTGTGTGTGTGTGTTTTCCCTGCTTGCCTTTCATCCCTGGCACTTTCTTTTGAGCTTGAATGTCTCCAGGCAATTGTCGTTGTAAACAACTGTTCCTTCCCTAACAGTGTACTTAAGATATAGGCAACAAGTCAGAGAAAGCATTATTTTGAGGCTTGGGAAGCACATCCCCTGAAAGAATGTGTTCAATTACTTTTTATGTGAAGTGTGGTAAAGATTATAGTGAAGGATGACCAGCTTGTGCTTTGTGGCTTTAAAATTCACCAAAAGCATTTAAAGTTGCCAGCCAGAGTTACAGTGCTGGGAATGTTTTGGAATTAGGGATCCCCTTACTGTCACACCTTTCCTACCCAGAAAATCTGCTCTGCTATAATGCAATGCTGTTATCTGACATAGCATTTCTTGTGTCCAAAAACTTGTGATGTTCTGTTTATGTATTTAGATAAATATCTGTAACTGTATAAGAAGTTGCCAGACTCTCTTCTGCCCAGTGTACTGCAATTCCTGATGTAGCTTATTTGTTTGGTATATTTTTAACCCACTCTTTCTCCAAGGAGCTGAGGGCAGTATATACCCAGTTTCCCTCCCATGTTATCCTCACAACTACCTGGGAAGTAAATTAGACTGAGAAAGAGGGACTGGTGCAACATTATCCCGTAAGTTTCCATGGCATAATAGAAATACAAAACCCGGGGTTCCCAGATCCTAATCCAACAGTAACCACTACACCATGCTGGCTTTTCCATTTCTTCCTTCCACATCCATGCTGCTACTGAATCCTAGATGTATTTTGCAGGTTGGAAATAAATCAAGATAAATTATCATGCAATTATTTGCCAAGGCAAGCCTCTACAATGGCAGCTGGGATATGCATTTAAAAACAGTCTGCCACGGAACAGCTGTACATCATAAAAGTGCATTCATTAGCATTGAAAGCATTCTCAATATGCACACCTGGCTTGCCAAATAATAGCACACAAGTTGCTGCTGGCATTAATACTTTCCACACAATAGGACAGTTCTTCTGGCACAAGCCTTATGGCCACCAGCCCAGAGATGCAACAGGACAGAAGCATTTCTGCGGGTCAAGGCAATGTAATCCATGCATGTTCCAAGAATATCCACTCAGTTTATGAAAACAAGGATTAGGACATCATTGTTTCAAATCCTTCATTCTGACTGAAGGTGCAGTAGTGACACATTTTACAGCAAAGGTCACTGCAGCAAGAATAAATCACAGGGCAGCATTTTTCAGGAAACAGTTACAAGGGGCAGTGCTGAAAAATACATTTTGACCGAGCTTTCCATACAGCTGAGCAGGTCATTGCTGCATAATATCAAAGCAACCAGGTAGATAAAATTCACAACTCAGCTGGGAATATCTTTTGTTCCCGGTTTTAAGGAATGTACCTGTTCAAATTAATGTAAATGTGCTCCCTTTAAAAGTTTTGCTTTTTAACAAAGCTGTGTGTGAAAAGTAGTTTGCACAGATACCCCAGCTGTGATTCCAACTCTGTCTACCCAGCCCATATCAGTCAGAAAAGAGCAAGATGGCATCTACAAAATACCTGAACCCTCTATGGGAAAGGCCGAGGATACATCCCTGCGGCGTTGAGAGCATTTAATGCCAAAGTGAGTCAACAAATCCTTTATGGGATCCCCATCTGGATAGGGGCATGGAGCAGAGAGGTTGAAAGGGTACAGTCGTACTTTCTGTATAAAATCCTTGGCTTGCCCCATTCTATTCCCTATGCGGCCCTGTGCTTAGAAACAGGCCAGCATCGGCTGGAAACTCTGGCCTGGTGCCGTACATTCAAGTTTTGGGCCAGGATTTGTTTTAATCGAGATGAACTGGACTATACATCCCAGGGATGCTCCATCCTCCACACAACCCAGTGGTGGGTTAAAATCGAAGCCAAACTTAATGAGTTGGGCATTTCCTTGGAGGACCTGCTAATGTTAACAGAGCAGGAGGTCTATGGGGCTATCAAGAAGAGACTTTTTGATAGAGAGTTTCAACAGATACTAGAGGAAGCTAATAAAACCTGTTCCCTGATCTCTCTGGGAATACCTGTGGATAGATTAATTGTAGCCTGGTATCTTTATCTCCTGGTTGAGGCCCGGTGGCGTAGAGCAATCACCTTTGCTAGGTGTAATGCCCTGCCTTCCTCCTTTAGCCTTGGAATTCCACATAAAGAAAGGAAATGCCCGTGTGGCATGGGTTCTGTGGAAACAGTATCTCATATGCTGTTGGATTGTCCTTTTTATGAGATAGGTAGGAAGAAGCACATAATCCCCTTCCTGCATGGAAGTGAAGGCATTACAGATAAACAGAAGGTTATATATCTTTTAAACAGCCACAACTACGAGCTGTTGGAAGCGGTGGCTAAATTTTTAAATGGTGTTATTTTAACTCGTCAGAAGTTGTAAAGGCTGTTATTATCTTGCAATGTTAATGTTAAACTATTTATATGCCATTAAAGGTATTCGAAATCGAAAATACCTGAAGTTAAATAAAAACTTTTAAAAAGTAGCATTTCAAGCTACTTCGGCAGTAACTTGAATGTGAGAATTGGTACCTTTTGGGAGAACTGTGAGAACCCAAAGGGTTTAAAGGAAGCATGTGACTCTAAAGTTTGTGGGAACAAGCACAGTGTATTTTAATAGTATTCTGGGAAATATAGGCTAAAAGTCTTTTTTATTATTGTAGTTGCAAAATGCTGAAGAATACCTTTTTGTTACATCAACTTTCTTGCTTGTATAGATTACATATGTTTGATAGTACACCCCTCAAACACTAAGAGAACACTCCTTAGCAGGTCTGCTTAAAATCCTACTCAGGTCTACTCAGTGGAACTCACTCCCAAGAAAATGTTTTTTAGGATTGCACTGCTAATCTGTCACATTGAACTGTTAGCTTTAAAAATAAAGGCAGGTTTTCTGGGTGATATTCTGTCAGCCCTCATGTCCCCAGCAGCTGGCAATCAGGAGAATACAGTCACTGAAAATCGAGCTGCAATACTTAACAGCTGTTGATAGATGACAAGGTTAGAAAAGATGTCAAGTATTCCTCAGAAATACAAGATCTGAATGTAAAATGGATTTTTTTTTTCACTGCAGGGTACCACAATTACAACTGCAAAAATGGACAGTGTGCTAGTTAACGTCATGGTCATTTATGTACTAAGTAGGAAAGTGGTTCTGGCCTTTTTTAAACTCAAGGGCTAGTAAACTCAAAATAGTATGTAGCCAATCATGGTGACATTGCTTTCTTGAGTGGAATATATCCAAGGATAATCTTTATATCTATAAAGCCTATTTTTAGTATCCCTTGTAGGGCCCTTAAAGCTACAATCTTAGGCTCATTCCGCACATGCAGAATAATGCACTTTCAAACTGCTTTCAATGCTCTTTGAAGCTGTGTGGAATGGCAAAATCCACTTGCAAACAGTTGTGAAAGTGGTTTGAAAACGCATTATTTTGCGTGTGCGGAAGGGGCCTTACTGTAGTTACCTACCCATAACGAAACCTTGCTGACTTGCCTCCAAGTAAGCCTGTGCAAGAGGTTGCACTTCTGTAGTCTAAAACTTGAAACTATTTATATAATAAACAATGTATATAGGTGAGTTTATTAAAATTCAGTCTATGACTTAGTGCCATTTGACCAAACTGAACAATTTGTTTTTATTTTACAAACAAAAAAAGAGAAAACAATTGAAATGTGAAGGAGATATAACCATCATGACAATCACAATCTAAAACAGTTATGAAACATACATAAGCTTGTATAGATCAAAATAAACTATCAGTATTAAATATACAACAGATTTGTAATTATAATCATACTAGTAAAAAAACAGCTAACATTGACTAATATACTGGTTTAAAATAACTCAGTTATTTAAAGAGCCCAATTGATTCTATCTATAAATTTGTTCAGTATTTTTAAAATTGATGGTAAAAGCATGTGGTTACATATACAAAAGGAGATATTACAGTAATCTAAAAAGGCTTTAGTCTGGTCTGGTTATTAAAATATTATGTATATATGATGTACAGCATATATTTATATATTTATATATTTATATTTATATATATATATAAGTGCAGGTAATATAAATAATTAGGTAAATACACTCATAAATCTTTCCAATATAACCTATTATCTAGGCAGTATTTGATAATACCTAAAGTATTTCTCATGGAACTTGTGTTTTGATCTTCTATTTACAAGATTGGTCAGTTGAGCTATGTTGAAATACTCATTTTTTCTTCTTCCCAGTTTTCTTGGTCAGGAAATTTTCTTTTTACCAATTGGATACTATTGAAATTCTGGCAGCAACAGCTGAATTATTTTTAATGAACTCAGCAGGACTTTCTTCATATTATTCTGTATTTTGTACAAGTGTTCAGCTTGTATGATATATGGCTATCTATTTCTTTGTGGTTTAATTCCTGTGTTAGATATGTCATCAGTTGGGTTTATGCCAGTCAGCTATTTTGCCACACTAAGAGGAGAGGGGATTCATTCATTCATTTTTATCCCACCCTTCTTCCAATCTCCCCTTCCCATTTTATCCTCCCAATAACCCTTTATTCAAAAGAGAGACTTCCTGGAATGGGAGTTAAAATCAGAAATCCAACATTCCAGACACTACTTTGGGTGCGATTTAAATAGGAGACAATTATTATGAAGAAAGCTGCTGTTCCAGCATAAATATGGCAGCAACAGTGAAAAATATTTTGGAGTGGCATCAGTTCAACTTTATTTTAACTGAATTGGGAGAAAAAACCCCTTCAGTGATTCTGTGCCTTTAATCCACTTCCACCCCAAGTACATGATTGTGGCAGATGGTCAAAAGTCCTGTCCCTTTTTATCAGTTACCAGTCTACTGTATGCAAGTTTGATGCTTATGCAAAACAACTAACAAGCAATCAGAACACAGGAATGCCTTAAACAGGGCGGGATTCAATTGGCCCTACCTGCACTATAGGCAAGCACGGGAATTCCTGAGGCTACACTATGCCTTGTTCAGGATCCTGCAAGGAACTACCACCATCTGAAACACCCACATGGGGGCTGGGAGTGAGAGCACAACATCTGTTACACTGACAGCTCAGTTCAAGTAGGGTCCAACCCTTCAGGGCATCTTGCACTATCCCCATAGCACAGTGTAGCCTCGGGAATTCCAGCACCTGCTTGCACTGCAGTTGGGTCCAATTGCATCCTTGCCTATTTAGGCTGTTTTCCCTGGCTCCACTAGTTCATAAAACCCTAACCATTCAGTGCAAATCCAGTTCCAGCCTTTGCCTACTTCAGCACTCCAAATCTTACCCAAGTGATCATTTACTCCAAGTCCTGAATCTCAAAAAGGCCAGCAGAGTAAGAGGCGTGAGGCTAGAATACGCGACTACTTTCATTTGCCATTTTTGGATGCTGCTAAGTAGCCACAGCTATATTGCTGAGCCTTCCAAGTAAAACGTGGAGAGGGCAGAAAGGAAGAGTGAACTTAAAGGCCCAAGCAGCATAGTTTCCCCGTTATGTCTCCTGACAGAGGAGACTTGCTAGAGACAGGCCCAGCCCAGCAGTGGGCACTGTGTGATTTGCTCAGGCGGCTGTCTCTGAAGGAGTTTTGGCTTGACTCGACTGACTGTCTGCAGGTTCAGACGGAGGCAGTTCTTCCATTGTCAACTTTCTCCCAAGCACTTAGATTTCAAATCCTAACGGCTGCTGGAGCCCTCGGGGGCGGGGGGGGGAAGGGCCTTAGAGCCCCGCCTCTGATGTGGGTGTGCATTGCTGCTACACTCGCCGGCTGGCGTAAAGCACCCCCGTGATGGAGTGTTTGTGTTGCACGAGGCCGGATATATATTTTTGAACCTATAGTAAGACACGAGTAGCTCGAGCGAGGGCAGTTTGAGGATTTTCCACCCTCTTCTCTCCACACCAGGATGGGAGAATAAGGAGAGCCGCTTGCCCGGCTCGTTTGCAGTTAAATGGCCCGTGCCTGCACGCGTGGAATCGGGAGCTGCAATCCGCCGCCGCTTTGTAAATAAATTAAACATCGGAGGGGGCAATGCATTTCGGGATTTGTAGTCTGCAGCCCGACTGGGTCTTTGATCGAAGGAGGCCAGACAAAACTACCTTTCCCATGACCGCCCGTGGACGGAGGGAGGAAAGGCAGAAAGAAAAACACACACGTACATCCAGCGCGAGCAAAGCAGGGCAGGTTGTTGCTGGCATCGCCGGGCTGCGGCGGCCGAAGACAAAACAACAGAAAAGTCTTCCGTGCGTGACCGGAGCGGGAAGCGGCGCGGGCCACTCGAAAGGAGCCGAGCTCCGGCTTTGAGCGTTGCCCAGCGAGGCGTGCAAGATTTGCTGCTCGCCCTGGCCGGACTGCTCGTGCCCGGCCGCTTTTTGCAGCGAGCGGAGGTGGGAGAGGAAGGACTAGTGGGTCTTCCTCCCTTGGAGGCGGCTGTAGGACGCGGACCGGCTGCCCGGCCCTCTCTGTCCCCTCCTGGGCCGCCCTGACCATAGGGGAGACGGAGGCGGCGGCGTCGCAGCAGACGTGCCGCCGCCGCCCGGTCGAGTGACTTTCCCGTCGAGGCGCCGGCCGTGCGCCATGAACGGCTTCAGCCCCGAAGAAGTCGCCCGTGGCGGGGGAGAAGCCGCCGCCGTCCCTGCCGTGGTGGCCAACGCGGCGGCGGCCGTCGAAGTCCTGCCGCCGCCGCCGCCGCTCCCTCAGCCGCCGGCCGGGCTCGGCGCTGCTTCTGCTGCTGCAACAGCCGCAGGCCCGGCCGGACCTCCCGCGGTGGCAGCTGCAAATGCTGCTGCTGGTGGCGGCGGTGGCGCGGGGCAGCTGTGTTGCCTGCGCGAGGAAGGCGAGCGGTGTAGCCGGGCGGCGGGCAACGCCAGCTTCAGCAAGCGCATCCAGAAGAGCATCTCGCAGAAGAAAGTCAAGATCGAGCTGGACAAGAGCGTGAGTGGGAGAGAGGGAGGTCATCTCTCGAGCTCACCCCCCGGGCCAAGTTAGTGGGGGACTTCCAACCCCCCCCCCCCCGGCCATGCACTCTCCCGGGTGGGGGGGGGGGGAGGTAGTGGCCAAGCAAACAAAAGCGAATGGAGGGCAGGGGAACGATGAAAGCAGAGCAGGCTTCCGTGCAGAGCCTGACGCTGCACTTGGCTTCCTTTTAGAAAATCTGGCTCGATCGCAGAGCTTCAGGGGAGGCGGGTTTGCTTTCCGTCCATCCTGTCGCCCTCTTGGCCTCCACCCCGTTCTCTTTTTTTCCTCCTCCGCCCGAGTTACGTCCTCCCCGGAAGAAGAGGTCTTTGCATAGGAAAGGGTCAGTCGCTTAAATTATTAGAGATATCCAAGGCAAGCGGAGTTGCTTTCTCCTTCTTCGTGCTTGCCGGGGGCTTTCTCAACATCCCCCCCCCCCCCCCCCCGCATTCCTCGTTTTGTGTTTTGCCCTTGGAGCAGTCGGCTGCATGGCTGACGTTGCAAAAGCTCAGCCGGTTCTGCTGCTGGTCTTTGTGAGTGCAAATAGAAGTCCCCTTCTCCGCCCCCCCCCCCCACTTCTCTTTTCCATACATTGTATTTTAACCGTTTCCCATCCATCTCCTTCATCTTCGCAACACACCAAGGGGGGGGGGGGTCGCTTTTTAGGTAAATTCGTGGGAATTTCTCAGAGTAAGAAATGGGGCTTCCTAGACTGAGTTTTTGTGCGGAAGATCTCATTTCATTTAGGTTTCGCTTTCTCTGAGGACTCTGGTGTGTGTGTGTGTGTGCGCGCGCGCGTGCGTTTTCTGGAGTGCTTCTGTTTTCCCCTGGAGAGGGCAGTCCTTGGCTGCTTCGCCTCGTGCTGCAGTATTGCACGTCCGACTTTGCCACTGTGGCTCCTTCCCCTTGGCAGCTTGCAGGCTCCCCTTAGCCCCTTTCTGGCAAGTGAAATCACTGCTGCAACCCAGAGTCCATCCAAGGTTGGCTCCCATCCTCTTTCCTCCCAAATACAAAATGAAAAACGGGGACAGCAGAGGAGCCATTTAGCAAAATAGGCATTCCTAAAGTCGGAGCACGTTAACCTGCGCAGTAAATGTCTGCCGGCTTATATGGGTCCCTAATGCTCAATGAATACTTGTTCGTTCCTGTTAATGCGCACCAGTGCTTGTGTGTGTGTGTGCTGACAGAATTAATGTGTGCTGTAAACTGCTAGCAGAACAAAAGAGGTTTCTAAGAAAATTTGTTGAATTTGCTACCTGCTGTCAGGAGATCAAGGCTTTTGGAGATTGTTTTCAGTTTGCTTTGCTTCACAAAGCTTGCACACTAGTTGTGATATTTGCACTGCTGCTTTGGTGCAAGATGCTTTCCAAGTGCACGCTTTGCAGCCTGATGCTGTGACTGTTTACTGGTAAGTGCCACCAGAGTCCAGTGGTAAGTGTGGTTAGGGATGAAGTGCTAGATGTGGTCTTAAATCCCACTTACCTGATTCCACTGAAGGTGTTTACGATCATTGTGTGCTATGTAGATGTTGTTCTCAGTAGCTTCAGAAAGCTTGGGGTTCCAAGGTATTCATATGTCAAAATGAAGAGCATCTCCTGACCCTCAAGAAATAGATACATTTCTTGCAGCCTCTGTAGTCCTGGATTTTGCAATCAAAGAAACAGATGTATAAAAAATATTCAGTAGATTGGCCTGGAACATTTTAAATTTTATTAAAAGTTTTTCAATTAGCAACGAAAACTTTAACAAAACTGAAACACTTTGTTTTGTTACTTTTCCTCCTTCTGCCTGCCTATTCTAAAAAGTCTTCTGTTCTAGTCTTTACTTGGCCTGTGGGAGTGATACAGTGATGAAAGGCATTTCCGGAGCCAAGTTGGCCGCAGTGCAGTAACTTTTTTTTCTTTTAATGCACCACATTTCCTCTGGAAGCTTAAATACAGTCAAAAGTTTGTGTGTTTATTGTGTGTTTTACAGTAAGACATGGGAATCATTGACTTTTGCGGTAAGCCCCTGTTGATTAGATATAGCATATGCAATGAAGAAGGTTGAAATTTTGGTCCAGTTGAGTGACATTGTTAACATGTCTCTTTAAACTTTTAGGCAAGGAACTTGTATATTTGTGACTTTCACAAAAACTTAATCCAAAGCGTCCGAAACCGAAGAAAGAGAAAAGGCAGTGATGATGATGGGGATTCACCTGTGCAAGATGTTGATACTCCAGAGGTAAATCAACAGTTCTTGTCATTGTAGACATTAGAAGATTCTTAAACAGGGCTCCTGAAAAAATTCTTTGTCCATTACCTAGGGTTCCAATTAGTGGCTCAGACATTTTTTAAACCCATGTTGTATATGTGTGGGGTTGTGTTTCATGATAGTGTTTATTCTCTTTAAAGAGTTTGGGCATGTAAAACAAGTGTAGAGGGCAGTGTTCTTAACATCAGTATTAAATACTTCATGGGCACCCCAATACAGTGGAAGGGCCGAATCTGTCTCAAGAGCTGGTGCACCCCTGCACTGGTGTGAGTACACACCAGTGGAGGGGCAACTTACTTAACCCAGAAGTGTCCCTTGCCACCCAGGCCTGCTGGAGCAAAATACTGTGCCAACGTGGCCATGGACATGATTGACCTTAGTCAACCTCCAGTGCCGAGCCAGGCCCTATGTGCTGGTGCAGCCACTGGCAGAGATAAGCCATGATTTATGTGGTGTGTCTCTATTCTCCCCTAGGTTCAGGGTTTTCTGTTTTGTTTTAACTGTTTTGAGTTTCTTGTTCTGTGGGAAAGCCCTTTGGAGGGGCAGCGCTGAAGTGGCACCGTCCCTGCCAGCCCGTCTGGATTGAACTGTAAAGAGTTTAGTTTTGGATGATAGTGCAAATGGGGTGCTTAAATTCCTCATGCAGAAACCTCTTGAAACTGCTTTCACAATTATATCTTCTGCCACTGCTGCAACTCTGTTGGATGAGAGCCATCACGTAGAATTTTGGCACCACCTCTTGATTTCAGAAGCTGGTCTTGTGCTAGAACTTCACATTGCAATGCAGTAGAATCACATGGTACAAATGACAGCATAGAAAAAAAACAGCTGAAGCTTTCAAGCTACAACCTCACAGTAAGTGTAACTTGCATGTCTGTGTTCAGATTAAATAATTTTGTTGCTTCCTTTATAGGTTGATCTGTTTCAGTTGCAAGTAAACACACTAAGAAGATACAAAAGGCACTTCAAGTTACAGACTAGACCAGGACTTAACAAAGCACAGCTTGTTGAAGTACGTGCAAATTTAACTTTAGTGTATGTGATCCTTTTGAACTATGGTTTTTCAACCTTTGTCTGTTAAGGACTGCCTCTTTTCCCTCTCCACTGAGTGTAGTGTCCTTCCTGTTTTCTTCCTCACCATATCCCTAGCCATTTTTTTGCTTTTGTACTTATAGTTATGCAAATTTCTCACAGTAATAGTCAAAACTGAGATTAAATAAAAGTGCTTAGGATGCTGATATCCCTAATTGGCAATGAGGATCTCCCAAAGATTCTTCAAACTGTTAGGTCATTAGTATGGGAGCTGAGATTTTGTGGCAAGTATGTACCAGTTTCAGTATAGATTGGGGGCAGGATGTTACTATCTTTTTCTCCATTGTGGAAAACAGTTTTTATTTCTTTCACTTTTTTTCATTAACATGACCTGTCTTTGTTTCTGAAGAGTCTTTGGTAAGACACTTTGTTAGAACCAGAAGACTGCCTTCACATACATTCTGTTGATACTATCCAAGAATTTAAAAACATGGATATTTACCCTTTCTGAAAACTCTAGATTAAACCATCCTTTCTGCCTACTGATGTGATGCAGAAGTTACCTTCATGGGTTTCTGCTCTCCTGGATACCCTTCTTTATGCTCTACATCGCTTGGTGTTGGTGTTGCATTGACAACCTTCTAATTCACTGTTAAGAGCTGATTTTAACGTTGCATAGTCATCTTAAAATATCAGCATTTCTTGTTGGAGTTATTTATGAGCTAGCAGGTGAATAGTGTTGAGTTCTGGTGATGTGTTCATTTTTTAATTTTGTCAGTTCTAAAACAGGAATGATTCATAAATGTTAAGAACATAAGAACAAGTCAGCTGGATCAGACTAGAGTCAATCTAGTCCAGCACTCTGCTACTCGCAGTGGCCCACCAGGTGCCTTTGGGAGCTCACATGCAGGATGTGAAAGCAATGGCTTTCTGCGGCTGTTGCTCCCGAGCACCTGGTCTGTTAAGGCATTTGCAATCTCAGATCAAAGAGGATCAAGATTGGTAGCCATAAATCGACTTCTCCTCCATAAATCTGTCCAAGCCCCTTTTAAAGCTATTTAAATGTTCTCTTAATTATACATATCTAAGATATTTTTATTCTCTATAAAGAAGAACACAAAGGCAAAACATTAACATCCCCACTAACATGTTGGAACCAGATTGATTAGTTTGGAGCTAGATATTCTAAACCAGGGGTAGGGAACCTGCGGCTCGAGAGCCACATGCGGCT
The DNA here is from genome assembly GCF_021028975.2 of Sphaerodactylus townsendi. Taxonomy (NCBI): domain Eukaryota; kingdom Metazoa; phylum Chordata; class Lepidosauria; order Squamata; family Sphaerodactylidae; genus Sphaerodactylus; species Sphaerodactylus townsendi. The sequence goes on along the minus strand of NC_059434.1, from coordinate 36,957,658 downwards.
CTTCTGCCCTTGCACTGTGGCTCCACTAGCCAAGCCGCCGGCCACATGCTTGCCTGCCCTGCGGGCAGCAGGGCAGGCGCACCAACTGCCCATGGTCGGCTGGGCCGCGCTGCGGGCTTCCCTTCTCGCCCCTCCCCGTGGGAGCGGGGTGAGCGCTTTCCTAGCGGCAGGCGAGGCCGAGCCGCCGGCTTCATCTTTGCCCGCCCTGCAGGCAGCAGGGCGGGCGCATCCATGCGCTTCTCAGAATGAGCGGAGTAAAAGGTAAAAAAACCCCTATATATATAAGCGTTATCTTTATTTTAAATGTCAAAAATTATTTGCGGCTCCAAGTGTTTTCTTTTCTCGTGGAAAATGGGTCCAAATGGCTCTTTGAGTGTTAAAGGTTCCCTACCCCTGTTCTAAACCAAACTCATGTTTACAATATGCGGTCTTAGTACTTACCCTGTACTTCCTTGCCAGAAAAAAACACTACTCCTTATGCAGAACTCATGACGTGGCTGGATTATGTCTTCAGAGCCATTTTCTTTCTGTTGCTGTTTGAAATTGAATGGACTACTGGAAATAATTCCCAGTGGCCCAGAATTTTTAGTAAAACATTTTAAGTTTGGAGTGTTTGGTATCCATATCATAATTCAGTCTGAATGAAATAGGATACAGCTCTGATAAAGAAGTGATGTGTTCCTTTTAGAAAAAAAATTGATGAAGTGATGCTGATTGTGTGTAACAGCAAACAAGCTTGAAAAATATGTCCTGTTTTTTTAACCAAGACTAGTTTCAGCTATATCAACAAATGAATTGCCAGTGTACAGAGTGTGAGTGGTAACAGTTAACATTTAGTGAACCTTTTCTTACAGATAATTGGATGTCATTTTCGGACTATTCCAGTGAATGAAAAGGACACCTTAACCTATTTCATCTACTCTGTGAAGAATGACAAGAACAAATCTGACCTAAAAATGGATAGTGCTGTCCACTAAATAAGCAAATTTGGGATTTGCAGACTTTAATGACTGTTTTGGATGTACTGAAGTTTTCTTTGTAACTGGTATTCAGGGATGAAATCCTGATGTTATTTTTCATGGCTTTCGGGGGGATTGCTCAAAAATGATATTTCCATGGTAAAAGATATTTTAAATAAATACTATTGATGTTTCTGTGCCTGCATGGGTTTGCTATCTGGCATGCGTCTAAGGCTGTTCTTTTCAGTCTTTTCTGTTCATTTCCTGGGATAAGTTGAAATGCAGAATATCCTCTGAAAGTAATATTTTCTATATATTTAATCTGGATGTTGCCGTGAAACTGCAGTTGCACCTTTCATTATCAAATTACCTTCCAGCAATTTAGTTGCAAAGTCTACTGATGGCATTTGAGTTTTTTCTTGCGGTCTTTGCATAGAACTCTAAATACAATCTGAGTTCTCTTATTCTGATGTACCTTTTGTGTCGATTCAAATATCTTGGAATTCTTTGGCACAATGTCTGTATTGATAGACCTGGTTTGGTAGCAGCTCTTGAACCATGAATTGGAAATCATGGTCTGAAATAGGTATGTAAACCATTCGGTGTGTTAACTAAATCTGGGAGCATTTCTGAATTCACAAACTGTAAATTACTGCTTAAACTTTTGCTGGAGCATGGAGACAAGTGAATTTTTGACACTGGGGCCAGAAAATGAAAGCAGGCATGTAACTCTGAAACAGTTGCTTGAAAGCTCAAAATATGGAATGAATTCTAAACTATGCTCATAAAATCACCACTTTAACAGGGTATCTGAGCTGAGCTTTAGTACTAGCTGTTGTACATTTGCTACTTTCAAAGTAACCAACTTGGTTGCAACTCATATGACTGCTATTACATGCAGGCTTCCAATATAACGTATAGTACTAGTGGTACTGGAGGCTGTAGACTGTAAACTCAAATTCTAGAATATTCCCAGAGTCTTCCATAAGTGTACAATTTTTTTCTCTTTCTCTGTCCACTATGGGACTCCTACATGGGGAATAACAAGCTGAATGTTTTGTATTGATATTTCTTTGTACTCTTCATTTCTGTACTAGTTCTGTAGTTGATGAGAATAAGATCCCTTCTTTGTTGTCAGTTTGACTTGAAAAGTGACTTTAATCTATAGTGATCACCTTTCTTGGAATGATCAACCAGTGTGCAGACACAGTTGCAGGCTTTATCCTGATAATATTCTACCCTTTCACTCAGCAAAGTTTAAAGCCATTTTCCCACTTAGTTCTATATGAGTTCAGTGGCATCTTGATAACTAACAAAACTTATTCCAGCCTAAACTTTCATGGACGAAAGCTCACTTTTTCAGACTCATGAAGGGTTCATCTATAGCAGATATACTGAAAAGCTGCAGGTTCTGTGGTTCAGCACATTATTCAAAAGTGAGACTCATTCCACACATGCAGAATAATGCACTTTCAAACTGCTTTCAGTGCTCTTTGAAGCTGTGCGGAATGGCAAAATCCACTTGCAAACAGTTGTGAAAGTGGTTTGAAAACACATTATTTTGTGTGTGCGGAAGGGGCCTGAGTTCTAACCTGCAACAGTTTTTGCCAGGATAAATTTCGTTAGACTTTAGTGTGCAAGCGGATTCCTGTTTAATTTTTCTGCAACTGGCTAATGGGTCTGGATTTACTTTCCTCCAACTTAAGCAACTCTTCTTCAGGTTTAAGAGGCACATAGGTTGAAGGGATGCTTCTAACGTTGTGAAGTAAAGTGGTAAGGTACAAGCCCCTTGTCTGCTATACTAGTAGTTATGCATAACAGCATCATTTTGGGGTGCTAGTATGCTAATCATTAGTACTACCAGAGCTCTGTGTGCTGGTTTCAAATCACTTGCCTTAAGTTCATGCATCTCACTGTGCATGTTTTCCCTGTGTTGGATACAAGTTTCCCTGTGTTGGATTTACTGTCAGCCCAGTTTAGTGTAAATGTGGCCAATGCCAGTTATTTAATCTTGTTGAAATATGCAGATGTAGTTAATTTTAGCAGGATTTGATTAGTTGACAGATTAGGCTTAATTTTTTTCTTAAACAAGAAACTATATATAGACTCAATTTGCTACTTGTTGAGCACCTATTATGCTGCTGAGGCATATTATTATTGTCTTTTGATACCTGATTGAGAGCAAGTTACTTTGAAGACTAACTTTAAAAAAATGAGAATTAATGATCAAGAGCTTCTCTCTTGCTCATCTTCCCTGGAGAGTACTGAAATCAATGGTATGAACTAAAAAATGATTAGGACTGGGCTGCAACATGAAGAAGCAGGTGAGTCTGGGTAAATTTACCTGATCTGTTTTGTGGTCTGTAATTTTCTTTGCTTTCGAATTCACACAGTGCTTTATGAGGCACCTTTGCCTTGTGGTTAAATTCAAAGACCCGAGTGGAATGTTTTTGTTTCATAGACTGGCTAGAGAAAAAGAGTGATTGAAAATGAAGGCTGTTCCCCTATGCACAATTTTCTGGGTATAAACCCTGTTGATTCTGCAGGACTTGCATGCAACTAAATATGCATAGGCTCCGTCTTTAAACACAACGTATTAAGGTGATTTTTAACAAGGTGGTTTCCCATAAACTAGTCTTCAAACTCACTGTAGCAGACAACCAAGTATTGCGATATTTTTAGCATTACTTTTTCAGTGTCCCTCAGTTGTGTTGTCCAAAAATGGAATAAAACAAGATCATAGAGAAGAATGTGTGCCCTTGTTCCTGGTTTGAGTGATTCCCTTTACCATTATAAGCCATTATGGGTTGCTGTTATAGTAACCCCTTTTTGGAGAGTTTCTAGTGGCCTCACAGAACTGTTCAACATCATAACATCTTAAACAGAAGCAACATTGATGCTAAACTGCAGAAGACATACTACAGAGCTGGAATGGTGCTAATTTACTAAGATTTTGTCTACTTTGTGCAATGTCTTCTATATTAAGTGTTCATAACCCTTCTTATACTTTTTCTCAGTGATCTCGAACACTAACTGCTGCATAGTATTAGCCCCATATTAAAATGAGGATGAAATATTGTTCATGGCTTAGCTGATATTTTGAATTGAAGACCTATTTTAAAAACTGCATGATACAGCCTGTGTTATAAAGCATAAAATACAGGAAAGAAGAACCAGCATATAAATACAATCTCAGAGAAACTATGTAGGCAGTGGCATTATTATGAAAATATTGAAATGTTACACTGACTCATATTCAGATCCTGTCTGATCAAAAAGCAAATGTTTTACCACCTTGTAGTACTTTGTAGTACTCCCACTTTGGGAGTAAAGTACCCTTCTAATCCCCTGGGAGTAAAAATATTGCAATGCTCAGCATGATTTAGGTTAGTTTGGGGTGATCTAGAACTTTAGAAGGATGTTAATGCATTCAAAGCATTTGGATGAGAACTGTGAGGATTATACAAGATGAGCCAGCAAGTCGAATTGAAAAGGCTGAGCTAGGTTGGATGCTGTTGCATAGCTGAATTACTATTGCATACTGCTCTTAAAGGTGCTCTAGTTTCCAGTTGGGATTGTTGCAAGACAGCGATATTCTAGCAAGTGGGAATAGGTGACATTCATCTGCTTGCTGTAATATCCAAATGTTTATCATGTACTATCTGTGGCTCAAATTCAAGTCTTGTTCTCTGGCTTCTTAAAAACAGGATGAAAACTTCTTTCCATACTATGCCAGAACATTTTAAATATTTCAATGTTTTGAATGTACTTTTCAATAGACTCCTGTTCATTCAGTCTCTCTGCTTGCCAGGTTCATGAAATCCTGAAGGAACTTAAGTCAGCTGGTGAGCTGCATCCATATTGGAGAGTTGAACTTTATATAGACCTGTGATACTAAATGAGACTTAAAGTGAAGGCAAATCATATTCAACCCTCATTTCAATCACCAGGTTCAGAGTTAACCTGTCTAATTTAGAGTGGAAACTGGGTGAGTGCAGTATTGATTCGTCAGCTCTTGGGACAACTGTTAAACACCTCCCTCCCTTCTCAAGACCAGGCTTGTACACAGTGCTCATTGGCTGGCTCATGTCAGGAATGCACCACTGAGGCAATTCTAAGATTTTGAGCATTAAAAAACATAATTGGACAAATATCTAAACAAACGTGTGAGAAGGGAAACCCCACACAGGAACAATGGGAACAGGTTTGTGTGTTGCGTAGGGACTCAAATGCAGAGGTGAGCATGGCTGTCAAGAAGTAAAGGTGGAATTTGATTCACCTCCAGTTAAAAAAATCCTGTTTTCCTTGTGAGACTTGCAGGATTAAGCTGGTGTAGTCTATCTACAACCATATTTGCATGGACTAATTAACAACCATTTTTCAACCTGAGTTTCTGCTATTGGGGCTTTGTGACAAATAGGCAAGATTCTCTCATGTTTCTGAATTGTTGGATGCCCATGGAAGAAATAAAAACTTTATAGTGGTATTTCAACCATCTTGTGTTTTCAGCAAAGGTTTGATTTTGGCCTGCCAGTCATGTGTGTCCTTACCAATTAGATAGTGGATAGCAAGTGTAATTAAAGCCAAATAATTCACAGCTACAGAAAGTAAACCCTCTTGCCATCATTTTTCTACCACCTATCACGCAACAATAGAATATAGAAGAAGAAGAGTTTGGATTTATATCCCCCCTTTCTCTCCTGCAGGAGACTCAAAGGGGCTTACAATCTCCTTGCCCTTCCCTCCTCACAGCAAACACCCTGTGAGGTAGGTGGGGCTGAGAGAGCTCCGAGAAGCTGTGACTAGCCCAAGGTCACCCAGCTGGCGTGTGTGGGAGTGTACAGGCTAATCTGAATTCCCCAGATAAGCCTCCACAGCTCAGGTGGCAGAGCTGGGAATCAAACCCGGTTCCTCCACATTAGATACATGAGCTCTTAACCTCCTACGCCACTGCTGCTCCTAGCATTTTAAGCAGTCGAAGCAATGCTACTGTAACTACTGCTTAATGTGTAACAAAATAAGGAAACACAAAGTGGTTCTATAAATATGCTATAGCTCATCATATGTACTCTGTTCTTTTTAACTGAAATTAACTTGGAAGCTTCAGGTGCTTCCATAGATCAATGAAAAAACTCCTTTATAGTTCCTCTTTTTAAGTGTAGCTTTGAATTCCGGGCAGTTTATTGAGAAAGGTTTGTCTTGGTAATCCCTTGTAAAATTTTATGAGTGAATATTAGCTTGTGTTTGGGATGCACATTACTTGATCTCACAAGCACTTGTACATGTGATGTACCTCAGGCTCATTTGTCATTGTGGCTGAAACCTAATGACTGGAACAGGAATCCCCAACAGGGAGCCCAGGTATGCCAAGGTATCCACCTTGTTCTGACCTTGCTCCTGCTAAGTGATTCTAGAAAGCAGGTGCCTCCTGTGGCTGTCATTTTGTAGTTGGCTGTGTCTTCCATGGCAGCCATTTTGGACTGTGTGTACTACACTGGATCAGAATTCCAGCACATAGACTGAAAAAGCTAGGTGACCCTGGGCTAGGGTATAAAGCAGAAATGCACTCTGCAAGAGTGAAGACATATTAGCATATACGTGTTGCAAAATTGCACATTTAAAAAAAGGTGGGGTATAAATCCAAACTCCTCCTGTTCTTCCAAGTAGGTGTCTGCTTGAGTAACTGTTGAATTATTTTATTTTCATCCATGGTCCCTGAACTACTTGAGTACCCATCAAAAGTCTGTTACAAGCGCAAGATGTACAATTATGTGAAGGACTCACACACACACACACACACACATTTTGTGAATGTGTTAAAAAGGAGAAACAGTTGTAACAGGTCACACCAGCTGTAACATTCTGTGACTGGAACAGAGACAGTTTAATTGGGCAGTGCATTGCCAAGTCATGAATCATTGCTCAAGCACATTTCCCATATCCTGGTTCTTCCACAAATTGTCACATCTGTCAGAAGCAGAAGCAGCTTAAAAGAAGAAAAAGAAATCTTATTGCAGCAGTGAAGGTAACAGCTATGCAGACCATGGGGTGGAGATGGGGAGAATGGGCTAGAAGGAAGTCAATAATCATGAACCACTGTTCTTGGTAGCTTCCAGGTATCTCTTGTGCCCTGATTTCCTAATCTCTGCTATCTTTGCTTCTCCTTTAATCAACACAATGAAAGATTGAACTGTCCCTCAGAACTACGATTTTGTAGCTATAAAAGAGACAGGTCCTGGCTTGGGTTTTTTGGGGGAGGAGGTTCTTCTCAGATACTCATGGTGGAGCATCAAAATTAGGGAAATAACTCCCCTTCAGCATGGTTTCCATCTTAGGGTAAAGCAGGAGCCATCATTCTCCCACTGCATTATTCTGAGCCTGTCTGTTCTCTCTCTCTCTCTTTGTAGAAGCTGTTTCTCACAGCAGCTGTGTGAATGTAGAGAATATGAGTTTGGGAAACCCAGATCCAAATCTTTTTTAAAAAATTGTTTGGTCCAGAGAACCTTGAGACTGGTTGTTTTGTGAGGTCATGCTTATTCTTCATGACAGAATTTTCATACACAGTTAATGAAGTGAGTATTGACTCATGAAAGTGAATATTAAAATAAATGTTAGTCTTTAATGTGTCACTGGACTTTGGTTATAGCATGACCCAAGGACCATTGTTGTACCAGCACTTATGCTAAGGTAGTCAGCATTCTACCTCTCTGATGTGTTCTGTAGCCCAGTGATCCCCAGCATGGTACATGCTAATAGGTTTTCTAGCCCCCATTTGCTTCTTCAACAGCATATCTGTTCCCCAGTGTAAATACCGATGGTTGGCTTTCCTCCACTCATTGGTCCAGGAGATGCTTTAGAAGAATCCAGGGGACGTAAGTTTTAGGTCTTCAGGGAATGTCCATTCACAAGTAGCTCACTCCATCATAAGGAAGATGCTTGGTTTGCAAACTCCCAATATTTTGTGATTGGCCCAGACCCTATGGCAGCCATTTTGTGATGGTACCTGTTCCCCATTCTCTAAATTCCAAAAGTATCTACAAACTCAACAAGGTTTTGTTTTGGGTGCTTTTCTGCTCAATGTTTATTAGTTTTTCTGGTATAAGTGATTTGGCACCTTTTATTACAGACAAGGGTCTGCAATATATAGACAGGGAAGGAAAAAATGGTGACATGGAAAGCTTGTTCATGGGGTTACTTGTCTTTGCCTTAATGAAAGGTATTGCAGGGGCTTTGGTTTTGGTTTTTTCTTGGGACCAGTATAGATACATGCAGTCTCCTTCCATAAATGTAGCTGGAGGATAGAGCAGTTGGAGTGGTGTCTGAGGAACTCTCCGACTGTCTAAGAATGTTGCATGACTGATGATGCAATCACATGCTTTGTGGTGATTCACAATAAATATCGTGTTCTGTGTTCTTAATTTAAAATATATATATTGCCATTGTTACATACCAGCAAAAAGACCACAAAACACCTAAATGCAATAAAACCAGCACCATACAGATATACTGAACAGGAGTAAAAGCTTTAAACATATGATACTGCATAAGGTTGTACTGAAACCAGTCTCGTTTTCATATTTTTCTAGCATCATGGCCTCACTTTCCAGCCAATATGGAACTCCCGTAACACTCTGAAGTGTATTTCCTATTCCTTGTTTTGAAGGAGAGTATTCTAATGGCCCACATTCAGAAACTTTCCAGTAATCTGAGTGACTTGAACTATGTATATACCAGATTTTAACTTTCTAGGTTCTCGGGGAGTACCCTAACAGTCTGGATACCTGGTTTGGCTGGTGATCTCAAATGTCATATATTTATTGCATTTACAACCCTGTACTTCTCCCCAATGGGAACCCAGAGCACCTTACATTGCTCTCTTCTCCATTTTATCCACATAACCTATCCTGTAAGTAGGGCTGTCAGATCCAGGTTGGGGAACGACTGGAGATTTGGGGATGAAGTCTGGGGCGGACAGGGAACTCAAGGGAACTGGCCCAAGGTCATTCAGTGAGCAGAAGTGTGAGAATTTGGACCAGAGTCTCCCAGAAACATACCCAAACTCTTAACTGCTACAATGGAAGCTGCATCTTTTTCAAGGATCTCCAAGTGGCTTACATTGTTCTTCATTGCTCTATTTTATCCTCACATCAACCCTGTGAGGCACATTACACTGAAAGAACATGGATATCCTAAGGGCAAGCAGAGATTTTTAACAGGGATTTCCCCAGCCCTGGTCTAGCACTGACCACTCTCTACTAGATAAAGAATTATGTTCCAGCAGTGCCTATGACATTGCATCCCTGGGTATATCTCTTAGTTAATATGGTATAGCCACATGGAACTGCAAAGTATCATTGCAGGCCCTGGCCCAGATTGGAGAGGATAACAATTACTGGCTGTAAAATAGCCCTCATTGTGGCTGTTTGAAAATCCCTGATTTAAGGCTATCTAGCGCCACCTTGTGGGATCAGAATTTATGTTTATTTCAGCACAGCTGTTGACAAATCATTGCTTTGCTAAGAGCCCCAAAAGGGAGAGCATTCATTCATTCATTTATTTTGTAAATTTGTACAAGGACCACCAAGGCATCCAACAACTGAAAACATACGTCTGCCTTGAATCAAGAGAAAAGGCAGGGTGTAAATATTTTAATAAATACATAAAATTGCATTTTCAAACCATCAAAATCTATGTCTTGTCGAAGGCTTTCACAGCCGGAATAACTTGGCTGCTGTGTGGTTTCCGGGCTGTATGGCCGTGTTCTAGCAGCATTCTCTCCTGACGTTTCGCCTGCACCTGTGGCTGGCAGAGGATCTTCAGGTCCTCTGAAGATGCCAGCCACAGATGCAGGCGAAACGTCAGGAGAGAATGCTGCTAGAACACGGCCGTACAGCCCGGAAACCACACAGCACCCAAAATCTATGTCCTTCCCAAACATACAAACAACCCAAAGCAGGTACAACAGAAACAAAATCCCAACCAGTTAATACACTAATTGTACCTGGGCTACCTCAACCATATGAAGAGTTCTAACATGTGCAGTATTTAATAAAGGAAACAAATTCTGTGGAAAATTTACACATGAGTAGACAGCAATTGCTGTACAATAAATGGCAGCGCAATTTGAGGAATCAGCTTTGATGACCCACCTGGTTCCTGCTTCTTTTGTGGATGTATGTCCATTTCTTCAGTCCAGGTATGATTTGTCCTGTTCTTTAATGCTGGTACACTTTTAAGTTGATATTTTCTGCAAATATCTATTCATACGATGATGCTCTGATTTGTCATAAATGTGTCCATCGTCAGTTTAAGCATGAAGCTGGCAAGGAAAGAAGCATGGTATATAGCTCAATCTCATCATCAGTACTTGGAATGGAGACCACCGAGGAAGGCTCTGCCGGGGAACGGTGTGACAAACTATCTCTGCTTCAACCCGCTTGGTGAAGGCATATTCAGCAACAGTCTGGTCTTAAGCATTTTCAGGAACTGCCTCGTGCTTTGCAATAGCTTCTCAGAAGAGGTTCGGGAGCTTCCACCTCCTGGCTTTCTTTATTTTGTTTATTTATTATTAATCTTTCCCACTGTGACTCAGGTAAGTGAATGCAATCAATCAGATGAAGCACCTAATAAACAATGCATTACCCAAAGAAAGGGAACTGAATAAGACTGAACTTTGCCAGTGTCTATGGTGGTGGATCGATTTCTTGCCTCTTGCCCAAAATTGTTGAGTGGGAGCTGAAACAAGCTGTTTGTGAAGCAGCTCTGCATCTAGTGCCCAAGGCAGGATTGGCCTGGAAGCCAGAAAGAGAACAGAAAACAGAGGTGATGTGGGAATTTTTAGATTTATATTTGTATATTCATTGATATGTGTAACACACTAGGTAGGTTTGACCAGGATGCCCATCATGCCCAGAGGAATTCTCCTTTCCCTTTTGCTGTTTAAAAATATACTGTATCAGGAAGAGTTCTGGTGAATTTGAGAGCTTTCACGCTCTTATGTGGCATTTGATTGGTGCTAACAAAAGGGATCATAAGGACTGCATTCTGTTTTTTGGACTTTACTGTTAGACCAACGCAGCTGCTAAGAACTTCAGCCTAAAATAATCACACTGAACAACTAATTAAAACGAAGGGTTATTCCTTGTCGTTCATGAATGAACCAGTAGAGGGCACTAATAAACTCACTAAATACCACCATCAACACCCCAGTCTCACTCACGCACTCACTCACTCTGAACACATTTTTAAGGAAGACCCATTGTTTTTAGTGTGACTTGTTTAAAAATAACCTCAAAGTGCAAAATTGGTACTGATCAATGAAACCACTGACTCTGGATATTTGCCACTTTTCACAGAATGGGTACAAATGGATGGGTAACTATCTTTACTTCTTGAGAAAAGCATTCATCATAAGGTAGAATTGGATCCATTCATTGCATATTACTTTGGATTCTAAGCCACCTTGAAGATCATTTGATCAAAAAGCAGGGTATAAAGCAGGGTATAAACCCTTTATGCGTTTCAGCATCTGTCATAGACTTTCCTCTTCCTCCAGACCTTTGGCCTTTGACCCCTTTGATGCTCCCTCTAGAATATGCCAGTCTGTGGTGGGACAGAGTAGGTGAGTGGATAATATTGTGGAAGTTTGTTTTATGGCATTTTTATGACTGTTTATATGATGAGGAGTTATTTGATGTTGTTTTATTACTGTACAGTTTTGCATCTGTTACTTTGTTTTATGGTGTGTTGTGTTATATGATGTGGCGCCATTTGATGTTTTTATCGAAGCATTCAATTTTTTAAGCTGCCCTGAGGCCTCTGTTTAGGGCCGGGTATAGATTCCAAATAAATAATAAATAAATATTTCCTCTGTCTCTCTTCCCATCAGTTCTCTCTTCTTCATGCCTCCTTCCCTTCTCACCCTATCTTAGGTTTCTCCCCTACAAGCTACAAGGGTCAGTGCTATCAGTCACAGACCAGGAAAGGGATTTGGGCGTCTTAGTTGATAGTTCCATGGGAATGTCAACTCAATGCATGGCAGCTGTGAAAAAGGCAAACTCTATGCTGGGGATAATTAGGAAAGGAGTTGATAATAAAACTGCAAAGATTGTCATGCCCTTATATAAAGCAGTGGTGCGACTGCACTTGGAGTACTGTGTCCAGTTCTGGTCGCTGCATCTCAAAAAGGATATTGAGGAGACAGAAAAAGTGCAGAGAAGGGCAACAAGGATGATTGAGGGACTGGAGCACCTTCCCTATGAGGGAGAGGCAGGCTGCAGCTGCTTGGGACTCTTTTAGTTTGGAGAGGGGAGACGTCCTGAGGGGGGATATGATTTCGAAGTCTATAAAATTATGCATGGGGTAAGAAAATGTTGACAGAGAGAAAGTCTTCTCTCTGTCTCACAACTCACTAGAACCAGGGGCATTCATTGAAAATGCTGGGGGGAAGAATTAGGACTAATAAAAGGAAACACTTCTTCACGCAACGTGTGATTGGTGTTTGGAATATGCTGCCACAGGAGGTGGTGATGGTCACTAACCTGGATAGCTTTAAAAGGGGCTTGGACAGATTTATGGAGGAGAAGTCGATTTATGCCTACCAATCTTGATCCTCTTTGATTTGAGATTGCAAATGCCTTAACAGTCCAGGTGCTCAGGAGCAACAGCCGCAGAAGGCCATTGCTTTCACATTCTGCGTGTGAGCTCCCAAAGGCACCTGGTGGGCCACTGTGAGTAGCAGAGAGCTGGACTAGATGGACTCTGGTCTGATCCAGCTGGCTTGTTCTTATGTTCTTATGTTCTACCCCTGGCAGCCTCTACCTAGGAAAACTACAACACAGTTGTGTGGTGCTGATCACCAGGCTGGGCATAGTGCATCTCATTTCCCCTTGTATCTTGTTCCTCACATTATTGCCTCTTTCCTTCCACTTGGCAACCCTCATATTCTTACATATCCTCTCCTCTTCACTCTACCCAGCCAGTCACCAACTTGCTACATACTTTTAAATTGCCATCCATCTTGTACTATGTTGATTTTCTTCACTTACACCTCACCTTTCTCCACAATGCGGGGACCTGAAGCAGGTTACATCATTCTCCTCTACTCTGTCTTATCATCCGAACAACCCTCTGAGCTGAGGTCACAGGGAGTGAAAAATCCTGGGAAAGGGCCACTCTTTCAGCCCACACTGACTGGCCCCATCCCACTAAGGAGAAGATAGCCTGTCTATCCCATTGGCTGATTGGCTCCTTTGTTGCCTAGGGTAGGCCTTGGATGGGCAGTAGACGGACTCTCTTCCCCGCAGTTGGCCCTCAGAGAGGTGGGCTATGCATCACCTCCACTACATTGGGCGGCCTTGGTTGAACTGACTGGGTGCTGCCTCCCTTACCTCGAGCAGGCCTTGGACAGATTGGTGACATACCATCTCCCTTCTCTCATACTGGGTTCAGGTGAGCTGGGCACTGTCTTGCTTCAGGTGGGGTTTGAACAGGCTGGCGCAGCCTTCTTCACCTTACATGGGACTTGGGTGGGCCTGGGTCAGCATGCACCTGCCACATAGTGATTTACAAGGTAGTCCCAAATGTTCTGGTTTACATGCCAAGCAGTGGCGAACATGTTGCCAAGAAAGAGCATTACCACCTTTTTATAGATAGAGGTTCTATATTTTGAACAGTTGCATCATTGCCAGGAAACTAACAGATGGCGATTTTACAGACACTGTCTCTCCTTGCCTGAGAAAGTTGGCAGTTTGCTCACTGACTGAAAATAAGGTATTTATTTTTGTTGTAGGCTATTTCTTAAGATTATTTCAGACTACAGACACTACAAGTGTGTGAATTATGAGTCAGACTACTGGTCCATCTTGCCTGTTATTATCTTACTCTGTCTAGTAGCAGCTTTGCAGCTATTAGCAGCTCTGATTAGCTATTATTTCTGGTCCTTTACCTGGAGACACCAGAGACTGAATCAGGGACTTTTTATATGCAAAACATCTACACAACTGCTGGGCCAGAAGCAAGCCAGTATGTTGTGATGGCACGACTGAGAGCCAGACTATGTGTGATGCATTTTAAAGAGTTGTGGGGAATGTAATTTTTTAAAAAATGGTGTGAGCCCAGTTCAGCTCATAAATGTGGAATAGGAGGAGGGGAAAACTGAATCAGCTCCTGACGTTGCAGCATTTTAAAAAGTATCACATCTAGTTTTGCCCTGACTGTGGGGATGTTCAGTTCACATTGTTGGCTGGCTATGGTGCTACATAGCAAGGTGTTATGAAACTAAAATGCTGTTTTGAATTCCACAGATGAGGGGAGGATAAAACCATAATTTTAAGAATTTCTTTGTCTGGTCCATTTTTTCGGTTTTCAAATCATTGATGTTCCCTTGGATGGCATGTGTTTCAAGCATGGAGAGGTATTATGCTTGTACAATTTGACATTCAGGCAGCTCTGAAGACTGGTTATCTGAAGACTGATTGCTATACTTTCACCTCCATCCCTAGGAGTAGCTCTACCACCTGGACAGAGAAAAGAGGGGAAGAAAAGAGAGGGAACTGTCCCCTTCGCTCCCTTTGGACACCAGACACTGACTGTCCTTTTCTCTCAATAATCAGTGGGACAATCAGTTAACTCCAGAGGCTTAGTACTGGTGCGTCCTCTGCCCCTGTCCCGCCCCGGAACACCCAGACCCTCGCAGGGGCACCCCTGCCCTCTTGGAGCTACGCCTCTGGTTAACCCAAAGAGACACTACTGTGAGTTTGTGGCTGCCCTTCATCTTAAACCCAGGACTTCCTGGCACATAATTCATGTTCTCAGCTGCCATGCCAAAAACCCTCCTCCAAAGAGCACAAAGTGATATTTCGGTCCCTCAACAGTCCTGTTGCTTGAGAGTAACTTGCTCAAGACCACACAGGAACCTAGCTGAACATGGATCTGAAAGGGATTTTCTAAATCCAAACCTATGCAATATGATTTCGGTTTTTCCGCAGGTGTCGTGCACTGTAACAGTTGTGTGAAGTGATTGTCAGTATACTGCTCATGTGTTGCTAGTGGGGTTAATATTAAACAGTTATGAAGCACCAATGATTTCTAGAATTTTGTATCTGGGGTTTTTGAGGCTTTGATATTTTATTCTTAATGGCTATGATCATATTGTAATGCACAAAATAACCTTTTATTGACTGGATCCTATTTCTGCACTCTTAAAGTGCAGTTCTTATGTAACCTTACTTGAAGGCATGTGTTAGTTAAATGTGTTAGAAGGCCATTAAGTAGATCTTTGTTCCTTAAGATACTCAAGGTGTGTATTAACAGCCTAATAAAACATGCTGTTTTGTGCCTGAACGCAATGGTGCCATGTCCCTGGAGTTTCCTACTTCATTGTTCGCCAACTAAAATGTGTAACTTAATGGAGAAAAAAAGACAAAAATGTTCTAGGAATCAAGAAGAAACATTTTGCCAGATTTTGTCTGGCCTCATATATAATTTAAATAGTAGGATATGATATACACAAGGAATCCTGATTTCTCTCAGCTTTTCCCCTTCTTCCTTCCTTCTTGATTCCTTACACTATTCAAGTACATCACAGGTATATTTCATAAGTCTGTAATACCAAGATGTATTTGTAACCCCCCAACTGAATCTTGTTGTATATTATAACCTTGGCGTTTCAGTGCTCTACCTGAGCATTGCATCATGACATCAGGCACAACTCTGTTGCAATGTACACATAGCCCTTCAGTCCCCTGTGAGGCCATTTTAACCAATGGGCAAAAGGGATACTTGCCCATGGCCCACTTCTGTCAGGGACCCACCATGTACATGGGTGTGTGAGAGACAACCGAATACTATATACACAACAAATCAATATAAAGGTGAGGTATGTAGACTGAAAATGGAATTCAACTGTTGCCCCCACTGCTCACAACGAGAGGCCCCTGTTTTTTTGTATGCACATTCTTCTGAATATGAGCACAGCACCTAGGTGAGTACAAAGTATCCCTACGAATGGGATATTCTATAGAGGGGGTCCCGCTCCCATTCTAGGGCATTGGCTCATGCATAATTATGGGACCCTGTGGCACTACGAGAGGTTGTTTTTGTCAGAGTTCCTCCAAACATACATTTAGTTCTCTTGAACATCCCTGAGGACACAAGCCTCCCAATTCACAATAATGAGGGGAATGCCCCATGTTCACAAAAGGTTCCATGCACAGGATAAAGAAGTGCACAATTTGTTGCAGAACAATGTTAAAAAAATTCTAGCCCAGCATCCTCGTTTTGCACAGTTTTCCAACAGTTAGTGTTCAGAAGCATACTGTTTGTAAACGTGAAAGCATCATCTAGCCATCTGGCTAACAGTCACTGATAGACCTATGCCTCATCCATTTGCCTTGTGTGCTTTTAAAACCATTGGAGTTAGTAGTGATGACTACATGTTGTGGCACTGTATTTCCATAAGTTAATTACTCTTTGGGTGAAGAACTATTTCCTGGTCCCTCCCCCATAAATCTACTGCACAGCAACTGTGTTAAGTGCCCTTAGATTATACTTCAGGGGTCCCCAACTTTTTTTTTTTACCAGCAGGCACCTTTGGAATTGTGACATGAGGTGTTGAGTGCAACTCCAAAATGGCTGCTACAGGAGGGAGTACCAAACATCAAATGTCCGGGAGTGTGATTATGCATAACTCATATAGTAACTTTTCAACATTTCAGGGAGAAGCTCTGTTTAATAGGATGCTTTACATTGTTCAGACACAGCATACCTTCAGGAACACTGTGGAGATCCTTGGACTGTGGTGGCAGCTGCTGCCCAAACAACCTGAAAAATTCTGTACAGCCAATCAGAAATGTTGTAAGGCATAAGCACTACCTGACCATTTTCTAAAAACTCTGGTGATTGTCAGGAATAGTGTTGACAGGTGCCAGGGCACCTCCAGATACCACATTAGGAACCCCTGTTCTGAAAGTTTGGATTTATACCCCAGTTTTCTCAACAGCAAGGGTAGTTTCTACACAGTTCTTTGGTGACACTGATGTGGTAGCAGTGCAAGTTAGAGATCCCTTTTTTTAATCAGTGTATCAGATCCACAGAATAAGGGAAAAGAATGTAGGCCAAGAAGATACAATATTTCTCGGTTGCTGGCATTCATCCCACCCTCCTGTCTGTTCTGTGTGCCAAGAAACATATATCCTGCCATGGCCAAAGGTAGGTTATATGGAAAACCTGGCTGTCTGGATACTTA
The DNA here is from genome assembly GCF_021028975.2 of Sphaerodactylus townsendi. Classification (NCBI taxonomy): domain Eukaryota; kingdom Metazoa; phylum Chordata; class Lepidosauria; order Squamata; family Sphaerodactylidae; genus Sphaerodactylus; species Sphaerodactylus townsendi. The sequence continues at coordinate 36,940,453 of NC_059434.1, read as the reverse complement.
AGCACCATTGGCACAAACTGACTGAGGACTTGGATAGAAGCATTTGAATTAAATTTCATGGGGAATACTAAAGCAAATGACATCATTCTAAAAAAAATTATATTAAAACAGCCTGAATCAAGGTTTCCTGCATTAGTAAGGCAACAGTAAAAAGAACTAATGGAACTGGATCATAACAGTGAGCATTTGGTGTCCCCCCAAGGGGAACATACAAACCCAAAGTAATATTGGAGATGTGCTGCCACTGAAATCCATGGCAAAACTCTCACTGATTAGATAGGAAAAGTAAAATGACCATTGGGGGGGTGTGGAGTCATAGGACCCAATCCAGAAAAACACTTGGATGTGGTTGCCTAAGTTTTGGCTTCAAGGTGTGAATCAGCAGAGCAATTTGTATGCAAACTGAATAAATGCACATTAGGTATACTTTTCCACTATGCCTTCATAATAGAGGTCCATTTGACCAGGGTCACAATCTGACATGATTGGAAGTGGAAGGACAGAATATAAAAGGTCAAGCATCATACCACTCTGTTTACTCTTCAGATAGTATAAATCCAAAAAATCAGACCAAAACCCATTATCAGATCTTTAACTGAAGTGACTTCTACTGGGTCTATGTGTGAATCATGAGTTGGAAGGAAAAATTGTTACAAAAGTACATACATCCTGAATATTTGCATAAGGTTCCCTTTCAAGCATTTCATTTAGTTTGAATTAATTTGTGTACAAATGATATTTTCTGCAGCATTTTTTTCAGTTAGGCAGGTGTAGGTAGTATCAACCCATTCCAGAGCATTGTTATACTTGTTTCAACACTCAAAATCAGCTCCAGCTGGAGGAATGGACTGTCCCTTCCTTGAATATAATATTTTGAAGAAGAAGAAGAGGAAGAGGAGTTTGGATTTATATTTTGCCTTTCTCTGCTGTAAGGAGACTCAAGGTGGCTTACAAGCTCCTTTCCTTTCCTCTCCCCACAACAGACACCTTGTGAGGCAGGCGGTGCCGAAAGAGTTCCAAAGAACTGTGACTAGCCCAAGGTCACTCAGCAGGAATGTAGAAGTGCGGAAACACATCTGGTTTACCAGATAAGCCTCTGCCACTCAGGTGGAGGAGTGGGGAATCCAACCTGGTTCTTCAGATTGAAATCCACCTGCTCTTAACCACTACACCAGTGATGGTGAACCTTTTCGAGACTGAGTGCCCAAATTGCAACCCAAAACCCACTTATTTATTGCAAAGTGCCAACACGGCCATTTAACCTGAATACTGAGGTTTTAGTTTAGAAAAAATGGTTGGCTCCAAGGCATGCGTTACTTGGGAGTAAGCTTGGTGAAGCTTCGAACGGGTGAATCATGACCCTAGGAAGGTTTACTCAGAAGCAAGCCCCATTGCCAGCAATCGAGCTTACTCCCATGTAAAGGATCGCGCTTTAGTTCTTCCCATGAAAATCAGTGGGGTTTAACAGTGCTTAACAGGGTTACCTATACTGCTTCCCCAAAACTAGGTCTTAGGTTTAATGCTAATAATCTCCCTGAAATAATTACACTATTATCACACTGGGGGCCTGGTGCGGGAAGGGGGAGGGGTATGGGGGGAGAGGGAAGGAAAACTTCCACTTTCTGAAACCCAATAACCCCCCCCCCACACACACACACACAAAATAGAAGTAAAAAGGCAGTCAAGGAAGGCAATCCTAAGCAAGAATGTTGTGCAAGGGGTGGGATAACTTCAGGAAATCTAAATTGGCAGAGCAGCCATCTGATCTGTGGTTTTTCCTTCACATGTCATCATAGCACTTGACTTCCCATAAAAATGCAACAGGAACAGAAAAATAAAAGCAGCTCTAGCAAAGACCTTGCACTGCTTTTAAAAAAATCCTAAATGCATCTCAGTTCCTCCACTCTAGACTTTATCTGCCCAGGCGATTGCCAAAAAACTTGGGTCTAAGTGTTTCCCCGGTGTTTGGAAAGGCACACGTTTTGTTTGTTCAGTCCCTCGAGCAGTAGCAGCCAATCTGCTCCAGCCTCCAGCAGGTCCTGCATGCACCCACCCCTTTGCCCTGAGCTGCTCCACCGCCTCCGCCCCACCCCTCTGCCTCTGCCCCACCTGCTCGTGCAGGGGCCAATCTGGTCTAGCCTCCAGGAAGGCCCACACACATCACTCTGCGCCTCTCTAGTATCTCCGCCTCTGCCTCCTCTGCCCCCCCCCCCTTGGGCAGCAGTCACCTGGAGCACAGGCACCAGGCCCACCAGCTGAGTCCTCCCTGCTTGCCACGGTGCGTGCACATCATGCCCAGGCCAGCCTAGATGTGTGTGTGGGGAGGGGTGATTTCCCCCCCACATGATTCCCCCCCCAATGAGAGGGCTCTGAGTGCCACCTCTGGCACCCGTGCCATAGGTTCACCACCACTGCACTACACCATGTTTGTCTAATCCTCATTTAAAGTCACTTGCCCTTGCCTCTTCCAGAGGCAGTGAGTTCTATATTAAGTGAACTGTGTTAGGCAAAATATTTATTCTGCAGCGGTTGCTGCTGCAATCACAGTCATAAAATATAGAAGCAGATTAACTCAAAGAATGCCCTCAGTCTGCACAGACTTTTTTTGGAGGGAGGGGGGTGTTGGACAACTATGCATAGTACAGTACGAGTGAAGGCGACAGCATGTATCTATCTAAACAATCATTAGCTGTTCAGAAGAGATAATTTCATTTCTTGAAGACAGATTATTAAAGACAAATTAAGAGGTTACAGCTAATGTTAGCTTTGGTTTATGAGGTACTGGGACTGCTAGGCACTGTGATTCTCTCCAAGTTGGATTCTGTCCCAGGGCATTCATTAATGCCCAGCTTTAATTTGCAGTCAATTTCCAAAATGTCTTAAAATGCAATTGGATTACTTAGCTCATTTTGAATTTGGGGGATTTAGGTTTATTCTTTCTTGAGTGTTTGGCTGGGACTCAGCCCATGATTGTATCTACTCATGCCATAGACTTTCATACAAACTAACACAGGGAAACCTCACTGCTTGACCATATTCTATCAAAACTCTTGCATTTTGTGTTTCAGAGTTCAGAAAGATGCCATTTTATGGTTTTATTATTTGGGCCATGCACTTCTTTGCTAAGTATATTGCTAAGTATATTGCTAATTAACAGTTCAGGATAATGGTCTATTGTTTCATCCACATGAGCTAAAGGCTAAAAGATTCTCTCCTGGGAGCTGGGGGTTTATCTTAAATTTTTGAATGAGAAGATGATATCACTCCATCTAGGTGGAAGGAGTCAGACAGCTGACAAATTTGTAAAAGTCTGCAGTCTGAGACAGAACTGAAAATGGAATTTTTTAAGCTAGAGTTACTGGAATTGGTCGTGTAGTCTTGTATGGGGTGTGTGTGCATATGTGACAAGAGCTGTCTTTATTTGCTGAAATAGTGTCCATTGTGTCTACTTGTACATTTCTAGATAAAGAAAAAGATTATGAAGACACAAAAAATTCTAATTGTCCTTCATCCAATGGAAAGCAAACTCAATATCACTGGCCCAAGTAACTTCTCACTGCTTAGAGAAGCAGAGAGCAATATAAGCCCTGATACTATTGTTCCCTTCATAAGAAGAAGAAGAAGAAGAAGAAGAAGAAGAAGAAGAAGAGTTTGGATTTATATCCCCCCTTTCTCTCCTGCAGGAGACTCAAAGGGGCTTACAATCTCCTTGCCCTTCCACCCTCACAACAGACACCCTGTGAGGTAGGTGGGGCTGAGAGAGCTCTGAGAAGCTGTGACTAGCCCAAGGTCACCCAGCTGGCGTGTGTGGGATTGTACAGGCTAATCTGAATTCCCCAGATAAGCCTCCACAGCTCAGGCGGCAGAGCTGGGAATCAAACCCGGATCCTCCAGATTAGAGACACAAGCTCTTAACCTCATACGCCACTGCTGCTCCCTCCAAAAGCCTCCAAAAGAAGGATATGCGAAGAAACTTGAGAGCAAAGATGTCACCAGGGGACTAATATTGCACCATACCTTGTATATTATAGTCAGATGTGGTATAGGATGTTGGGGGATTAATATAGGTCAGGGTTGTAGCTATCTTTTCTCAATTATTTCTGACTTTCCTGCAAGTTTAAGAATCTGACATCAATGCTGTATGGCAGTGTACTTCTAAAGCTAAGGTTTCCTTGACATTGTTTGGTATGACAATTCAGAACCAGTAAAGAAGGAAAAATTGTGGAGGAGCTGTAGCTCAGTGGCGGAACATCTGGCTTACATACAGAAGGTCCTAGGTTTCATCCGCAGCAACTCCATTTAATAAGATCAGGCAGTAGGTGGTATGAAAGACCTTGCCTGAGACCCCGGAGAACTCTTGACAGTCAGAATGAACAATGCTGACCTTGATTTACCCACGGTCGGACCCAATATCAGACAGCTTCTTGTGTGCAAAATACAAGCCATGCATCAACGCTCTATAGGTTGCTCTCAAGTTGACCATGTAGGGTAACCAACATCAGACAAATGGGGCCAAACACTATAGAGATAAGTCACTGTGGAGGATCCCCTTATCCACAGATTTCTGCTGCTGTGCACATATTTTCAGCTGGGAACTAGAAGTTTAAGCCTGCGTGTCTTTCTATACCATTTTTGGGATAAAGATGAAAGGGGATTTGTGAATTAATCTGCCATTTCCTGTACATCATTGTTCTAGAATGTTCCGCTTTGGTCCTAGTGCCATGGGGACAGAACTAACTAAAGACTTGGGACTGAGGAGCGTTCTGGAAGGAACAAAGGAAGCCCAAAAGAGAATAGCCGATGGATTCACAAATCCTCCTAGTCACCGTTATCCTGAAAGAGGCATAGTTGTTTCTTTTTCTCTGAACAGAACACTGTATTTGGGGATTGTCCTTGTTTCTTCATTGTTGCTCATAACTGAGCAGAGAAAAAAACACTTCAGAAAAGGTAATTTATTGGGGGGGGGGGCTATTATTGTCCCAAATGGTGCTGTCAGAGATTCTTATGGCTCTTAACTTCTACATTTCCCCAACGTTCTTGCAGCAGTATACAGCCCAGTTGGTAACACATTGTCACTCCTAGTTACTTTGAGTAGGGGCCAGCAAGTCAAGTCCAGTGATCTCTTTTCCCCTTCCAGATCTTTCCCTTTCTCCCCTCCCCTGCTTTTGAGTTGACTGAAAGGCCTAATGAAATGGGGGCTGGTGGCGGTGAACTTAATTGTGTTGTGATAGGTGCACTAATGGAGCAAATGTGTTTGATCAAGAACACCTCGCATTTATGAGTGGGTCAAGTCTATTTCCCCACCTCTTTTCAGGGTAGACAATCTATTAGAAAGGAAGTTGACAAGACTTTGGGCTTTAACCCCCCCCCCCCCCCCCCCCGGTGCGCTTGTCCTACTGTGACTGCCATTGTAGGTTCCTGTTCTCAGTAAATCATCTTTTGGTTCATTATTCACTTCGGAGGGAGGGCTCGTACCACCCACTCTGTTTCAGGTTGGGCCCCTTTTCCTTGACTCACCTATTGTTCTGTATCTTTCTTAACCCTGCTCTGTTACTGCAGAACTCTACCGCCAGCAGGGAGGGTGAGGAAATGGCTCCCTCAAGAGCAATTTATCATGGTCATAAATGTTGTACATTTTACTGGGAGGCCATCAAAGGTCACCGACAAGTGGAAACAAACCAATCATTCCTTCTACTCAGTTTTGCTACATGATATTCTGTACAGACACATACAAGCACACATGTCTGTTCCTCAGCAAGCAGCATCCCGATGGAACAATCAGGATTGCTTTAAATACTTTATACCTGTTTTTTCTGCGCAAAGCAAAATGCATGGCTTGTACCTGGGATTTTATGGGTGACCCTGCTTCCTTGTCCCCTCCCCGCTCTGCCCCCGATGTATTGGTTTTAGTTGATTGGCCCATACAGACGTCCACAAGGTTGGGACCAGCCAGGTACTGTTCATTTTCACTTCCTATCTTTTCTCAGATGTCAGCCACTCTTTTTTTACACTGAACAAGCAAAATTGTAACTCCTGCAATTCATTCCAGGAGCTTTGCAGCAATACTTAATGCTCAGTGCTTTTTGTACAGCTTTTTGTGCTTTTTGAGAAAATGACAAAGCCCCGCACTAGATGGTGTGATGCTTTTCTATTGTATTTTAGTTGGTGACCAACTTCTGCACATTTTGCCTAACAGTGCACTTTCTAATTTCTTTGGGACATGGAAATGTTCCATGCTTCATTTCATTCATGTAAAAAAAAATTCTGGGTAAAAAAGCAACTGAAAGCAAAAGTAGATGTTCATATTTTTTAAGAGTTGGGTTTGGGATCAGGCTCAGAATGCCATGGTGGTAGGATGGCCAAGTAGTGGGATGCTGCTGGAGCGGCTCAAAATACCACTGAGGAAGAAGGAGGTGGTTCCTTCTCCCCCCCCCCCCCCCCCAAAAAAAAAAAAGCTTTTTCCTGGGGCTGAAATAGTGCTGGGTGGAATTATTGCCCTGTTTTTACTATGTGAAGCAGCAAAAACAGGCAAATAAGCCCCCCTCCCTGTGTTATTTCAGCACAGAAAAACTGTTGGGGGAGGGTATGGGAGCAAGAGTCCCTCCTCCCCCAGCATCCCAAATGGGCTCCTCTTTATTATTTTTTTAAAAAGTCATTCTTTACAGCTGCTGTTTAGCTGAGAAGAATCTTAATTCCCCAGACCCAGCTCTTTAGAAATCCAAACATTTAGCTTGACTCTGAATCTTCCCATCACTAAAGGAGATTTCATATCAGTTTATTTAACAACCTTATCTGTTTCCACAGATTCTTTTTTTTAAAAAAGTTTGCTCCTCCTTTGATATAGTTTTGTGTTCTCCAGTTCTTCAAATGGTGAAACATTCTTGGAGTGGCACTTGGAAAGGAAACTACTGGAGATTTATGGAACATTAATAATATTTGCTTTATGTACCAATGTACAAATAGAGCATAAGTAGAGAAAAGCAGGCTCTCCTCCAGGAAAGCAAATCTGTACCTCTCATTCAATCAGACAGAGACAAATCCTGCACCCTCAAGATGTTTCCAGCCAAACTCACAGCAATCAAATTCATTGGTGCCATCAGCAGACTCAAACTGGCCTTTGACACATGAAGCTGCTGTATGCTGAGTCAGACCACTGATTTATCATAGTCAGTATTTTCTGCTCAGACTGGCAGCAGCTCTCCAGGATCTCAGGCAGAGGTCTTTCAATCACCCACTTCTTGATCCTGCTGACTGGAGGTGCTGAGGATTGAACCTGTGACCTTCTGCATGAAAACGTGAGCGACAATCCCTCCACTATGCCTGTACCCCCTTTTTTTTGCAAATGTAACCCCCATGCTCAGAATGGGTTGACCCAGTAAGGGGTGGAGACTCAAAGCAGCAAGAAGCTGTAGCTCATGTAGTTTGGAGGAGACAGAAGGCCTGCCGGACTCAGGACCTTGGTTTTGTATAAGCCCGCCCAACTTGCCTTGTTAAAGGTAGCTGCAGTATGTTGTTGGGAACTACTGGGAAGAGTAGTTTATTTTACTTCTCTGCTGTAAATGTTGGAAGTTTGTTGTTTTAGGGCTTCTTTTTGCGTTTGTAATGGGTGAGAGTTCTCCTGAGAGCAGCTGTCATGGTAGAATATGTTTCCTTGACCACTTCAGGAGTCTTTTAGGAACTGAAGCCACTTGCGAAGAGGAATTTGAGACAGCAGTATCAGTAGACTAAATATAAGGACTTGAAAATGCAACCTGAACAGGACCTTGAAGTGTTATGTTAAATGTTAATGTTTGATGTTATATGTTAAGAAAGTAAACCATTTTGTTTTTAAAAATTGTTGTTGCAAACTCATTCCAAGTTTTGCCCCACAGAACCCACAAGCTGAGGTTACACAAACACACACATCTGCACAGCAGGGAGGGGCTACCTCCTCCAAGCTCTGACGAGAACTCGAAATATCCACAGTTTTTTGGTCAAATCACACACAGTAATTAAACGGTCATTTTGCAGCAGTGTCATAACTGAAGCAGCTGAGCCCATACCAGAGTCCAAAGGAGTTTCAAAGAGAAGTGTGGCACACAAGGTGAATTATCACCAAATCTGTATTCTGTTTCCAAGGACATTCTGTCCACACCTCAGAACTCCATGCTATAAAGTCAGAACACATTTGGTTGGAAGAACAGGAGACAATGACTGGTTCCTCTCTCAAGAGAAGATGTCCAGGAGAGGGAGTCCCTGTTTGTTGCAGGCATTTGACAGCTGATGCAATACTGCCTGGAGAGAGCTGATATAAGAAAAAAAATTGCATCTCAATATTGAGTTTCCCATTTTTATTGGCTTTGATACAAAAAGGGAAAAAACCAGCTGACAAAATGCACACTGAAATTTTCCTTCTGCCCACAACCACCCATCTGTGATCTACAAAAGTGTTTAGTGTCTGCAGCAGTTTTCCTTAAAAACCAGGGGAATGAGTGTGACTTTGTTCTTAGCGTATTCTAAACTTTATTATGTTCTCAGGATCAACCTAATGACCCCTTTTCCCACCATGATGTTTGCATTTACCCCCACTGCGTGGTGAAGAGCAATGTGGAACACACTCTGAGCAGGGTGTCTGATGACTGGCAGGTACATTCAACAAATTGGCTTAGCTGGACTGGCTCCTTGGTTAATATTTACATTAGAGTTACACAGTGATTCAAGGGCGCAGGCGGTGCGACATTCTCATGCGTATTGTTAATTTGCCTCTTTTTTTTTAAAAGTATGTTCGTTAACATGGAAGACGGGATATGTTACTTCGGAGCCTGAAGGAACATACCAGATAAGTTCATAACCTAAAATTACAATCCACTGCTACAGAAAAATCCATCCATCATAATTTCTTTCTTCATAAAAGAAACCTTGGATTGGCAATTTCCTTTACCATATTCATGTGTCTTAATGGCATTAGAAATAAGCAAATTCAAGTCCATCACTATTTGTGGAGTATACAGATACTGTGGATTCCCCCCCGCCCCACCCCACACACACATAAATGTGGGTTATAGATAAAATCAAGCCTTAACTGTTCCTAGAAGTTAAAGTGATTAAAACCAAGACTATCATACTTTTGTCATATTGTGAGAAGATGAGAGTCACTGAAAAAGACAATAATGCTATAAAAAGTTGAAGGCAACAGGAAAAGATGAAGACCCAGTGTGAGATAAATTGACTCTTCAAAGTAAGCCATGGCTTGAGCAAAGCTGTTAACAATAGAAAGTTTTGGAGGGCATTAATTCATTGGGTCATCGTAAGTGGGAAGTGATTTGACAGAATTTAACACACACATTGTGGAGTATTCAGGTTGTAAAGACCTGTTGAACATGCATGAATCTTCTTTATACTGAATCAGACCACTAGGCTATCAAGGTCAATATTGTCTGCTCTGTAACTTCCCAGCCTTTCAGGTAAGAGGTTTTGCTTAGTATTCTTTCAAAGCCGCCCTGTTCTGGAGATACCATGATGGATTTGGAATCTGAGACCTTCAATGGCGGCGAAGATGCTCTAGCACTGAATCATGGCTCCAGTGTTAAAACAGGAAAAGCAAAGTCAAGGTCTAGTACCTGGGAAAAACAAAATAATACCTATCTGGTAGGTGTAATAGAATGTGTAATATGTAATAGAACAGCCTGCAATAAAAAAGGTAAATTGGACCATAGTAAAATTACTAAAGTATATTGGCGAAGTTGAGGCACACTGTCTCCAAGAAGTTTGAACATACACATATTGACAAACTGTGCAGATAAGTCTATACTTGAGTATCAGAAAGCTAACCTCACTGAGTTGGGACTACATATATTACTGGATGAGAGGCCTCATGTGACTTTTGTGTACTCCACCATGACAGAAGAAAGATGGGATCTAAATGCCATTATAACAGTTGATAATAGCTGACCCTTGTCTATGAGGCCAATGATGCTTTAGATTGACTGCAGACTGTGAAGCAGAATTTCTTCTGCATTCAGCACTTCCCTATTCTATATATCTAATTCATAACTGTGTCCCCTATCTGTGGATTCTCAAACCTGCATATAGGGGGCCCATTTACGTCCTAAATACGAAAACTAAAATAAAAAAGTCAAAACAAAACAGGAGGTTTAAATTTTCCCAAAAATAAAAAAGCACTCCCTGTAGAGAATGCACTTACTCCAGGCTGTTGACTGACAGTGCAGCCCAGGAGCCTCACTGGGCCCAGCAGCAGTCAGTGTGGGTGATCTACCAATAGAAAAACAGAGAGAGAAGGAGAAAAGCCTCAGCGCACCTGCCCAGAGCAGTCCAGACAAGCCTCTGGGGTGAAGCCTCAGCACACTGCTCTGGGCAAGTCACCAAGAGTGGGATTGGGTAGGGAAGCCTGCAGAAAAAGGGGATGGGGTGAGGGAGGAATCAAGAGGGGCCAAAATGGGATGGCTGCTTCTGCAAGTTTCTTACAGGACCCCACTTGCAACATCTTCCCTGTAACTGTATATTAAAACTGCCAGTCATCCCCCTCACACACCCGGCAAGATTGGGGTGGAATTGGGTGGAGGGATGTGAAAGTTGCTGGAAAAAAATCCCAAAGCCTCATTGGTCCAGGGACCTGAGAAGCAAGGGCAAGGACAGCATCATGAGGCCGGCTTCCTGGGCCTTGTAACAGCTCAGGCCAAGGGAATGCTGAACTTCTGCACACTGTTATGTACAGGTCCACTTTTCTTACCTACCCAGTTGATTGGGTGTCACTTTTTGATAAATCCAAACCTGAGTTTACACACCCTCCGCCCCTTCACCTTCCTAGAAAGCCTTCTAGGAAGGCAGACTCACTCACTTTAACCCTTTACTTGACTTCCCTTCCTCTCTCCACAACACCTTGTGTGGTAGGTGATGCTGAGAGCATTCTGGGACAACACGGATGAGTCCAAGGTCACTCCGCAGGCTTCATTTGGAGGAGCTGGGAAAGAAAACCAGTTCACCAGATAAGAGTCCACCGCTCATATGGAGGAGTGGGGAATCAAACCTAGTTCTCCAGATAGAGTCAACCTGCTCTTAACCACTACACCACACTGGCTCTGGAATAATAAGCATGCTCCATCTACCTCATTTTATTAATTGGGAAGTTTTTTTCAATAGCACTCCAGAAAGCCAGATTTGCTATCCTTGTTGATCAATTCAACTTTCATTTGGTTTGCTGCTCTGACTAATCAGCTGAAGTCCCTAGAGTATATCCACAGGTATCTAAATGCAAACATTGGACTGTATTTTTGTTTTGGGGAAACTTACAAGTGTGAGGCTGAACTTGTAAAAGTGGGGAAAGACAAACATTCAGCACGCTGGTTTGCTTTGTAACCAATAAAGGGTATAGAGATTGGAAATATGCAATGTGTGGGGTTTTTTTTTCAAAGCTCCCCTATTGTTGACATCATGGCTGTATTCTAGATAACCTCCAAATCACTGGAATTTTCTTTTACAAGAGCAGTTCATTTTTATTTATCATAGAGGGACTGAAGACACACTGAGCTGACTCAAATAGATGAAGATGGTGAAAACTTGTATGAATGGAGCAGAACTGTCGAGTCAGTTTTGTCTTTACAAGAAGCCAAAGAGAGCAACTGTTTCAAAAATAGGATTACTCCCAGCAAAGCTTTTGAAAATATTCAAAATACTACATGATTTTAAAAAATGCTAATCATCTCACCCTTTTAAATACTACACTTTATTTTATATACAGTATGTTTTATTTGCATTTATAAATACCCAGAAACGTCATTCATGTTCTAGACACATTAATTTCTCTCTCTCTCTCCACAACTTTCTTAATTGGAAGAAAGTATGTTGCTTCTGATTTATGAACTTCAGTAGTGCCAGGGATCATTTTAAATGTTACCGCGGCGCTCAAGTGATTTAAAGCAGAGAGTATGAGAGCAGGTAAGTTGTGTCATGGTACGGTACTGGTAATATCACATACAATACATTTCCTTGTAAAGGTCACAAAAACGGTTCAGAAATGTAGGCTCAAAAGCTAGGAGCATGACTCATGGTTCGGGTGATAATCTCCAAATAGCACGTTGCAAATGACAAATGAAGCATTCTGGTACTCTGCAGATCAGGCTTCCCAGTTGGGAGCATCATTGAAAAGGACGGGCGAACTAATCATGGAGAAGTATGAAGTGGAATGTAGATGTGCAATAGGAATGGGTCTTCTATTCTTACGCTCTAAGTCTGACACTCATCAAACAAACGATAGGTTAAGACAGATATGGTTTCAGAGGGTAGCCATGTTGTTCTGCAGTTGAAGATCTGGCTTTGAGACTAGTTGCACCATAGAGACCAAGATTTTCAGGCGTAAGCTGTTGAAGGTCAGAGCTTCATATCTGATGAAGGGCGCTTCAGTTGGGAATAAATATAAACACAGACTTTTGAGGGACGTCTCAACAGTAAAAATCTCGATCTACTAAATACAGAGTGGAGAATCAAATGATGCATTCTCAAAACTTGTTCAACAGCACTAGAGACGGGGTTTTTACTAGACTCCCTTTCATTGCTTTCTCGGCAGGAGGAGAATTTGCATTGGTACCCTTGTGAGTAGAAACCAAAAATTTCAAAATAATCTAGCTGTTCCCCCCTTTGAAAACTAAACTGATTTTGCTTTGGTCAAAATCCCTTTTATGGTGGTTTTGTACAGGTTTTTTTTCTGGGTAATTGCAATAGGCTTTCCAATAGATAAGACTGCAAAGCACTTTGTTGCAGGGCTCCTCTGCAAGCTAATTGAAAGCAGAGTGGTAATACCTGAGCTGCCAGATCAAAGGCTGTTACCAAACCTCAGATCTTTCCAAGCTAGTACAGGTATACTTTGCTGAATCTCAGTTAGTCAGTTCAGATCAAAGAAAATGAAAAGAAATCTTGCAATGATTAATTTGTTTGCCAGTAAGCTAAACAGGAGATGCGTATGTTAGCGTTTCAGAATAGAATAAAAAAGATTTTAATCTATATTGTGTCTTGGACCATGGATTACTTTGTGTGATTCCCCTTAAACATGAGAGTTGTTACGGCTGTAATATGTCGCAGTTGGGGGAGGAGTCTGAATCACTGACCTCCTCCCCTTTAAAAAGTAACAAATAGGCTTATGATTTGGTTTAAGCTTTTTTCTTCAGGTGTTTGAACTGTGATGTTGTGCAGTGCAGGCAGCATCCTCCCTCATTCCTCCAGCTCTGACTCTGGAGGCTGGTTTTGGAAGTCAGAAGATAGATAAAAGTGGCTGTGTAACTTGCGGTTCTATCCCTCGGAGATCCTACAGAGTGACTGATAGAGATTTTATAATGAGGATCCCAGCAGAAAGCCTGAGGCTGTTGTTTAAAAGTGCAGACATCTCTAAGGCTGAGTGCGTACCTTGGTTGCTGGCTGTTGTACTCTGCTTTCTCCATTATCCTCCCCCTCCTTCTCCAAACAGATCTCAGCTGCCTTTCATAAAATGCAAATGTGATCCAAAAATCCTATCAGTCTGCTTGGCCTGAGAGCTGGCAAAATGATATGCAAAATAGACAACGCATGCAAGTAAAGGAAAGGCCGTGATACATAGGAAATTATTCAGACACAACCAACCTGAAAGGAAGTCAGATAAAAATATTCCGGGTGTAAAAGTTCTGCAGAAATGAAGATAGATTTCATGGACACCACTTCAAGTGCTTTTCTCCCACTGTTGGTGTGCTTTTGTGAAGAACTGACTTGCCTTCTTAATGCATGTATATCAGGCTTTTGAAATGGATCTGTAGCCATGCAGAAAGATAGATTTTCAATCTCTTTTTAACTTTCCTGCTTTCTTGTTTGTGTGGGTTACTGTGAACTGATGTATTCTATCTGAAACACATTTTCAGCCTTCACTTTAACACTTTTTCCACAGAGTTGCACATTTTTGAAAACCTTTCCCCCCCACACATTTTAACCTTTTAAGTGTGAAGGGAAAGCCTTGGCAGTTTCACCAGTGCATATTTCCTTTACCCCTTTCTTGTAGCCCAATAAAACTGACAAGCTCCAGGAAATTCTTGTTAGTTTCACGGATGCTGGGGAAAGATCTGCCATTTTGCCTTGCCTCTATTTTTGCTGCAGTGCCAGTGGTGTGAGTTTGTGTTATTATTAGTGTTTATGTTGAAGTTGGTAGAGGAGATACTGTAAATACTTCCCAAGATAATTTCTATTTCATCGCGAAATGCTGAGCTACTCTGTGCGGCACAGTTGTTTCTGGTCCTAAAGTGCTGATTCATGTCTTTAAAGGAGCAGCAGTGGCGTGGGAGGTTAAGAGCTCGTGTATCTAATCTGGAGGAACCGGGTTTGATTCCCCGCTCTGCCGCCTGAGCTGTGGAGGCTTATCTGGGGAATTCAGATTAGCCTGTACACTCCAAACAGAACAGGCTGGAAGACCTTAAAATAGTCACAGCTTCTCGGAGCTCTCTCAGCCCCACCTACCTCACAGGGTGTTTGTTGTGAGGGGGGAAGGGCAAGGAGATTGTAAACCCCTTTGAGTCTCCTACAGGATAGAAAGGGGGGGATATAAATCCAAACTCTTCTTCTCCTCCTTTATGACCTGAGAAATTAAACATTCAGAGGGACTATCTCTTCTGGTATCACTGGACTGTGATACATGCTGTAAGCAGCCTTTGGCATTCTTTTTAGCGGGAAAGTTACAAATATTTTGGACAGTTAAATGTGCTAAGCTACATTTGGAAGAGGAAGGAATATGAATGGTGACTTCCTGAAGGAATCTAATTCATTGCAGTTTTGCTATGGAAAACAATACAGTAAGATTGATAAGGTTTTTCTGTACAGAAGCATAGCCTTCAAGAATTTTAATTAAATGATATTGTGTTAACTTTGGAGACATAATTCATAATTATCTAATGGAAGTCTAAAAAAGTAAAGCTTTAAAATGAATTGATCCATTCATAAAACATTGCTCCATTAAATTTTAAATTTTAAATATATCAGCTCTGACAGGATAGTTACTGAAGGCCAACCAAAATGTTACAAAACCATCAGTTAGATTTGTACAATTCTTCCTCAGGTTGTATGTTACATTGAACAAAAATAGCAAAGAAGGCATTTTCAGACATGGTAGAAATGTTCCAGTGTAGTCCAAAGCATAATTTCAGAAATTCAGAAAATATAATTTTCTAATTAAAATAGAAAAAATGATTTTTCGCAGATAGAGGGCCATTTCTTAAAATACTTGGAGTTAGTAAGGTAGCATCACAGTATCTGTGTGGGAAGAGAAAGCTGGTATTACAGGTTTGCACTGAGCAAAAACATAAGTGGGCTACTAATCCAATACTGAACTGTCCCAACTGCCAGTTTAAATCGATGTGTGAGGCTTTTATGTCTGTTTTAAAGTGGCTGGTGCTGGCTCATATTGTATTTATTTAAAACATATTGTGTATAAAAAGCTGTCTCTTGAGTCCATAAAGGGACAAAAGTGGCTAATAAATATTTTAATTTTGAAAAAATAATTTTATTTAAATTGCAAAGTCATGTAATGTTTAGGGTATTGCTGTGGGGGGCTAGAATGTTGTGTTGTGTGCCCCCCCCAATGTATTTAGAGCTGCCAGTGGGAGACTAAGGCACCTTCCACACATGCAGAACAATGCACTTTCAATCCACTTCCACAATCGTTTGAAAGTGGGTTTTGCTATTCTGCACAGTAAAACCCAGCTGCAAAATACATTGGAAGTGGGTTAGAAGAGGGTGCATTACTGTGCATGTGCAGAAGGGGCCTGAGTGCATGGGGACATGAGGGTGGTCATTGGTAAGGACATGATACCACTTCCAGGAAAACCACAGAGTTTTCACCAGTTGATTCCTAGAAGGGGGGACAGATGAGCCCAGCCTGAGTGGGTGGGGTGCCACACTGCTGCTGCTGCAGGCTGTGAGGGTGAGAGTAGAAGCTGGGGAGCAGGACCACTTCAAGACATGTAACTAGACCAGTGGTTCTCAACCGGGGGGTCGGGACCCCTTTGGAGGTCGAATGACACTTTCACAGGGGTCACCTAAGACTCTCTGCATCAGTGTCCTCCATCTGTAAAATGGATAAATGTTAGGGTTGGGGGTCACCACAACATGAGGAACTGTATTAAAGGGTCGCAGCATTAAAAAGGTTGAGAACCACTGAACTAGACAATCCGATCCTTCAATTATGCATGAGAGAAGCGAGTCAGTTTTGTTGGCACATTCAAGTAATGTTACTGGCACTGTCCAACAGGAGCCTGTAACATTTGTGTTACCACAATTTACACAGCACTGTAAAGGGATGATTATGATATGACATCCTACATTTAGAGAAGACCAGTTTCTTCATATAATTAATCATTGCCTTTATGTAAGTTCCTACTCCTTGTAGTTTCAATTATACCAGATATTTACAGTATGTGCCACTAATATAGCTTTACCTTCTATATTTATTACAATACAATTTATTGCATGCAGCTGTAGCATGTGAACTATGCTGCAGAAAACAGAGGGAATAGGTAGAGTAGATTTGCACTTAGAAGTCTTCCCAAATTGCAGGAGAGTTGGAATGATCTTCCGCAGAAGCCTCCACCAAAATCTGTCTGGGTCAAATGCTGAGAATGGTGCTAGGGAAAAGCCCTGGCAGCAGAGATCAGTAAACAGGTTCATGCCTTCGACCACCCAAGATACGAATCAAGTAATTTCCCTTCTGTGCAGACATGAGAGTGAGGTTGAACCATCTCCCTCACCCTTCAATCTGAACTAATCTGAAAGCTGGGGCACCTTGCTCTCAGAGGACACCAGATTTAATTGCCTGTTCCCAAGGCAAGCCAAGGACCTAAGAGGAGAGGAAACAAATTCCTTAAAAGCTACAAATCCCTGCACTCCTACTAGGAGCTGAGTTAAAGAGTATAAGAGTATCATTCCCTGAGTAGAAGTTTTGGGGAGTTGGTATCATTTTCACTGTATGGGGTGCATCAGTGAAGACAGTTTGTGAGCTAAAAAACCCTTCATTTGCTGTCTAACGTTCCCCTCCACAAGCTCTTTGAGCAGCTGCACACACCCCCTCCAATTTACCTCAGCATTTTCCCTATATATGGCTCTGTTGCCATAGCAAATTTTGGCTAGAGGCAGATAACAAAAATGTTCTGGATTA
The DNA here is from genome assembly GCF_021028975.2 of Sphaerodactylus townsendi. Classification (NCBI taxonomy): domain Eukaryota; kingdom Metazoa; phylum Chordata; class Lepidosauria; order Squamata; family Sphaerodactylidae; genus Sphaerodactylus; species Sphaerodactylus townsendi. The sequence goes on along the minus strand of NC_059434.1, from coordinate 36,923,295 downwards.
GAATCTTCTTTTATTTAACTTGACAATGAGAGAAAAGAACTGGTTTGAAGGTATGCAGCAGCAGATCTTCTTGGGACCGTCTTGAGTAGACATACTCATTTATTATTCAGGATTATTGGAGTTGTATTTTGACAGCCCTTAAGTTTAAGATTTTATTCAACACTTCCCAAAAGCACTCCCTTTCCATAACCAGTCTTTCTGCAGAGGCTACGTTTATTTATCAAAAAAACTGGTTTAAAGTGGGAATGTTTGGCTTAAGGGATTAATAATGCATCGTTGGGCACTAACAGAACTTTCTTCTTTCAGTCATGAAGGATAACACAGAATTGATAGGTTTCAATTATGTAATTGCTGAAATTGTAATCTAATGTTTCATTTATTACATTTTTATCCCACCCCTTCCCCCAAAACACAGAAGGCTATACATATCCCAACTCCCATTTATTCGCATGAGAGTGTGCATGAGTATAATAAAGTTTAAATATGGATCTTTTTTATCCCAGACCTTGTGCTCTGACACTTTTACAATCTGGCTCCCTATATGATTAGGTGGTATCATGGCACTTTGGATATCATGAAATAAGAAAACACAGCCACCAGATTAAAACAATTACGACTTGCACTTTTACACATTCATGGGGGACACATGAACAAACTGAGTTTCGAACTCTGTGTAATGCATAAAAGTCACCCAGGACTATTTGACTGCAGTCTCCCCCTTCCTGTGCTGTTCTTTTTACTCTTGAGAAACGAGTCCACCAGAGTGTGTGAAGGTACAGGCCAAATCTGGGACGCTCACATCTACAGATGTGGTTTTAAAACAAACAAACAAACCAAACCACCTTCTCCTGGCTGTTTCAGATCTTCAGGTTCCAGATCCAACACGCATTCTCTGAATTGTGTGAATAAAGGATCTGTTTTCCACTGAGCTTCATTGAGTGATAGTATATTTTTGCAGTCAATTAGATGAAAACTACACTTTTCTTCTCCAGACTTTCTGCGTACCTGGAAGGAACCATGAGGTGGTTGGGGAGGAAAATGACTGAGAGAATATAACTAAAGGAGTTGCCAACTCCTATGCTTGTAATGAAGGGGATAAGACTAAGAAGGAGAATTAGGGGGTTTGGAGGATGGCAGAACTTCAATGAAGTACAATGCCATAGAGTTCGCCTTTCAAAATGCACCCAATCTCTATCCACATATAGGATGGGTTAGAACGGGAAGTCATAACCAACCATATATAGAACAGAAACAAAATACCAGATTATGCTAAATATTCTACAAAAACAGGGTTGTTGGGGACTCTACTATGGTTTCATTATTTGGCATTTTCCAGTGCAAGAAGATGTCTATCATGTTCCCTCCATCATGCCCAAATAAAGGTGCAACCACATGTAAAGCATACAAACAATGAGCAATAAACAAACAAAAATACAATGTAATACATATGTGTTAGCTAGATGGCAAGCACAGAATAGTCATTGTAAACAATGAACACAGCGAGTCCTGGTACATGCAGTCTCAAGGCAGGACAGATATAGCATTCTCATGTGCAGTGTGCAAGCAGGTAGTGACACAGGTAAGTAATTTTGGAAAACCCATTTCGCTATCCAGCAGCTTCATCAGCAATGTGTATATAACAAAAGCTTTCCTGTAACAGGGATACCAATGTCAAAGCATAGGAGCTATGATTACAATATAAGAAAATATCAATTAGCTACTGTGAGTTTAAATTATACATATATATTCATAATATCATGTAGCCTCTACATTAACACTTATATATAAATTTAACTCTTCTATTTCCAGTTTCTGCAAAAATTCATGCATTCGAAGACACATGCATCAGGAGATTCTCTGCTTTATGGCTGGCTAGCTAGCACATGTGTATTGCCTTGTCTTCTTGTTGGCTGGCTTGCTGTGCATTGTCTGTATGCTTTACATGTGGTTGCACCTTTATCGCACATATAGAATGTTTGGACACTATTAAACCAAACTCTTTCTTATCTTCATTGTAGTGTTGGTTGGCATTTTTGTAGTGTGTAGTCCTGGTGTAGCTGGCTTTTTGGGAGGGTGTATTTTTCTGTGTTCTGCTACATCCCTCTTCCTTCTCGGTATATACATTAAATGTTTTACATATATATCTAAAATGTAAGACTTTACAGATGCAGGAAATGCTAAATAAATTTAATAATCAACTTCAGAAAAAAATTCTTCATTGTCAGTTTTGTCAGGCCCCTGATAGAACCTACCAGCTGAGGGCATTGACGTTATTTCCTGAAAGCCCCTTTCCACTTTGTAAATGGGCCGTGGGTTGCATTAGGGCAAAGTCGCGTCTCTTTCCTCTTTTTGCATTCACATTACATCGATGCTTGAACAGCGATTGGAGAATGTGGAACAGTGCGAGGTTGCAGTTTAAGCTGCTTCGTGGAGGTGCATCTGTTTTAATTTACCACCCACCAATGCATAGCTACACAGGCATGCACAAATGAATCCCCACAACTGTCTCATGATATGACCCTTTGCACCCACGTGGCTATGCAGATGTAAGCTGGGAATTTTTTTTATTAAGGAAAGCATAGCTGAATAAAGGGCCTCCTGCCTGGCTGTTCGCTTGCAAGAGGCTTCAACCTGGGATTTTAAAAAAGACTCGTGGATTGTGTGATTCTTGGAAAATCCAGTTTGGGGGCAATAACATGGAGCAGACTCACTGTAGGGACAGGATCTGTGCAAAGTTTCCCCTCAAAACTGTTTTTTTTTTTACCGTCCTTAACCCGTGTTTATTGGTCCATGCAGAAGGGGCCTCTGTTAGAATGTGGGCGCAATAGTTCCTGCAAGTGTATTTTTGGTGCCAACTTCCTTCTTCCCCAGAGTATGGCTCCCCCAAATCCAAGAGGCAGCCTTGGCTTTTCACTACCTCACTGGGGCTGGAGGTGCTTCAGAAGAAACCAGGAGGCTTCACCTTCATATCTGCAGGGAGCACAAATACAGCAACAGCTGTAAGAGGACACTTTGCTTGACACTTCCCAATATTTTATGGTTGGTTCCAGCTCCTCCTGTCCTGCCCCAGCTGTTTTGTCATTGGCTGTGGCTCCCAATAGCAACTGTTATGTTTTTGTGCCCATTCAGTAGTGCTCTCAAAATCCCCATAGTGCCTATTGACTCAACAGGATCACCGCCTCTTCCCCCCGAAAGTATAATCATAAGTCAACTAAAAACATGGTTTAACTTATGTGGTGGAGACAGTTTATAGTGACGTTGTGTTTCCAAAATAAGAAAGAGAGAAGAATACTGGACTGTTTAATGAGGATTTCTTGGAGTGGAGGGGATTTTTGTGCTGAAAGCCAAGGGATAAAAGTATTGCTTTGTATGCTGAAAAATACATGTAATTGCTTGTTATAATAGGGAAAGTGGAATATTTGACTGTTTTAAATGCTTAAGCCTTAAGTACTGTTAGTTTAATTTTTATATGGCATTCTGATTAGCAGTGCACCACTTCCCACCTGCTTGAAATCCTTACGAGCGGTTTGTGGTCTGAGGACTGGATGCCAACTAGCCAAACACACTAATTTGATCTGGAAGTTGTAGGGGTGGGTTCATTGGAAGCTGCTTCGAAGAGAAAACCCTTTTTAATTGGAAAAGTGTGATTTATTTTCCTAAGAAATTTGATGGGAATATAAACCCAAGCTTTTGGGAGACCCTGCACTGTGAAAATGTTTGCAAAATGATGTCAATGTATCAGGAAAAGGTTGAGGCTTTCATAAAGAGAAGGTGCGTGGTTTGAGTCCCTCAAAAATTTGAATATGCCTCTGAGAATGTCAGGCCTGCTACCTGCAGCTGGAAGAGCCTTGCTGTAAACTTCCTTTCCTCGGTCCTTCATGCCACATAATCAGTTACATGGCTAACTTATTGCTAATTAATGCAGAGGAAGTAGTTCTGCATAATGGCACAAGTTGTTTGCAAGTTTTCCTTGCCATTCACTTTTATTTTAGATAGCAACTCTACATGCCCTTACCTGAAGAAAATAGCATATGTGTAGACACTGGGTTTATTTTGTGTTAGGTGGAGGTCAACACAACCCATTTGTCAATATTGTTATTCTCCTACCCATTATGTACTAAGATGCAACCTTCTCTTCCTCATAATGTTCTTGGTCCCTATGCTGGAAGACCTCTGCACAACAAAATCAACAACTGTTAATTCCAGGGCAGTAGATTACTATCTTTCCAGAGTCCAGGCCTCAGCAATAGTTAGGTCTCCTCATATGAACATAAGAAAAGCCATACTGGATCAGACAAAGGTCCATTAAGTCCAGCAATCTGTTCACACAGTGGAAAACTAGGAAGCCCACAAACAAGACGACTTCAGCAGTATTATCCTGCCTGTGTTCAACACCTGATATAATAGGCATTCTCCTCTGTTCAAGAGAACAGGTATGCATCATGACTAATATCCATTTTGACTAGTAGTCATGGATAGCCCTATCCTCCATGAACATGACAACTCCCCTCTTAAAGCCTTTCAAGTACTTCCTTTTGTCTGCTTTATGTCTCTCACCTTCACTTCAGCAGATGACCCCACATTCAAATACTATAACAGCAGAATAAAAGCTTCTCCCCTATCTCTGTCTCCATTCCATGCATAATTTTGTAGTCCTCTATCATGTCTTCCCTTACTTGTCTTTTTTGTGAGCTAAACAGCCCTCAGCATTTTAACCACTCCTCACAGGGCAGTTACCCCCTGATCATTTTGGTTGCTCTTTTCTGTACCTGCTTAAGCTTAGCAATATCACTTTTTAAGTGTGGTAACTAGAACTGTACAGAGTATTCCATCTTACTGACACTTTCAACAAAACTCTAAAAGATTAGTGAGACAGGATCTATCTTTGCAGAAGCTACACTGGTTTCTGCTCAGTAGGGCTTGGCCTTCTATATGCTTGACTATTCTGTCTTTAATAATGCTTGCCATCAATTTACCTGGAACAGATGTTAAGTAAACTGACCTGGACATTGCATTGGCCATTCTCCACTCCTCTGGTAGACAGAATGATCTTGGGGACATGTTACATACCATAGTTGGAAGTTCAACAATTTCCCATTTGAGTTCTTGAAGGAATCTAGGGTGAATGCCATCTGGTTCATTTTAGAAAGAAAGCGAAGCTGCTCTAAGTTATGCTCCTTCAACGCAGAGACATAGCTTTATAAAACAGCACCTAGGGTTAACCCTGGATACCATGCCCCCCCACCCTGAGAGCTGCACCTCGTCCCAAACTCCACATGGAGATCAAGGTGGGGTGAGTCTGGCCTGCTCCTGAGCTCTGTGAGGAGTTTGGGGATGGGGTGAGCCCAGTTCGCTGGCATTCAACTGCAACCTTGCCCAAAACTCCACTGGGAGTTTGGGGATGGGGCAGTAGTGGTGGGGGCCCCAGCCCTGCAATGTACCCCCAAGGATGTGGTGCCTGGTGCTCCAGCCCCCCATGTCCCCCCTGACACACCACTTCCTAAATAGCTATAACTGAAACTTGAAACTGTGGACCTATTATGATGGTATTTTTGCAATGCATGTGAAGTTTTCAAATGGTCAATCTCATATTTGAAGCTCATGGGACCTTCTCTTTCCAGAGTTTTTTGGATCCCAGAGAGGAGTAGCATTGGCTTTGCAAGTAGCTATATTATTTCTTGTCTCTCATTATCTCTTTATCTGTATGTTACTAATGGGACATGCACAATGGTAAAGATAGAACAGATCCTTGTATGCTATCAAATATGGATTTATTTGAGCAGTTTAATTGCCAGACTTTTATTTGTTTCACAATTATCAATAGATGAACTATCAATAAAACAGTTCATAAAAACTACAATTTCAATATTAAAAATTACAATAAAATGGTAGCATCATGTCATCAGATCCTCAAGAACATCAGATCCTCAAAAATTACAATAAAATGGTAACATCAGATCCTCAAGAACAAAGCAACCAAAGCATGTACTAACGACCTAGACTCTTGTATGAATGTTTGCTCATCCATCTGTTCTCTTTTCCACCGCTTGTCGGAAAGTGCTCCTAATTTAATTTGCATATCCATCAGCAACCTCCCTCCAACTGCTGGTCCTGTTCTTCATCAACCCAGCATGATATGTTTGACTGAGGCATGGGAAGTCTCATTTTTCTAACGTCTGGAGATTTGATCTTCCCTTGAACACTCTGAATTTGCATTCTTCTGTGCAGTTTGAACTGCGGAAACTTGCAGCTTTGTACTTCTCTCCCGAACGTTTCTAATCTGCCAGCGGAACTCCTTTTCCTGCAGCGCTGCCTTCAATAGAAGAGCCCACTCGGGAAAGAAAATTACAGTAAGTGGAATCAAAATGTGAACGGTGAAATCAAAAGCTTGCAGTTTTGCAGTAAGAGTCCCTGACCCCGGGTTTCTGCGTGGGCCATACAGAAATGAAGCTAAAAGACTTTGGTAATATATAGAAGCATTGATCATGTGAGGTGTGATGTACTCAGCCTCTTTTAGCATTAGCATCATTGGTTCAATGAGGTGTAGAAGTAGCATTGAAAGTACCACATAAACAGGGCAACCCACAGAACTGTGCTTGCCATTCATTTCTTTGTTCTTTTTGCTTCTGTGTTGAACAGTGAAGAGGCTGTTGCATCACATAGTTGCTCATTGATCAGCCAAGACGAGTAACAACTTTAGGCATGAAATTCAGCATTCCCACATGACTGGGGTGTTGTTGACTGTAAAATGTGAATCATTGCATGGAAAAAAGATCCTTAAAGTCTTCTTTCTAGCTCCAAGCACTGTTTTTGGATGTGCTTCAAAGCATCTGTTATTTGGTGTTTTCTTCTATCCATGACATATTTTCAGCATGCTCCTTCATCTTTTCCTCGCCCACACACATACTTGTGAAATTGAATTATTATATCTCCACTCAGCTTTCAGAGGTGATAGTGGCACTCCCAGAGGAAAGCTGGAGATTTAACAAAACACACGCACGCACACACACACACACGTACACATGCAAAGCTTCCTTGTCCATATGCACAATGTTACATTTTTACATAATTCAACAGCTACGAATGCCAGTGACTTTAAAGGCTTCTCCACATATGCTCCTCATCTTTAGCATAATGTAATAGAAGGGTGTATGTTGCAAACCTCAGATGTCCCGAGAAAGCACTGCTCTGCATTTGTGTGATAGTCACAAATATCTTTTTCTTCTCTTCCACTCCTCAGGCATCTCCCCCGCTACTGAGATTTAAATCATAAGCTCCTTAGATCAGGAATCTGTTATTAAGGATGCTCAGATGCTGGTTCGGCTCATGTCCTGTTTGCCATTCACAAACAGGGAGCCAATATTCAAGGGTCACTTCAACTATCTGTTGATCAGTGTATGGCTCTTCTACAAGCTAGTTCACTGTATTCCTTTCTAACAATGCAGTACAGCATAAATGGTATTTTCCTGAAGCAATGGCCACCTTTTTCTCTGTTGCCTTTGGAGCTTTTTTTTTTTTTAAAAAAAACAGTGATTGCTACTGAGCTATTGCAACCTAGTGCTCTAACAATGTGTTGACAGGATTGCTGAAGTCCCAGCTTTCATATGAAAGAAAAAGGAAAGAACCATACATTGTTAGATTTTTGGATTGTTGGATTGCAATAGCACAATAATAATTACTGATTTGTCAAAACAGAAACCTCCAAAAACCTTGTAGTGACATGGCAGGTGAAAAATGCTGGGGAAATGGTGGCTTGATGTGCAGACGTAGACACAAATAAATAAAGGTTGCCCCCCTGCCCCCAATCCTATTCTTCAGTGTTCACTTAAGCAGTCCTTAGTTAATGACAGCCAGTCTGCTTGGATCAAAAGAACTTTGAACACCTATAGTTCTCAAAGACCCCCCCCCCCCAGTTTTCCTCTGCTCATCTGTAGTGGTGGATGTACATGTGGAAAACCATCATATGGAAAGGAGCCAATAGTGTATATCCACCAGCACCTTCATTTACCTCATTTTACACTGTGGCAGGCCTGCCAAGGTCAATTCCCAGTTAGCTGTGCCTAGTATTGTAGTACACAGATAAGAAGTAATGTAAACAAGTAGGCTGCCTATATGAGACATCTCCCCAGTCAGCTGTCTGACTTCTTGTTCGATGCAGAGAGGGGCTATGCAGAAGGTCCCAGGTTCAACCTCCAGTTAAAAAGGGCCAGGCAACAGGTGACATAAAGGACCTCTACTTGAGTCTCTGGAGAACCACCGGCCGTCTGATCAAATAATACTGGCCTTGATGGACTGATGGCCTGGCTCAGTATAAGGTCTGTGTGTGTGTTTGTGTGCATTTAGAGCTTGTCTATTAGCCTGTATAAAATCCTTTCCCCTTCCTTTCCCCTTAGTCCTTCATACTCTGCTGGTGAGGCAGGATCTCTGCAGGGGCTCATAGAAAGTCACTCACCTCTTTCGGGAGTCTTCAGAGAGCTGAAGGGATATTGTAAGGTCTTTCTTTGTTTTGGTTTTATTTTGTAACCATCAGCTTGCCTGTAACATGTAAGGAAATGTCATTAAATGCCATATTGAGTATGCACAATGTGTCTCTGCTTGGGCACCCTGGTCGAATCTGAGAGCAGACTCTGGCTGGCCCAGCCTCAGAAAGTAAGACACCATAATAAACAGACTGTGTGATTAGCTCACATCTGGTTCTCCCCTTTGAACCCAACAAATTCAGCTCTCAAACAGATTTGACACAAAAATGGTTTCATCCCTACTTGTTACTCTATAAAATGTTTTGTACATTCATGATGTTTGCTATTTTCTTTACTGTCAAGTCACAGCCCATAGGTTTTCAAGAAAAGAGATGTTTGGAAGTAGTTTGCCATTGCCTGTCTCTGTGCAGTGTCCCTGGACTTCCTTGATGGTCTCCCATCCGAGTACAAAGCCAGACTAACCCTGCTTGGTTGCTGAAATCTGGCAAGAGTGTGCCAGTTCAGGGTGTTTATGATATATGTAGGTTTCATTTGTTATTCAATACATACCTATTTGGGGAGTGAGGAGTGAGGGGGAACTGCGCCCACGGCACGCGTGCCTTGTGCCCCTACCATGGTGCCCTCTGCCCCCACCCTACCCCGGAAAGCCCCCGCCATGCCCCCTCCGCTGCTCCACCCGAGACATTGCGCCCCACCCAGCCCTGTTGACGCTACACCACTGGGTGGTTCACAAACCTTTGCTAAAGCAATAACCCTAGGTATGTTATTCTGCTGTGGCTGGGGATGCTCTGATGTCTAGAGGCAGCTTACACAACGTTTATGGATTTTCTTCACTTACAAGGCTTCTTTAGCTCTGTTAGTGGAAAGAAGAAGAGTTTGGATTTCTTTCCCCCTTTCTCTCCTGTAGGAGACTCAAAAAGGCTTACAATCTCCTTGCCCTTCCCCCTCACATCAAACACCCTGTGAGGTGGGTGGGGCTGAGAGAGCTCCGAGAAGCTGTGACTAGCCCAAGGTCACCCAGCTGGCGTGTGTGGGAGTGTACAGGCTAATCTGAATTCCCCAGATAAGCCTCCACAGCTCAAGCGGCAGAGCTGGGAATCAAACCCGGTTCCTCCAGATTAGAATGCACCTGCTCTTAACCACTACGCCACTGCTGCTGCAATCTTAGATTCACCAAGAGACATGCATGAATCTATCCTTCACACTGAAGTGAAAGGGAAACCCATTCATGCAAGAATTCTGTGCAGGCACTATGTTTAGGGCCTGAATTTAGATCCTTTTTACTAGTATTAAACCCATACATCAGTTGTCTGAATGCTACAACTGGTAAAAATTTTAAAAAATTAAGCTGAGTGATAGGACTAGAAACAATACACTTAAAACCATAGCTTATGATTTTAGTCATTGTCATAAGTTTTGAGCAGTGACATCTGGAAAGTGGAAATCACTCCCCTTTCCTTGTTCACTGCCTCCCCACTAAGATTTAGTCAACATAATTTTTATTGTTGACACATTCCCTTTGCCAGTTTAGAATATGGATATACAGGCATCTAAAACACAACTTGTGTCTGGGAAAACATTCTATCGTATGGTTTGTATTTTTCAGGATTTGAAACATTGACTATTAAAACAAATAAACAAAATGTGGCATTTTTATTAAAACTTACCGAGGATACCACTCCCTTGAAAAGTTCTTGTGGTCTCTGGTTTTATCGAGAAACATGTGCCATGTTATTGAAAAATGCTGCATTCTAGCTGTTCATAACAGCAAAATGTTTTCCACATCACAGTTCTCATGGCAAAAGGCTGGCTTTCTTTGAGAGGAATGCATAGTATGTGTGTGTCTGTGAATTATACTACCATGCTGCTCACACATCTTCCAGGTGATATACAGAAGTTTTCTGAGCCGCTAGTCCATATGAGCTGTTCTTTTTGGCTTGTATGATGGACTCATTAAAATAAAAGTTGCTGAAACTGAAGAAGGCAAGCTGTGATCTTGAAGCCTTCCCTGAAAATCAAACTAAATCCTAAAAATGCCTGCTCAAAAATGTTGAATTGTTCTTTGTAGGTTTGCTAAACTGAGAGCAAGTGTTGCTACCTGCTTACATTCTCTGCAGAGCTACAAATCTGTTCATGCAAAGCCTATAAATTAAATGAAGCCTCATTTTCAACCTGAGAAAACAATGTTACCACAACACATTTTGTCTACTCTAAATCTGTGAACCACTTAAAAAAAGGATCCAACTGCTTTACCCACCCATGTCTTTCCAGTATTCACTTAATGGAAATGTTGGAACTGTGAACTCTGTTTTGAGCTCTTTCTTGCCACTGAGCAGAACAGTAATGGTGTGTTTACAGCTTTGAGCCATTCTGCTTGATCTGGAAATGGCTAGAAAACACGTTTGGCCAGTAAACCCCTTCAGTCTTGCCATGTGTGTTCCACATTGTGCCTGATGGATGCTTTGATGTTGCTTCCCTGCACAGGCATAAAGACATGAGGACAGAGTTTTTTCCCAATGCAGTGGTTTGCAAACTTCCATAGGCTTCTGTTGAAGAAGACAGGTTGTAACTGTATAATGAATCAGAGACATTAGAACATTAAAGGTATATGGAGGCTCTCCCCCCTCCCCCCCCATGCATTAGCACTCTGCAAGCAAAAAAAGAGAATCCAGTTGAAGGGTAATAATTTTACTACATTTATTCTTGCAATTTCCCTCTTTGATAGATTAGACTCTGGAATGATGATTTTTGTTTTTTTTTACCAGCAAACATGTTACAGCTTCAGTCAGCTGGGAAGTTTTCTTTCCATTGCAGAAGACTTTCCAGTGGATTGGCCTGGACTTTGATCCACTCCTTAATGAGCAATGTCCATTCCTTTAACTACTTTCAAGTCCAGTTGTATAACGTTCAGTGAGATGGTTCCGTTCCTGCAGAAATACAAAGGAATCTTCTAGCACCTTTAGGGCCAACACTATAGGGCTGGAGCCAGCCTGAATTTTCTAGTGGCAAAATTGAACTTTCCTGTCTCCCCATTCCACTACAGTCCATCTCCAGGATATCTTGCTCCTGAGGTATAAGGAACCGTGAGAAACAGTGCTGCATTATCCATAAGACTGACTAGGCTGAAGCCTAGAAGTCCCACAAGGACTAGGGGCCAATCTTTTTTACTTTTTTTGCTGAGGCAGTGTTATCAGCTCCCTGGGACTCCAATGCTTAAAGGCACTTTGCACTCAGCTGAGGTTTGTTTTGAGGCAAGGGGCGGGGGGGGGGGGAACAGCAGGCCAATAGCACACTAGCATCAGGGTTGTAACATCATGCTGCTTTCTCCCTTATTACACCTCCATGAGAAATACAGTCTAGTCATGACCTTGATCGCGTGTGCTCAAAGGTTCCCACAAGCTGTTGGGACCAGCCAAAAACAGTTATTATTTATAATTTTTTAAAAAAAGAACAAATGACAGCCAACACGTAAAAGCACAAGTCAGGATTTCAAGAGACAAAAGAAAAGGAAAAAAGATTTCTCTGTAAGAAAAGAGGTCAGAACTTCCGGTATGAAAATAGCTCTGGGTGGACCTGTCCGGAGCTGCTCCAGATAATGAAGCTCAAATGTGCAATCCTGAGGACTGCTTAAGCCTCTCTGGATGAAGCAGAGAACAGAAAACAGCTGCATGAGTCACCCAGGTGATCTCCTCTAAGTGTGATCACAGGGAAAACACCAACTGTTGTGATCCCATGGAGTTGGGAAGCCAGAGCAAAGCGGCATTGCCATCTTGGCTAGTTTGAACTACTGATCTTCCCATGGAAAGAAAAACATTCAAGCTGAGTACCTCTGAAGAAATGAATGAAAATTGAAAAAGATTCAAAGGGGAAGTCCAATCACCACTGCCAATAGCCTAAGGGAAAGTATAAGATCTTCCTAAAAGGTACCCAAATGATGGGAAAAGGGAAAATTAATGATGAGGAACCAAACACTGATATGATTTTAAAATAAAAAGGGCTTCCAGTAGAAAAGATGTTGGACAGTATTAAAAACCAGAAAGACTCCTCATCCTATCTCCTTCCCAACTGGCATGCTGCCAAAACAAAGACCAGAAAAGAAGAATGATATGTCACCAGCTTGAAAGAGAAAGGAAGGGAAGTAGCCTCTGTCTGTGTAAAGACTTGGGTCCCTTCTGCACATGCAGAATAATACACTTCCAATACACTTTGCAGCTGTGCTGAATAGCAAAACCCACTTGTAAACAATTGTGCATTATTCTGCATGTTCATCAAGGAGTACCTGGAAGTCCCAGGCCCAAAAAGCATCAGGCTGGCCTCTATGAGGGCCAGGGCCTTTATGACCCAAGCCCCCATTTGGTGGAACAGGCTTCTGAGGGGACTTAGTGCCCTATGGGACTTGAAGGAACTCCACAGGGCCTGCAAAACGGTCCTGTTCACCCAGCTTTTCCATCTGGCCAGCTGGGGAAACTATAAAGTACCGGTATACCATCTGTTGCCTCAGCCTCTCATGGGCTTAGTGGGAGGGGTGGGCTGGCTGCCATCTTGTTTTATCTGTTTATCTGTTATATGTTTTATTTAACGGACCTTTTATTGAAATATTGTATTGCCGTTGTGCTTCTTGTACGCCGCCCTGAGCCCTTCAGGGGAGGGTGGGTTACAGTATAGATGTAATAAATGAAATGAAATGTGCTGAAGGGGCCACAGTTAACTTTAGCAAGCTGTGGAATCAGCGACGTCTACTGAACAAAAATGGCAATTACAAGCAAGAGCTCAATCATGGAAATTACAGAGTTGTCAAATAATTTGAAAATAATAACCACCAATCTGCAGAGTCTTAGGCCCCTTCCACACATGCAGAATAATGCACTTTCAATTCACTTTGCAGCTCAATTTTACTGCGCAAATCGCAGTAAAAATCCACTTGCAAATAGCAAAATTCACTTGCAAATAATTGTGAAAGTGGATTGAAAGTGCATTATTCTGCATGTGTGGAAAGGGTTTTAAAGTAGAAGTGGACTCCATGGGTGATGCTGCTAGTATAGATGCATAACTACATCTGTCTTTTAATAGTAATTAAAAGTATCCTGACACCTGTGTATTGCAATAAATCATATTGACTTCAGATTCAAGAGACCTGAAAAATGTAACAGATTTTTTTTAAGGGACCAAAGGAAATCGATTCTCACCCTGCCCTTTCTTTCATCCCTTTGCCAGGATGATGAGTGCTGAAAAACTGTGATCTCATGGTCAGGTTGGTCTGATGATGAGCAGAAGGAAGGTGGAAAGCCGCAGGGACTGGAAACAGACAATTATCTGCACAGGCTTCATATAAAACCTTCCCACCTAATTTATGATGTGCTTCTCCAAGCTGAAGCTGCCATCCAAGCCTCATGAAGAGGATGAAAGACAAAACCTGTTCTACATATTGGGGTAAACCACTTACAGTCTGAGTCTATACATCATGTGTTTCATGGAAGATCAGCAAAGCTTCCCTATGCTAAGGAGGTTTCTGATTATAACTAACTAAAGTGGCTCTTCATCTTCATTTTTTATGGGAGATTGCTGTTCAGGTTTGCATGTTCTGTACAGACCACCATTTGGGAGATGGGGGTGGGGGATAATGGTGGTGAACAAAACCTCTTGCAGGTATCACTGGCCTTCTCTTGTAGCTTCACTCACACATTTTAACTAGTTCCATTTACCATCAGCATCACAGATACACAATTAATACAATACAATAAAGTACTTCGAAGCACATACAGGAGTATTTTTCCTTCACGACAAAACAAACGTAGATTGTCCTCGTACATATGGAATTAAAAGTCCAGGTGTTCCCTTTCAAAAGCCTAAGCAAAACCCTTGACTTCCTTTACATTTTTCTGAAAACACATTTTATTGGTTGTTGTTGTTTTTGATTCTTTAAGAATATAGTTGTGGTGGTACTCCTGTAAGGACTTCTGACAGCTGCCTTTTTATTTTGTGGTTTGATCTGTCAAAATTCTGTGAGGCAGAGAATTACCGAATTTTACATTAGTTTATCTAAAAGAGGAAGGTGCTTGCTTCAACTGGAATCATTATGGGTCCTTTTAATTAACCTGATAACAGTTATGTACATAAATAGCTGTTATATGAATTCTTTTATGATTAACTTTCATTTTGTTGTTTAAAACTAAATTATATAATGGAAAAAAAACATTGGGAGTCATTTGTTATGTGCCATTTGGCCTCAATGGATAACTGGAAAGAGCATCAAGGAGAGACTATGTTGATGGTTTTCCAGATCAGTTTTAAGAACCATTCTCTTGCATAGGAAGATGGATGGCTCTGCATGCAGTAGAGTACAGCATGTCCTCTAGGACTCAGCTGCTGAACTGAAAGGCCCTCCTATTCCTCTTGTACTTCTTGCTTGGTTTTTTAAACAACAGAGTTGGAGCGTTCAGCAATGGAAGTTTCCATAGCAGTTTCAAGAATTGAAGCTTTCACTAGCAGAAGTTGTGTTCGGTAAAAGAAATCTGGCTTTTAGGCTTTCTTACGAACGAAAACTTTTGTTCTTTTCTTCTGAAATCAAAAGCTTGATGTCTAGAGTGGTGTCTAGAGTGTCTTGGTGTCTAGAGTGGATTCTGCAGCTCATATTTATAATGAATTGCAATCATTATAAATGAACTCATTTATAACAATTGCAACTCATTATAAATATGCTGTGTGGAATCACTCTATAACAGCATTCTGGAATCTGAAACTGGCAAATTCAAAATTGATTGTTCTTAGGGGATTTTGCAGGCTTTGAATTTTTTACAAACACACACACACACACACACCATTATTTATTTTCTCCTGTTGTCATTTCATTCAAGTCAAGATATATTGGTCACAAAGAACAGAAGGTGGACAAAATAATGCACTTTATTGACACAATTTAAATTTGGGTTGTATATTTAGTTTCATTATATTCATCAGTTGCCTTGATGGAGTTCTGTGAAATTCAAGAGCTCAGCTTGCTCCTGTAGCAATCTAATTACGGGATCCATTTTGTCCCAGTCCTCAAGGTATAGAACTTGACTGCCATGAGGAGCAGCCACAGCCAGCCAGCTGCTGTGTCCTGTGTGACCCAGCTACATGGGGCAGGAATGTCAACAACCACATACATACCTGAATGCTACTGGCAAAGGTGGCTTCACCCTACTTGCAACCCCACTGGCACCTGCTCTCTTTCTTACTATCTTATGTAATGGATCAGCTTACTATCTTATGTAATGGATGCTGGCTTTAAATGAGGAAGAGGCAAGTTCAAATCGCTCCTCAGTTACCTCAGGCTAATCATGATCAGATTAACTTTGCCAAGTTGCTATGAAGACAAAAGCAAGCTATATATGTTCAACCACAAGTTTTACACAAAATTATGCCAACATTTTACTTATTTCTTGCCGTATACCTGATCAGCCATGATGGTGGCTGGCTTTCAAGGAGAAAGAAGTCTCCAGGCTTGCCAATCTGCAACTCTAATTCTCAATGAGGTAGTTTACAATGAACTACACAACAGGTCCCTGCTGGCTGCAAGTCAGGCTGCAAGTTCTCAGCAGTTAATGCACATGTGGGAGGATGTACCACTTCAAACTGCACACAGAGGCTAAAAGGAGAGAGAGAGAGAGAGAGAGAGAAATCCAAGGTAGAAAACTAGATGTAAGAGGCAATGTGTCTCTCCCTGACACTTTAGCTTTCTATGGGAAGGTTTTTGCTGTGTTTGCTTGTTTGTTTAGTGAAGAACATTTAATCCTATAGCCCCTTCCACAGCCTGAAGTGTTGACCCCGCCCCCTCGCCCCAAACCCCCCCCCCCCCACAGGCCTTGACGCTATCCTAGGCAGAGTTGGAGAGCTTAAACAAAGGAATTACCACACACTCTTCCCTAGGCTGAGCTGTTAACTCTGAGCCTTTTACTGCAGTCAGCTCCTTGCTGCCATAAACCCTGATTTGCAGAGGAACCGCATGAGGAGATATTTGTTTTGTTTTGTTTCCCCGGCGGAACCCGTGTCTTCTGGTATTTGGAGCAATTATATCATTTTCTATGGGGACGATCTGTCATCAGCTTCTGCAAACAGCTTATTCGTCTTCATTAAGGCTCGGGCGATATGTCATTCCGGAGAGAAGGAGGGAAAGAGGAAGCCAATTTGGCTGGGATGATCAGTGAGCGGGGTCACGCTGCTAACGGAAGGCTCCGTGGGTGTGAGAAGGGGTGAGGCGTGGGCCCGGGCCAGGGGTGAGCCTGGTGTCAATAGACTCTCCACCCCTGGGAACCGAGCAGCCCCCACCCACCCATCCATCCCTCACGCCTTCGCAAAGCTTCGCTGCCGCCCAATCCAAAGCCTGGAAAGGAGTGAGGCTTCCTTATGAGGAGTGAAGGGGGCTACTTCTGTGTAAATGGGCGGGAATGGACTGCGGCAGCAGCGTTCAAACAGAAGAAATAGGCTGCAAACCAAGTCCCTTCGCTTGGCTAGAGCATGAATCCGGTTACACCAGCGTAGTGTAGTGGTTAAAAGCAGGTGGACTCTCATCTGGAGAACCCGGTTTGATTCCCCACTCCTCAAGAATGGTGGACTCTTATCCTGTGAACCAAGATTGTTCCCCCCACTCCTACATTTCTTGGCCTAGTCACAGTTAGTTCAGAACTCTCTCAGCCCCACCTACCTCTGGTGTCTGGTGGGGGAGAGGAAGGTAAAAGAGTTTGCAAGTCCCTTTGAGTCTCTTTACAGGAGAGAAAGGGGGTAAATCCAAACTCCTTTTCTTCCTCTTCTCTTTAAACAAGCCTGAGATCCCAAAAGACAACCTCCACACGCCCCGCCCCGCCCCCCCCAATTGGACTGCCTTCTTCTAAGGCAGGGGTAGGGAACCTGCAGCTCTCCAGATGTTCAGGAACTACAATTCCCATCAGCCTCTGTCAGCATGGCCAATTGGCCATGCTGGTAGGGGCTGATGGGAATTGTAGTTCCTGAACATCTGGAGAGCCGCAGGTTCCCTACCCCTGAATCTAAGGGAAGTCTGATCCCTGATTTCAAGACCATTGTCAGACATGCAGAGAAAGGGCAGCGAACCCATGTTACAAGGAATTCACCCTTTCGTTCCACGGGTCTCTTAATTCTCATCCCGATCCCACCACCTTTTGAAGTGTTCTGTTATGTTAACATTTCATTTTATGCCTCGATCCTAAACTAGTGGGACTCATTTCTGAGGCACGCACTGTTGCACTGTTGCCAGAATTTCGTAAATCGCAGCATCTCTCTCTCTCTCTCTCTCTCTCTCTCTCTCTCTCTCTCTATATATATATATATATATATATATATATATATATATATATATATATATATATATATATGTACATATATATGTACATATACACATACATACATTTTGAAGGTACAAAATGAAGAAAAAGGCCGGACAAAACAACTGTTGGTTCTGTAAAACTTCTAATAAAAAATATAGCTACCAATTCACAGACAGTAGGATCAGAGTTATCTAACAAGAAAAGAAGTCTACGGGAGTCTGACATTTCATTTGCATACTTTCATCTGTATACTTTTGCATACTTGGGGCAACAAAATAATTGGTGGGTGAGAGTTTCAATTAGCCCTTCGTTGCAGGTACGCACCCTTTTGCTAATTTCTAGGTTGTTAAATCTGCCACATAATATGGCAGAGGGGAAGACATTGAACCGAGCAAGTGTAAGTGCTCTTCTTTGAAATTTGTTTTTTAAAATGCAGAAAATAAGCCATCCTATTCTGTTGGAACGGAATTAGGAAATATAAGGGTGAGCATGTTTTCCTGGCAGCCACGGTTAGATCCCACAGATGTTGTGGCGACAGGGTCTTTTGAGGTGATTACTGGAGTCCATCCAATGCATTTCCCATTCAAATCGCTCTCTGGAGAACCCCTAAGATCTTCGGAGTTGACAAACTCTGTGGTTTCGAGCCCGGCTTTTGGCGGAGCCAAAGTCTTCTCGGTTCTCTGCCGCTGCTCTTCTAAAAGCGAACAGTGGGTGGCGCTCGAGTTCCCTCGCGTCAACCCGACAGAGGCTTAGGAGCCGCGTGTTGCGGGTTGGCAGAAGTCTCTGGCAGAGACCACAGCTAAGGACAGCTGGGAGATTTATAAGGAAACAAAACACAAAAGGCAAAGACTGCAGTCCCAGCAGATAACTGTTATTAAAAATTGTTAAAATTTTTCTTCAGATTATCTCTTTCTCCCCCTCGCCCTCTTCTTCCGCTTCTCCTTCTGCGGTGTGGGAGCTGAAATTCGAGGAAATGTTGTTCTTGGGTCAACTTAATATATAAAACCCGTGAGAAGAATATATGCAGTGGACTGGGATTTATGCAGGCTGCGATAGCAGCTCGGGTTTGGGGGCCGGCGGGGGTGTTGATGGGGAGAGCGCTTTGCATTCATAGGATGCAGCCTTCCCTCGGCTGAGGTGTAAGTTTGTGAATTATAGAGGAGAGAAAGCAGAGCAAGACCAAACGGAATAAATAAATCAAAATTGTGAAGATTCTGTACGCTTTGGAACCATTTAAGAATAAACCCTTCCATGCACTCATAGACTGTAAAATTGTAGACGGAAGCGCTTCAGGGTCCAGGCACGTAGAGAACTGAGCAGGTCTACTCGGAAGTAAGCATCATTTTAATCAATAAGGCTCTCTCACAGGAAAGGGCCCTTAGGACAACAGCCTAACACACTTGGATTGTTGTATTTATTTCCAGTTTTAAAGTCACATATTATATGTGAATAAGATCTCCTTAGAACACTAATTATTTATTGTGCACTGGAATTTGTACTGGCTTATTCTAAGTTTTATGGATGGTCTATGACTCCCGTAAATAAACTTCTTCACTTGGAAGAGGCCCTTCACTTGATGTACATACAAGGACTTGGGGTGGAAATATTTTTGCTACGTGTTGGGAGGATTCTTACAATTTATTATTCTGTGTAACACAGAGATCGGCCATTGTTTTGCGAGTTGACCGGTTCTTTCCCCCACAATCCTTACATTTCCCAGGGAAACTGTTCTGAGATCTCTGCCCACCTTTCTGCCCCGCCATGGAGACATTCTTCAAAGAGATCCAGCAAGTTTCGTTTCCCCATCAGCTCGCAGCTGATTCATCGGGAAATTGTCACCTCAGTTCAGCAAACTGTCACCTCAAAACCCTGTGCAAGACACTCCCATATAAAGTCACATTTTACGCCAAGAACTTCCAAATAGTGTCTCGGGGACAGTTTGCCACACCAAGGGCCACGAAGCTGGAATTCACCTTTTCTTAAGATCCACCAATAACCACACGATTAATGTGTTGCCTTGATCCTAAGAACCTCGCAAGCTTCAGGCTAATAAAACTAGCCCACTATAACAGCCGGCGTGAACCTTTTGAAAACAAGTCAGCGGAACAGCCAGCAACTGGAACATAATATGATTAGGAATAGGAACATCTGACCCAATCTCCTGCACTCCACTTCCGCGCAAGGATGAAACGGCGGAAGATGCGCCTTGTCAATTTCGCTTGCCTTTCTGGAAAAAAAAATGCGGAAGATCTTACTTTATTAATTTCGCTACTCAGCCAGACTAACTCGGGCTATTTGGCGTCAGGAATGACCCAACCAGAAGCCCGGTTGCGTCAATACCAGTCGGACAGTCCCAGGATCAGGAAACGAGCTGAAAGTGATGAGCTGGAGAAGGAAATCCAAATCCTCTTTTCAGTACTGTCTGCCAGGTTTTCCTTTCATCAAATCTCAGCCAATCAGGGCGGCAGATGCAAAACCGAAAGGAGCTATTTGGGGGGGATGGGGGTATTCAGCTCAGAGGTTTTTATAAAGTTGCCTCAAGTGTGTGTGTGTGTGGGGGGGAGTTCAGAGGATTGCCGGTCATTCTCAGGGGTGAACATTTTCTGAAGTCTAACTTCCTCGGACCCAATCCAGTGCATCGACTCACAGGTTCGCCTTTCTCCTTGGCCCCTTCTGCACATTCAGAATAATGCAGTTTCAGTGCACTTTGCAGCTGGATTTTACTGTGCAGAATAGCAAAATCCGGGTGCAAACAAGTGTGAAACTGGATTGAAAGTGCATTATTCTGCATGTGTGGAAAGGTCCAAGCTTGATGGCCTTATCAGAGTATGTCCTGAATTGGGGACACTTTGCACGGTGGACATTTCAGTGTCGTGGATAATAGAGACCTTTGTTCTGGACGCATGGCCTGATTCTTGTTTGGAGAGCTGGCCTGGTGGGCTTAGAAGTGCAGAAGCAGCCCCGATTTAGATCCCCATGACTGGCCAGCTGCTTGGATCAACTCTCTCCTACCGGCATCGTCAGTACAACTGAAGCCCCGAGCAGCCTTAGGAGTCAGCATCGCTGGGCGAGTTGGGGTTTATTTCCGAATAAACCGCAGCAGATTGAACTCGGCTGGGCTGTTTCCCAAACCAGTTTAAAGGCATTAATTTTTACCTCCTCGTAAACTGGTGTAGCTGAATGGGCGCTCGCGTTGTAAAAATGACCCCAAACACCCACGCTTACCCTTCAAGACCTTTTATCTGCTGCTACTCACGAGTCAAGTCCCAGCGATTTGAAGCGCAGGGCCTTTGGCTAAGACCTCCACCCTCCTTGAATATCTTGGGTCGCTCCTTTGTTTCAGGGCCTCTTTGACTAGCCCAGGGGTAGGGAACCTTTAACACTCAAAGAGCCATTTGGACCCGTTTTCCACGGGAAAAGAAAACACATGGAGCCGCAAATAATTTTTGACATTTAAAATAAAGATAACACTGTATATATTGGGTTTTTTACCTTTTACTCCGCTCATTCTGAGAAACGCATGGATGCGCCTGCCCTGCTGCCTGCAGGGCGGGCAAGGATGGGGCTGGCGGCTCAGTTCGTGGAGCCGCAGTGCAAGGGCAGAAGAGATTGCTCACATGCTGACTCTTTGAGCCAAGCCAGGGTTCCCCTACTCCCTGGACTAGCTCCAAGGCTTCACGGCCAAGAGGCACGATGCATACACCATCTCGGGCGTGGCAGTCAGCCTTCGAGCAGGACTTGACGGAGGCCGCGCAAATATGCCAGTGGCAGAGATCTCAGTCCCCCCACGCCTTTCAGAGCTAGAAACAAACTTCAGCTTGGAGCCCACAACGGGCCTGTGTGAAGATCCCACTCACATTTTACTTACAGCGGCCCTTTCCGCACATGCAGAATAATGCACTTTCAATCTACTTTCACAATTGTTTGCAAGTTTGCAATCCACTTTCACAATTGTTTTGCTATTCCGCACAGCTGCAAAGTGCATTGAACGTGTATTAAAACTGCATTATTCTGCATGTGCGAAAGAGGGCAGCATCCCTAGGGAGTATTTCTGCCTTGCGCGTCCTTTTTCTTAGTGAGCGATTACTGCCCTTGAGGTGCGCTCTGCCCGCAAGAACAGGATCAGACCCAAAGAATGGCCCCAAACCCATCCGATGCATGCCCGTGAGCCTGAAACACCCCACCAACGTGCTTGCAGAAGGAATACAAAAAAGGTACCCCCCCCCTTTTCAGTAGTGACACCCTGATCCACAAACCGAGCAGCCCCTGTTTCAAAACCACCTGGAAGTTTCTGCCAGGACACCCCTCTACTCCCCTCCACCTCTGGCCTATGACTGTAAATAAACTTAAGGAACTGTTCTCTCCTCCCATTTCAAGGTTAATATAGAATAATGTATTTCTCCCAGCTCTTCTACAGGGCTGGTTTAGCAATTCTCCTATGTCGGATAGAATGTGTCCATATTGTCCAACTCTTATCGAAACACCTGAACATATTTTCCTCAGCTGCTCAAAATGCAAGCTTTTTAGGGATGCTTTGTTACTAGGGACCATATGTAACAGTTCTCCAAAAGCGAGTATTGTAAAACTACTGAATAGTAATGATCCTATGGTGCTAGGGAAAACAACCCAGTTGCTATTGCAAGTCCTGATAGTAAGAGGTGTCTAACCTATTTTGTCTTGATTTATTTGTGTTTCCCTGCTGTGACTTTTCTGGTATTCATGCCTATAGAAGGTTCTGTTGTTGTTATTGTAATAAAGAATTTGAGGAAGGCTTTTGTGTGTCTCAAAAGCGGGAAGGGGTTGTCTGATAAGGGTATAGTCATATTATGTTGCTTGTGTGTATGTGTGTGTTTCCTCTTCATGGACTCAGAAGATTATTGACATTTGTTCCGTTTGTGAAGTGACATTTAAATGTCACCAAATCCAGTTTGGTGGGTGTTTGAGTGGAAACCAACAAAAGCCGGTCTGACCCTTGGAACCGACCAGTCCTCAGCCTTCTCTCCCCCCCCCCCACCCCATTATTATGGCATTATCTTCCTGTGGGAGTTTTAAACCGACTGCAGGTATTCTCTGTCTGATTTTCACACACTCTTCTTTGTGAGCTGGATAGCCCGGAGGTTGGTAGGGTGCGAGCCGCTCTCTTCACCTCACTGAGTCCTCCTTCCTCCTGTAGCCCTGCAAGGGGACATATGGTGTCATATGTCCTGGGGCGTCCGCCATTTAGTCATCTGGGGGGCAGAAAATCACTCCCACACTTCTAGCCTGCTGCCTGGCTGGCTCTTTCCCCTGGCTGGCCTGGTGGTGGGCCACATGTGTGCTGCCTGGAGGGGCGCACTGCGCAGACTTGGGAGCCCAAACTCTCTTGGGCACAGCTTGTAGGAGCCACCCCTGGTCAGGCCAGTTACCTGGCTGGAGGCCTCGAAGGGCCTGCTGCTCCCTGACCCAGGTCAGAATCCTGCTCAGGTGTGGGGCTTACTCCCAGAAAAATGTTCTTAAGATTGCACTGTTAGTATGATATGATGTTGTGATGATCCTGACTTAATTGGCCTATTTGATATTCATTTCTAGTTTTAAAAGTCCATACCTCCATTTAATGGTCCAACATGGTGTGTATAGAATAACTGTTACCAATGCAACATGTCTCATTTGGTCCATACAACAAGCCGTGGGAAATGGCATTTTGTTCTATCCTACATGTTACGGTTTTTAAGGGGATAGATCCCAGCTCCTTCTCACTTGTTTGCTTATGCTTGTATAGTACAAGAATGCTGGGCTGCAGCTTTTCCAGAGACTGGGAGATATATGGGCGATATCATTTTGAGATCGCTCGAAACATTCACTCAGCATGTGAGTTCTGGTCTCCATATCCCTGCATAGCCAAGTAGTCTATAACGACATCTTTAGTAATTTTGTACATTGTTATTTTTTTGCCACTTATCAATAACAAGCCACAGTTACATAAAAGTTTAAGTACAGAAGGGTATTGTTTATATCCACATTTTATTGAAGAGCCTATCTAGATTGTACCGTTAATTCCAGTGGGCCTCATATCCAGATTAAGAATGAGGATTTGGAAACTTGGTTCAGGCATGCATGTGGTTTATGTTTGTTTTTGGGTGTTTGCAGTTGCTCCTAGTAAACTTGACTGTGGCAGCTATGAAGTATCAGTAACATTAACACAAGTTGTAGTTCTAACAATATGCAAAATTGTAAATTGTATTGCACAGCCAGTCATGAATCAAACCACTGAGAAAGTTAAAGAACACCTGGAAATGTGCATGTTTTTGAATACATTTCTGTGCTCTTCTTTATAATAGAAGAAAATTAGTTTTTATGGCTTCTGTATTGTGAGATTTTTTCATGAGTTAACTTTCTTCTTTTAATGAACTGAAATCATTCAGGATTCTTTGTAAAGTAATTAAACGGAAAGCTGAGTGAAATGGCCCCTATTCTTGTGACAATTCTTGCAACTTCTGAATAGGGGCCGCTCTTTAACAACTTTTAGTGATACCGCCAAGAGTGTAAACATGTCCATGGAGTTGTCCCATTGCTAGGGCTTCACTGCCATGCTGTGCTGCAGAAGTTTCATTGTCCCCGCCCCCCACCTTCAGCATAGCAAGATGGTAAATGCCACCCCTGTGTTGCTTAGGCAACCAGATTTATGCTATTTTGTTATAATGCATTTTGAATGCAGGAGATTGTTGTATTGTGATATGACAAAAAAGATCAGTTGCCTTGGTAATGGGTGTGATGGGGGGGGGGGACTTCAGTTAGCTTGTTTTCTTCTCACTGGCTCTTAACCACATTTAGTTGCCTGTGTGGCTTCATGATGATGTACTGTTTGCTACATGTGATTGCCCAGAGAGTTAGTGTATCTTGCACCTTGGAAGTTTCCCTTCTGTTAATGTTAATATATGAAAATTGGCAAGGCTGTAGTAAAGGGTAGAAGGGACTTCCATACTCACTTTCACCCAGTGGAGCACCCTGTCCTCCCCAGATGAAAGCATGGTGACTTGCCTACCTGGTGTGAAGATTGTGATCATCACATTCTGTCTATACCAGGGGTAGGGAACCTGAGGCTCAAGAGCCGCATGCGGCTCTTCTGCCCTTGCACTGCGGCTCCACGAGCCGAGCCGCCGGCCCCATCCTTGCCTGCCCTGCAGGCCGCAGGGCGGCCGCACCAACTGCTCGCGGTCGGATGGGCCGCGCTCGCGCCATGGCTTCCGGTCACTCTGTTGGAGGCGGGGAAGCGGAAGGCAATGGCAGGGCCGAGGCGCATCCATGCTGCCTTCTCAGAATAGAAGAGCGAGGAGTAAAAGGTAAAAAAACCCCAAATATATATAGTGTTATCTTTATTTTAAATGTCAAAAATTATTTGCGGCTCCAAGTGTTTTCTTTTCCCTTGGAAAACGGGTCCAAATGGCTCTTTGAGTGTTAAAGGTTCCCTACCCCTGGTCTATACTCTGTCTTAGAAAAAGATGTTAGTACGGGCAGCTGAGGTGTAGCGGCCGAGAAAATTGTATGCTTCTGCATTAGATTATAGTCTCAAATGAATATGAGAATTATCAATCATTTTTTACATGCTACTCTTGTCAAAACCATTATTTTGTGCATTATTGAACATGGTACTTTGATACACAAGCATTTATAGTTCATTGAATGTTGTGCAGGGAAAAAAAGCAGGGCTAAGAAGGCTCTAGGACCTAGCTGGAGCATTCTATAACAAAGAAGGTCCGGCATGTTGAGTTCTGTGGTGAAGGAATATACAATCCTACTAACATCTTTTTCTGAGACAGGCTATAGATAGCTTGATAGTGCTAAGGAGGAGTTAGCAGTCATGCTGGCCACCAGTGCTGTAGAAATGGAAAATGGGGCCCAGGGAGAAATGGCAGCTGCCCCCTTCCAATAGCCCTCACCTACCTTTTTAAAGCTAAAAAAGCAGCCTGCTCCAGTCCATGGGGGCTGCTGTGGGCTGCGGAGGCTGCTGCGGGTCGGAGGCAAACTGAGGCAGCCTGTGGGGAGGGGTGGGGAGCAATTCTCCACCCCCCATGCCTGCGCCTGGGGCGTTTGTTTCCATCCTGCCCCATGGGCCGTGGTAGCTCCACCAGTGCTGGCCACCATAGGGAAATATTATTGTGTAGCCCTGGAGGAAGAAGGTAGGTTATTAGGCATAAAATTAAAGACCAGAATCTCAAAGATGGCATCCTTAGAACTTATATCAGTTCCATGCACAGATCCACTGGATAGACATAGATCAGGGGTCTCAAATCATGATGAGGAGGTGATGCCAGGAGGAAAGGCTTAGATTTGTTAGGCACTGGGGAACTTTCTGGGACATGCTGATACTGTGTAAAAAAGATGGGCTTCACTTGTATTCTCCTGCATTGGCAAGTTTGTTGGAGATGCAAAATGCCCTTCATTATTGCGTGAAAAGCAGTTGTTCCACAATGGAGTACAGACAACCAAAGAAAAAGGAGAGTGGAGCAGAAGGATGGAAGAGACGAAAGTTGGCAGTGGAGGAGGCAAAGAGATCAAGCCAAGTCCTCTTGACCTTCCTTAAGAAGCCCCAATCACCTTCTTTAATGCACTCTGAGGAGTCACTAGGTCCTTCAACAAGTTTCTTAGTAGCACTGGTTAGATCTAGTGTAGCATTCTCAGAAGCAGAGAAGGACATGAAGATGGCTACATCAGAGGGTGTTGAGATGACGGAAGATGAAGAGACTTTACCTGGGGAGACAGAACCTGTGGAGAAAACCACTTCCATGCTCTAAATCCTCCTGGACTCCCCCACCCCATCCTCAGAAGACTTTGCTGCAGGCAGCCAAGAGTGTGTGGGGAGGGGGAAACAGAATAGGGTGAAATTGGGTGCAGACAAATAGTTCTGATTGACAGTCCTGCAGTCCAATCTCAAGCATGTTTGTCCTGAAGTCAGCCCCAGTGTCCTCAGTTGCACCTTGAAACAGCCAAGATTACTGGTACTCCTAAAGAGCTGCAGCAGTGGTTTTTTCCTAACATGGGAAAGGTGGCATGAAGATTTTGGGGCTTCAGTTGCCAAAGTGTCTGGGTTGTCTCTAGTTGTTGGTCCCTTTGGCCTAGTTCAGGTTTCTTCATTACATCCAGTGGGGGAGGGGGAATGTAATGATGTTTTAAGTTGACCCTGGAGGGCGGGGTTATTTGTTTGCTTTGTTTTTGTTTATCTGTATTGCATTTTGAGGACATTTACATTTTATACATCTTCTGAAGTTAAAAAATGATAGAAAGAAGGAGGTACTGGGAGACAGAGGGTGGTTGTTCATGTGGCTTTTAGGACAATCAGCTTCGTGGTTCTACTCAGGCGGGAAAATAAATTCTTTGGAACTGAAGAAGGATCTTGATGCTACTCTGACCTTTCCAGGCTTGGCTAAGTGACTAGACTGACAGAAATGAAACCTAGAAGTGGGAACAATACGAAATAGAAATAAATGATATCAAACCACACCCCAAATATGGAATTGTTTTTTTAAAAAAACCCAACCCATCAAGACAATTTAAATAGTGTTGAAAGATTTAACGACCTCCAGATAGGGACCTGTTCTTTGTTTCTAAATTATGCTTAGCCTGTGATGTTTCAAGTGGCCAGGTGACGTGATCGTAGCCACGTGATATTCCTTTCCAGTCCAAGATACAACTGGGAGTAAATTCTACCGGACGTAAACGCTGCTAATCCGCCTTAAAGTATAGTCTGTGATTTGAGAGGTTACGAACTGCAGGTAGGAAACTGACAAGAACGGCATGAAAAAAACAAGAGATCTGTCGGGAGGAGACGAGAGAGGGTTATCTCGCCTTTCTTTCCCCCTGCAGAGGCCATCTCCCGTCCTGCTTAAGAGCAGCACGCATTTCTCAGGAGTTCTCCACAGTTCACACGATCCTGGAGTTCTCAACAACGCTTCAATCCACAGCATTTTACAGTGACAAAAGGCAGTCAGCGCTTCTGCTCAATGCACAGCTATTCTCCCGCCTCCTCCCCGTCTGCGGGGCGAAGCGGTTCCTCATCTTCGTATTGTTTGGATTTACAAACCAGAACTGAGCTAGAGATGGGAAGATATTGGATTCCGAGCTCGGCGCTCAGCCAACAGCTCCAGAGAGTTGATTTCGGGTCCGCTCGAAAAAAAATCAACAGAAATATTGGGAATTATGTCCAAATAAATATGCACAGCAGCGTGACTGGAAACTGGGCTCCTTGAATGCGCAGATGTTCGTTTTTCCGCGAACTAAGGTCCAGTTATAATGATCACAAACGCTTTCCCCTTGGGCTCCATTCTTTGCCCGCCTTTAACTTGCACGTAGGTTTCAAATGGAAATAGATTTTTGACGACAACAACAATATCAAAAAGTTTTGCTTTTATAACAGCACCTGTAACTGTCCCACGACCTGACCAAGTTTTATCAGCGCGGAGTCAGGACTTGCGTCAGCCGGCCACGACTTGATCCACTCACAAGGCTGCCCGGCATTTAGCTGATGCAGACCTCGGTTAAGCAGCTACCGTCACAACTGCGGCCTCTCTCGAAGGGAGCTGGTGAGCAATGGCTTCCGCTTAACCTGCTGCTCACTGGACCAGTTGGGATTCTTAGCCGCTTGCCTGAACGCCCAGGTCTTCCTGAAGTCAAGGGCAATTCTGGCAAGCTCAAGATATACAAATGGTTTTACAGGTGTTGTCTAGCGGACTGGGACTTTAATGTCTGTCTGTCTAAACGTTGTTTAAACGTTTTTTAGGTCAGCAATGTCGGAGTAGAGGGGATTTCCTGTCTTGGCTTGACTGTCTGCAGCACAAGTAAGGTTCCCTGCTCTGTGCGGTGAATGGAGAAAAGGAGCGGGCCTTTACTTTACACTGTTGGTTTAAAGATGTTCTGTTTTGCAGTTTTCTTCTTTACACCAACTTATCGGCGAGTTCCCCACACCACCACCCCTCAGCCTGCCTGGTGTGGGAATGAGTCATTGTGTGGGACGAACACAGAAATTGGGGTGCTGAATGGCTAGTTTAGGCTCTTGACCTCTGCACAGCACCTCACCGTCTCCAAATCGGGGCCCTCCTGCCTTCGCACAAGCAACGCATGCAGGCAGTGAACGTGTGAATCAGTTCTCCACGGGGACAGCGCGGGAGCTTGCAATAAGGGGGGCTCTTAGAGCCCGTTTGTGTGAACAGGAAACTGAGCCGGGATTACTTCCAAGCAGATGATTTCACATTAACAAAAAGGGAAGGGGGATCAACTCCTCCGAAAGTCAGCCCAGTTAATATCCACTTGAAAGATCCTACTCTTTCAGTTTAACGGGCACCTTGATGTTAAGCACTCCTGCTCGGATTAAATGCCATTAATTTCGTTGTAGCTCGAAGCCCCGTGTGATTTCAAAAGGATTTACATCCGAGCACGTAAATCCGAGCCCTACCCGCGGCAGCCCTGCTGCTGCAAGCTGGTATTTCCAGCTGCTTCACTTGCACGGACTGCCTGTCCCTCTGGGCTCAGCCCGTCCACAGAAAGACCTTGGATTTAATAGCAGCTGAGGAATAATTACTCAATCGCCCTGTCGACCGTCAGCCTTACTGTTACCCGAGGAAATGGTCTTAAAAGGCAAGCAGCTTGGTCTTAGCTGCCTTGTGGACCGGATGGTACCGACTTGATTTCTTCGCAATGCCTGCAAAAATGTTGGGAGGGGGGTACAGAATGTGGGCCTACACACAGCCCACACGTCACGCACAAAAAGCTTTAAAGGTCGCATTGTAAATTAGCTGTCACCTCCTTAAGGCAAACCAAGATCGTTCGGGATCCTAGAACCCTCCGGGGGGGGGGTTAGAGGGGTAGAGTGGGAGGAGATTTCATGTTTTGGATCTGTGAAGAGGCTGGACTGCTAAGGGGATGGTGCGGCGGTGCGAGGCTGAGCCGGAGGCCCGGGGGATAGTCGTTGGGGTGGGCTCCAAATTGTTTACTGTTTCCTTGGGAGGCCACCAAAGACCCCTGCAGGCTCCTTGGAGCCAGGGACTTTGATGAGAGCCCGGCTGGACTAGGAGCAGAGCTCTCTGGCTCTGACCCGTCGGCCGGAGCCACTTGGGAGGTCTGCCCGCTTTACGCAGCCACCGCTAACTACTCCCAACCAGAGACTTCATAGCCCAGCTCAGGGTCACAATTAAAGGCGAGCGCTTGGGGAGAAAAGGTTGGAAAGGGGGGGGGGGGCTGAGAGGGAGAGTCTAGCAAGTAAAGCCCTTCCATTCATCCAAGGCCAGGCAGGCCAAAGCCCTGCTCCGCCCCACCCGACAGTTTAGAGGGAGCTTTTTATGGCAAAGGAGTGTATGGCAGCGTCTATGGGGCTCCTGCCTCCCCTTTCAGCCATGCCTTTTGCAAGCGACCCACGGCAAGAAGGTAGAGTAGCAGACATCCTCTGAAGCAAGCGCTACTGAGTGCCACAGACGCTGGATCGGGCGAATTGAAAACAAGATGCCCCAAAGCAACAGTTTGCCTGCGGGGCGGGAAATGACCCCATCCGCCTTGTTTGGGGCCGGAAGCGGGTCTCCACAGAGAGCTACTTGGGCCTCAGTCCGCAGAAGTGTTCTTAGGGCTGCACTGTACAAGTCTGATGCGTACCTTTATCTCAGACACAAAAGAGACAAAGTCTGCTTGGCGGCAGCTTCGCACAGGTTTTGTGGAAACAGTCAGTCACGCACATGCACCGATATTCTCCTGATTTGGACTAATGCCAATGACTTGGGATGATGCTTCAGCTAGGGAAGAAGCTCAGCCCCTATGTCCGCTGGGATCGCTCCAGATCCGGGCTCATTCAGATCTCATTCGGGATGCCAATAAAGCCTTTCTTTTTTGTACTGTGGAAGGCTTTCACGGGCTGTATGGCCGTGTTCCAGTGGCCGTGTTCCTAAACGTCAGGAGAAAATGCTACCGGAACGCGGTCATACAGCCCGGAAACCCCACAACATCCTTTTCTTCTTTGCTTTGTCAATTTTACGACTCGCCCGCAGCAAAATCCCCAAAAAGGCCCGATTCTGCTTTCCTTGTTCAGCCAAAGAAATGAGTTAAAACTCTTGAACATTCCTCCATTTCCTTTCTTCTACCGCGAAGCGAACCAAGCTAGAGAAACGGGCATCTCTTCAGTTTACTTGGGGGTGGGGGTGGGGGTGGGGGTGGACCGAAGGAAAGATAGACACATCCAGGGGTTGAAAATGAACTATATATAGACTGTGCGATCTTACTATGTTTCTAAGTCAAGCCCACGGAGTACAAAAAAGAATTCTGCACAACTTGATCTGCCGCCTCCCTCCTTTAGTTGAATTGGGGGGGTGGGCATTTCTGACCTGGACAACGGGGGATGGGGGTGGCATTTTAAACCCTGAGCTTTTCTGCAGTCAGTGCCCCACTCCAAGCCCTGTTGCCCGGCGGCTACACTTGAAAGCCCGGCTGGCTGCTTGTCTGAGTGTCCGATCAGGAAAGTCCAGCGTGACAGGGGGCTGAGTTTTTATCCCCGAGTAAGCGCAAAGAAGAAGCGTTCACGACATAACTCTAAAGTTCTGGGGGTGCGAAAAGTACAATGAGGCGGCACTCTTACGCACATTTCCTAGGGACTAAGTTCCACTGAACTCGGGGATTTCTGAGTATGCATGTTTAGGATTGCAC
This sequence comes from Sphaerodactylus townsendi, assembly GCF_021028975.2. Lineage (NCBI taxonomy): Eukaryota > Metazoa > Chordata > Lepidosauria > Squamata > Sphaerodactylidae > Sphaerodactylus > Sphaerodactylus townsendi. Next base: position 36,891,839 of record NC_059434.1, on the reverse strand, counting down.
TGTCAAACAGCCATCCGATTACTTGGAAAAGGTCCCACTGGATGCCGTCGGACTCCCACCCCCCCTCCGCCCCACAAATAAAATGTTTCCAGGGAGACCTCAGCGTATATTTGCAACGGACGCCCACTGGACTTACTTTCAAAGGCTCTGAGGATTGGGGAACCAGAGGAACAGTGCAAAAGAGGGAAACGATTCCGCAAATCTACGCGACAAAGCCAGCGCTGAAGTTCGCAGAGTCGGAGCGCTGAGAAGGTTTCACAATTAAGAATACTTCCTAAATACTAAGATGTTTCCAAGGCGTTGTTGGACTTCGAGTTCAGTAAAAAAACAACAACCCACCACCCTGTGCTTCGGGGTCGCACTCTAAGGGGGTAGGACCTGCTTCGAGCAAACTCGCTCGAAAAAAGCCCCTCGTTAGTCTGGATAGGATAGGAGCAATGACCCGCTACACCTTCACAGCTGCTGGATTGGGGTGCTTCAGCAGCCAGATGAAACAAAGGCCGGGCTCCTCTCAGCATGTTTACTTGGGAGTAACGACATCATATGATGTTTTTCTAATCCACGCCCTCTCTGCCCCACCCCCTAGATCAGGAACTGCAAAATACTCCTGTGGTGAGAACGACTGCCAATCACGACTGCAACCCAAAGCATGCACATTTCCAAAAGAAGAAAAAAAACCCAAAATGATGATAATAAACATGACTGAAATCAAGAGGGTTTACTCTCGAGTAACAGCCGCATCCGGCTTTCCCAATTCTCAGCCTGCACACGAGGTGGTCCTTGAATCCTTCTAGGAAACCCCACTGGAACAAGCGCACGATCCCAAAGCCGGCCCTCCCTCTGGATCTCACTTTGGGGGGACTGGAGCTGCAGTGGAGGCGACTCCCCCGCCAATCCGGCGGGCAATTCGAACCGAAGCGGGGTCGGGGGGCTGCAGTCAATGGGTTTTGCTGGATTTTAGGTCAAGGACTCCCTTAGTCAGTGGATTCCGAGGTCAGCCCTCGGCTTTAGCACTTGCTCTCCCAAGGAGAGAAAACAGACATTCCTCCATGTGGCTCCAGTTTCCACGGGGCAGAAGCAAGGAGCGAGCCCCCATCCAATCCGGATTTGCATTTTCAGAGCTCCTGTTTCTGGATGCTGCTGCGAAACTGGGTGATCTCAGGGATGAAGTGGAGAGACCAGACTCTTAGGATCTGTGACTTGTGGAACCCATTCACCCGATCCTCCCCCTCTTTTTCATGGGCTTGGCTCTGAGCTCTTGCTCCGGAGCAGCAGATCAGAGCGCAAAACACGAGCCCTGGGGGCTGCCTTTCCTCCCCCCCCCTTCTCCAGGCCAACCCCCTTGGGCCTGTGCAGAGCCGGTGGCGGCAGAGGGCGGGAGCCAGGAGGTGAAAGGCCGCGGGCAGCCGAGAGGAGCAGCCGGGCAAGGCGAAGGGGCGGGGGGTGGTTACCTGGGATCTCCTGCAGGTGGCTTTCCCGGGCGGGCGGCGATCTCGGGGAGCAAAGCGGGAGGCGGCGGCTGAGCCCCTGGACGCCGGCCGAGTGGTCCTGCGGGGAAGGCTGCCTGAAGACTAGACGGCGCGGGAGGACAGGCGGGAGGGCGGAAGGAGGCCAGGCCGAGCCGGGGAAACTCAATCTGCCTTACAGTAGCGCTGGAGTCTGGGATCTGTCACGGCTGACAAGCAGATTCGGCTGGGCACACCAGCCGCCTGCCTCCCGCCCTCCAGGCCCGCAGCCCGGGAAGGGAGGGAGGGAGGGAGGGGGCGGCTCCGAGGCCTTGCTGGGCGGGGGGGGGGGGCGCCCGGGCTGTTTGCGGACGGACAGCCCCATCCTCAGAAGAAGGCTGCGGGGACCGAACCCCCACCCCGCGCGGATGGTCCGGGGCAGCGGCGTCCTGGCTCCGGGCCGGACAAGGCCATCGGCTTCAAGACTCCCGGGAGAGACTTGCAGGAATGCCTGCGAAGACCAGGCGGCTGGATGAAAACCAGATTTGGGGAAAAACAGGGGGCGGGGGGGGGGCTCTTGCGGGCCGGCCGCTTCCCTGCCTCATTCGAGTCCAGGCTATTCCTTTGGGCCAGGAAAGTCGATCTCGGGCAGGGGGGCTTCGTCCTCCCGCACCCCGAGTCTTCTGCACATTCTCCGAGGACCTCTTTCTTGGCTGCCGACCGAACAATAAATCCCGCCTGCGATCCCTGACTTCCGGCGGCGCAAGGAAGAGTTTTCGAGGCTTACATCTTTTTTGCTCCAGAGTAGCCCAGTGCAAGCTCATGGGAAGGGGAGGGGTTCAGGTGACGAGGCGGCTCAGCGCCGGAACCTGTTGGGGATGCCGCCTCTTAGACTGGGATTGGATCAGTGCTGGACGAGAGTAAGGCGATTCTGGAAGGAGTTCCGGTGGAGGCCGGCTGAGAGCGTCTCTCCCGGGCCAAGACTTAATCTGGGTCAACACAGCAGGGGTGTTGTTTATCTCCCTCCAGTTAGGGGCAGAGCTCCTCACTCGGCCCAGCATCGATCCCAGCTGGAGAAGCCGGAATTCCACACTCCTCTCACAAAATTAACGAAGGGGAGGGTAGCCATAGCTCCAGTATCTTCTCCTGCGAGATCGAGACCAGCTGGGCACTGTTGGATGTAAAGGACTTTATGCTGTTTCCTGCCTCAACCTACAGAGGGGGTTTTACTAGATAGCCAGTGGCTAGATGGGGACCTAGGGATTGACACCTTTACTCTGTCATGCTGGTTCTATCCCTGTGATATTAGACTGATACTCTCAGGGACTTCCTTCCTTCCGCCTTCTTCTCAGACTTCTCCATCTTACTTTCACCATGCCTAGAGGAAGGTTGGGTGCTCCATGCATCCATCTCCATCCAGCTAGAATAGGATAGTTTAGTGAACCTATCTACCTACCTTTCTATCCAAAATGGAGTTCACGAATAAATACTCTTTTTATTAGATTAGAAACTACAAACGACTCCAACTTTCTTTTTTGCCTAAGCTCTCTCTCCCAAGCTCACACACACAAGTGCCCTGGTAAGCTTTCATTGTGTTTAGCCTTTGTACGCTCTGCTCGTTGTGCAACGGGAAAACGCACTACGAGGTGGTTTCTCCCTTCACGCCTGGCTCCTGTTTGGAAGCCCATCTGACCTCAAGACAAATCAGCGGCATTTATTGGCAAGGGCGTGTCTATTTGTGGGGAAGGTGTCGGGGGTGGACTTGCTCAGCAGCACCTCTATGTACAGAAGTTGCACAGTGTATTAAACAGGCGGCGAGGGTAGCCTTGAAAGGTTTCCTAGGATGGGCTGATTCCTTGACGCTGTTCGTTCGGAAGATCCGGAACGCTTCGAGGCGGACTCGCAGGTGGCTGGGCCGGCCGTGCTGGGCTCTGTCGCACTTTAAATGCTGGGCGAGACCAGACTGACCCCACCCCGCTCAGTTTCATTGGATCGCTGCTGCGCAGGTGAGGCACGGCTATGTCACCCTGTGCTGCAATTTGCATATCCAACAGAGGGCATTTATTTGGTTTTATACAGAGCCCCGTTGCCAAACTAGTTTGGGGTTGCAGTGCCACAGATGAGGGGGAGGGGAAAGGAAGGAGTTATATTTATTTGAAACATTTTTATACCGCCTTTCCAACCGATCAGGGTCCCCAAGGCGGTGCATATAAAATACACTGAAACACTGGAGATTCTAGGGATAATTATCACCCCCTTTTCCTCACTGTCATCGGTTGCTTCCAGGCACAGCTACTGTGAAGGATTCCTCCATTCTGCTGGAAAGCTCAGCGGAATCTCTTTTCTTCTGAAGCGCCTGGACAGGCCTGACTACCCCACAGGTAGGCAGGAGAATCTAGTTTTGCAAACGAAACTGAAGCGGCTTTCTCGTTGGTTCCAGGAGGCATACCAAAGGTAGTTCATAACAGAAGCAGAGCCCATTCTGTCTGGCGGGAAGCAACTTCATGGTGGCTTCAAAACAGCAGCTTCAGGTGGCATCGTCTGGAAGATTTGGGTTTTGAAACTGGCCAAGCAGAGGGGTCAGAAAGCCCGCCACTATTTTGCCCGACTAGGGATCAGGAGCCTGAAAACTGCGACTTCTGCTTCCTCTCTTTTGGGTGCCTCACCCAGAGTCTCTATTGCACACCCCCACACTGGCCCCACGATTTTTGCCCTTTTTGGGGTGAAAGGGGCCTACCATAGCGATTTGGGGCTAAGGCTGCCATTTAGGTACAGTATAAGGACCCTTGAGTAAAGGCTATAGGAGTTTAGGCTGAACTTACACCGCAGGATCTCATCTTATTCCTTCATCCTCGCGAGTTCACTGGGGCTTCAGTCAGCATCGGCACCGTTTTCCCCATCCCGCTGTCAAGTAACATCTGATTTATGGAGACCCCTAGTGGGATTTTCAAGGCAAGAGACCATTGGAGGTGGTTTGCCATTGCCTGCCCTCATGTCATGACCCTGGTATTTCTTGGAGGTCTCCTGTCCAAACACTTGCTGTGGTCTACCTTGCCTAGCTTCTGCCGAGACAACTTGCAAACTCCTTTTTCCTTCTTCTCCCCACCACAACAAACACCTTGTGAGGTAGGTGGGACTGAGAGAGTTCTGAATGAACTGTGAGTAGTCCAAGGTCACCCAGCAAGAATGTAGGACTGGGAAAACAAATCTGATTCATCAGATAAAAGTCTGCCGCTCATGTGGGGGAGTGAAGAATTAAACCTGGTTCTCCAGATTAGAGTCCACTGCTCTTAACCCATGCCAGTGTAGAAGGAGTGAAATCCAAATGGAATCTGAGTACAGTTGCATGGCTGTAATCCTCTGATTATTTACTTTGAGAGAAGTATCATCATACCCCATGAAACTTATATCCCTGTGAAAATGATGTGGAAACAGGATTATATGGGCATAAGTGACTTTAGGGTACAAGAAAGGACCTTCTTTCTTTCTTTATTCTGGATTTTAAGACTTATTTTGAAAACACACACCTTTGGGGTCTTTGACAAGCTCTTGTTGGCTGTTGCTGGATTTTGCCCCTAGGTTGAGAAAGTTTTCTCATTTAGACACATAGTGGAACCCCAGTGGCTAGAGCCTCTAATTTTCTTTGTGGCTGATGGAAGTCTCAAGTCCTTATGCAAGGTTGTGCCACTTGTGCTGGTCCAGGGCTTCTGTCTGGACACAAAACCAACAGCTTCCTACACTGCACCCATCACTGAGGAGGAAGTGCCATTTGTGGCAAACCTGCCCCAAGAACAGTTTTATCAGAGAAGGCTTCAGATGGCCTAAGCATGGCTGTTGGTTCCCTCCATGGACCAGGAACAAAAAGAAACCTTAATGTGAGAAAGAGCTCAGCCAGGAATCTGTTCTCAAAGAGTAAGACCTGGGGAACTGGAGGTAGTAAGCAGGACAAATCTTGCAGGTGAGGGGAGAAATGTGAGGGCCAACATCATCATCAGAGGAGCTTTGCAATAGTTTAATCTGTGCTGGAGCACTGTGACATATTGGGCCTAATAGCTGAGAGCACCAGCTGGCATTTTTTGCTTTTTTGAGGGGAAGAGCCCCCCCCCCCCCAGCCCTTACTGCCCATCAGAGTAACCCTTGAGAAACAGCTGGGCACCCCTTCCCCCACCTGGCCTGGATCCTCACCTGGCTGATATAGCACCTGGACTCCATTTCCAGGCTATTGAAAATATCTGAAATATCTTGCCAGGACCTCGCTGATAAATGTTTCCCATTTTAATTTTAATTTTGCCATTTTTTAAAAAAATCACTGCTAGATGGTTTTTTACTTCAATGTGGGGTAGAACCGGAGTTCTTCCAAGTCTGCCTGGCACTTCTTTTGTCCTTGAACCTGTCCTCTCAGTCCACTGTGATGCATTTGACTTTAGGGTGAAGAAAGTGGGACCACAACACCTAGATGATGCTGGACACTGAGGCTTTAAATATCTTTCCCTTCCAGACACTTACTGATGCAGAATTAACCAATGGACACCGAAACAAGATAGTTGTGGCTACAAGCTGGCCTGCCAGTATGCAGGAGGCTGATCCCTTATTGCCAGATTCATCCTCACAACCCAGAACCAAAGCCTCAGTGGCCCCATTTTGCAGATAGAAGATGGAGGAAAGATGCAGGTGCCAAATGGCTTACTGAAAATAGTGGAGTTTAAGTACTGAAGCTCACTAAGTTCAAAGGCTGAACCTCGATTTTAAACCATGTTGCTCCTGAAAAAAACTGATTTTATGACACACACCCCTTTTTGTGAAAGGCAAAAGTTCAAGGAGGTACAGTCTTTCCAACTTTGGGATTCAGAAATTGGAAAAGCTGCACTTGTTGAATTTCTGCATTTTATGTTGAAAGTGCAGAATTTTGGTTTAGAGAAAATATGCAACACCATGTCTGGTTGAGCTGTTTTCATGCCTTTCTGGGGAAGATCAGGCCAAAAACTGCAATTTATCTGATATTGCTAGCATCACCCCCAAACAACCAGCCCTCTGGATTGCATATAAACCATTATACTTCACAACATCTCCTGGTCTGCCCTTAATTATATTTCTTTGTTTAGCAAAGTCCTTTTTCTTCTACAGAATCCGGGCTCCTCCCCTTCCTCTTCCCTTCCCCATCCCAAACCCACATCTGCGATTGTGAAGTTCAAAGAAAGCACCCTCTGTGAAAGGGGGATGGCTCAGGATTTCTTGGTTTCCGTTAATATATCTGGTTCATGTTGATTTTGCGACAGGCAAATACAAGTTTTTTTTAATTCCAGATTAACCGTGGGAATTTCCATTACACGTTCAAGGTTCCCGTTAGTCTAGTTTAGCTATCTGTGTTTCACAGAAGTAGGAGGGAGCATACACTGCCCAATCTCACTCTTTTCAGTCACCGTGCTGGAATTTGTCATCTCCAAATATGTATTTCAAATTGCATGAACAGAGAGCTTTCCTAGGTGAGGTGGGCCCAGCACTTGCAGTGTAGTCCTAAAGAGATTCACATCCCTTTACACATAGCAAAGCCAATGGGGTTAGAAAGGTATAACTCTATTTAGGACTGCACTGTGAAATTCTCAGGGAGATACCAGGGCTTAATCCTGTCTGGTAACCTTCAGATTTGGAAAGGTATGTCCTGAAATCAATTTGGGCAGGAAGGATTCTGAGTAGTATCTACTCAGCGGGTCCTTGCCTGAGTGTGTGAACTTTGTTCATGCTTGAAGATCTCTCTTGCATGGCTTGCATAGCTCCATAATATGCTCACCTGGTCCCATCTCTGGTATTCAGTTTTGGGGCTAAGCCTGTGGACACAATAAGGTCTGGTTTACGTTTCTTTTCTCCAGTCAATTTCGTTTTACTTTGTCCTGTCAATCAAGGCATCATTGGGACAGATCTACTCAAATTCCCACACTCCTACAACTCTTGAAGATATTTCCTCCACATTAGCTGACCATAAAGAGGGACTCGCCTTCCACTGAGTGTGTTTCCGATGGGCATAATGGAAGCACAATAAAATCGATCAGGCTAACAAGCTGCAAAAGTGCTCTTGGACTTTGACTGGGATGGACAGCCAGCCTTCCCAGTGTATCCACATTCCAACTGGTGACCCGAATTTCAACTAGCGTTGGGAAAGGAGCTCGGCCATTCCACCCCAGTCTTGAGCAGGATGGCTCCTCGGCGTCTGATCTGACGTCAGAGTGTCCGCAGAGGCTCTCATTGCAAGATAGAAGGGGTGGGAGGGAAGAGCTCTAATCACTGCCAGATGTCCTTAATAGCAAATATCAAGAAGCCTTTGGTGCCTCAGAATAAATTTGTAATCACTGCTCTACAAGCCCAGCATTAAAGCCAGATCATCACCCAGACCAATACGAAGGGGTGGAAGAAGAGTCACATCCAGCTTACTTTTGGGGAGAGTGAGGGGGAGGGGTGAGGGGGATGAAAGACCCTCTCTCAAAGTAGCAAGTCTCCCACTGGACAGTCCCCCTTCCAGTCTTCCTGCTTTCCCAGTATGTGAATATATAATTCAGATAACAACTGCGCTTTAATCTCCATTGGAATGGAAATGCGGAAACAGCTGAACCCTTATCGCCCTATTGACAATGGAAAAGATTGGAGTCTGCTTTGGGAAAAGAGAACATAGTTAGTCATCTGTAAACATGCTGCCTTCGTAGAGTACAAAGCAGGTACAGTGGCAGAAATTCTTTCCCTCTCCCCTGCCAGCTGGTGATTTCAAATAAATGTTTGGTAGCCCAGCGCAATTTTTCGGCTGTCAATAAAAGGGCTGGCTTTGAAGTAAAAAAAGAGTGCCAGGTTGCAATGCCTTTTATCAGGACTAACCACACTAACACAAGGCACAGGGCAAGTTGTTGCAAAATCCGTCGCCATGTGTTGTACTTAGGAAGAAGTGTAAAGGGCGTTCATCAAACATGTTTTAAAACTCACATCTGGAGCTTGAACTAAGCAATCTTTCTTCTGATTCAACTGGTACGACAATACGGCTCCCGATTTTGGATTGGGCAGCAGTCTAGCATTCCTGTCTTTTGGGCTAGCGTTCGCTGCCACCCGAGGGCAGCTGGATAGCAAGTCAGCCCTGGAAATCTTCGATCCTGACTTCTAGACAACACCAGCTGCCTTCCCACTGGGTCAATCCACACGAAGTCAGCAGCTCAACCGGAGAGGTCGACCTAAACGCACCACCAAATGGCTCCTAGCTGCAGTCTGACGCCATCTCCAAGATGATTAAGTGTCATTATCTGCTTCCAAGGAAAATGTCTGCAAATTGGACAGGCCGGGGAGAGCTGGGGGTGAGGGCGAGGCTAAGTCCTGTAACAATCATCTGCCTTTAAAAGCTCACAACGCTCTCGAAAAGGTCAGCCCTGGTGCCTGAAGGAAGGTCTAGTAGTTGCTCAAGCTTTATTTCCCACTCACGTTACTATCATCTGCTGTGTTCCAAATATGTGGGGAAAGTAATAGAATGTTTCCTTTTCACCTTGACCTTCTTATCTGGTCGCCTAAGAAGATGGCAGCTATATCGGTAAAGGGACACGAGGGTTTACTTCTTCAGGGCCAGAAAGATTTCCTGGATGCCCTTTTTGACTGCAATTGGAAAGAGACGATTCTGTAATCCCAGGTCACGGTAACTGGCCACCTCCCCCTCCCCTTAGCAGATAGATGTACATCGTGCTGCACTGACAGTGCTGGGCGAGATACTCTTCAATAAAGAAGAGCATATAATATATATACTATATATGACTAGGGAGTTCAACCACATGCTTGTTTTGCTCAGAAGCCCCACTTCGTTCAGTTGCGGCTCACCCCTGGCAAAATTGGTACTGTTTAAATAGAACCTTATAAACCTGGGTGCAATTAAATATCTTCAATCCACCCCTTGGATTCAGTAAGGACTTTAATTTGGTTGTCCATTTGCTTATTTGGAAGTAACCGCCATCAGATTAGCAGGAATTTATTTTCAAATAAAGTTACTCAGGACTATAGCAATGACAACAAACTATAATAAACTACAAGAACGGCTATTCTGAGATTGGCAGGAAAAATGAAGCTAAATACTGTGAACAGACATGATTTGGCGCTCTTATGGTCTTCAAAGCCCAGGCCAAGCAACCATTTCCATTCTTATTATAGCTGGTTGGAAGTAAAGTCCCAATGAAATGAATGGTCTTTCTTCCAAACAGAAGTTCTGGGGAAGAGAGTAGTTCTGGATATTGTAGAGGGGAACTGCTCCCCTGTAAATAAATGTCAGTCTAACTGAGGCCCCTTCTGCATATGCAGAATAATGCACTTTGCAGCTGGATTTTACTATGTGAAGTCGCAAAATACACTTGCAAACAATTGTGAAATGGATTGAACGTGCATTATTCTGCATGCGCAGAAGGGACCTGAGGGAGAACTGGATGGTGTCCAAGTACGTTAATTTCACTAGATTATGAATCCATAAAGAAAGAATACCTGAAATGAAGTATAAATATATAGGCACTTGGGAAGAGCCATACAATCCAGCTGAGCTCCTGGGAAGAAGAGCAGAATAGAACGTGATAGGCAGAGATCGTGATAGGCAGACAGAGATTTTGACACTGAAAATAAATGGGCACAATTCAGACAAAGCGAAACCATTTATCCCAACAGGTAAAATAACTATTCAGCCAAGTACCATTGTGTTCAATGTGGATTACATTTGGAAGCAACCCCAAAGCACTGGGATTACAGGGACTTCAGCTGAATTGTGTCCAGTAGGTCACCACCATAAATCTTAACCCTGACTTTAGAGAGTTTCCTGATAATTACAACCTCGCCTTACAATGGTGTAACTTCAAACGAATCAATCAAATAATCTTGCACGCAATTGCTACTATTATGCAAATACATTTGAAACGTCAACTGCAAAGGAGAGGGAAATAGACCCCTCCTTCCCCAAAAACCTGATTTATTTTGTAGCCACTGTTTTTTGAATAAGCAGTATCTGTTTCCATGGCTTCACATTTCTACAGCTGCACTCATACACATCTTCGCACATTTTAAATAGACCCCAACCGATTTCGAATCCTCAAATTTTGGGGATACCCGTTCTTGTCAATTAAATATATTAAGGGGCTAAAGTTGATTGCAGCTTCTTAACCCCAGCAGACAGCGTCACTGTGCATTCCACAAGGCAGCCAAAGACCAGCACCTCCTCCAGTGCATTATTTTGGAGGTAAATTCCAGATACTTTGATAGACCCCACTTCTGAGGAACCAGGCCGCCGGAATCGCACAATTACTCTCAGCAGACTCTCTTTTTGGTCTCTCTGTGTGTGCTCTTGAATTCTACACCTATGGCCATACTGCTGAATCTATAAAAATGGTGAAGACAACCGGTGGCTCAGTCGTGCTTAAATCCAAAGGAAATCATTCAAAGCAATGTGTTTAGAATCCAAGTCGCTGTTTGATCGTCCAAAAATTTCCCTAGCTCTTTCCCTATAAAGGTTGCAAGATGCTATCCTGACAGACAAATCCTAAATATAGTTACACCCTTTTAGGTAAATTAAAGTGGAGAGGCTTAGGAGGGCGTAACTCTTTTTAGGATTGCAGCGCATGATGTATCTCAAATTTTCTTCCTGGGGAAATAAATCCTATTGAACCAACGGAGCCTCAATGTTTACAAGGAATACTTTAAGGATGGCAGAGCAGGAAGTTGTTCTTCCAGATCCCATCTATAGCCTTACCAACATCCCCAAGACACTCCTTAAAACAAACAAACAAACAAAACAGGGAAGCTACCCAGCAACTTTTATTTAAAGAATAAGGGAGAGGCTACTCCAGATAGTGAGCTACTCCTAAGCTACTCCAGATAGTGATACATGATTCTTTTCGGGCTTCCATTAAAGAAAGAGAGAGGGGCGGAGCTCTGAAGCGCATAACACCTTTCCAAAATCAAAGCATTGTTACCCTTGATGCCTGCACACCTTTTAAGGAGGAGGCAGAGCGCCAGGATTCTCTTTTAAACTCTGCAGTCAGTTCCCCCCACAAGTAGCCCTCAGCCATTCGTTTGCAGGCCAGGGCCAAATTAATGACGCTCCTCAGTTCAATACTGAAGCGTTCTGACTTCGAATCCAATCCCAACAAAAGTGAATTTTTATTCTCTCTCAAGGAAGTCTGCACGGGATTGGATGCACCCACTCCCCCCTCCCATTCTGATTCACCGGACTGGGCTTTTGGCTCTGAGCTGGTCCTGGAACCTGGCACACAGGAGAGGATCTCCATCCCTTCTTTGCACCTCATCCTAAAGGGATTTCGTGGAAGGAAAGTCCCATGGATGCAGATGGAGGCCTTTCCAAATACGTCCTAACCACTGAAACCCCTTTGACCTCACAGGGACTAAACTCCAGGCATGGGATCCCGGCGCCAGGATCAGGGGGTTGAATCACCCCAGGGGGGGTTCAATCTCCCTGCCATCGCACTGGGTTTATCTGGGACTTGGGACTCAGTCTAGGGACTTTGCCCTCCTGTTTTCGCCCACCGAAGGCAGACGACTCTCTCCTGGTGGGGGGGGGGGGGAGGGCTCGTCCGTTTGTTTTCCTGCCAGATTAGGTCGCGCCAGCCTGGGAGTAGACAAGCCAGGGAGCCAGCCAGCCAAAGGCAAGGATCCGGCCCTTTTCTCAGGCTCCGCTCTCTATCTCTTCCCTCCCTGTGGAGCTCTCTGCTGCGCACTTATCAAAGAGGGGTGGGGGTGGGGGTGGGGGTGGGAGATGGACCAGGCGGCGGAGAAGCTCCGGCTTGACCTCCGCAGGAACTCTGGAGCGAGAGCAGGAGAGGTGGCGATTCCTTTCTGGCCAGGCTCTTGCCAGATCCCAGCCTGTGGCTGGCCGGAGCTTATCAGGCGCGCAGCTCCAGGCCGGCGATCTGGGGCCAGGGGCTGGTGACATCCCAATCGACCATCAATTTACCTTCCACCACCCCACTTCCCCATTTAGCTTTTAACGTCAAAAGCTACATTTTTGTCGGCTCCGGCCTGTCTAGGGCTCTTGCGATTTAGCTCCAGGAATGATTGCTCCTGAGAAAATAGCAACAGTCCCATTACCGAGCAATTAAAAGGGATTCCCCCCCCCCCCCCAGTTAACCCATCCCACACCAAGGGTCGGTCCCAGGCCCTCGCGCCAGTTTTTTTTTGGGGGGGGAAGAGCACATTTTTTTTTGCAAAGCTCACTTGGTGGGGGGCAGGGGGAGAAGAGGAATATGTCAGAAGACCGAGATATCTCATAGGCCGAGATGAGATGAAGCATATTGACTTGGAAATAAGTTTCATCGAAGACTAGATGGGATTTATTTTCAAGTCCTTATCGGGGTTGTTTGTGACAGCGGGCTTGTCTAGCCAGTACATCCCCACCGAGTGAGCTTTGTAGAAAATGTGCATGTAAGAGTAGTACCCTGCCACATTCTTACCTCACAAAAATCCCAAGAGCCTCGGCTGTCAATAAGCCTCAATGAGATTCATTCACAAATAGATACCAACACATTCTTGGCGGGAAAAAATGTGAATCCAGTGGCACCTTTAAGAGTTTTTTCTTGGTATAAGCTTGTCGGGAATGCAAAACTTTGCTGGTCTTAAAGGTGCCCACTGGACTCAAAACTTTATTCCGCTCCCTCAGATCAACACGGCTGCCCACCTGAACCACCCGTCCCCGTTATTCAAGCAAGAGATACTTTCCAAAAGTTCCAAGTAAGCGTGGCCAGTCTTTGAAAGAATGAGTCCTGCCTATTCCGTTGAGTCTACAACATCTTTTCAAAATGCAGTAAGGAATACTTAGTAGATATATAGATCCCAGCTCAGCTTAATGCAGAAGTCACTTTCTGAAACCGGTTCTCTGCCACGCCCTGAACATGCATCTCTTGGAAGCAAAGCCTCCTTATGGCCATTGACCTGACTTACAAGAAAATGCATGTAGAGCCCGGTGTGTGGGTGGTGGGTGGTGGGTGGGACAGGGGTAAGTGGGGCAGGGGTGGTGGTGGTGGTGGAGATGGCGAGGAAACCTGGCTTTCTGGAATTTGCTCTCTGTGAGTGCTCAGCCAGACACTGACTTCTGTTCAGAAGTTTGAAAAATGGCAGTTTCAAAGAGGACAGAGTTGGAGTAAAGGGGGGGGGGGATTTTTTAAAAAATAGCTAGGAACACATATACCCAGAGGTGGGATCCAACCAGTTCTCACCACTTCTGTAGAAGTGGTTACTAATTTTTTCTGAGTGCCGGGAAGGGGTTACCAAAGCAACCTCCCTGCCCAATAGGGACTTGAGGTGCGTGTGTGCGGGGCAGCCACTGTTTGAATCCCTCCACCATGGGAACCTGTTATTAAAAATTTTGGATCCCACCATTGCATATACCCCCTCATCACTACACCCATTCCTGCTTTTCAAAAAACCCAGCCAGAAGGCAATGTTGAGTTTACTTTAGGAAATGGTATGGGAAACAGAATCGGGCGCAGTAGAAACAAGAGTTTTGGGGTGTAAGCTGTTTCCAGAGTCAAAGCCCCTTTCTCAGAGACTCTCTGCCTATCGAAATCCCCTACCCTAAAAATCTTGCTGGTCTCTCAGGCTCCACTGGGTTCGAATCCGGATCTCCTACTGCAGACCAGCCCTCCTGAATCTACAGGAAACGGGCGTTCCCACGCAGGATTCCACCCTCCACGCCAAGCCCAGAACGATGGGGGGGGGGGGGGTAGCAGGCCGCGGTGGGTATGCTGGTCACTGATACGTGGAACCTTCGACCATTGCTGCTGCCAACATCTATCAGAACCCGGGCTGGGCCCAGGCTGGCCACTGGCGCCCAGCCACCGGAGTGCGGTTGCATTCAAAGGCCAGGCTCTATCAACACTACCCCTCTGGCCAGCCCCGGCCCAAGCCCCCCGACCCTGAGCCTGGGAGAGGGCACGTCCTGTCGGCCCGGTTGTTTTAACCTCGCAACCTTCCTATTGTCCGGGAGGCCCGGGCCACCGTGTAAAATGCCTCTGCTTATCTTTTTATGGGCAGTTGGAAACCGACCCGCTCTCCTTGTCAGAGTCCGTCCGGAGCAAGACACTTACAAGGAGAGCAGCGGGCGGCCCATCTGGGGCAGGGTGGGGATAGCCCATTTATATGGCGTCCCCCCCCCCCCGGAAGGTCATACAAGAGAGTTCGAGGCAAAGAATGTAAAGCCCTTTTCTCTTAACCCTGAAACCCTGATCGAGACACACGCAAACTTTCGGGGGGGGGGGACGGCGGAGTGGGGAAAGGGCCCCGCTTCATGGGCGTGCGGCCACGTTTATCTGCCAAACCCAAGGGCTTCCCCCACGCCTGCTTTCTATTTTATTTGATGAGGCCACTTTCAGGCACGGGCCACCTCAAGAGGGGAAGATCCCGGTCGGGACTGCGGGGCGAAGAGACTTGGAGCAACCGGGGCGGGTTGAGCGGGCGGTCGCGCTCTGCAACTGCGGCGGGGAGGCGCCTGCCAGCGGCTTCCAAGGCGTGGGGGTTCCGCCGAGGAGATGGGCGGCTGTTTGGCTGCCGTGCGGGTTCCGGGGGCCAGAAGCCAAACTCTCTCTCCCCCCACTCCCCCGCCCGCCGCAGCCGCCTTAGAACCATTATCGGGTCCAATTCTCCGGCTCTTGCCAGGGCACGATTAAAAACGAGCTGGTCGCGGGGAATGGGAAAAGTGCGGCCCAGGAGAATTTTTCTGGGAACCACAAAGTTAATATTAAGGTCACCGTTTCTCATTGTAAATCTTACCCCCCCTCCCCCCCCCTCTCTCTCTTGCTCACCCGTTCATACTTAACGTAAAACTACTGGTTACATAATCACTTCTACAGAGGCTCTAAAGCTTCCTTGGCTGCCCCCCCCACCTTCAAAACCAACAGGCAGGGGGGCGGAGGCCGCGTCATAGGCCGCTCGGCCCAACGCTCTGCCGGAGCGAGTGCCCTCGGCGCGGAAAAGAATGAGGGCGAAAGCGGCCAGCTTTGGGAAGCAGAAAACAACGAGAACAAATCAGAATTAGCTTTCTTCCCTAGTATCCTTCCAAACACTTTGAAAGCGACCTTGCAAAGAATTCCTGTTTCAGTTTTTTAAAAAAAACTTTTCTCCAGAAAAACACAACCAAACTTTGCTTCTGATTTGATCCAGCGCTGCACATAAGTAACTATATATTCGAAACAAATAAATATTATTTTAACCCAATGCAAAGGCAGTCTTTCCTCTTCGTCTGGGTGCAAATTCCTTCGGAATAAAAGTGCTTAAGATCAGAGCTACCCACCCCTAGAAATATTCTTGCCCTCCATGTTTCTCCTACACGTGGTCAAGTCTTCTTTCTCCAAAGGGAAGCTGGCGGCTCCAACCCGTGCCCGTGTTTCCTCGGAAGTAAATCCATCCCCCCACCCCCCAGTTCTTCCAAATAACCACGCATAAAATGGCACCCTTTGGTGGCGCTTGGATTACAAAAAATGCTATCCTAAGCAGGTCTACTATGATATACTCAGGCCTATTCAGTAGCACTTACTTCGAGAAAGAGTTGGTAAGAGCACCCTATTCGCTTCCTTCGACCTGGGGCCTACGAGGAGACAAGGTTTCTATGTATAAGAAGGACCATTCACTTTTAGAGGGACCGTTCACTTTTAGAGGGACCGTTCACTTTCAGTAAGAGGGACCATTCACTTTTAGAGGGACCGTTCACTTTCAGTAAGAGGGACCATTCACTTTTAGTAAAAAAACACACACAGTGGTTTATTTGAATAGTTACAGCGTTTACACCTTTCAAAATATTAATTCCACTCCACGATACTTTGCCTAATTCTAATGGTCTTCTCTTCCTCGAGGGCCGAAGTGCACATGAACAAGGGGCTGTCTGGGGGGAACCTTTTCCAACTAGGGGCAGGCCAGGAGGAGAGCAGCACCCACCCAGCCTCCGGACTCTACCCAAGCAAGGAAGCCTTGGTAGGGAGCAGGGGGACTGCTTAGCCCTGGCCTCCCATCCCACATGCTGGACAAAGAGGGCAGGTCGCAAAGAGAGCTACACTTCACATACACGCACCCACACACAGCGAGTTTTTGTTGCTTTGCCTTTTCCTCTTGTTGTCTCGGGTGTTCTATACAAACAAAGCCAAAGAGCATCCACGACAAATATATATATATAGATAGATAGAGAAAGAGAAAACGACGGAGACCACATTACCCCTCACCACGCCGGAGTTTTCCTCTTCGTCGATTCAAATATGGAATGCTTTCCTTCCAAGATCCACATTTTAAAGGGGGAGATTAGGGGAGGGAAATTGCACATAAATAAACCCGACGAGTCCCACGCCGCCGCCTCCGCCGCTGCCGCCGCCGGGCGTCCCTGGCTCAGCAGCCCGCGGGCCCCGAGTCCTGGCCGGGCCTCTCTGCGGCGGCGCTGCTCACTGCTTGAGCTCCAAAGCCCACACGTGCTGCGGCCAGCCAGTCCGCCCTTTGGTCTTCTTGTCGTTGCCGCTCACGGTGCTTTTCAAGATCTCGTTCTGCGGAGAGAAGAGGCGAAGAAGAGGCGCCGGGGGGTTAGAGCCTGGCCTCGGAGGGGGTCTGGGGGCGGGGGCGCGTCGGAAAGGTCCCGCCCGCGCACCTTTTGCCCCAGAGGCAGAGAAACCACCAGCCCACCCTCAAGATCTCCAGTCGGTTTCTGAACCGGTCGTTTTGCCCAGGCCTGCCCAGAGGCCTCCCGGCACTGTGCACCTTCTCATAGGGCAAACCTGCCGCGGAGTTGCCTGCTTCTAAACCCCGTGCAGTCAGTGGGTTTAGGAGAGGCTAACTCCGGATTGCTCTCTGGCCGAGGAGTGCCGCCTTTCGGTCTGCTGAGGCTGATCCTTCACAAAGGGAAATCATCCCAAAGCACGAATGAAATCTAAGCAGCCGTTATTATGGGTAGGACACAGCTCCGGTTCAACAGTTTTCGGGATCGACCTGCCCCACCAGTGGGAGTACAGATACACACCAAGAGGACGGTCCTTAAGTACGGCTACTCGGGATCCTACTCAGCTCTGGTCTTTGGGGCTTACTTCCCCGGGAAGTGCTTTTAAAATTACGTTGCTGGGATCGAAGTCTCTCTATTTTGGGTGCTAGAGCCAGAATAAAAAGCGGGCACACATGAGGACTTTCTAGTACCTTCAAGAGACTGACCTCCGGCCACACTAGGCATGCTCAATGTGTATGGTCTCCCAAAAGAGTTGAGGCAGTGCGGGGCTATATCTATATAAAATGCACAGGCTGTGGAGAAATGGCTCTCAGTCCCGATAAAACAGCCTCCACATTACTGTGCATAAACATTCCCATCCTTTCCCCCCACATCTGTGCCGCGCGCTGCAACCGTCCCTCGCCGGGTGACAAACACGTTCCTTGATCTAATCCGCGCCTGTGACACAGACTAGTCCGCGGGAGGGGAAGCGGCTCCAGCGAGTCTTCTTTGCAAATGCAAAACTCTGCATTTGTCGGCCGGGGATTCTCGGAGTGTGCCCGCTGGAGCCTGCCGACCTTCCCAAGACATCGTTCTCAGGAAAAGCTCTTTCTCCTCCCAAGTGTGGGATGAGAAGTGTCGTGGAAATATATGTATGGTGCAAGAGGATCTCTGAGAAATTGCAGGGGTTTTAGAGCCTGCATTCTTTGGCTTGGAAACAGGACCCTGAAAGAGTAAATTCCAAATGAAAGTATTTAGGAAAGGAACACTGGGCGTGTAATTCGCAACCTTGTTAGACCCTATTTTGTGACGAGGCTTTTTTTTTTTTGTATCTGAAGAAGCTCTCGACATTTTGTGACTCTCTAGTGTGGGACTGGACTGGAATCTCACTCTTCTACCCACACGAAACGATATTTCCCTTGTATGCGCATTCAGCTTCGTTTTCGACCCAATCCACTCGTGTTCTCCCATCGAAATGCTATTGTACTGTTTTACCGTAAGCTGATTCAAACCTATGAGCAGGTCCTTGGAACCTAACTTGGGATGGAATTGGATTTGGATGTGTTTTTGAGAGCCCGGGGCGCCAGAATTTTCTCCTTCTGAGACGAAAGCTTCCCAGTCTTTGCTAATTTTCTCTTCGCCCTCATCCTTTTCAAGCACAGAGTTTCCTGAATGTTTTATTCTGCACGTGAAGGCTAGCATAAAAGCAACAGGGAAAGATATTGTGCATTACTAATAGAGGAAAGAAACGATCCTCACCAGACGTTTGCAAGAAAGTTGCTGAGTAAACTTCAGAAGATGCACAAAATTCCCTCTTGCACCCTAAGCCAAATAAGAGGTGAAAAGAAACAAGCCGGTTGTGATAATGCAGGCTTGAAGGCAGGGTGATAATAGTAAGTAAATCTCAATGAGAATTAATAGAAATCAGTACTGAGTTGTGCTTGACGAGGGATCCCAGAGACAAGAATCTGCAGCCTCACAGTCGCAGAAATAAAACTATTAGCAACAAACACTATCAACGTGCAATCGGCAAGGCAATTTCCTCCGGCGCTTCCAAGCGATGGCTCTGCGCCTGCTTTAAGATCCGCAGGGCTTTGTGCTTGTGGGGAATTTTCAGAATATTAATGTCCTAATTTTCCTTTGAGAGTTATGTGAAGGACAGCAAGACCTCCGCCTGAGAAGGGGTCTGCAGTATACAGCTAAGGGCCTCAATCCACAGTGTACTACATCTGGGGTAACCCTAAACCAATTGCATTGTGGATTGGAGGCCTAACTCACTGAAAAAAACAGCCCACAAAATGACCACAGGGTGCCTCAGGCAGTTGAAAATTGGAACAAATTCTAAAGAATTACACTGTAAACCTATGTAAACCTATGGATTCAGGCAAGCACAGCTTTGTTAATTTTGTAGGGCTGCAGCGGGGTGGGGGTTCCATTTCTCCCGCTGCTACCTCTCAGACCCCAAACAATTCCTTGCACATTGCCTTTGAACAGGCCTGCCCTTTGGGCATGACGGCTGCATACTATGGAGCAGTTCTATGGAGCAAACGAGCCTGCTCAGGACACTTCCTGGGCACTGAGGCCAGCTCCATTGACATCAATGGCGTTTATCATGCAAGGCAAGCGGGCAACGCTGTGTTTAATTCAATCGGACTTCCTGCCCAAGTCATTTTTTAAGTGCCCTGTAAGGATTTCAAAACACCCCCCACCTCTCAGTTGAGGGGTGTGGGGTTGCTGCTGCTGGCCACGTTTCTCCCTAGAAACCCACTTTCCTTTTAAGAGAAACAACCTTCCTTCCAAATAAGTGCACTCCTTCCACAGCAAAGAGCATAAGACAATCAGTTCTCTGCTTTCTGGAATGGAAACAGGTAGCCCAAAGATTCACATGTTAGGCGCAGCCCTTTCCATGAAGAAAACTGCGGGTTCCAGATTTCAGTAACCCGGAACAAGCGCCTAAAATGAGGAGGTCCTCAAGAGCCCTCTACTAGGAAGAAAGAACAGGATTCGCACTCAAGTGAATGTACTTAAAATGTTGGTGCTAATCCTCTGCCTGCAGAACACTAAGGCCTCTTCCACACATGCAGAATAATGCACTTTCAATCCACTTTCAGTGCACTTTGCAGCTGGATTTTACTGTGTGGAACAGCAAAATCCACTTGCAAACAATTGTGAAAGTGGATTTAAATGCATTATTCTGTATTTGCAGAAGGGGCCTAGGTAGAGAAGTGACACTCAACGATCCCTCTCCCGTGCCGTATTTCGCTTGCCGTTATGCAACCCGCTTTCCTCCTAACAGTCCCAGTCAGAATCCCCTCTGGAGTGTCCTTCACTTACTAGGCCAGGCTTCCCCAGTGTAGGCCGACCCTGAGAGAGGAGTTCAATGCGGCTAAAAGAAAGGCATCGCGGACTGGAATCCATCGCACCCTTACCTGGGAGTAAGCCTCACTGACCTTAAGAGAGCTTACTTCTGAGAAAAACAGGCACCACATGGCTCTGGGAAAGCAGGCCAGACCCAGGTGCGCCTGGGGTAGCCCGGAGGTGCCCGCGTCGCCCGTCTCCCTCCCTCACTCTCTCCCTCCTCCCTCGGTCCCGACTGACCATCTCCTTCTTCCTCTTGTCCTCCTTGAGGTCGGTCTTCTTGATCTCGGCCTTGAAGGCCTCGGTCTCGCCGTTGGCGTCGTCCTTGGCCAGGAGGTCCATGAGGTAGGCGATGTAGCTGGTGGCCAGGCGCAGCGTCTTGATCTTGGACAGCTTCGTGTCGGCCGGCACGTTAGGGATGCACTCGCGCAGCTCGGCGAAGGCGCTGTTGATGCTCTGAGTCCTGCGCCGCTCCTTGCGGTTGGCCGTGCCGCGGCGCTTGACCGGCCGGGGGCCAATGCCCTCCAGGCCCGGCGGCCCGCCGCCACTGCCCGGGGGGGCCACTCCGGCCACGTAGTGGTGGGGGTGCTCCAGGCCCGGCGCCCCATTGGCGTACTCGGGACTGTAGGAGAGCGCCATGCTGTAGTCGGGCGGCGACATCTCGGCCGGGTGGCTGCTGATCAGCCAGCCGTGGAAGTAGGGGTTCTCCTCGTGGCCGCAGCGGCTGGCGGCGGCGGCAGCAGCAGCGGCAGCGGCGGCGGCAAAGGGGTAGCCCTCATGGTGGACCACCGAGTGGTGGGGGAAGCCCCCCACCAGACTCATCGCCGGGCCCCCAGGCGCCCAGCAGCCCCTGGCTCTCGGCTGTCCAGCACAGAGCGCCCGTTGGCCTCAGCACGAGGGGGTCGCCATAGGCTGCCCGCCGCGCAGTCCCCCGAGGCCCCCGCAGGCAGGATCAGGGTCTCCCTCCGCAATCATGCGGGGACCCTGCGAAACAAGCCACAAAAGGGAGCTGCCCCCTCCCGCACCAAAGTAGGGCTCCCTGCCGCACAGATCTGCCCCGGCTGTCCTTCCTGGGCGACCGTCTCGTCCTCAGCGAAAGGTTGGGGGCTTGCGGGAGATCTGCACTCACACCTCCATTTTCTCCAGTCGGTCCTCCCCAGCCGCCCCGATCTTTGCCGAAGAAGGCCTGTGCAGCTGCTTCTCCTCCCTGGACGGGCGAGGAGTCATTGCGTTAAAGCAGGAGGGCGCCCATTCTCCAGTCTTCTCCGGACCGGTGGGGTGGTCTGCTCCTCTGGGAACTCCGTGATCAGTCCTCTTCGACTGAAAACACCTCTGAGGAGGAGGAGGAGGATGAAGAAGATGGGGGGGGGGGGAAGGAAGACTCCGATGGCTTTCCGGGCTGAGCAAGGCGCAGGGCACTGCTCGAATTTCCTAGTCTGATCTCCATGTACAGCTACATCTTTAGGGCAGCTCGGGTTAATATATGTCGTCAGAGGCTCCCCTGGCCAATCCGGATGGACCGAGGGCGGAGCTTCCCGCTCTGAGCCATAAAACTTTTTTGTTTTTTTCAAATCTTCCTCCTGCTAATTGTGCAGCTTCTCTTTTAGGATTGGCTGCTGTTCCTATCCGTAATACAATTAAAACAAACGGGGGAAAGCCCCCCCCCCCTTTCCGGCACAGACAGAGGTTAATGCGAGTATTTAACAATGCTTTGCTGTAAGTTATGCTTGTGTGTGTGTGGAGATGTATATATGTGTAGCATGACTTCAAAGGTTACGATCAATAATATAATGCACGAATGCATATGTGCCTATATATTGCCTATACATAATGCATGCAGAATTATGTAATGCCATGGGGTTTTTTTTGTATGCTGCCACAGCATTAATAGTACCAATAATATTTATCGTTAAATGGCTGTTTTGTTTTATTAATTTTCCATTTTAAAAAATGTAGTGTGTTTGTGCGTGTGTATAATAGGGTTGCATTAATTGGACATTAAAATGGACTCTTATTAGTAGCAGTTCCCTATTTAAGATTGCCATCCCGTACAACTAGCTTAGAATTAGATTTTCCTAAAGAAAGACTTTCAAGTAAATGTGAATTTTCAAGTAAATGTGAACTGGTAGGTTGGTGAATTAGTCTTTGGCAGGGCGTATGTAATATACTTACACCCATTACTGGATTGTTAATGGGTTTTCCTTGCAATCCATTTTACTCTGAATTAGATATACTTGTGTACATAGGATTTATTTCGGGTAATTTGATTCGGTATCACAATAGCAAAAATGAAACAGACCTTTATTGGTTATAAGACAGAGTAATTTGCCTCATCCAGAGTGGACTCTGAGGAGGAAATGGCTGCTTTAAACAAAACTATCTCAATTCAAATCGTTTTCTTTCAGGTCCTTTGGTGTTCACACTTTTCCCTACATCAGACCAGTTTCTCCTTGACTTAGCCCGCCCAGTTAGGTAAGTAACTGAATCTTTTTAACGACATGTCGAGAGCTTCTATTCTTCTTTCTGTTAACAAATGTATAAAGATCTCTTGGCGTTTCTCTTGTTTCGCCAGTAATCATAATACTAATAGTAAAAAAAAGAAAGTAATGGTAGAAATGCCCAGGAAATCTTGAAGGAAACGGGTTTCACTTATGGGCATTAAAGAGATGTTTACTAGGCAAGGCCGGCAGAAAGCCAATAGATCTAGAGATAGTCCTTTGTGCTTGGGGCATGTTCAACACATTGTAATCGGGAAAAGGAGCCCAGGGAAACTGGTAACAAGGAGGTAGAAAGTTTGCGCCAAGAAATTCTGCAGTCATATTCAATGGCTGGTCACCAGCGGGAGGACTGGCCGAGCTGGAGGTGCGTTAGGACGCAATTCTAAAAAGCACCAGAACTTTGTCAACAAATTCCAGGTTGTTTCAAACAGTGCAGGAATTCTTGAGGAGAAGGGGGTGTCTTGTTCTGGTTGAAATCCCTGTCCCCCAGCTCAAGTGCGAGGAGTGCTAAGGCCCTTGAGAAGTCTTTCCCCCGGTTTCTGCAGTTCCTGGAGTTTGGAGAACAACGTGAGGATGGTAGTATTTGGCCACGGGAAACAAAAAAGCGCAATCCAGGGATCAGATCACTTCCTGTTGGAATTACAGGCAGACAAAAAAGAGAACAACTTTGTACCCTCTTCCTCGAACTGGAAGTAAATCCCACTGTCTTCAATGGGATTTACAGCCAAGTAAAGACACCTAACGTTGAGGGCAATGGCTGACATTCTCTCCAGCTGTTTTGGCCCCAGGACTATTCTTCAGATTAGTCCCTCTGCAAGAGACACAGTCCCCTTTCTCCGGAGCGTTCCCCTTGTCTTAAAAAAGGTGCAGTTGGAGTGGAATGGGATCTCTTTTGCAGCAGTGAAGGCGCTCCACCAAGTGTCACTGAAATAAACCATACCTTTACTCGGGAGTAAGCCGCACGTTATTGGGGTATTGCCAGGTAAGAGTGCAGGGGATTGCAGCCTTCAGCTGAGAATAACGGGCCCTCACCTCTGAGGCTAAGATCAAGAGAGATTCCTTTTTTGCTTTTAGCTGCTCAGACAGAGTGATTGCATTGGACATAAACACGTGTTGGTAAGTATGTTTGTGTGAATGCACACAAAAGTATTTGGCCACGGAATACAGAAAAACGCAATCCAGGGATCAGATCACTTCCTGTTGGAATTACAGGTAGACAAAAAGTTTGTGTGGACTGGGAAAAACTAAGCAGAAAAAATAGTAATAAAGCATTGCTATACATAGAAATATATGAGTAAAATAATGGAATTTGTAAGTAATATTGCAAGGTTCTTTAAATCCAAGATCCTCATGATGATGGAGATTATTCTTGTAACATTGTTATGTACCACACAAAGGACAGCGAATGCAATTCCATTTATTTACAGTCGCCTGTGATTTTTGTTTTTGCTGTGGTTTTCAATGGGAGCTGGATTGCACTCAGTGAAATATGAAAAATGAAATCGCCCCGAATAGGTAAATCCAATCCCGAACAAAGGTAAATCCTTGTATTTGCTTGGAATCCTATTTACCAATTGAGGCTTTGACATCTGTATCATTTGCGTGGGAGTCACTTCCACTGACCGTGTGGAGGCTTGCTTCCGGGTGAATGTGTTTAGAATGGGAAAAGTACGTCCAAGTTAAATGTTATTTATCTATTTCGTTGATCCCTACCCTACCCATCCTAAGCATATCCTGACCCATCCTAAGCATTTTTATTTGAAGATCAGCAGTTGGTCTTTATGGGCACCTTCTAAGTAGGAAAAGGGCGGTGTAGACTCTGAGGGTCCACTTAGTGGGGCTTCGTTTTCCCTTCCAACACGTTTCCTCGCAAGTCCAGTCCCCCTGGTCTTAGAGACGGGGTTTGGGCCATCCGTGTGGAGGCTGTGCCCGGGGATGCAAAACCGCAGCAGAATCTACCATTGCTGGTTTCAGAGAAAACGACCAGAGAGCATCAGCTTGTAGTTGGGTGCAATTTTGATTCAGCCATTCGGACTTCGCAGGGGCTGAACCGTTTCCCACCCGGAGACCTTTCCACTTGAGGGAGTGAAATCGCCCAGCCTTTGGGCATTTCCAAATTCAGTTCGGAGAAAATTGCAACTGCCCTACGGTGGACAGCTGCGCCTGCGATTAGTCCTTTAATATCTCCAGGGTTAAGAAGCAGGGCGAGCAGGCAGCGGAGCCAAAAGTGCCCAGACTTCCCAGAGATACCGATCGCAGGCGCAGCCGACTTCAAGGGAAAGGCGCCCCATCCCTTATCTAGACTCCCAGACCAAGAGCCTCTTCATCTACACCAATCTCCTGCGCTTATTTATTTGCGCGCCTGCCAATAAGGTGCAGCCCAAACCTCTCTGAGGTTGTTGGTTTATTTACACAAAACCACCGGGCCGAGATCTGTGAAGGATCAGCCCCCCCCCCCCCCCATCCCCTGCTCAATCTCCCTTCGAAACCGTCTTCATCAATATGCGCCCTGCGATCTGTCGCTCTGACTCCGATCCTAAACTTGCGGACAACCGCCAGGAAAACAGCAGGGCGATTAAGGCGAAAGGAGGAGTCCCCCCCAAAAAAACCCACCCGCCTTTTGGCCTTTCACCAAAATGTGCCTCATGGATTTCCTGGCTCAGTAACCCAAATGCTCCCCATAAGCAGTTCGGTGGAAATGTTCTAGCGGCCTTCTGACGATCCTCATCTTCCACGCAAGTCGATGGCAACACTCCAACTTTATAACGGGGGTAACAAGCAATAGGTTTAGCTCTCATTTTGTCTTCCGGGATGAAAGACAGACAAATTATACACCATAGGGAAGATATGGAAATTATAAATGGGAGTGGGGGGAGGAAGGAAGGAAGAAAAATGTATGCGGAGGGGGGAGGAAAGAAAAGATGTCCACACTTAGAATTGATGCGGGGCGGGGTGGGGGGGGGGAGAGGAAAGGAAAGGAAAGAAGAAAGGATTTTTAAAGGCAGGAAGGAGGGGAGAGAGAGGAAAATCTGGATTTTGACTGAGGAAGGAAAAGATAAGGGAAAAAGAGAGAGAAAAAGAGGCACAGGGGAACACGGTCCTCTTCTATTAGAACTACTTGGTGTCCAAATACATCCATGCCTGTTTCTTTGCTGTCTTGCAGAAGCCACCTTTGGGTCAACCCAATGGGGTCCACAGCTTCATGCCGGCCATCGAGTGCAGCTTGACTGAGTTAAAACCGGAGCTAAAACCGGAGTGAGTGTGGAGCGTTTGGGAGTGCATGTCTGAGGGAGACCTAAGGAGGGCGCACCTCAGCAGAGTCTCTCGTCTCCCCTTCCTTGAGGGCGCCCAAAGGTACCAACAGGAGTCTGTCCTCAAGGTGCAGGTCAAGGCGCATCCCCAGGACACTCCTTGGCTTTGGGACACTCCTCTTGGGCCTTTAAACGATGGATTAGCGAGTTTCAGGCACTGGAGAGGATCTGGGCAGGCTAAAATCTGTGGCAGAAAGACTGTACGTCTTCCCAGTCAACCTGCTCCTACATTCTCCATAGCCACACACATCGCCTGTTTCTCTGTCCTGCCTTCTAATTTCCCTCCACCCATAGTCCTTTAGTTAATCAGAAAAAGCCCTCCAAAGTTGATTCCATCTTCATTCAATCTCAGACCTTCAAGTATTGCTAAAAATACAGAGGAGGCTCATTAAAGTTTCTCTTCGTGAATTTTTTGGAGGGAGGGGAGGGGAATGCCTGGTTTGCTGTGTGCATCGAGCAAGATCTATGCAGAATGCCTCTTCGGGGGACTGGCATGGCATCACCGGGGATACCAAGGGTCGGAACAGATAATGCCTCTGTGACTCAGATCCTCCTCCTCCTTTGGGTTGAAATTATGAAGTGCATCAAGACCAAGGAGACCCACGGGGTGATTCATGACGTTCCACTGTGCTCAAGTCGAAGACATAATGGAAGCTTGATCATCTCTTCTTTACCAACCTTACCTACTTTGTCCAGTTTTAGGTCTTGTTTTAACACCCACTCTGTCCTGTATTTTGTTTTATTTTTACTGATGTGCCTAATAAAGGCCAGCTGAAGTTGTGGCCCCTTCCACGCATGCAGAATAATGCACTTTCAATCTATTTTTACACTGTGCGGAATAGCAAAATATGCTTGCATACAGTTGTGAAAGTGGATTGAGAATCCATTATTCTGCATGGGTGGAAGGGGCATGAGCTATGCGTGTAGGTTTGGGCTCTTGCGGATCCGTGCTGTCTGCTAGGTTGTTTGATGTCAAAGGGAAACCACAGAGATTCCATTTAGATTGCCCTGCCTCCACAGGAATAGGATTTTCTGCACAGGGATCTTATGAGATCACTCTGTTGTCCCACATACTCATTCATGTGCAGTTTCCCGAGGAAACAGGTGAATTTTGGAAGAAGACAATAACCCTGTAGCACTTTACTCAGAGATTAGAAATCCAATTGTATTAACGGATGGTTTCCCCACCTAAGGCTCCGATTCAAAACGCATTCAGATGCCATTTACAATTCATGGAACTCTTGAGTGTGAATGAGCATACACTTTTAGGATCGAGCTGCTTGGTCCAGTGGTGTTTAACTGGAAATAATAGGATGGAGAGCAAGTGCTTAATTTTAACTGGGCTGGGAACTGTGCCGGTCGGTTTTTATAGGATTGCTTTCAATATGGTAACAGAATAAAGAATTGCAAGATGGAATCCCAGAATTCCACTTTCTCCACTCATCTTTTGTTCCGTTGCAATGTGCGCGGGAGTGTTTCTTCTGCCCCTAATCTTAAAGCTCCTTTGCTTGCAAATATATCTCACAGATTTTAATGGGATTTCCCAGCAGTTTTTGTGCTTGCTTATCCCTACCGGGCATCAGGGGACTGTGCAGTCTGCAAAGGTAGATCTCAGAACAGTTTGCAAAAGTATATCTCATGCACATTATTCCAGTTGAATTTCAGATTATTTGGAGGAAAGGGAATTGAAAACAAACAGCCCCACCTCTCCCAATATGGTTTTAAAGTAACTCTAACTGGTTTGTGGCTTGCAGTTTTACGCAGCCTCTTGTTATGTGGAGCAGTTCTCCTGAAATGCCACTGAAATGAAGAAATTATGCTTATAGTGTGACAACTTTATTTTCAGCTGCACCCCTTGAAGTCAGAAGCTTCAGATAAATAACTATGCGGAAATCTGTAACTGTGGCAAACCGAGGGACATGGGGCGAGCTCCTTCGCCCCCTCCCTTCCTACTGACATCTCCGCCCTCCCAACGGAGACCTGGAGTAGAAAGGGCTGTTTGTGGGTGGGTGGTAGGGGAGGGCTGGGCTGGGCAGAGCAAGGCCTTCTCCCAGCCTGCAGACGGAACAACTGGAGATCTTTCAGCCTGTTGGAGGCTGAGGAACTCCGGGTTGCACATTTCCCCCTTTAAAAGGCATTTTTGAACGAATGGACCAAAGATTTAATCCCAGCAGGTTCCACCTACACTATCAGGACCCATGGAAATCAAAGTTGGGAAATCAAAGAATACTTCTCATTCAACTGAGCTATCATTGGAGGAGAGATAGGTGTGTGTGTGTTGGGGAGGTTAAATTGCAGCATCTTCTGCCCGACTACAGGTATTGAAAAACATCAAGGGAAGAAAAAAAGGGAGACCCACAAAATTGCTTTCCTCTGCTCTCTTTATTTCAACTCTCTTTCTCTTTCTTAAGCGACAGCCATATGGCTGGTTTCTTTTGTCTACTCTGCCATTTAAAGTTTTTAATGTTTCAGGTCTGATATTTAGGTCTAATGTTTAGGTCTGATATTCACGTATTAAATTTGCTAGTCTGTCTTTTTGAAAAAACCAAGATAAATAATGTGTGCTGCTGTGGCAGCTACATTCTGTGGCCTGCCGTTTATGCGCAGTTGAAGATGGATTACTTGATACAAGTCAGTAGGCACACTTGACCAGGAAGTAACTGACAGACTCCGAGCACTTACACGGAAGTAGTACTGCTTTCTTCGAAGGCAACACACGGATTTTCATTGAGAGCATCTGTATGCAGCCTGTCCTGCTGGAGCCACTCACAAAGGAAAGCGAAGTAAAATATTTGAAGCGCAGCACACAGTCAAAGTGTGCAGACAAAAATCCCTTCTCAGCCATTAAAACACTAAAACACATACAGGCCGGGTGCTGTCGAAGTTCATAGGGCTTGCAACACGATCCTGCCTACTCATGTGTAAATCGTAGGGATTTCAAAGGCCCTTCCACCAGTAAGCGTACTTCAGATTGCACACGAATCTATTTGGAATGGGAATCCTCTTAACTTCAGCGAGTTGTAGGGCACCGCCACCCCTGTGTCCTGTGTCGGAAGGAAGCTGTTCTAGTTCTCTTTCTTGCAGGGGAATCTGGCGTGGCCTTCATTAGGACGACCTTTCTGATCCCGTTCCATTTACTGGAGGGAACTTCGATTCCTTCCGAGCATTTTGGCTTGGCTGGATTGTGGTCCTGGATAGCTACAGGACTAAGGCCCCTCCCACACATGCAGAATAATACACTCTCAATCCATAATAATTCACTTCAATCAATAATACACTTTCAAGGCACTTTGCAGCTGGATTTTATTGGGCAAATAAATAAATAATTTATTGTGTAATAGCAAAATCCAGTTTCAAACAATTGTGAAAGTGGATTGAAAGTGCATTATTCTGCATGTGCAGAAGAGGCCCAAGCACTGTAGGAACATTGGTTTGGGAGCTACCTTTTCCAAGCAGGCCGCTCAGCAGGCCCAGACTTCTAGCCAGGTAATGCCCAGTGCAACGGTGTGTGTTGGGGGGGATTACTTCAGGGTCGATAAGGTTAAGTGGGGGGCTGCCACAGGGAATCACCTCCGCTTCAGTGACAGGGACAGAAGTTTCCTCAAGGCTCAGCCAGCATTTCGCTGGACTCAGCGCCGCGCCCTCTCCCAAACTGACTTGCCCACGGGACCCCCAGCCCCCTGCCCCTTAGACACGTTTCCTCAGCCTGAACTGCACAGCAGAAGGTCTGAGCTGAGCCCATAAAATGAGGGGTCCCGTCCCTTTCCTGACTCGGCTCAGATCTTATCAGAGAAGCGAAGCAGCCTGCATTTTATGGTCAAGGCTTCATCCTGGAGCCGTGGTGGTGGTGGAGAGGTCTAGAGGCCGATCCTCCGTTGCTGCCTGGATCGGCCACTGGGTTGAGTGGAAGTCCTTTGGGGTGTGTGTGTGTGTGTGTGTGTGTGCTGTTTAGGATCCTTGCTTCGTCTCCTTCAGTCAGGCTCGGCAAATCAGCAGCCTCATGATAAGCAGGCGGTGGGCAAGTGGCCCTTTTTTAAGGGTGGGGGAAGAGAGAGACAGATCTCCAAATGCATTTTACAAAGAGACATATTTCCGCTCTTTGTCTTGCAGCACTGCAGTTGACTGGTAACCACAGCCTGTGTAAAATCACAGCCCCATCGGACAGCAGGAGGGTTACGATCCCCCCCCCCTCCCGCCCTTCACGCATTTAAAGACTGTTCAACCGGTAAAGTTCCCTCTCTCCTCTCCCTCCAGCGAACAGCCTCTTCTTCAGCCTCTTCGGAAAAAACACACAAACGTCTGTTTTTGAGAGCAATAAAATCGATGTCCCGGTAGTGTACCCCAAAATAATAACAACTGTCTTTCTCCTGTGAAGGAAGCACATGGTGTATCTTGGGTAGTATTCTCTAGGCGCCTTTTCATATTTTGACCTATTTCTGGGTCGAGGCAGCCTCTGGCCTCTCAAACGAGCTGGCTCGGCCTAGGCCTGAAACCCCCGAACTGGAACCGAACCTTCATTCATTTCCTCCCTCTGGAGGGTGGTGGCTGACCTTACCAGAGCATTTGCTTTTAAAGCTAAGCAGACGACGTGGGCCAAGGTGTCGGCGTGGGGAGAGCCCCATAGTCCTCTCTGGCCCGGCTCTCTCTCTCTCTCTCTCTCTCTCTCTCTCTCTCTCTCTCTCTCTGCATGGAAAAAGGTAATTGATCTGGCTGAGTGAAGCCGTTTTGGTAATTTGGATATACCAAGACTCCAGATAATGACACATAATCAGACTTCGGGTCACTTGGTCATTCTCGCATGACAACCCCCCCCCCCCCTCCTGCTCTCTTCTGATCTCCTTTCAAACTAAATTTCACACAAACAAATAAAGCAAGACAGGACACACTCTGAAAAAAAACCAAGCTCACGGGGTGGGGAACATGGTGTTGGGGGCGGGAGGCGAAATATTAGAAAGCTGCTAATAAAAAAAAAAGGTTTAGCAGATGAGAAGAGGCGGAAGACATCGACCCGAGGATAGGAAAGAACATCTTATCGTAAAGAGAGCCATTGTGTACAAAACGCGCGAAGGAAAAAATGTTCTGGCTCATGTTAAAAATGACATAGATTAAAAAAAATAATAATTACAAACAGAACGTCATAACACAAACACGGGGAGGCTTCCTGGAAAAACGCAAGGGAGGGAGGCTGCCCGTGCGTATTCCTTGCAAGTCCCCTCCGCCCCCCCCCCTCCCGTGTTGAATGCTTGTGGTTGTATGTTTGTGTTTGGAGCAAACCGTGGGGGTGCTGATGGGGGGGGGCATCCGAAAATGCGCTCCCCTGTGTTCAAAGGAAACGAACAGGCAAATAAAAGGAACCCTGCCGCTGGTTTCTACCCAGGAAGATATCCCCACTTCCCTCCACAAAACTCTGGCGGCCCCTTCAAGATTAGCAAACACGGTCTGGCATGCGTTTTGCGACAAGGGTCCACTCGCCCGGATGCTTGATGGCCAATGAAGGTGCGCACACCCTTGCGGGCAGACTGGCGGCTGGGCACACAAACAGATATGGGCCCAGGAGGGACAGAACCCTCCTGCAAAATTAAATTAAGGACTCAGCACAGAGCCAAACTTGCAACCAAAACCAAGCCTTTTCTATACAGTTTCTCAGCCGACTAGGACTCCTTTTCAACCCTTTTCCACTCAGACTTATAAGTTGTCTCTTTCTAGCCTGAATTCTTCATTACCAACAAAACCAAGTGGAGCACCCTTCTTTGCATTTACAACTATCTTCCAAAGGTTCAGCCGTCTTAGGAGAACATCCTTTTCTCTTCCTGATGGCTTTAGCACACCAGCTCTGAACTCTGATGTAAAAGGAAGTCATGCGGATTCCACAGAAAGGTGCATTTAGGATGGGTATGTTCAATCTGTCTTTGAAAAAGTCCATTGGTGAAAACAGCAATCATTAATGCCACCAACATGCTTCCACTGGGAAAAAAAGACTACTGCCTATAATAGCAGCACATCAAAAGTCATACATGTACCCATAGCCAAACACTTCTGGCAGTCTGATCAAGAATGTACAAAACGTATTGTAAGAAAGTCCCAGCAAATGGAATTCACACCCTACTAAAATTCGAGGGAAAAACTATTGACTATACCTCCTCTGGAGAGCTCCTGTAGTACTTGGGGTTATTCTGCCTATCTAACAATGAAGAAAACTACATTTCAAAGCAGATGGTAGTTAGATGGTATTGTAAGAAACTACACGTGGAAAAAACTGAATAAAATGTAAGAAAAAGTGCAGAAGAATCCCTTTTAAATTGAAAGGCACGTACAAATAAAAATTAAAAACCTTCTGTTTGCGACTCATTTCCCTCATTTTAGAAAGCAGTTTTACTAGTTTGTCAACAACCTACCTGAAATCTTACTTTTTATGGTCTTGGTATAACACATTTTATCAGTATTGTGAATGGGTAACTTGGGATTTACGGCACCTGCCTATATACATTCCCTGGACTCAAGAACATGCACAGGAAGTTGCCTTATCTAGTCACATCATTGGTCCATCGTAGCCAGGATGGTCCATTCAGATTAGCAGTGGGTCTCAAGTCTTCAGAGAAACAAATATAACTTTGGGACTCCAAGAATACTTTCCTACAAGGGGTGGCCAAATCCCTTCCTCTTCTCCCCAACAATATCAGGAATGTCACAACAGTATCCGGAACTCATTTTCCTAGATTGCATTCTAGACTGACCAACAGCTCTGTGCTCTCAGTTATTTGGATGGGAGTAGAATAGCTACCCGTAATTCCATATGGAAATGTACATCGGAAAAGGAAAAGGAATTCTACCACTGAAACTGACATGTAGTGGTTAGAGTGTTGGACTAGGATCTGGGAGGATTTGTATCTGGGTCCCATTGGGGAGAAAGATGGTGTCAAGATCAAATCAAAACACTGGGAGAGAGAGCATCTAGTAACTGCATCAGATCTGCAGTAACTACAGAGTGGCTAGTAACTGCATCAGATCTGCAATCTATATGGAGCTGAGCAGGGAGGTCCTGTTAAAAAACAAATAGTTTGAAGATGGTTACTTAATTACTTTCAGGACTGCAGTGCAAGCTTTATAGTCTCCCTGGACCTGTGCTGTGCCAGTATACAGGGTGGGCCTAGCACACCACTATAGCTGTAAAAATGTCAAATAGCAATCAGTAGCTAGCCTGGAGGGAGTGTCTCTTATTAGTATCTCAGGGCTCTGTACTGATCATCCCTCGTTTTCCTTCTCTCATACCAGAATGAAGTGGAAGAAGTTAGGGACTGACAAACACTGATTGCACAACCCTAAGGGCATTTCCTTGGGAGTCAGCGCCACTAAATAACATGGGAGAAGATCTGCCCCTGAAATGCAAAGTTCCTCTTACAAGTCTGATGTGGGATTCCTTGGCAGCGTTGCCAACAATAGGTCTCCAGAAAAATATCTTCGATGGATTTATGAGGATCTTGCTTTGCAACCTCGTTTTTGCCACACTGCAGTCCCAGGAAGCATTGGATGGGTGATTTCTGAGGTTCTGCCTACACATGAAGACATGATTTACATTATCATGGTGGCTTTATTTAATTTCAGTGTAAAAATAATATGAATTCATGAGGATCCATGCCTTGGATCCATGTTTTTATGCTGCTGCAGCGCCACAAAGTGATGGACCCGTGGTTTTTTTATAGTCCAGCCCATACTCCTGACTTCCACATGTGATTTGATATTGGTTTTGGGGGAGTTCTCCTTTAAAAAGGGAGGATCCCTGTAGATCCACCTTTTATCTTTTGTTTTTAAACATCTCTTCTGACGGAGAGTTCTGTGGGACTCGAAAATTCACCATCTGGATCCGATTCAAAAGTGTTACATCCCTAAATTGATCATTAGCCCCCTCTCCCTCCCTCCCTGTTCCAGAGTCTTTCAGTCTCGGTGACGTTTGGATGTGCAGGAAAAGGTAGTCTTTTAACACTTGCAGGTTAAAATGCGTGACGGGTTAAGTCGGGCTAGGTACTCGCACTGCATCACGTGTCTCAAGAGGTGGAGTCACGGACCTCGGCCATTCCATCTACCATGCACAGGTGCGGATGAGCAGAAGGGACGTCTCAGAAGTGAGAGGGAAATGAGCTTTCGCGGTTATTCCCTATCGTCCTACTTTTCTGCCACCATGTTTTTGGGCGGCGAAACTCTTACAGTGAATACGGCTACCAGCTCTTGCAGCGAATACGGTAACCAGGCTTTGTGTTGGGGGGGCCACGTGCGGGGCGTGTCTCGCCTCCCTACGATAGAAGGCCGCGGTCTAAGCGCCGCCCTCCGCGTGGTCCTAGTGCTCCATCGAGTTATCTCAGCGTCGCCAGATGTATGAGAAGGGCTGTTAATCCCTCCAGCTTCTTCTGCGGGGCGAAACATTCCTAGGAAGCCGATCTATTGCGTGGACCCATTTCCACCCAACATGCCGAGAAGGCCTTTTGCTCCTGGAATGTGTGTATAGCGCTCGAATGCCCGCCTTACATACTGGGCGATGTGTAGGCTTCGTGCGCGAACAGGATGGCAGACTGCCATGGTGTGTTACAGCAGCTATACGCGATAGTTGTTGGGTATTTTTTTTTCCAGGAACCAACACTGTTGGTGTTATGAATTCAGGGTAAAATGCTGAAGGAACAAATGGCAGAGAATTATTCACCTGCGAAGATTAAATTGCACACCTACAATTCATAATAATTAGCATTTGCATGGTGCTTTAGAAGTATTTCTCATATGGGATTACATTAATGCCCATAACTGCCCTGCAAACCAGGTTAGTATTATTATTCCTGTGTTGCAGATGTGAGTGCCACTCATTCTGTGTGGTTTTGGGTGGAAGACCAGCAAGAAATACTGGTTGTGCAGAGGAACATAATGGCAAATCAACTCTTATTATTCTGTCTCCTTGAAAACCCTACTGGCTTGCCTTGACTGTGACTTGATGACATTTTACAGGCACAGCAGTGCCACACAAGGAGGGATAGAAGCATTTGTTATGCAAATGAGCATTCTGTTTGTAGCCTTTATATCTGCAGCACAGGTGGACTTGAGAACACCTTGAAATCTGCTGTGTGGATAATGCCCTTAAAATTCTACCCAGTATACTTGCATCAATAGCACAAAATTGCAAGGAACTGATTTAAGTATCTGTTGGGAGAACAGATGTTTTATGTTCAGATTACAGATGTAGGGAAATGCGAACAGTAATAATAACAAAAACAAAATGAATTATTTGAGCTTTTTTGGTGACAAGGACCTTAAGCCTGGGTAATGCTGGAATTCTAAACTCATTTGTTTGGAAACAAGTTTCTTAGGGAGCTGGGGACAAATATTTAATTTACTGAACTGATATCTTGTTGCATCTTGTGTGCATCATTCATTGCTGTCTTTGTTGAGCCACCTTTGAATATTTTGATGAATCATTTTTTAAAAATGCTGTTCTTGGTATGGAGATTTTGGTTTCTCTACAAGGCTACTTAATTCTTGATTGGTTTCAATAAGGTACCTTACAAATATGAGAGCCAGAGTGGTCAGAGTATAGAACTAGGATCTGGGACAGCCAGGTTTGAATCTTCACTCTGCCTTGGAAGCTTGCTGAGAGATATTGGACCAGTTGTACATTCTCAGCATAACCTGCCTCGCAATGTTGTTGTGAGAATAAAATGAAGGAGAGGAGAATGATGGCAGGGTATATATGAAGTTAAATAAAATATAAGCATGTTTAGGCTTGGGGGTGTAATATACATAAATCCTGAGGATTCCTTGGACTTCATTTTAATTGTTAGTTGTAAAACTTAACCATCGAGTGAGATCATCTGAGATGAGGTGCCAAGGACAAAGGAATCTTGGACCA
This sequence comes from Sphaerodactylus townsendi, assembly GCF_021028975.2. Classification (NCBI taxonomy): domain Eukaryota; kingdom Metazoa; phylum Chordata; class Lepidosauria; order Squamata; family Sphaerodactylidae; genus Sphaerodactylus; species Sphaerodactylus townsendi. The sequence continues at coordinate 36,855,885 of NC_059434.1, read as the reverse complement.
GAAGCTGAAACAGAAAAACAAAACAAAACATGGATAATGGTGTGTTTGTGAGAAGAAAAATAAATTCCAGAAGGGTAGCTGTATGAGTATGCAGGCCCGAGGACTCCTTCTTGAAACTGAACAAAATGGGGCTTCTGAATAGACCTGCATAGAACTGCTACCTCCATCTACTCCATCTGAGAATCTTGTGACACCTTAAAGACTAATTCATGCCCCCATAACATTTTTAAAGGAAACATTCTCCTTTCAAATGGCCAAGGATCTCTGCAATAAAGCACAGATCCAATAAAAAAGAAAACTTAACGCTGGATAGAAAGATGAGCACTTGTGCAGTTGAAATGTTGGAGTCAAGGGATGGTACATCAGATCAGCTTTGTAGCTTGAAAGTCTCCAGTAGTAAGTTGCACGGAACAACAGATGTTCAGCCTTGCTTATGGGCGGGATGTTGATTCTAATGTGCCACTTATTGCGATTATGGCACCACCAGGTTGCATCTGTCTAAGGTTGCAAGCGTAAAGATGATTTCCAGGGAGTAAACCTCACAGAATGACTCGGAACTTGCTTCTGAGTTGGCTTTCTTAAGGTTGCTCCCTAAATCAATAAATTCTGAGTCAAGAGGGTAGTTCAGTTTGCAGTGCAAGAGGATAAACTATTTAAATCAGTTTATGATCCTCAAATCGCTGCTAAACTAAAAGGGCGATAATTCCAAAGCTGGAGGAGATTAAACTTTAAAAAAATTTAATATCCCCCCCCCCAACCCCTTTTAATCAATGAGTGAAAACTTTCTTTCTTGGAAAGAGTTAATGCTGCTTCACTGCCCCCTCCTCTCCCTCCGTTCTTTCTAAGCCCTCTGAATGCCACCGCTTTCCTCTAGAGGTCTCATTAGGGAAGCCCTAACTGCTATTTTCAACGTTTCCTCAATCAAGGGCCGTTAAATATAGCTCCATAAACAAATAGTCGGCAAAGAAAAAGCGAGAATCTTGTCACTGGCAAGGCGATCCAATATTTCACCTCTTGTTTGCTTCGTAATTACTGCTTGGCTGGTGGCTACTTTTTTGCCCCTTTGTTTAATTGCCCCCACCCATGAATATGGCAGTTGATCTTCAAAGCACCGTTTCCAGACTTGGATGTAGCCATTGGTGACTGTCTACCAAGACTGTAATCCTGAGAGTGCTTTTCTGAGAGTATAAAATGACAAAAATGGGACTTACTTCTGAGTAGCCTTGCTGAGGCTTTCTCCCTAAAAATTCTAGGTCTGACTTGCTTCCAACTAAACATAAGGTTCAGACACTGAAGAAGACTGGTATGAAACCTTGTTCCAATTTGTCCATGCTTAACTTCTAAGATCAAGTGTAAATGGAGTTCATGCCTACACTTTATATTACAAGCAGCTGAAGCATTCCAAGATATTGAGAAAGTTTTCAGGTTGCCCAAAATACTTCTTTAGATTCAATGTTAGGTGAAGGCAGGCAGATAGGAAGAGAAAGATGTTTCAGGGCAGTCTTGAGACAGATCTGAATTACTGCTGATGTTCAGATTTTCAAAAGAAGAGACATTTCTTGGTTCTTTGTATTAACCCGTTGTCCTTTGTACAATCTTAAACTTATTTTGCACCCAGCACCATCTAATTCAGGGGTCTGCAACCTGTGGCTCTCCAGATATTCATGGACTACAATTCCCATTAGCCCCTGCCAGCATGGCATTTAATTAAGCTTGTAACATCTACCATATTCTATTTTAAGACTGTTACAAGTCGCAAACTAAGGGCTATCCCATAATGTTCTGAACGTTTCTTTCTCTTCCCCTTTTCCTCATGCTGAGCATATTGCCTGAAGAAGAGTTCTGTGCAACTTGAAAGCTTACTCATTGTAGCTCTTGGATTTTTTTTCTATGAACCTACATGGTTCATAGTTGTAAGTTTGAGTCTATAGCTTGGAATCCCCATGATTTAAAGATGAATTTTTTACTAATTGTTTACAGAAAGGCATTTTGCACATTCTATTCTGTAACTCCGCTTTTGTGGAAAATGGATTTTGGGGTCGAATATTAATGAAACTTGATGGCAATTATATCATTACCATTAATGTGTATATTTATTTTGAAATAAACCCCATTAGTTTTACTAGGACTTAATGTTTATGTAATATGTCAAAGATTTGGGTTTTAGAAACAAACAATGGTAACCTATACATTTTTTCTTTTTCCAGCCTGCTCCAAGAACTCAAGATGATTTACATGTTTCTCGCCTGTTCAGTTTTCCACAAATCTTGCAAATCAGAACTCCAAACTTGACCACATTTGACTGTACATACTGCAAAAATACATAGTTAGCTAGAATATGTCAAGCTCAGCTCCTGAACTGCTTCACTGCCAAAGATATTGTGGAGGAACTCTTGGTGAAGGCTAACATCACCAAAGGAAGGTGGGATTAAGAGATCAGGTTTTAAGAAAAGGTGGGGGGAGTCTGCTCTAAAATTGAAAGTCTCCCATTTAGCGTCAGAGGACTGAGATATCTCAGTTCATAGTGATAAGAGACCAAACAGAGCAATGGTATTTAAACACCATGGAGAGATATCTTGGGAAGTGTCATGTTAATGGCTCATCTTTTACCATTCACATATTTTCCATAACCTTCACTGTTGGCTTCCACTGACGACTAAACAACCCCAGTCAAGCCCCCACACCTAGACCAGGTTTCAGAATATTCCCTGACTTTGCTTCCTGACTGGCTGTGCCTGCCTGTATTTTCTATTTGCCATGGAGCTGTACTCACCGGTTTTAATTAGATCCTTGTGTGTGCATCTCAGAGGTAGGAGGATGGATAGAAATAACGAGTAGTAACATATGGAGAACATTTTGGGAATCTAAAATAGTATCCTGGCATTTGAAGGACATGTTGTTTCCAGAATTGCATGTAGGCAGTAAAAGTGAGGACTCATGTGAACAGAGGGTGGAATAATCAATTTTGGGGGAAGGGGAAAGGAAACTGCTTTTGGAGGAATTAATTCCCCCCCCCCAAAAAAACTGGCACTTTCCATATAATAGAATGGTGAAAATAAAGTAACAACAAAGATGGTGTCCACCTAAATAAAAGCCTAAAGCCATCAGTTAATCTTAACCTCATTATCCTAAAACCACTTACTAATGCTGATGTACTGATGTACTAATGCTGATGTGATTGTTCTACATCAGGAGGTGGGTTTACTCCAAATTCTGAGCAAATGATCTGAAAGTTTTCAAAATTCACGCCTGGCTTGAACACTTACACATCCCGTTTTTCTTTTAGTAAAAACTGACATCTTTTTAAAAAAAACACTTAATTTGGACAAATAAAACCAATGATAAAGGCCTCCTAAAACAATGTGGGCAATTACAACTACCTTTAAATCTCTCCCATATGCATTTATCTTTAATCAAATGAATTTAACTTTTCTACAGCTTTTTTTCCTAAGCAACAATAGCAATGTACAATTTAAACTGCAGGCCAGGTTGTGGAAGAGGGGGTAAAGATGGTCTTTCCCCACTAAAAATATTTTAAAATGCCCTCCAAGTTTATCATGTGGACATAATGCTAATTTCAGAATGTCAAAATCTCTGTTAGATTCCCATTAGAGCATTAACTCAGCATTTCTAGGATCTGAAACTGTAAATTTTATTTATGGAAATTAGGGTTGCCTGTATCTTAATCAACAGATTAAGTTAATATGCTTATCTTAGGACAGATTTACATAAATCTTTTTAAAGGAACAAATTAAGGTTAGTTCAGATAAATTATGGTTTCTATTTACATTACTGTTCTAGATCCAAGATGTCTGTTGCCAATGTAATTTTTTTAAAATGAGAAATGTATACACTCAGCTTGATTTATCTTTACCAGCCAACTCTATGGTGAGCCTATGGTATGATCTGATCAAGTTTCAACATGACCTCAAGAATTATTTAACCAGTTATATTGTATCCCTAGGTACAACCCATAATACGGACACAACCACCCCTAACTGCCTGTATGGTGGGTGACTAATTCCTTTCTTGTTCATCTTCAGTTATTGTTGATTTACAGTGTGAATTTGTGTGAGAGACAAAGTAGGAGTATGAATAACAGATAGGTTGTAAGCTACCTTGGGCTGGTTAGTGGAGAGGCAGCATAGAAATGTTCTAAATAAAACAAAAATGAAAAAACACAAGCGGCGCCAACAAATGAGGGACTTATAACAGTTACATCTTGCATTGATGTAAACATTTGGGAGGGAGTTATGTCGAGTTGGATCCAGCCAGATTTTAAACTCAAATCTCAACTAACTTTTCTCCTTACTACAGCCCCCATCCCACACGATGCTTGTGCAGGTCTTGTGGTCCTCCACATAGCCTTACTAGTAATCTCCTCTCCTGGTCAGCTCCATGAAGCTAGCTGAGTTCAGCCCCGGGTCTATTATGTAGCATCTGTTCTTACACCTTCCATAGAAGAGCTACTTCTGCCTACTTAGCCTGATGCACAGCCTGATGCTCACACAGTAGCTCTGACTGGGAATCCCATTTCCTACAAAGGTATTAGGAAAGTGATCCCAGCTGAGAGCATTTATCCAATTCTGATTGTTGTTTGAATAACTAAACCATTAAAGAGACTGCATCCCTTCCCTTGCTACTGTTTTAACGAGCGCAATGGCTGTTTAGAGTCAAACCTTGCTTTCTGTAAAGCTGGGGCGATTTGTGGAGATTGTTCCCATCTTGAAACTTTTCAACGTGTAATGAAGGTCCATGAATGTGTTGTGTTGCATTTGGGTTGCAGTCTAGGTCTGTGAGTTTTCAAGGGAGGGTTGTTGTTTATAAAAAACAGACCACTCTGTATTCTAAGCACTAGTGTGTGGACATGAATCGCACTGATTTCAATAAAAACCACGCTCATAAACTACTTACAGATAAGCCATAAGGCCTTTTACTCCAGTCTCAAGACTGCTTTTCCACCTTACTAAATTCACCTATGGCCTTCTAATGAAAATCATCATTAAAGTGTGATCCTTGAATGACTGACAGCTCTGCTAAATGGCTAAACTGACCCACACAAATGGATATAAGAGATCTGCTGACAAAGGGGCAGAAATCTTTGTGACAGGCTCCTATAAATCAACTGAGGGGACCCACACAGCCTGTTTAGATTTTGGAGAGCCAGGGTCTGTTAGAATAAAAATCTTCCCTTGGTTGTTTCCTTCAGCTATAACGTATAGTTGGGGTTGCAGATATAAAGTCTTTGAGTTCACTGTCCTGAGGTAAGTTCTGGTGAGCAAGATAAAATGGATCCCACTGAGGCAGGAGCTGTTAAAAAAAGAACTATGATTTCTTTATGTTCATGCTATTTTTAAAGAACCGTTCAGTGGCACAGGTATCCAGCAGAAGCCTGGCTGAGGCACTTATGGCTTTAGGTTGTGATTTAAATTCCTTTCAACGTTTGTGGTTACAAGCAGACTTTCACTGCCTGGTCACCAAGTTGGATCCCTGCACATATTTACAGGACTCCACCCTTACCAGTATGCCTTTTCTCAAGAATCACACTAAATAGTACCAGGTCTGCTCATCACCAGAGACTGTTTGAACAACCAAGTACTCAAGAAACCACTCTGCCACCCTTCCGAGCACAGCTACCCTTTAATTTGCCCACTCTCTTTCGGAGGTAGACCTATCCCTGGGAGACTGAAAGAGACAGTGGTGACAATGCTCTTTAAAAAACCACCTTTGGAACCATTAGATCCTGCCAACTACTGCCCATCTTTCTTTCCTGAAAAAGGTAGCCAAGAGAATGGCTGAAGAATGGCTTCAGGCTAACCTGGAAGAAACCCATCCCAATTCAGTTTCCATGCTGCCCAAGGGATGGAGATGGTTCTGACTGCCCTGACAGGTGACCTGCAGAGACACCTGGATCAAGGTGGGTTGATGCTTCTGTTGTTTTTAGATATGACAGCAGCATTCAACTTGGTAAATCATGACATTCTAACAAGCCATCTCACTGATGTGGGGCTCTGTGGGCTAGCCTTGCTGTACTTGTTACTTTCAGCTCAGGGCCAGAGGGTTGCAATTGGTGAGAGAAACTCTGTCCACCAACCAATGGTGTGCTAAGTCCCCTAGAGGCAGTTATCTCACCAATATTATTCAACATCTTGCTGGGCTAATCTGGAGGTTTGGGTTGGGGTGCCATCAGTATGCTCATGACACCCAGATGTATCTGTTAATTGATGGCTATCTGGACTCTGCTCCAGATGCTCTAGCCAGCTCTTTGGAGGCTGTGGTGGAGTGGTTGAAAGACAGCCCAATGAAACTAATTCCAGAGAAGTCAAAGATCTTGTGGCTGGGTTGGAGGGGGGAGGAGGGCCGGGTTGCCAACTGCTAGCTCTTGGCAGTGCACAGCTTAATACTGCATGAACTGCGAAGAGCCTCAGTGTGTACTTTGATGCCTCCCTATCAATGGAGGTTCAGGTGACATATATCACTTACATAGATTTTTATCATCTATGTTAGAATCATGTTTCTTCAGATGTGCCTGAACTACACCCTAATTTTTCGTCAGCATGCCACACCACATGCTGGTAGGGGCTGATGGGAATTGTAGTTCCTGAACATCTGGAGAGCCGCAGGTTCCCTACCCCTGATCTATGCCCTGCAAAGCAGCTGGTGCCCTACCTGTCCCAGACCAATCTAACTACAGAGATCCATGAAACAGTTACATTACAGAGATGAAGAACCAACCGAATGCTGAAATTTACTATTACCTTTTTTTAAAAAAATACAACCTCCTCTGCACCCCCAGAAATCACCAAGTGTAATCATTACAATCAGTGGAACATCTCCCATGAGGTTTCCTTCTACTGAATTAGCTCTTTCAGAAAATATTGCAATTAAAATAGCAATTCAGCCAGTATAAATAATGCAGGAAAATTGTCAACAAACTCTTCTTGGTCTTCCTGTACTCTTTCGTTCAGTGAGCCCAGTGCTGTTTATTCAAGGCTAATCTTGTTTGTATTACAGCTGTTGCTCTTCATAGATCCTAATCATACTTCATTTTTTGAATGACCAAACCTGGAATGTGTTTGGGCAACATTCTCAGATTTGAGATAGCATGATGTTTAATAAAGTGTTTAGAAGAGATGATTATAACAGTTTATCAGATCTCGCCATAATCTCATAATAATAAAACTGCTCTGGATGGGACTGCCAAGGACTGAATTGTGCAATTTACAAGTCAGTACTTTCTACAGGACTAGACAGAGGGGAGCTGACTACAAGGATATCAGTCTTACAGAACCCAAAGAAGTCTTCAGCTCCAAATCCAATGTCTTTTTCAAGCTATTGTTCAAGATAATATAGTTCACTGTCACATAGCAGGCCACATATGGTGGTGGTAGGGAAGTCAGCAAAATTAGCAATAACCCCAAGCTAGACCTTGTCAATGAAGCTCCCCAGTCTCAAGCATGGGAGAGAAAATGGCTGCCTTTCTTTTTCTTTCCTTGCCACTTCAAATCCAGATCTTAGAGCTCCATTCCATATTTACTTGGAAGTAAGGCCCAGTTATTTCACTGGGTCCCATTTCAAGTGAAAGCAATCAGGATTGTAACCTTATTAGCCGATTTGGGCAATACAGATGCAATGGTTTTCAGATCTAAACAATCTCATGGTTTCCCAAACTAAAAAAAACCCATCCTTTTTTTTTCATTACCAGCTGTTGGTAGAACTCGGGTTTTACATTTGGCAACAAAATTATTGTATCCCCAAACACAGGAAAGAAATAAAAATATGAACCTACTAAAAGCTAAGATGTGTTTTGTGAGGTTGAACTGAGGTCAGTGTGTGTGTGTGTGTGTGTGTGTGTGTATGCGGAAGGAAAATCAGTTGCAACTTTTGAGATGAAAACATCATCAAAGCTAAAGGAAGAGTTTCAAAGTGGATTTAATAGCAGCTATCATATTGCCTTCAGTACCTTGACCATTTCTTATGCAGCTGTTTTATTTTAGAAAGATTCAGCCCCCACTACACAGGCGGAGTTCTACACACTGACCTGAGTGCACACACCCAGGCACTTTGGTCACTCATGATAACTATAAAACCTTCAGTGAACTACTGGAAAGCTAGTTCAAATAGAAGTGGTGAAATTCAATCTAGCGTTTAACAAAGTCATTGAAGGGTTAAGCAAAAGAACAGTTGGCATGCAAAGCAAAATGGACAGAAGACAAGTGGGCCAGTGAATTGATGCCTGCATAGCTGATTAGTAAAAAATAACTGTAACAACATTTCAGCTTGTAGTAAGAAGTATATCAAATTATCAATAGAACTGTGGTTTCTGTCTGTCACATTTTTCAACAATTTCTTTTTATCTGGATTGGACAAAATGAGTTTGGTTTTCAGAGTCACTTGAACATGGAAAGATTCCTCAATTTTGAAAAGTGAGATTGCACATATACCATACCATGGTCTTAATCCTTCTCATGTGAGAATGTCCTTAAATTAACGGTGATATTGCTGCTGGTGTTGTTAGATATATTGAACTGAAATCTTATTTGGTTAATAAGAATGACTATGTGCTGTTAAATGGTAACTGACACATGGCAACCTTGAGACCATCGGGTTTTCAAAGCAAGAGATTAGCAGAGGTGGTTTGTCATTCCCTGCTTCAACATAGCCACTTTCCTTGGTGGTCTCCCATCCAAATACTAACTCTGCTAGTTTCCAATCTCTGGTAAGATTGGGCTAGACTGGGTACTGTTGTTTTCACAATTTCTTTTAATTTACATTATAGCCTATTTAGTCTTTTAGGTAACTTAAAAATGGGATATAAATAGGGTAATAACAAACAGCTACTCTTGGTCATATTCCTTCACTGTTCAAACCAGTGATCCCCAGTGTAGCATCCATGGAAACTATGATGCCCACCCATGTGTTTCATTCTCCAGCACATCTTCCACAAAGGGAAGAGCCAAACCTGACATTCCTCCACTTCATTGGAGCAGGAAATGCTTCAGAAGACCCCTGAGAGGAATCTCGTTTGGGTTTGCAGGAAGCACCATTACAGGAGAATGCTAGCTTGGCACTTGAATTGTGCTCACTCCGCCGGTCCTGAATTGCGCTCACCCCACTGGTCCTGCCTCCCTTGGCAGACATTTTGTGCTGGAGCCTACTATTCTTTCACACATTTCCTGAACTGCCCACAGGTTCATCCTCAGGTCTATTGTGTAATTATATGGCTGTGTGAAGTGCCATGTATATTGATGACACAATGATTTATTACTGTATATTTTAAGTTTACGTTTGTATCCTGTCCTTCCCCTAAAGAATTCACCCTAGCATCCATGATGATGGTGACCTGGTTAGTGTTGCTTGCAAGTCTTGGATTGCAAGTCTTGGATTGCAAGTCTTGGAGTTCATCATTTGATCCCGGGAAATTATTTTTACTCAATGTGGTAATTATTTCTGGTTTTGCCACTTTATTTTATAGCCAAAGAATCCCTAAAATGGCCTCAAGGCCTTTGCCATAGTTCCCCCTCCCCTGTGAAAGCCAGCAGTAGCAGGTTTCTTTCCACACACCTCTAACCACTTTTGACCTTCCATTTTCTGTATCCTATGAGCAGATTTAAAATGACTGCTGTTCATCATTTCTTGAGTTTTCCTGGATGTGACCCAGGCCAATACAAAAATCACCAACAAGACCAGGGGAATGTAATAGCTATGACCAGATGATAAGTTGTCCTAATAATATGAGCAGAAAATAGGAAACTTGGGGCTTTGATCCCTGTGGTGTGTGCAGCATCTAGGGCAATTCAGTTCCTCTGTCTTCAAAGGGCATGATATTGATGAAGATTCATACATTTTGCTGACTGGGCTGGGGGAATTAGTAGCAACCTTTGAGAAACGTCTGCCAACAGCAATGCAATCCATAAATAGCTTTCCTTTTCCTAAAAAAGTTTTATAGTTCTCTCTTGCTTTGATATAGAGGGCCACAAAACATATATCTAAGTTTTGGAATAGAGTCTAAAAGATTAGAATCACATTTGAAAATCTCCACAGAAATAATTAAGCAAATAAATATATTGTATTACAGTTTGGCTTGAGAAACTCAACTGCGCAAAATTACCGGCTTTAACATGATTAATTCCTGAAATGTTCCAGTCATCAGTACATAAGTTGTGTCCTCATCCTGTCCCACAGTTATTTTAAAAGTGACTGATCATCCCAAGATTGATTGGACTGTGACTATTTTGATGAAATAGAAACATATAATTGTTTGATAAAAGAACAAAAGAACAATTAAATCCCATACATTATGCTTTTGCTTGTTTGTTCCATGTAATATTTTAAAACTGGTCAAAGAAACTCACAGTAAATATATTCACCCACAGTCTCTGACCCTGGAGGTCAAATTTCAGTCTGGAGTGCACTTTTACAACCAGTTAATTAACCTCTGAAATGAGGGATTTAATGACGGAAATACTCTTAAAAGATCTCATATAATGGCTGTACAATATAGATTTCTCACTGTCAAATGATCCGGAAAGGTGGACAGTTACTAAATGGCAGGATATGTTGTTGGAAGGGAGATCCAGTCTTGGGACCAGTCCTGGAAAGATTTATGATCTGAGTGTATGGGTTTGTCAACATTGCACAATGCGTTCTCCTAATGCTAGTTGAGAAAATTCAAGGTGAAACATTGTAGCACTAATGCTAGAGATGTATATTCCTCTGTGAGTCATAACAACAATGTTTTATTAAAGAAATTCAATTTTGAAAGATCTTGTAGGTCACAATATAGCTGTTGGGTTGTGCTTGTACACTAGTATTTGTGAACAGTTGAGATATTCTCTTTGGTAATGGCATTGAAAGAGTTGGACTTAACAATTCCATCAGTGGAAGACACTGACAGTTGTGGATCTTTCCTGTGTTGTCCTCCCTCAGAGGTCTTTCCTAACCCAGGAAAGTCAATTCTCTACCAGGGGTAGGGAACCTGCGGCTCTCCAGATGTTCAGGAACTACAATTCCCATCAGCCCCTACCAGCATGGCCAATTGGCCATGCTGACAGAGGCTGATGGGAATTGTAGTTCCTGAACATCTGGAGAGCCGCAGGTTCCCAACCCTGCTCTAGACTGTGGGATCTACATGGACTAACAGGTGCATAGGTCGGAATGCTGCAGTGAAGAGGCGGAAGGGGGAAAATCCCCCTTCTGTCTTTTGTATCAGTGGACCTGGCACTTCAAGGAAGTGTTACCAGACTAGTAACTCCCTCTCACAATGTAGATCTGCCCCTCACTAATCCCCTCATCTAAAAGAGAATAGACTGGAGCATTTTGGGTATCAGGTAGGAAGAAATTGTTCTGTATTTCCCATCCTCAGCACATCCATGTGCTATTAGTTCAGGTAAGACCTTAGATCCCAGGTCAACTTTTTCATAGGTGGAAGGAATTGCTATAGGAAGGAAGATTGGCAAGGTCCACGATCCTTACACCAATAGATAAATCCATCCATTACTGCATGTGTAATAAGATTTGGAGATAACTGACTGCAAATGAGTAAGTCTAATGACATTTTACAATCTCACTGGATCATGCTGCCTTTTAAATTTCCAGTACTCCCTCTTCTCTACAGAGTACTGATCTGTAAGAATCTTTGAATGTACAGTCTGCTGAAATTTAGGAAGGAAGTTGCTGCAAATCCGTTGTTTTCCACAGAAATATCATTATAAATTGTTTCTTCCGTTATGCAAAATGGCCTTTCTCAGGCCTTGCAATCCATAAGTCATGGTAGCCAGAGCTCCTGGAATGAACAGTACTCATCTGTAGGGGATAAAAGTAAAAAGGGATCATTTGGGTCACTTGAACTTGATCAGAAAGCAAGTTCTGGAGTGTGTTGAGGTTTCTAGCTGGCAGAATCTTGTGATGCTCAACTGAAGTTGTTTTGTGGTTAGCAGTACCTACCCATGAGCCTGCTTGCTTCCTGCCTGCTCAATCTTGCTCCCTGCCTGTACATTTGTATGTGCCCAGATACTAAAAACACTATTTAATTTTCCAGTACTGTCTCTGCTCCAATGGGGAGTGACCTGTAAATCTGCTTACCAATTTTTATTCCAGGGATTACACTATCCACAGCTGTTTCTCTTCTCTAAGTTGTGATATATAGAGCATCTTTTAATAAACACTTTGCAAAGTATCTTTGTGGTTACTCACACTAATAATAAATTTCATTTACACAATGTTGATAGTTATCTGCATTCCTAAATGTATAAGTTTGCTTACTGAGCTGCATTTATGAAAGGCACAAGAAAAATGACATAGATTGTAAGATGTCTTAAAAGATCAAAGAAAATAATAATAATACAGGAAACAACTGTAAAAGAAAATCTCTGTGGCAAAGGGACTCATTTGTTAATTTCAAGATTCCCTGACCACCGTCCCCTTCCCTCATCAATGGTTCCCCTTTTCAGCAAAACAAACTTCTTCTCAAATAAATTATACACAAGGGCCAGTACGTTTTTGGTTATATTAGGGTGCCTGATTTTGTACAAACACAAGGGATGATACTATTTCCCGGTATGGGGATGAAAAAAATGACCTTATTCCACCACATTCTCTGCACAAACATTCAGGATACATAAGGTTAGGGCCAGCAATGCTGGCCAATTGGCCATGCTGGTAGGGGCTGATGGGAATTGTAGTTCCTGAACATCTGGAGAGCCGCAGGTTCCCTACCCCTGGCTTAGAAGAAGAGCTTCATTGCCCCATCTGCCCACAGGGAGGCAAATACATCCATGCTCACAGTCACTCTCAATCCCGTCCATTTTATGCTGCTTATCTGCCTTGAAGGTCTCTTGTATTGTCTGCACCTACTGGTAGCTGGTAGGTCAGTCCTTTAAATTTATGCCCTGATGGGAAAATGGCCACTGCTTGATAGAGTCAGTCAACCGCCATGTGCAGAGCTGCAGAATTTTTAAGATGTTTACAGCAAGGCACAAGTTAGGCATATATTTATCACCGGGACATGTTCAACATTAAAAACTGTAGTGAGGACTTCGATCTGGCTTTAGTCTCACTCCATACATTATTTAGCATTATCATTAATTCCTCATGGCACGTGGCCTTGTACTGTACAAACCTGAGCTTTCAAAAATTACAACTTGATAATCAAATCTGAAGCTACGTTAATTGCAGTTGTAAAGATCTGCATGTCAGTATGCTTAACATAATATGGCCTATTAGGCATGGGGAGCTCACAGCAATCAAAAGTAGCATTCATTGCGCAGTCTTTGTTTTGGGACATGTTTGCTGTTTCTCCATGCTCACCTTGTCTGCAGCAGGGCAGGTATTACACTTTCCCCTGGGGTTCGGTGTTTCTTGTTGCAGAGCTGAATGGCATCATGTTCACTGGGTTGGCAGCTCTGCCTTGTTCTGCCCAACCCAGTCTTAGGGGGAGGGCAGTCTATAAACCGAATGAATGAATGAATGAATGAATGAATGAATGAATGAATGAATAAATAAATAAATAAATAAATAAATAAATAAATAAATGTGATCCTTTTCCTCTCTCCCCAGAAGAAAATCCCTAATCTTGCTAGTCCAATGGCTATAACAATTCAAATATCTTATGCAGAGTAAATTGCAATTTATATTGCTTGGAGATTTCAGGGATAAGTGCTCTTTTCACCAAGGGGGCTGCAATACAACTGTGACTGGAGAAATCCCTTTGCAATCATGTTGGTACTTTTTTGGTGGGAGGGCAAAGGGAGGGTGAGACAAAAATCTGGCTTGAAAATGCACAAAAAAGGCATCATTTTCACAATGATTATCCTTTTATGCGATATATTGATATATTGCTATTGCAATAAAATAAATAACAAACACTGAAATAATAAATCTGAAAAGATTCCTTGCCTGCCACCTGCCCACTATTTCCATTTTCTGGCAGCTTGGAAGGGGGACAGTAATAGCAGAGCACAGACCACCTAAAACAATGTGATCCACCTCTTGGAATGCTCTCCTGATTCCCAATTATCACTTTCCCATGCTCTGCTATATGCAAACTGTTTTGTGCATTGTTTGTCCCAGCACACAGAAGTCAGCAGGAGGGGGAGGGTCAGGGCAGTCAACAGGTGGCAGAAGAGTGATCTGGCAGAATAAATAGGAAGTAGAAAGGAGTTGGTCACAACAGAGAAGGGGAGGGAAAGGCATGTATGGCAATGGGAGTGAGTGAGAGGGGCAAATCTGGAAGACTGGCAGTGGGCGGAGGGAAGAGGTCTGGAGCAAAGCTGTGCTCACTGGAAAACCTCCCCTGCTCTGGCAGCGAAGATAATTAAATTCACGTGTAAAGTGGTGACAGTGGGGGGAGAATGGAAATTGAAAGTGGGGCTCAGGCAAATACATCAGTACAAGAAATCTTGCCCAATGGACATTTGCCCCTGCAGTGTGGCGGACACCTTGGGCATAATCAGCCACTGACTTAAAGCTTTAGAGGGTACAGTCATAGCTAGCAGTTTCATTTCAGAGCCTTGACACATTTTGGAGACTTTCTTGACATTTAAATAACTTGATGCTCCCACTATGGATGATTCAGTTTGCCAGTGTTTTGTATCTGACAATAGAAAACCCCAGCTGTCTTGATTTGTAGCTGTTTGTTTTTGTTTTTCTACGTAAAAATATTTTTACATTGAACAAATAATGAATTGCATGTCTTTTTAGCTCCAGCACTGCACTTTTGTGAACAAGAGAGATGGCTACAATGTCGACGCCTATGAGAGAATACAACCTATGATAGTGTGGAACCCATGAGACAGCATTAGAGTTTCAAAAGAAATGGACCCTCAACTAACCTTGCAGATGAAAAGAGGCTCACAAAGATCTTTAATTAGATCGTGCTCATGGAAGACAATAGTATGATAAAGAAGATTTAGTAAAGCCTTTTTCTCCTTTTATTACATTAATTTCAAGCAGGATCCTTAACTTCAAAGGACAGCTGACTTACCCTCCCTCTGTCCGACGAATCACTCCCAAAGGAGTCAAGTTAATGTGCAGTTCCAACTTCACTTATAATGGAGTGGTGTAAAGATCAATCTTAGTCACAGTTCATATTATATGTTCTGCACCTGCCTCCTTTGAGAGGAATGGGAGCCAGTAACAAAAATGCTGAAGTTGGAAAGCTTTTCAGCTGCCCCACCACTGCTGCTGGAATCCCTACCACTCATCCTTCATTCGTTCTTCCCTGTCTTGTGTGTTCATAGCCTGTTAAAACTTGGTGTTGCATGTCACAACAGGACACATACACTGGAAAGAAAGAGTTCCTATTCCTGTGCAATACCATCTTGTACAACTTTTGCATCCCCCCTCCCCAAAGGCATGCAAGCTGTTGCTGCACTAGAAAGTTGTATGTCCGTTGACTAGGAGATATAAATGTTATCTTCCAAGCATGATGATGTGTTGGAGATCTTGGGAGATCCTGGTTGCTCAGTGGCACCATGATACAAGCCATTATAGGTTGCCTGGGGGCACGTTTCTTCCGTGTGTCCATAGGTCACATAGTACATTGAGGTAACAGAAGGCAAAATACTGTTTTGTGACACACCTTGTGACACACTCTCCATTCCAATTATATTACATTTGCCGTCACATTGCAAAATAGTTCCTAACAGGAGAACCATTTATTATCAAGCTAGATTGGATGCCAGATGGTTTTTACCAACCTTGTTCAACTTCATTTAATGTTGGCTGACTCCCCTCCTTGCACTTGAGCAGAGTTGCTGCTTAAACTGAGGGGTAATTTGTGACCAACTTTAAACTGAGGTTTATTTTATTTTAGTAGCTCTTTCACAACTAATTTGAACTTGCGTTGGAGTTTAGAGAAATATTTACACAGAGCTAACATGAGATTGTGCGGTGTAAATGCAGTGCCATTCAGCTATGTAAATAGCTGCAACAATGTTTAATTGAATATAAAACACCAGTAAAATGTAAACACCATTCTTATTCCAGTTGGTCCTTGACCAAGCTTTGATGACACACATGAACTGGGCTAATTGATAGTGGAAGTTATAGTTTAAAACAGGGGTCCATAACTCTGTTATATGTCTGGAAAGTTTTATTGTCAACAGCCCATGCCCTTCAGTTGGCAACAGACATTTATTCCTTGCTATATCCAAAGTATTTATTCACCATTCATAAACATATTGTCCCTACATTTTCCTGTACCTGCTACTTAATGGGTTGGATCCAGCCAGCTTTTCCACTCAATCTCGCTCAATTCCCTTTCTTACTGCAGCTCCTGTCCCACATAGATACACATTGCTGCGATTATCAGCATGCCCTTATCAAAGATGACCCCACTTCCTTTTTGCTCCAGTGCAAAGGCTGGTTGAATATCCAACCTTATGACCGGGTTTTACTTCTAGTTAAATATTTGTGTTCTAGAAGTGGGAAAAAATGAACTGCCATCCATGTTCTACACAGCCAAACCAGCAGGCTGAAGCATGAAGGAACTTGGAGCTTGTCTTTTGTTCTTTCTGTGTTTCCCAGATAGCTTTAGACACAGAATGAATTGCACATCAGAGACACCTTTATGGCAATACCCCATTCCTGGCTGGTGGGAGTTCTGGGAGAGAAGGATCTGATTAGGCATCAATTCCATACACACAAAGCATAATTACACAAAAGCCAAACAAATACCATACAAAAAAGTAATTGTTAAGGCTCCTCTCAATACCATGGAGGGGCTGTGGCTCAATGGAAGAGCTTCTGTTTGGCATGTAGAAGGTCCCATGTGCAATTACTGCCATCTCCAGTTAGAAGGACGAGGTGGTAGGTGATGTGAAAGGAATGCTCTGGAGCTTCAGCAGCTGTGCAATCAAGGAGTATTTTAAACAAACTCCAGGGAACTTCCACATCTCAAAAGGCAATGTAAGCAGCTGAATCCCTCCTCTTGCTAAGAGTTACTATAAAGCTATGGGGACCAATGACTGGCATTAGAGCAAGACTGTGCTCCCCACAAAATGGATGCCTCTCAAAGAGTTTTGGGATCCATCTTGCAAATCAAGCTTGAGCAGGAAGTTGGTTGGCAGCTGAACTTTCCCCCTGACCCTACGGTGTGCCTGGCTAGTCAATGAGGCCAGCTAATCTCCATTGTATCAACCTAAAGTAATTTAATAAGCACTCCATTATCTACCCTGTCCAGTGGTGGGAGTCAGCCTATTCACACCAGTTCAGTAGAACCGATAGCTATTTTTTTTCTAGTTCAGAGAACTGATTGTAATCCCACCACTGAGTCCCACCACTGGAAATCCGGAACCGGTTGTTAAATTATTTGATCCCACCACTGACTCTATCTGCCCCCATCCCAGCAATCAGCATTCAAGAGAATAGCCCAGGCATTCTCTTGGGTCCTCAGGACTAATCAAGCCTCTCCTACTCTTTTGTAGGAAACCTGGTAAAACCATCAATTCTTTGTTTCTGGCTTTCCTGCCAGATTACCTCATACTTCCTCAGGACCCATTTGCCGTATAAATGTTGGTCCTTTGGTCATCCATAGTGTATGTGTTCTTGATCCATGTGGGCATACCCACTTGTGTGAAGACTCTTCTTTTTGTTCCCGGAAATGCTTGTTATTTTTATCTTTAGTGCTGTTTTCCCTGGGCATGCCTCAAAGGCTGGTAACTATCACACATCCCTGAAACTGAACCCAACCTCTGCCCCTTTTCTCTTAGTTTTCATATGCCTTTTGTGTGTATGCGCATTATTTTTTTCAAATAGTCCTTGCTTGTTATCTTATTGATAAAATTTAGTTGTTAATTATACAACTGTCCGCTTGTTTAAGAGTTTTCACTTGAACAATCCCGGTATACATGTTTAATCGATCCCAGTTACCCCTCTTACTCTCCGTCTCCAGCTAATTCTCCCACATTTAAGTGGAGACTGCCTGTTTAGGGTAGCAGTACGGGCTTATTTTTTTCCTTCTCTTCTTTCTCCCCTAACCCTTATTTTTGCCTTAAGATGACTTCAGGGCAAAATGGATTCCTCTCAGTAGCCTCATGATTAACTGCTCCAAATCCTGAGGCAGCTGGGGATGGCGCCGCTGCCACACCACCACTAGGGGGCTTTCAGGCAGCATGTGGAAACAGCTTAAATGAAAACTAAAAACTGCCTGCTTGAAACCCTTCCATAGGGCTTAATGGAGTTATGCCACCCTGTCCCCCTGTGCCTCCCCCACCCAGCCCATGCTATTAGCATGCACATGATGATGACATGGGAGATGCTATCTTTTGGCATTTGACTCCATGTCCCTTCCCACAGTTTGCAGAAATACTTGCCAATATAAGCAAATGTCGGCCCCAGAACCTTCTGACAAACATAGCTGAGAGAGAATACAGAGTGGTGAGCCAATAATACTAACAGTAGTTATCAAGTTGCAACTAAGTCATGGTTACCCCAGAACCATGGGTTATCCAGTCAAGAGGTGAGCAGAGGTGGTTTGCCATTCATTGCCTTTTTCATTGCAACCCCAGTCTCCTTTGGTAGTTTCCCCAGCCAAGTACTAACCATGGCTGACTCTGCTCAGCTTGTGAACTTTGAAAATATTAGATTAGTCAGGGTTGTTTAGGAATCACTGGATTTATATATCATCAAATCAGAGCCTGCCCCCATTGTGTAAGTAGCAAGTATAAACCACACTTTGGAAAGTCAGACCTATCAGTCCAATTCTCTTTGGTGGCAATTTTAATCAAACTTGATAGCACTTGTTGCAGAGTTTGTTGTTACCTTGAGGTTTTAGTATGTAATACCTATCAACCCTCCTCTGACTACAATATTTCTCCTATACCAGGAATGGTTGTATCAGTAGCATTTTTTCCGGTAGGAGAGAATGAAACAGCTTAAAATGCTTGCACAAGGGTGTTTAAATCTAAGGGGCAATAGCCCTTGTGAAATTTGCCTAGCACTTTGTATTTTCAACTGAATGTAGCCATTTGGATATCCATCAATGCTGGGCAAACTGGTCCATAGATATATGCCAGTAAAGCAACTCTGTTTATCCTGTTTTCCCAATGGTGGCTTTCAAACGGTGCCGGAATGGATGGATGAGCTTTCCTCTTTCTATCATGGGCCACAACTGATTTTTAAGCTGCCTGGAATTCCATCTATAGCACCAAGATGTCAGGCCAAGAAATCTCTGTTGGGATTTTAACTGCGGTTCAAGGGAGTATATTGCTTTCAGTCTTTTGGCTTGGAGCACTCACCAGTCCCTCTAAAAGAAGGTAATTGAGCATGGAGAGGCAATACATTTTATAAGGCATTAAACTGAAAAATTCTTTCCTTTTTCAGCCTCAGAGTAGCCAGGCTACATTAGAAGTTTAACAACCCAAAGTTTTTAAAAATTATGTCGAACACAAAGGGGTATTTTTAAAAGTGTCAGAAATATGTAAATTTGGCACTTTGGCTAATGCCCAGAGTGTTGGCTGCTACTTGGCATCAATATAAATTAGTATAAATTGCTGTTTCTGTTCTGGTTTTTTTACATGCAGAAGAATATAAACATTGTAAATTACAATGCAATGCTGTGGATCTATGTGACACTCTTTAAAGTTTAAGCTAATATTTACTGGAATTTTACAAAAATCAGCACAGGACCAATCCCTTAGAGAGGTAAATATTAGATTTTTACTAAGCCCATTTCCCAATCACAACATTATTTTTATGATATAACCACACGTTTGACTTCAATCTGTTTTCCACCTTTGGCTGCAAGTTTCAAACCACTTACTCCAGAGTTGTCCAAGAGAAATAAAAGGCACTATTCCAGAACAAAGCAGGAGACAAGTACTGCTATAATCATGTTAATGATTTGGCTGGAAGTGGGATAATGGCACAAAAGTCCTTTAGAAGTTACTGTCTCCTCAGAATATGCTTTATGAGTGTTCCAAAGGTCTGCCTTTGGGTAGTTTCTGCCTTCATGAGGTCTCCATGTAGTTCTTGCTCTTATGTGGTTTCCATGTAATTTCTGGTAGTCATAGGATGCAAAGAGAGCTCTGGAAATGCACTTACCACATTAAGATTAGATTAGGCCGACCAGACGTCCCGCTTTTGGCAGGACAGTCCCGCCTTAAAACAATTTGTCCCACGTCTTGCGGGTTATTTCAAGTGTCTTAATTTTTGGAAGGCTGCCGCACTGCCTTCTGGGGCACAAGGCAGTGCGGTAGCCTCCCGCGCACGCAGCCGCAGGAGCGAATAGCCTTCTGGGGCACTCCTGTTTCCCGTCCTGTCACAGGGCGGGAAACGGGAGCACCCCAGAAGGCAGTGTGCTCCTGCTGTTGCATGCGCGTGCGCATGTGCGCACGGCTGCCCACCTACCCGCCCATCCCGGTTTACAAAGGTGACCAGATGGTCACCTTAGATTAGATGTTTCTCTCCAAAGTTGAGATTGGACAGAACTGTTCTGCCAGTTTAGAGCAGAAGATTTTTGTTCTCAGCACCAGTTGGCTGCTGTCATGTGACACTAAGTAGAAAGAAATCTACTACACCAACGCTACTGGCATAAATGAAATTAAAGTGCCAGATTTAACACAGTGTTAGAAATAATGTCTATGAATGAACAGTGTACAATTACAATAACATATAAGGCCACATTCAACAGAATCAACAGTCCCACATAAACAACACAATGCCTATAGAGAAACAATACACCTTGTCAATACAAAGGACGAATCACTTGAAAAAGGAACTTAGTCCTAGATTACTATTTTATATAGTCCTTAGATCTTAAGCAGTAAAAATCCTGTAAGTGGATCAAAGCCAGATGAGAATTCTTCCAAAAAGCCAAAGAGCTGAAAAAGACGGGGCTGCCAGTGATCACCTGTTTTGCAAAAGCTCAATCACTTATTAATGACACATGAATGCCTGCCCATTATTTACAGTTTAAGTTCTAAGGATGATACAAGTCGGTAATCTAGGACTCTGTTCCTTTTTCAAGTGATTTATCCCTTGAATTGACATAGTTTATTGTTTCTCTATATGTATTGTGCTGTTTATGTGGGATTATTGATTCTGTTGAATATGGCTTTATATGTAGCTGTAGGTGTACACTATTTCACTCGTAGATATTATTTCTAGCACTGTATTACATTTGGCACTTTAATTTCATTCATGCCAATAACGTTGGTGTAGTAGGTTTCTTTCTAATTAGTGCCTTGGTTCTACTACACCTATAAACTTGAATTTTATATTTTTGCTTTCATGTGACATCATAAATCCACCCTCTTTCCTCCTCAGAATGCTTGGTTCATATCTGGGTTCCTTCCCCAAATAAGTCACAAATGAACTCATGGCTACTGAAATATTTAAATGGTGTTTGAGAAATAATATTTGAAAAAAAGTCAAGCAGACAACCTGAAGTCAAGATACACGACACCTAGGGGTTCAGCATTTTAGATATAATAAATATTATCATCTAGTTAAATCAAAATATTCAGAGTATGTCAGTCAAAGGCACTGAGAAAGCAGAGGGTGCCATGCTTGTTCTGAAAGAAAACAAATGAATCGTGCTCTTCTAGTAAGGCATGTCTTTATGCACCCGTGTGTGTGTGTGTGTGTGTGTGTGTGTGTGTGTGTGATCAAGTATGAAGTCACTTCAGACTCATGGTAACCCTATGAATCAATTTCCTCCCAAACTTCCTATTGTTAACAGCCTTGCAGACTTAGGTCTGCTTTTATAGAGTTATGCACCCTTAATATGTCCTAATCTGCATTAGTTTCCGTACCAATTCCTAATTTTTTTTCTACATAAATTCACTGTGGTCAGACAATAATGAAGGATTCAGGTAATCCCCTTTTGCATTTTCAGTTTGCATTGGGTATAGATCTGTTTGCCCTTAATTTTTGCATCTTCCTGGGCAAGTGAAGTACAGTATGTTATGCAGTAGCAGTACAAATTTTATGGCCCCATCTAAAGTGTGTGTGTGAAAATCCTCAGTGAGTAGCTGCCACATGGCAGTAGCATGCAACGCTGAATGCTGCACCTGCATCCCTGCACCTTCACTGCTACCAGCATCATAGTCAGTTCCTACTCAGCCATTGTCTCAGTTGTGCTGGCAGCCAGGACTTGGGACTTATGCCATCAATGAGGACTTCCTTGTGGGAGAGATACTTTTTTCACATTTTAAGCCCCACACACCTCTGGAAAACTCCTTGAAAGCAGCAAGCCAGTGGAGGTGCAGTGCCACATGACTAGGTACCTGGCTTATTGGATGGGGCTTCCTGTGTAATATTTCAGAACACATTATTTCAGGATGTATCTCAAAACAACTTAGCTTTCTTTAAACCAACAATTAAACCAACAAAAATGTAAACAAAAACATAAACAGGAAGAAGAATCAGTGAGGTACACCAAATGAAACAGATACATCTTTGCCCTCTGGTGGAAGACAGTGATTGAGAGGAACAGACACGTTTCCCTGGAGAAAGAATTCCACAATTCTGTAATTGTAGATTGTGGTTGAAGTTGTGGTTGCAGGTAAAACAACTGCATCATATGCAACATATTCAAAAGAGTTTTGTTTGTCTAGGCTGACCAGCTGTCCCGCTTTTGGCGGGACCATCTCACCTTTGGACAATTTGTCCCGTGTCCCGCGGGTTTTACAAATTGTCCCGATTTTTGGGAGGCTGCTTCACTGCCTTGGGGGCACAAGGCAGTGTGGCAGCCTCCCATGCGCCCGGCCGCAGGAGCACATGGCCTTCTGGGGCTTGCCGTTTGCCGCCCTGTCACAGAGCGGCAAACGGCAAGCCCCAGAAGCCCGTGTGCTCCTGCGGCCGTGCGCGCGTTCGCACGGCTGCTTCCCCGTCCCGGGTCACAAAGGTGACCATCTGGTCACCTTATGTTTGTCCCATCATCTTACCATGTTGGTTTGGTTACAAATTGGGCCTGATTCTTTTGGAAACACAAGCTAAATACATACTGATTCAGACTACAATTAAATTTGATTTTACTGTTACAGGCAAAAATGTGGTTTGTTTGTCATTCCAGTTCACTTCTCTCATTCCTCCCATATCACTTCTCACATGGAGGGTGAAAGCAACCTCCAACTGAAAACAAACTCCTACTGCTAACAGTATCTGGTTGTAGGTGACTTGGTTACCTGGAGCATATTTGACTCTCACCTGCTGTGATTCAGCCTAAGTTTAGAATCCTTGCTTTTGGAGGGACAAACACATTCCAATATGTCCAAATCCTGCATTTGAATCTTATAAGCAATGATGATTTATTTTCAGCTGGAGATTAGCTTAATGCATTGTGAAGAAAGAGAGGACAGAGCAGTTACAAGAACATGTAGCTCTATAACAGTGGTGGCGAACCTTTGGCACTCCAGATGTTATGGACTACAATTCCCATCAGCCCCTGCCAGCATAGCCAATTGGCCATGCTGGAAGGGGCTGATGGGAATTGTAGTCCATAACATCTGGAGTGCCAAAGGTTCGCCACCACGGCTCTATAACAAACAACCTGTGTTCCTGCCCCTGGCAGCAAACTAGGGTTTAATTTCATACTTTAGTATGATGTCTCAAAAAGCAGCCAAATCTACAGGTCAGTGGTGCTCAAATTCTCTATTAGGCAAAAGGAGATTAACTAGGGTTTTCTTCCCTCTGTGGATCAGGCTGTTAATGAAATGTAGAATTATAAATCATTGATGGAATGGGGCGGGGGGAAAGAAGCATTATCAGCCACACAATTCCAGCAAATGTTAAGAGGCATATTTATGGTCTGTGTTGGACAGCTTTACTTTCCTGTCCATTTAATTGTGAACACTATTGTAAAATCTCTGCGGAGGGGTGTTAAAAAGAGTGAATAGAAAGAACAGCAAATAGTAAATCTGCAGGACCATGGAGTTGTTCCCTAAAATAATTCAAGAAGTTTCCCTACACATTCTTCATTTGCAATGTTTAGCCTAAAGATAACATTTTTTCAGAGTCTTCTTATTAAAAGCTTCAGTGCCATTAAAATCAATGAAGTCTGTTTGCCTTGAAAGTCTATAGCTGCGGCTCAGATATACAATGCTACGTTTGTATAGTTTTCATCAAATGGACTCTCACGAAGTTAGCTGGCCTGATTAAGAACACTTTGAGAAACCAACTGCCTTAGCCTGTAAAGATGTAATGTGACCTTTAAAGGGTAGGTTTGCAAACCCAATAAACAGACCTGCTTTCCAACACTCGGTGCAGATGTTTTGTGTTTACAATCCCCGCTTTACTACATTTCTAATATTCTTACATTCATGTTCTTTTCAGTTTGGACTTAAGCATACATAGAAACTCCTTTGATTGCAGCCAGAATGGTCATTGGGACCCAGCCCATAAGAAGCCTCTTCTCAACCTTTGTGCCATGAAGTTTATGAGGCTTAGTCAGTGTTTTTATACAGTCTTCTTTGACCTCATTTATTTGAAAATAATAATTTTCATTTATTCCTGCTTCCAAATAAGTGTGTTCAATGTAACAGCCTGGCAGGAAATCTTACACATGTTTACTCCAAAGCAAGGATGAGCAGGACTGCTGCATTAAGAGGATGGCAATTTAATGACACTGAATTAGAGATTGATTTGTCCCTTCTCATTTCAATAGCAATGTCTCCTGCTGTGAAGCATCCCTGGATGAGATGAGCAACCATTTTGCCTGTCTGCCGCTGGCTTGCTTACTTCCTTGAAATTTCCATTTTAATACCCCCCCCCCCTTCCCGTTGGATTTTTGGTCTAGCGTTATTTTACAGGATTAAATATAGATCTTAACTGCTAATGTTAAAAAAAATGTCTTTCAGATTGCACGTAATGTCATGGTGGAACTAGTAGAACTACTGTCCACCCCACTTCCTTGTTCCCTTTGCCTGTTGATGGGGGACTGGCTGGACACCACCCCAGAACATCTAGCCACGTGTCTAGAGGCTGTTGTGAAGTGGTTGCGCCAGAGTTAGGTGAAATGAAATCCATTGAAGACGGAGGTGGCTGCCAGAGTTGTACTGCCAGAGTTGTACAGGATAATATTGACTCCTTCACCAGCAATCCACAGGCTGAGTGTTACTTTTGGATGCCTCTCTATGGTGGCCAAAGTCACACAATGGTCAAATTAGCCATCTTCACTAAACAAAGCAGTTGGCTCCCTACCTGTCCTGCCCAGACCAGCCCCAGTGATCCATACAGTGGTCACCTCCAGACTGGATTATTGTAATTCACTTCACACTGGACTTTCCTTGAAGTTGCTCTGGAAACTGCAACTTATCCAAAATGCAGTGGTGAAGGGCTTATGGAGAACTCATTATGAACACACATTACTCCAGTGCTCTGCCAACTGCATTGGTTACCTGCTGAATTCCAGTTCAAGTTTAAGATGCCGGTGCAAACTTTGAAACCCTTGAGTGGTCTGGGACCATTGTATCTGCGTGACAGCATCTCCCAATTTCACCTTGGACAGCTTTATGCTTCTCCAGAGGTAATCTTCTGGATGTCTGTTTATTTTAGCGGTTGGGCAGAGCACCCATTGTTGCTATATTGCACACAACAAAGTAATGTTCAAGCACCTAAAAAAGGGAGTGCTTAATCCCGTAAAGCTTCTTGCCACCCTTTTTTTGAACATGCAATTGACTTCCAAGCTAAGGTTGCCTGATGGAATATTGGAATATTTCCAGATGTTTTTCTTTTTAACTTTTAAGATATAAACATCAGATTTCTCAACAGTATTTGATTCATACTTCTATAATAAAGCTCATTAGCCACACTTTTCATACCCACCCAAGGGGCAAGGAGTGCCACTTTGCCTGGTTTTAGAACATGTAAAAATGGATTTAAAAAGAAAAGAACAGGATTCATAATTTTGAGAAACACCAGATGATCTACAATGGAAAAGTGAAGTCTTGTTGAGCTGCAGTGACTCATGTTGTCCAAGAACATTACCCATTTCACAGTGTACTTCTGGCTCAGAACCTCCAAGCTAAGATATATCTATATTTTAACTATTCTCCAGTCTGAATATGCTTTCATTGCCATTGCTTCTCTCACCAAGGCAAATCAATGGCAAATTTGCTTGAGAATCTCTTCCTAGCACTACATTTTCAAGGTCTCTTGAAGTCAGATTAAATGTGGGTTGGGATAGTTATGACTCAGCACACACCTTAAAATAGTGTGTGGGTGTGTAAGGGCAAATGAACTTCCAGGTATGTGCACCCTGAAAGGAGAGGCATCATCATTTCCTCCCTTCCAACCTCATGTCTGCTCATGATTTCTGTTCAGTGAGTAGATAAGTCTACTTGTGGCAGTCCCTGTAAAACACTTGATAACCCCCTCTCTCCTGCTGGCTTTCTACCTTCATAACTGTTTGTTTAAAGGTATTTTACAATTAAACAGTGGGCTTACGTGAACTTTTGTGGATTTCCATAGCAGGATGAATGAAGCAATGTACTACCCTCTGTGCTGATGTGGAGCTTGTGTGTCCTTTCTCAGGAAACTTGAACAAGAGGAGTTCTCTCCTGTACCCCCTTGCCCTCTCTTGCTGAACCTCAAAGCTCAATTATCCTGTTAGAAACTGTATCGGAAGCACTGGTTACAAGTCACAGGAGCAAGCCAAACAGGGATCCTGAGTACCTGTTCCAGGGTCAGTCCTCTCATGAGCTCTGCTTCACAGCTGAGAGCTGTGACTTTATCTTCAGGGGTTACACAAAAGCAGGCACCTGACTCAAACAAAAACAATGCAACATCTGACATTTTTCCAACCACTAAGGCTCTACATTTTTCTCTATGGCTCATTCTGCACACGCAGAATAATGCACTTTCAAGCTGCTTTCAGGGCTCTTTGAAGCTGTGCGGAATGGCAAAAACAGTTGTGAAAGCAGCTTGAAAGTGCATTATTTTGCGTGTGCGGAATGAGCCTATGCCAAGCAAAGGCTTTCTTATAGAAAACCTAAGATGCTATATTGCTTCTCCAAGGATGATGCTGTGGCTATGTAGAATGATTTCTGCCTTGAAGGAAATTGCTTGTGGAGGCTCTGGATGTACCCTTGGTAGGGCCTGGCTACACTGACTTCAGTTTTATGTGTTTACCATATTTATTTTATTATATCAGTGTGTCTCATGGAGCAGCCAAACTTGCTGAAAGAGTAAAATGTGAAACTTCTGATTTAGTCCAGATGCATTCTCCATGTAGGATAAACATGCTCTCAAGTAATTCATGTTAGTATGAACAGGTTCATCAGGAGCTTGTTGCAAACACTGACAAAGAAGAGGAGGAGAAGGAGTTCGGATTTATATCCCATCTTTCTCTCCTGTAAGGAGACTCAAGGTGGATTACAAGCTCCTTTCCCTTCCTCTCCCCACAACAGACACCTTGTGAGGTAGGTGGGGCTGAGAGAGTTCCAAAGAACTGTGACTAGCCCAAGGTCACCCAGCAGGAATGTAGGAGTGTGGAAACACATCTGTGGAAACACATCTGGTTCACCAGATAAGCCTCTGACACTCAGGTGGAGGAGTGGGGAATCAAATCCGGTTCTCCAGATTAGAATCCAATATACACAAAATTTGGCCAGAATCAGTAATTCCCCCCACACCATGGTATTATTGCTACATAATAAAAAAAGTCCCATGAAGGGACTCTACCTCAGTTTGGTTGATTGCCTTTTTGATGGTTGGGCTGCTCAAACAGCCACTCTACCTTTTTTTATAATAATGATGCAGTTACTAAATTTGAATATTTTCAATGGAGCAACAATGTGAGAATGGGGGTGATGCGCCAGTCATTGGGTTGGTCACTTTAGGAGAGAACAGATTTGGGAAAATGAGGGGAACATAAAATAAATGACAAGTGGCTCTACGTATGAGGTTTTTTAATGAAATTGTGAATGTTTCTGCCTCGCTATTAATTGGTCCTTTACTTCTTGACTGGGATGTTTCTTCCTTATTTTGAATGATGTCTGATGCAGTGTAGACCTTAAACCTCCACCCCCTCTCCAGTCTGAAATTTCTACCATTATCTTCTTTGGCAGCACTTCTGCTGAGGGAGAGAACCTATATCATGGGAAAGTCTGGCACTGATTGCTTACTTGCAAGATAAAAGGCGAAGAAGGAGGCATGAAATGTATGAGCCACAATAATAAAGCTGAAAGGGAGGCATTTTTTTTTAAAAAATCATTCAGTATACTTTGAGGTTATTTGTAAGATGCCAGTTGTAAAAGTAATATGAGTCCTTTTCCGCAAATGCAGAATAATGCACATTCAATTAACTTTTATAATTGTTTGAAAGTGGATTTTGCTACACAGTAAAATCCAACTTCAAAGTGTGTTGAAAGTGGATTGAAAGTTCATTATTCTGCATGTGCGGAAGGGGCCTCTGAGTGCTTTATGAGACTCTGTAGATATTGTAAGCACAGTGACCTGACTATAGCTGTTTTTTTTGCATGTGTATATGTGTGATGGGGTTGCCAATTCTAGGTTGGGACATTCCTGGAATGTTGGGTGTGAAGCCTGGAGAGGCAGGGTTTGAGGGAGGGGAGGTTAGAGGACCTCAGTGGGGAATAATGCCACAGAGTTCACTCTCCAAAGCTGCCATTTTCTCCATGGGAAGTGATCTCTGTTGTTAGAGATCATTTGTCATTTTGAGACTATGGCTCTTCCACACATGCAGAATAATGCACTTTCAAACTGCTTTCAGTGCTCTTTAAAGCTGTGCGGAATGGCAAAATCCACTTGCAAACAGTTGTGAAAGTGGTTTGAAAATGCATTATTTTTCGTGTGTGGAAGGGGCCATTGTCAGATCCTGCCTGGAGGTTGGCAATCCCATGGAAAGAATAACAATTCTCCTGTGATTATGAGGGGGCCTATTTGTAGACAGAAGCATTTTTTGTCTTTTTATGTAAAAGCCATTTCTATATATATATATATATTTCATTTGATTGACTTGAAATATATATCCTAACATTTCCATGGCAGCTGACATAGACAAAACAGCTATAAAAAGTCAGGCGAAACTAGCAAAATATTACAGTATAATTAACAGCAAAATCAATATCTGTGAGCACTCCTGCTAAAATTAAATAAAATCAGTAAAAAACCCTAGTGTCTAAAATAATGGAAAAGCTAGGCACCTAGTAAGACACTGGTCCATTTCACACAACACAAATAAAACATTTTCAGACAGGAAATAAAACATTTCCTCTATGGGGTTCAACAACATTTTTAGCCCAAATGTTTTATTTCCAGCCTGAAAACATTTTATTTGCATGCTGTTCCATAGCAATTCTTTTGTGAAGACATTTTGAAAATGTTTTCACTTGCTGTGTGATCTTTTTAAGATGTTTCCCAAACCTCCCAGATTTTCTCATCAGCACCGTTTGAGCTTTCATTGGTCATCTGGTTCCATATTTTCATGTTTCTTTTAATTTTGGGGGTTGCGTCTTCATAGCTACAAGACATAAAAACCAGAGAATCATAGCACGAGACTTTGAAACCTTGTAGTATTGGATCCACGGAAATGGAACAACTGCCCCACCCCAAGGGCAAAATGGCAGCCAGGAATCATTTCGAGGGGGTGAGTGCAGATAAATAGGGGTTTTGAAAATATTTTGCAGACATCTGCAAAACATTTTCAGCAGGCTTGTGCAGAATGGGTGACTGTGAGGACAGAGTTCTAGAGATGAGGCATTGTAGCAGGGAAAAGTCTGTCTCCAGTGGAAACTTAGTCTGGCAACACGGCACCGCAACAAAGAAGAGCCTCAGATTAAGATCTTTTTTTAATTGATTTTTTAAATTTAACAATTAATACAGAGAAAAATAAATACAATCTTATAATGTTCGTTATAATGAACATACATTTTTCCTTTTCCTCTCTATCACCTGATAATTCTAGAAATCCCAAAAATATATAATTCCCTTTTTAAATTCCCCACACCCACCCTTCCCACCTTCTACTGCCCCCCCTACTTATATTGTATAAACATTTCCCTTTCAGAGAAAAGGCAGAACCTTTCAAAAGGTCTGGAGCAAGGGGAAACTGTGCCCAGGGCATGTATATGCCCCCTGCACCTGCCACACCCTTGCACTTGGTGCGCGCCCAGTGCATCACACCCTCCCATTCCCTTTGCACTACGCCACTGCTTTGCATGTTTTAACTTTTAAAACTAGTGGGAGGTGAAAAATATAACCAATATTTTCTAGTATCTTAAACCTTCCCACACTTTTCATTATAAATTCAGATTAAGATTTTGTCAAGTGGGCAAATTTAGCTGCTGCCTGAGAATTTTAATGGAAAAAGTTATTAACATTAACATATTAATGTAAGTTGCAAATGTTATTAAGTAAATACTTAAATATGCATGTGGGATTCTTTTGAGGCAATTTATTCATCATGCACAACCATATCCCATGTGAATTATGCCTCCTCCTCCGCCTCCTACAAAGGATTTTGGGACATACCTAGCTGATTCATTCATGTAATCACTGTAAAAATTCTGACTGCTTTACCCATGTCTTCACTGTAAAAATATTGACTATTCAGGCTTCAGGCACAGTTTGGTTGCCCCTTTGTGGAAGGTGCAGCAGCATGTGAGTTTGGCTTTGGCTGCATGAGACTCTGGGAAGAAAAAGTGAGAAAAATATCCACACATAAAATAGTTGGCCTGTTGAATGAATGGAAATCTCTTTGCAATGGTTTGTGCCCATCCACTCTGCCAAAGGACTGATTCACCAATCCCTCCTGTTGCACAAATTCTCTTCATCTCAAATGGGGCTTGAAGGAAAATCCTAAAATGCTAAACTATTCTGCAGTCTGGTTTTTCTTTTGATCTGCCTAGGTTGTGTGTGTGTGTGTGTGTGGGGGGGGGGAACTCCACCTGGAGCTGATCAAAGGAAGTGTAGTGCTTCTTTTTCACTCTCTGCCCATCTGTCCATTACATCTGAATTTTTGTCATCTCTTCAGAGATTACAGCATCACAGGTAGATGGTGATAAAGTCGGGAAGATGGTGGGGTAACAGCATAACATATGGTGAGTTTTACAACCTGATTTCCCCAGGTGCTGATTTGTAAAGTCACAAATACCTGATTTGTAAAGTCACAAATACCTGAGAGATAGCCCATTCCTAAACTCTGCAAAAGCTCTAAAGTCCACTGGGTTTCTTCCCCACTGAATTCAGTGAGTTTCATGGTGAAAGTGTTTGCCAGCTGAGCTTACTATGTTCAACGGTGGTTATCAATTGTGAGCCAGTCAGTAGATCTGTTTGTTTAGGGACTGAATGCCTGATGAGCAGATGTGCAGAAAACTGAGCATGAATGGAAACGCTACCCAGCCAAAAAGATTGGTAGCCCCAAATACCAAAGGGTAGGGTTTTGAAGAACACAGTGCATATGGCTGATTTATATGGTTTGGAACTGATTTAACTGCCTGTTTAAACAATTGTCTGTTGAATGGAACATTAGTTCAGCCAGGCTGGAGTAAGCTGGGGAGTAGAACTACATTGGGCTGTGTGGAAACTGCATGCATGGAAGAAGAAGAAGAAGAAGAAGAAGAAGAAGAAGAAGAAGAAGAAGAAGAAGAAGAAGAAGAAGAAGAAGAAGAAGAAGAAGAAGAAGAAGAAGAAGAAGAAGAAGAAGAAGAAGAAGAAGAAGAAGAAGAAGAAGAAGAGTTTGGATTTATGGGCCTTTCCCCACTTTTGTCCTTCCCCTCTTTGCCACGCACTGCTCTCAGCGCGCAGCATTCCAGGTGCGCGCCCGGCCGTCCCCACGACCCTGCGCTCTGCATGGGGCCATCAAAAGGCACCATTGAGAAGAGCGCCTGGGATGCTGCGCGCTGAGGGGCGCGACAGCAGCAGCTTTGGGGCGGCTGCGCAGTCGCCACCCCTCTCAGTGGGGAGTGCTGAGGGACCCCGCGCTACTCTCCTCGAGTAGCGCGGGGCTTAAGGGAAGTGGGGAAAGGCCCTATATCTCCCCCTTTCTCTCCTGTAGGAGACTCAAAGGGGCTTACAATCTCCTTGCCCTTCCCCCCTCACAACAAACACCCTGTGAGGTTGGTGGGACTGAGAGAGCTCCGAAAAGCTGTGACTAGCCCAAGGTCACCCAGTTGGCGTGTGTTGGAGTGCACGGGCTATTCTGAATTCCCCAGATAAGTCTCCACAGCTCAAGCGGCAGAGCAGGGAATCAAACCCAGTTCCTCCAGATTAGAGTGCACCTGCTCTTAACCACTACTGCCCTGCACCATTTGTGCTGCCCTGTACCCTGAAAGACCAATTGTGCTGCCCTGTACCATTAGGAAGGGTTGTTGATCAATAAACTGCATGCAGAGTGGCTACCAACAAACAGAGGCATAACTAACAGATGAGTACACCAGTTTCCCCTGAAACCAGTTTGGGTGAGTGGGCTGGCAATTTTCAGAGGAAAAGCAGTATGGTTCGAAAAGCAGTATGGTTCGAAAGGCCATTTTTCCCTATGCCATTTCCCTCTTTAGAACGGCAGCCTTCCCAAAAGCATTCAGTAAAAAGGACTCCAGTAGTTCAAAAATGTGATGGAATTGTATAATGTGTCAAAAACTCTGCATGCCAGATAGAAGGTAGCATTCAAACATGCGATCACCCTGTTAGAAAGTACTTGTGACTTGAATACTGCAGTCTAGCTGATGACTTCTTCTGGGACCTGAAAATGAAACCAGGGTTTCTCTAATGAAAGTTCAAGGTGAAGCATCCTTGAGGAGAGATCCAGTTCTGGTGTTTCCAGCTCCCAAAGGTCTGCCAGCCCCTCTCAAGTGTAACCATCTTCCAGAGTTACGGCAAGGGCTTTGAAAAAAAAAATCAAGCTGATATTTAATGGCTAAGGAAAAGCACAAACTTATTTTGGTTGCTGTTATCTTTTTCAAAAATGTTCAATGTGTTCTAAGCTGAAGGTTTAGAGTAGCTTATAAATGTAACTAAAGAGTGATGCACACAAGAATGTTCACCACTCCATTTGTCAACAGCTAGAATGTGTGAACAGATTCCCATAGGGATGCCTTGCGTATAAGGTCACTATGAAAGTTCTCTGCAGCTTGATCAGTGATGGCTCGCTTGCATATGCTTGCACATGCAATATCATTTGATGTTGGAGACATCGAGTGAGAAATGAGCTAAGATGAACCACCCATTGGGAAGCAACAAATGCTACTCTGGCAGCTGAACTGTGCTATGAAGGGACATGGGAAAGGGCTAAGTGGTGAGTGACAATGTTTATAGGAGACAGATTTGCAGACTGATTTACAACTGCCTCCTGCTTTCACAATCGGCACATGCAAGGAACCAACTCTGATCTGGCTGGAATGCACTCAGATAGTTGGTAATTTTCCAGGAAGAGCAGAAGGGGGTAAGGTGCATTGATGTGATCTAAATCCTCTAGTTATGTGCAGAGGGGATTAACATCTGCTAAAAGTATTAAGAGCATCATGCAGGTGTTTCAATATTTGTATTTAGTATGTGCTGCGGCAACAGTCTCTGAGAAAGCATTCATACTGCAATCTGGACATTTTATGGTCTGAATCTGTCCGGACAGTTATTTTGTTACTCAAACTTTGTGATCCCTTTGCAAGTTGTAAACTATTTAATGAAGTGAGTATATTGAAAAAGATGACAGACTTTCCAACTTTTGGAAGAAGGTATTGCTTCAGAGACATTCATTTTTACCCCAAAGAGAATTCTTTGTACATACATAACCAAAAGTTTGCATTCGATTGAATGTTTCTGGGATTCCTGTCAATTCTCATGAGCAGTCTATATTTGACATAACTTTCATTACGTCAATAAACAAAACACTTTGGCCCCAATATTGCAAAGATATAAACAAAGACTTCGGTGATAGATCCAACTGGACATGTCATTAGAGTGGACTGCAAAGAACTTTGTTCCTTGCATCTGTTAAACTTTTATTGCCTCAGAGAAAACTTGTACATTATGTGATTTGCAAACCTAAACTGTTTTCAGTAGTTAATTTCTAAAAAGAAAGGTACTAAAGCTCAAACCTACCTCAGAAACCTCTTTCTTCATATTTCAGATAGGAGTGGGATGGCTGCTGTAATGAAGAAGTATACCGTTTACATGTTCATGTACATGAGCACCTAAACGCTTTCTGGGTTATCTATTTCCAAGGATACTGGCATGTACATACAGGAGTCCATACATACAGTAATATGTCATGTCCTGCCCTGGATAGCCCTATGCTTCATCTCATTAGATCTCAGAAGCTAAACAGGGTTGATCTGGCAAGTAGTTAGATGGGATATACCTCCAAGGAATACCAGGGCCATCATGCAGAGGCAGGCAATGGCAAACCACCTCAGAATATCTCTTGCCTTGATAGACCAGGTTAACCTGATCTTGTCAGATCTCAGGAGCTAAGCAGGGTTCGCCTGGATTAG
This sequence comes from Sphaerodactylus townsendi, assembly GCF_021028975.2. NCBI lineage: Eukaryota > Metazoa > Chordata > Lepidosauria > Squamata > Sphaerodactylidae > Sphaerodactylus > Sphaerodactylus townsendi. The sequence goes on along the minus strand of NC_059434.1, from coordinate 36,821,494 downwards.
TATTTGGGTGGGCATCCTCCAAGGAATACCAGGGTTGTGACACAGAGTCAGGCAATAGAAAACCACTTCTGAATGGCTCTTGCTTTGAAAACCCCACCAAGGGTCACCATAAGTCAGATGTGACTTGAAGGGGGGGGGGGAGAGAGAGAGAGAGAGAGAGAGAGAGAGAGAGAGAGAGACTCTTCTGAGTGGGTATAGTGGGCACATCCCCAACCACCACTGTCCATGTATTCATGTGGCCAAAATGAATGTCAGAATGGGCTTGGGTCTCTTTTTTATATAGCTTTGCATGTTCAAAAGAGGGGGTCTGGGATTCCTTCTAAGAAGGTTCAAGGATGATGCTGTAAATGGTACCATCCCAGTTATTTTCTTTTTCAACAAAGTGAAAAAAATACATCCACTGAGTAATGCCATAGCAAAGGATGACAGTCTCAGTCTAATAAGGATTGCAAAAAACACTCCTTCCTGCATAGTCTAGAAAAATCCACAACATTTTACAAACCGATCTTCAGTAGAAATTGTTTCACTGGTTTCCTAGCTTTGAGATTAGACCCAGAGGACAAAATTCTTCACCAGTTCACATCTGTTCACATCCATTGTTTTATGATTAAAATAAAGCCAAAAGTTGTTCACAGTGTGGACACATTTTCTATTCCTAAGAGGTTACAATCCAAATTAACCTCAAGGGTATGTGTGTGTACGATGTATTTAAAATTTCAAATGTAGGAATGTGAAGCTGGATGTGTTCTGAATCTTGTGCAATTAAAACTGAAATCTAGACGCATACATTCTTTAGATGTATGCATGCAAAGCAATTAAAATCACAGCATTTCACAAGTGAGAGCTTTAAGACAACTGTTCTCAGAGGGCTGCACTGTCTTGAGGAGTCCAGGGCCATAGCGTGAAAAGCTCCAATGCTGCAGTTGAACACTCTGCTCACAACTTGAGTTTGATCCTGACGGAAATCGGTTTCAGGTAGCTGGTTCAAGGTTGACTCAGTCATCCATCCTTCTGAGATTGGTGAAATGAGTACCCAGCTTGATGGGGGTAAAGTGTAAACTGGGGAAGGCAGTAGCCAACCAACCAATAGGCAAACCAGTCTGCCTAGTAAACATTGTGATGTGGCATCACCCCATGGGTCAGTAATGACCTTTCCCTTTACCATACACTGGCATGGCTGAAGATCTGGCATGGTAGAATTTGGAATTATTAGGCAGCTGCTCATGACCAGGATCTTAGGAGGGCTCACCACACTGCAGCCATAGTCATTTTAGCCTTCTTTCTCAGAGGTCCCTGCCGCAAATGCAAAATAATGCACTTTCAATCCACTTCCAATGCACTTTGCCAGCTGGATTTTACTGTGGGGAATAACAAAATCCACTTGCATAACAATTGTGGAAGTGGATTGAAAGTGCATTATTCTGAATGCGCAGACAGGACCCCAGTGATGGCAGAGGGGCCATTAGACAAAATGCTTCCCTTAAAGGATTCAACAGTCTATCCCACCTCCTTGAGCATCCACAGTCCCCAGAGATTGAGCCAATGGCTCCTCCACTTTTTCCTCTCCAGAGAAGAGGTAAGATTGGCTGCTGCATGCTGGCCACTGCTTGCTTGTTGGCTGAGGATGAAGCGATGACTTCCTCTCATATCAACTCGTGAAGTCTTCTCTTGAACGGGGAAGAAGCAGGCCAAAGTGGCTTCAAGGGGCAGAGAGATGATAATGGCAAATGTCACATACACATTTGAATTCACTGGACACATTTTTTAGCTGCAAGTGTCAAGTTTAATTCAGCCTCCAGAAACATTTTGAAAACAGATGAGTATTTTCTTCAATAGATGAATGCAGAGGTGGGATGCAGCCTATTCGCACCTATTCGGTAGAACCGGTTATTAAAATTTTCTCAGTTCGGAGAACCGGTTGTTAATGATTAACTCCACTAGGGACAAGGGGGTAATCTCTGTCCCTGGGTGCAACAAATATCATCAAGTGGGGGATGCAAAATGACCCCCCCCAGTGAGGGGGAACTGCACCTGGGGCGCGCAGACCCTGAGCCCCTGCTGCAGCACCCAGCTCTGGAACACCCAGGCCACGCCCCCACTGCGTCATGCCTCACCCGGCCCCATTGACCCCACCACCATCGGAACCTGTTGTTAAAATTTTTGAATCCCACCACTGGATGAATGTTTTCTCCATCTGTTGCTTCAGCTGTAAATCTTCACCCTCAAGTAGAAGCAATATTACTCTTACATGTAACATGTAACAGTTGCCTCTCTCCCCAGTCTAGTCTATTTCTATCTCACCTTTCTCCAAGATGCTCACAGCAATAGATATAGTTCCCCATTTCCCATTTTATTCTCACTTCAACAACCATGTGAAGGAGGCTAGGCTGAAAGAGAGTGGCCCATGGTCACCCAGTGAGTTTCACGGCACAGCAAAGAACTGAACTTGGGCTTCCTCATTTGATGTTTTAACTGTCACACCAGAGTGATTATGCTCATCCTTTCTAAAGCAGCTTCAAACAAAAGAGCTGGACGTTATTGCTTTTGCAAACCCATCCATGAACACGAGGCAATTGTTTGCAAAATCTTCCTTTCTCTTTCAACCTGCTGAATAAGTAACATCTGGTCCCACTGATGGAAAATATCCTTTTAGACACAGAGGGATCACAGTCACATGTTACCCGAGGAAAAAAAAGCCTTGTGTGAATCAACAGTCAGATAGACTCATCACTCCACACCTCATAGATATATCCCAGAATGCAGCCAAGGCATTCCTGTCCAAAGTAGGCGGGAACAACATGCTCTCCAGTGGATGACAGAATCAGACAGCTTGCAAATGAAAGCCCCTTTCCTTCTTCAGCTGGAAATGTTCCCTTCCTTCAGATGTAGAAAGCATGCCTTGTTTACTGTCAGATCAAGCTCATCGGGGCTTTATTACGCATCATGGCATTACACACGATGACTAAACCAGAAGGCCTCTCAAACCCTGTGTGACAGTTTTAAGCATTGGCTGTTTAGATTTAAAGCTGAGAGGGATATATTTATTAGAGGCATCATCCAGTGAGCTTTTAATCTGAAGCCTTAGCAGGTCCTTACAAAGACCAGATGGGGAGTTTTACTTGTAGATTTTTTGGTGGTTTGTTTTTCTTCTCTTCAGATGTGTCAAGACTGGCCAGAAGTGACAGGAGGGAAGGCAAAAGAAGCTGAATGGGTGAGGCTGCTCCATTTCCTCTTTAAAAAAAGTGGTTCGAATATTGGAATAGAATTTAGAAGACCCAGGTTTGAGTCCCAGCTCTGCCGTGGAAGGTTGTGACCTTGGGCCAGTCACTGTCACAATGGAAGGTAGGACGACCATAATAGTTTACACAAGTTTATTTACAGCTAATAACAAGAACTATTAGAACACTTAACAGCTAACCAGAAGTTCTCAGTCTTAACTCTCCCAGGTCTCAGTGCCAGCTGCTTTTCCTGGGTCTCTTAACTCTGCCCATCAATTCAAATTCTCAAAAGCATGTAATCACAGCCACCCATTCTCAGCTTATATCTCAGGGTTGTCATAAGAATAAAACAGAGAAGGAAAATGTTGTACGCCAATTCCGCTCTTCATTGGTGAGAAAAGTGGGATAGAAACAAAATAAACATATAAGGAATCCTGAATCATAATAACCATTTAGAAAAGATGTTGACCAGCTCCAAATACCTTATTTGCTAAAGCTGCTGCTAAATTTTGTATCCTTTGCTCTTCTATTGTAGCAAGACTTATCAAATGCTCCACTCCTGACCATTTAATAGTGCTCAGGTGACACATGGCATGCATCCAAATCATTTTTATCTTGTCCTTTACCCAAAAAATTCAGAATGGCATATCCACTCTCATAACAACCCTAAAAAAACAGCTGGCTCAAAGTTGCACAGGGGTTTTTGTGGTAGTGTGGGGAACTGAACTTGAATCTCCCAGATCCTAATCCAGCACTGTGGCCATTACACCACACTGACACCAAGCCAATATAAAACGAAGAATACATTTTCACTGGCATTCTCTCAGTTCAAATTAACATTAGATACTGAAATGGCTGCCAGTGCAAATAAGTGTCAAAATACTAAATGGATGTGGAAAATAGAAAAGCTACAACCTGTCACGAACACATCATTTCAGAAATCCTGGAGTCTGAATTTATGAAGATATAAACCATTATCCTATAGTCACAATAGATACCAAACAGGGTAATATTATGTAGCGCAGCACAGATGAACCCCAGGTGTCCCTTATGGAGACATTGCACGTATTGTGTCAATAGCATGACAGATACCTCTGAGCTTAAGCATAAAATATTTTTAATAAACTATCTCCAAGATGCAGGTAAACATAGTAGGTGTAAAGGAAATGAACTCTGATGTTCTGATTTGGAGCCAAGCTCCTTCTTTCTCCAAGTCCATCAACTGAATTGTCACAATTCAGAAAGCAGGCGGAATCCCAATTCTGTCACTGCTGCAAAGTTGCCACAAAGCAACTCCTGAAATTGCAGCAAGGCACAATAGTGCACATTTGCTGTATCCAGTTTCTGTTGATCCTGGGTCTTTTCCCAGCCTGGAATTGAGAGTGATGAGATTTAGCACTTTTCAGTCAAGCAGTTTCTTGGCATGACACATAACAGTGCTGAGCATGTCATGCATCTAACATTCCAAAGGGAGTGTCTTTGTATTAACATTATTGCATTGTTTTTCTAGGTGTATAGACTGCTATAGAACAGAGGATTAATTGACATTCCAATGGCCTGTGTTACAACCAGAGAATGGTACAGGGTGGGTAAATTAGGATCAGTTTTCTTCCCTGCTTTCTATGTAAATGTACTTTGCCCATGTATTTCAACATATGTTGTCTGAATGCACAATGTCACATTCTAGTCTGATTAGCATCTAGACAGGAGACTGCAGAGGAGAGCATGTAAGGTGGTTTGAGTTTTCTGAAAAATGGCTGGGATATTTGTAATAATAGCATTGTAATGATCACAGGGGTTTGGATAATCATTATTGCACAGGATCTTCTGCTCCACTTTCTTATGAGCACCTTAAAAACCATTCTAGCTGGGGAATGGCATGGGGAAGGAATCCCAGCAGGGAAACCAGAAATTCCCTGGGTTGTGTGAGCAGAAGTTCACAAGAGTTCTGTTGGATCCAAGCTAAGAAACAACAATTCATTTAAGTTTCTAATCCATTCTCGCTGTAGTCTTTACATATGCTTAATAACTTCAACAGATATTGCCAGACTGGGTTTTCCATTGAGATAGCTGCATGGTACTGCTAAAATAGAATTTCTAGGCCATATATTAAATAAGTTATGGACTGATACTGATGCTTCAGGAATAAACGGTATTAAACTGGATTTCTGGGTATGCAATTAGTTGATAAAAGCAGCTGCTGGGGTTCCTGACAGAGGAATCATGGCCATGGCACTGGGGAAAGGGGGAAGGGTTATGTACCCCATTTCCCTGATTTTAAAAATGCAATCAGCCTACTTGAAACCCCAGAAGAAGAAAAAAGACAGGCAGGTGCTGGACTACTGGGGCAGCATTTGGATCAGGGAATATGTAGTGTGTCAGGAAGCAGATTTAACTGCTGGGCCACCCACACCTGACACACCTTGACAGGCACCTGGCAGGCAACAGCAGATGTGTTGGTGGTACCCATGTGTGCTATGTTGGTAACTCCCTGGAGTAGGATCTGAGAGATCCAGGTTGAAACCCTCACTTTGACATGGAAGCTCATTGGGTGACCTTGAGGCATCCTCTCTCAGCCTCACAAGGCTTTTTTGGAGGACAATGATCACCTTGAGGACTTTGGATGAAGGATGAAATAAAAATACACTATTGATGTGTATAACTGTACAACTTATTTATTATTGATTAGTTCATCATTCTATAAGAATCTAGAAGATGGTACAGTTGATTATTTCCTAAGCATTCAGTAAGTATTTATTTAACATTATTATTTCGTTCTACATTATGAGATGATTAGGAAAAAAAGATCAGAGAAAGACAAGAAACTTTATGTATATTTTTTAAAAAAGTACTCAATAAAATAAATCAATTGATTACAATTCTCATCTACATTACAGATGTCTTTCTTCCACTTTCTGTTTTGTATGAACCTAAACAGCATGCAAGAGGCTCAAAGTTTATTGAAGCCTCATATGTGAAAATGCTTCTTGAGTGCTTTAATGTCATGTGAGGGAAGGTTTCTTTCCCCTTCATCATCTCCCCTGCTATTCAGATGTTCCAAGAAAAAAAATATCATTTTTTTCAAAAAGTGGTGACTTTTGCAGTAAAACATTCTTTACAAATCTCTCTCCACTGGCCTGAAGCAAGGTGCCAAACACTAGAAGAAAATATGATAAAGTTCACAAAGTGAGCATAGGCTAATGAGATGGAACTAATAAAAAGGGAATTGTTTAAAGACAGAATGGAGCTGGAAACTAGCTATCTAAGACAGGCTTGACAGATAGCCATAAAAAAGAATGCTGCATATAGCTTTAGCAGGCATTAATGCAGCAGCCAGACTTTTCTAATGATCTATGAATAACAAAGAATGATTGTCTTCCTGACATGAGCGACTTACTGTTCCCATTAAAGAAGATAGTACAACAGGAACTTAAAATGGCTCAGTTTCTCAAATATGGAATATTCATCCATCTTGGCTATTATCCTCTTGCAGAATTCAGACAACTATGAATTAAATGAGGGCCAAATGTTAACTTTCAGGTTTGACACTGTCACCAGCCCAAGAAGGAAAAGAGAGGTGGCATGTCATTCTTTTGAAAATGTGATCTGTAGAATAGTATATATTTGGGAAGAACAGGGAAAACTTGGCCCACACATGGCAAAAAATAGACCCACAAAACACTTTTCCAAATCCTTTATTGGTCTTGATGCAACTTTAAAATCAAGCAGTTGCTTCATATGATTGAACACATTAGCGTCAACTGACTTGCCTTCAGTGGGTATCACCATCAATTTCTTCTTCTTGTTGTTTAACTGGAAAACAAAACAGAAAATGAGAAAGGGAAAGAACAGTGGCTTTTCTCCCTTTCAATGTCTTATTAAAGAGAGGGTCACAGCAAGGTAGCATTTCTCACTATGGCATTGCAAGCTGCGTCTGCTGAAATACCTTCTTGTGTAATACCTTTTAAAAAACTACCAACCCAAATGGAAGCCCCAACAATTCTTGGAGCAGGTGCCATTACCTGAGGTGCAAGCATGGTGTAGTGGTAAGAGCAGGTTGACTCTAATCTGGAAAACCAGGTTTGATTCACTGCTCCTCCACAAAAGCAGCAGAATCTTACCTGGTGAACCAGATTTGTTTCCCTACTTTTACATTCCTACTGGGTGACCTTGGGCTAGTCACAGTCCTTAGGAACTCCTTCAGCCCCATCTGCCCCACAAATTATCTATTGTGGGGAGAGGAAGGGATAAGAGTTTGTAATGGCCAGTGAATCACCTTACAGAAGAGAATGTCTGGTATGAATCCAAATATCTTAAAAACTTTTCTGAAGTAACATAAACACATAGCGCACCCCACAAAAAAGAACCAAAATTTCCAGCCAAATTTGATTTGCAGTAACCCACAATCATTACTGCAGCAGTCCCCAATTACATGCAGCAGTTATTTCTGGTACTTTTCTCAATTGCCCAACCATCTCAGTGTTTTATCACTGATGCAATCACCCCACTTTGATATGAAATTGACAAAGCTGATCCAATTAAACCTGCTTCTTTGTATCTCTGTCTGAACATTAACATGACAAGTTCTATGTGAAATAAACAAAGCTGATCCAATCTACCTCCCTTCTCTGTATCTCTGCCTTAATGTTACATTGCTAGTTGGATATGACCAGTGGCGTAGTGCCAAGGGGGTGGAGTGGGGTGTGATGCACTGGGTGCACACCAGTGTGGGGGCATGGCAGGGGTATGGCAGGGGCGTTCCAGGGCATTCCAGGGACGTTCCGGGGTGAGGATGGGTGGGGGCGTGGCAGGAGCAGAGGACACAAGCATGCCCCGGGCACAGTTCCCCCTCGCTCTGCCCCTGAATATGACAAAGAGAAAAAAATCATATTGAAATCAGATGAGAAGGGGGAGGATAAAAAGGCTAAAGCGAAGATTGGACAACTACACAGGGCATGGATAAAGGCCAGGTGTTTGGTGGGGCTGAGAAATAAAGACCCTTTCAATATGCTCACATGTTCATGGAAGGCTAACTCGGATCTAAAAAACATCATGGTTAAAGTACTTGGAGGGAAAAAAGGAGGAAAAATGTTTCCAGAACCAAACATAGTAAAAAGCATGTGGAATTCAAAGGAAAAAACCAAAAAGCATTTGGTGGTAAGACACACTGTAAATGACTCCTGTGGAAAAAGCTACAGTTGCATCGATATATTTGGGATAAAAAGATATGTAAAACAGAATTCTTCTATGCTGATATACTCCTCCCTAAAAAAAAAGGATGGAGCTTATGGTTTAAGGTCCTTACGAAAAGTTAGAAAGAAAGACAGAGATCTCTGTTTAAAAAGTCCAGCTTTTAAAAAATTTATTATTAATATCCACCATTGTTTTTTGGCCAATAAAATGGAAAATGTGTGCTTTTATGGGTTTATAAAAAGGCAAACTATAGTTGCATGAAAAATAACTTTCACCGATTGAGTACAGGTGGAGACTTGTTTAAACTCTGAAGACGTAAAGGCTTAGTATGTATGACTGAAAAAGGTAACATGGCACAATAAAAAGTCTTCCTTTCTTCAGTCATCAATCCACCGGGTATTCCATGTCAAATAAACGCTACAACAATTTACAGTAAAAGTACACAGTGGAAGTGCCAACGTTAACACTTCTTAGGATTGGAGAGCGTCCAGATTTTTCACGCCAATATTTAATGCAGATTGAAATGTCTTTTCCATTGGAAGTGTCAGCTGAAACATGCTTGGCTATATTTGGCAACATGCGTATGTGAAGCATAAAGCCTAACGCGCATGATGTTCATTTTTATTTCAAGCATGATAAATTGTGGTTCATTTGTTTAAGTGCACATGGCAGTTTTAGTGTTCCTACTATAAATTTTGGCTAACTTCTATTGACATGCTGTATTAAACTTAAGAAAAACAAATTACACTTCAGCCATTTTAATTGACTAACTGTGTCAAAAACACAATAAGTATAACATTAGAGGTCAGGGCCTCAGACTACACTATAATGGGTGTTGTGGCAAGTATCCAGATTTTTTTTTTGTGGTACATTTTTCAGAAACATTTTAGCAGAAGGCAGGCATTTAACATTCTTGGGCCCTTCAGCTCTGACATAAAAATTCTCTTTGAATATTTGATGTTTTGTTTCCACTTAAAATGCTAGTCCTGATGTAGATTTGTGTCTGTTACTAAACAAATAGTGCAACCTTGTACTGGCATTTGAAGAAATGAATTAATGATTGATGCTGCACAATGCGATTGAAAACAGAGACCATGTTTAGGAGATCATTTCTTTGCTAAATAGATGAGCAACTCTATGGGGCTGAGCCAGAGAAATCTTGGCAATACTTCATTCCTAGGGGACTTTACTGGAATCTGTCAGTTTTGACTCATATCTTTTATATTAATTGCCTTACATACATGCCTTCCAGAATTTTTTTTAGAGATTAACAAGTGAAAATTCAGGCATTAACACCATCTGGGAACAGAAATAATGACTTTTAATAATATTTTGTCTGTAGGTTGTACTTTACAGAACTTAAGTAACCTCACATAAACTGGGTTAGATCCAAACAATTTTCTTTTCCACTCAGCTCCCTGACTTACTCAGCATCCATTTCAATATTTTTTGTCTCTGCATGTCCAAAGGGTACTTGTTTGTTTGGATAAATATATATTTCATCAACCTCGCTTTACCAGCTATGAGATGATCATTTATGCAGGCCCAGCTAAATGTCCTTCCTTCAGCTGGCACTCAGAGCCCTCTTTGAGGGCATTTGTGCCATCACCCCAGTTTGGGCTCTTGGCAGTGGCATAGCTTTAAGGGGTCAAGAGATGCGTGATGCACTGGGTGTGCGCTCCTGTGGGGGCATGGCTGGGATATTTCAGGGCATTTCGGGGACGTTCCAGGGCAGGGTGGGGGTGGACAGGGGCATGGCAGGGGTACAGGATGCATGTGTGTCCCGGACACAGTTTCCCCTTGCTCTGCCCCGGCACTCAGTCTCTAAAAGATTCGTCATCACTGTGCTAGACGAACTGAAGATATGGCACAATTTCTAGCATCTATTTATTAAGCACATGTAAACCGAATAATTGACTTTGATTCTCCCCCCCCCTTTGTTTTACCTATGCCATTAAAGGTTACAAATAATAATAATAAAAATGGGATGTGTGGTTTCCGAGCGGTATAGCTGTGTTCTAGTAGCATTTTCTCCTGATGTTTTGCCTGCATCTGTGGCTGGCATCAGTGCTATAAGCATGTGCCAGTTCTGGGTTAGGAATACCTGGAAAATTTTTAGGGTAGAGCTGAAGAGGGCAGGGTTTGCGGAGGGGAGAGACTTCAGTGAGATATAGAGTTTGGAGATCAAATGTAATAGCGACAGATCTCCAGCCATCCCCTGCAGGTTGGCAACCCTAGCATATGCTATCAGCACTTGATAAGAGATCTCTACGATATGTGAAATGGAAGTCTCCACAATGCCTTGGGGCTCATGCATTTATCGTATCTTTACACTACAGTCAAAATTGTTTTGAGCTTTCTATCATCCACTGAGAGATTTAATGTTTAGATCTGTGAGATGGGAAGGGCAGATATGAACCTGGATGACAATGATAGTAGCTGACATCAGAAATATTTTAAAATTTAAAACCTCTAAAAGGCTCAAATAGGACAAAGAGGATTCAATTAGTTCAGATGCTGGGAACAACCTCCCCCCCCCCCCCACCCCCACCCCCGCTACCTTGGCAAATATCAACCAGAGAAAAAGTTGATTGGGATCTGGATCATGGTGTAGAGGGGGGAGGGCTTAACAACTCCCATTCCCCTATCTCAATGAGTGACTGTGGGAAAGGCAGAATATAAACATTTTTTACAAACTTTAAAATACACAAACTTCATTTGGGATTGGCTGTATTTTGTTGCAACCTGTGGGTGGGTATTTGAGACCAGGCAATGGCACAGGGAGAATGAATTGAACCCTCTACCCTTTACCGTGGTCCAAATCTCAATCAGACTTTCTTCCAATGGGAACCCAAAACAGCGTACATCACTCTCCTCAGCCGTTTCCGCACGGCCTCCAGTTGCCCCCACGCCGCCAAGAGTTCTGGCGGCGTGGGGGCGCAAGCCCGTTCGCACGCAAGCGTGCGAGCAGGCGAAGCGGAGGCCGGCAGACGGCAGGCGGCTCTGCACGGAGCCGCCTCTTCCCCCTTCCCCCCCCCGCGGTTGTCCCGTGCATTGTTCGCCTGCTGGGCGTCGCCGCCCCGCCCACGCTGCCCTCCGACCCCTGGAGGTCGGAGGACAGTGTGGGCGGGGCTGCGACGCCCAGCAGGCGACGACGAGGACACCGTGAGTGGGGCGGAGACGGGAGACAGCGTCTTCCCGGCGGCGCGGTTTGCACCGTGCCGCCGGGAAGACGCTTCCTCCCCAACAACAACCCTTTAAAGGGTTGTTGTTTAGGGCGGCAGGAAGCGGAGTCAGGTCGCCGCTGCTGCGTTGCAGCAGCGGCGCCTGTGCGAATGGTGGCCTGGGGGCAGCATTTTTACCGCCCCCAGGCCGTCGTTAATGGGCCGTGTGGAAACGGCCCTCTGCTCCATTTTATCCTCACTCTGTGAGGGAGCTGAGGCTATGACTAGCCCAACCCCAGCCAGCACACTGCTATGCTAGAGTGGGGATTTGAATCTAAGCCACCCAGATCCCAGTCTGAAACTCTAATCACTGGCTCTCAGATTTACTTCCTTCCCTCTCCCTGGCAGCTTTTCTCTGGGAAGAGGTTAGCTGATTGCAAAAGTCACATGGTGTCACGTTACTCAGGTGAGTTGCGTGGGGTTGTTGCAAGGCTTGGGTCAAAATTGCTATGACTAAAAGGTACAGTGACTCTTATCCACAGCCCTCTTTCCTATTCTCAAGTGGTAGTGATTGATTGTTACAGTCAATGCTTGAATTTATAATGGAAAAACTCAGAGTGGCACTTAGAACAGTGATGTTTTGCACTTTGGGAAAGAGTTTATGTGGACAGATAGCATTTCTTTATCAGAAAACAGTAAAACCTCCTACAATCTAAACAGAGGCAGCACCTCAGGTAGTAATTAAACTTAAACCATCCATTGCAGGTGTGATTTCTGTCACCCCCTTAACATTTACAAAAATTTCTTTGTAAATGGAAGATGTATTCACACTTTCCCCCGCTATTACAACAAATGTACTATACACATAGAAAGGATATAGAAAAGAGTTTGGCTGAATCCCCCACCTTTCTCTCCTGTATAGAGTTTCAAAGTTGCTTACAAGCTCCTTTCTCTTCCTCTCCCCTCAATAGTCATGTTCTGAAGTAGGTGGGGCTGAGAGAGTTCCGAGAGAACTGTGACTAACCCAAGTTTACCCAGAAGACTTCACATATAGGAATGGGGAAACAACTCCAGTTCACCAGATAAGACTCTACTGATCATGTGGAGGAATGGGGACTCAAACCCAGATCTCCAGATTAGAATTTACTGTTCTTAACCACTGTAGTGGTGGGATGCAGCTGGGAAGGAGCAGACCTTGGTGCTGAGCGACAACTTTCTAAACCTGGTATTGGCCAGGTGGAACATCAGGTGAAGGGGCTGGGCACCTCTTGGCACAGTGTGTGTAGGCAAAGCCAGCAGAAGAACCTGGCTGTGTCTGAAGTTAGCGTTTGGTCTACCAGAAAAGGCAGACATGAGCAGGCTGCCTTAGCACAACTCACCTATTTAAATTACACAGATCCTTGAAATTAATTAAACAAACGGGGTTAAACCCAAGCTGTTGTCTCTTGTCATCTTTGAAAGAGTGCCTGGAGCAAATCCTTTTTAAAAGAAAATGACAGATTTGAGGAGCTATGCAGAAGGAAGTCATAAAGCATTTCTATTTTGTAGGGCCGTTTCTGCACGAATGCGGAAGCGGCCGGGTCGGCGTACTCGACGCCGACCTGACGACGCTGGGACTGTTTGCATGAACGGTCCCAGAAAGAGCCAGCACATCGCCGAGGCCTGAGGACACGCCCCCCTGGCCCTGCGCGCCTACTCCAGCGTCACGGGGACGCCCGGGGACAACGTAAGTGCAGGGAGGGAGTGGAGGGGGGGGGGGAGCGCCGGGAAGCTGCTGCCGTTTGCTTCCAGCCGGGTGTTTTCAGAAAAGTGCGCTTCCCAGCGCACTCTGGAAACGCCGGCTCGGCGCCGGGCGGGCGGCGCGGCTGCAAAGCAGCCGCGCCCCCTGTGCGAATGGCGGCCTGGGGACAGCGTTTTTGCCGTCCCCAGGCCGCCATATTCCGCCCGTGCGTAAATGGCCTAGGAGACACATTGGTCACTATGTCATTATATAGAAAATGAAAGAAAAAATCCTTTAAAAAGATTATTTAGTATAGTCCATAGTTGCTATGAGTTCACAGAACGATCAAGGTTTGGAATCCCAGATTTGTGAAAGAATGCATAAATATTATTTACTTAAATTTATTTAGATTATTTACCCCTTATACACCTTTTTTTTTTACACAATAGAGTTCTTAATACAAAGGTCTTCCATTTCTATTAGTTCCTGCCTGGAGTTGGGAAGGTTGATATGGTGATATTCCATGTCCACCAAATTTTCATTTCCAGTCACAGAATTGTATATAATAGCATTACAAAATTGTGTTATTCTAGTAAGGACATATGAATGAGCTAGAAACAGAGGCTCATTCCGCACATGCAGAATAATGCACTTTCAAACTGCTTTCAGTGCTCTTTGAAGCTGTGCAAAATGGCAAAATCCACTTGCAAACAGTTGTGAAAGTGGTTTGAAAATGCATTATTTTGCGTGTGCGGAAGGGGCCTGAGTGAGTTGTGAAAACCTAAATGAATTTGTCAGCATTCTATTATTGTGCTCTTTTAATCACAGGCTCTGAATCTGAACTATAACTCCATTCTTAAATAACATTTCTGTTACACAGATGAATATCCACAGGAGAAGGAAAATAAATTAAATACCATGAAATAAAAATGATAAATGATAAAATGAAAAATGATAAAATCCCAACGTGGGTAGTCAAGACTGGCACATACAAATGGCACCTGTCTGTTGAAAAATCTTTAGGAAACCAATCACTTAAAAGATAAATTTGCATGTTTGAATCTTTTTCCCAAATCAAACATTCTCTGTATCTGGAAAAAAGCAAATCTGGAAAAAATAATCTATCCCAGCTAGCTTCCTGATACCTTAATTTTCTGTGTTCAGGGAAGGGAAATTCTGAACTTGTTTAAATGAAAACTCTTCATAGAAGTGGTATTTAGAGGCCTTCCTCTATCTCAGCTATTACTTTGCTGCTATGGAGACAATCAATGCATCTTAGCCAGCTTAGGTCAGAGTAGTACTGAAAAGACAGCAATCCAGATGTAGAGTGTTTTTGTTCTACCTTTGGAAATGCTGGCACATGTTCAATAATGGAAATGCACTGTGTTCTAAACCTTTTATATCTGTGGCAGGCCAAGATAAATTGCTTCCCTTAAATCTGGACTTAAACCTCAGTGTTGGCTTTGGAAATTCAAGAAATGGAATTTCACTTTAAACCGATCTGAATTTATAAACTGTTGTGGAATAGGGAAATAATTCCTTGGGGAATGTGAAAAAACCTCCACTATTTTAATTAACAATCTGTTTTAAACACTGATTAACAACCTAACGTTGACAGAACTTGATTAAACATTATAAAATGATCTATATTGAGTAATACAAAAGAAGCACTTTTCACAGTTCAATTGAATTGTTTCATTTCAGTCCCTTTGATTTATTCTTAATTCCAATGATTCAATAACCAAGCATTTACCATTACTGTTAGCAAGCTACAACAGTATCAGCTAATATGTTCATTTGCTCCTAGGTCTTCTTTTGTTAGAACAATTGCTGTCAAATCAACTGACATTAGAATAGAAACTGAACAGCAATGTGGAAAGAAGTGTTGAAACAATTATATATTAAAACTTCTTCTCTTGATGCATCTTTTAAAACACAGGCTTCACCTTCCCAGGGTTTGTGCAATATTTAGTTGATCTAAAGAAGATTTCAAATATAAATGATTTTTTTAAAAATGAGAAGCTACAAGAACTAGTGTTTCAGGATACTCTCTCTCTCTCTCTCTCTCTCTCTCTCTCTCTCTCTCTGCAGGAATACCACACACCAAGTTCTAAATCTTATCAAAATGGTGAATTGTGTGCTAGAGATTCCAGAATGCCCCCTTTTATCAGCAAGATTCTTTTTAAATGCTGAATTGTGCAAATAACCTGAGACACAACTGAGCCTAACCAGGAGCTGTTCATTTACAAACACTGTCTGAAAGCCTCATGAGTAAACTTATATTGGCACTGTAAAGCAACAAATCTCTTACGTCAGCTTTGAACCTTGAATTGAAAATAGCATTGGAAACTACCTGACATGAGCCCCATGGTGTAGAACAGTGAACTACCTTTACCTTTACTATCTGAAAGCAGCCTGTTGAAGCTGTTGAATACTGTGGAACTAAGTAAAATTGCTTGATGCCAGTTATGCTGCTCTCAGCACTTCTGCAATATAACAGACTGCTAAAAAATGCAACCAGAGGTGATTGGTGTAATCATTACTATTTTGCATTTTTTTCCAAAAAAAAAAAACCCCAACTATTTAGATTTGTTGACAATTCCTACAGGGATCAAGTGAAACAATTGATGTTTTCATTTTTGCATGCCAAAATGAGGTAGAGAATTGATTTCCCTGACTGGAAAATGTCTCCTTTGCAAGGAGACAGGAAGTTGTGAATTTCAATCTAATGTCCTTATCTGAACTTCCTGTATACAGCTATCTGTTTTCCAACATAGTTTTCACTTTGCTAGTGAAGGGACAATGAAGCACCCTTCTGTTGAGACAAAACCCACAGATGTGTGCTTATGTAACCTCTTTCTGTGGGTTCTGTGGGGCAGTACTTGGAAGGAGTTGCAAAGAACTAAATTTAAAACAAAACAGTTTACTTCTCTTAAATAACACTTTTTAAAACATTTAACATTTTACACTTTTACAGTCCTGTTAAGTTTGCATTTTTTTCAAGTCCCTTATATTTACAGTCTACCGATATTATTGCAAGTCCAATTCTTCTTTGCTGAGGTGGTTGGCTTTTAGAAGACTTCCAGAGGTTTGAGTGAACGGGAGTTCAAGATGATGAAGGTTCAGAAAACTCTCACCATTTACATACACAAAAACCCTGAAACAATAAATTTTAACATTTACAATATAGCAAAAAAAAAACCAAACCTCCCTTCCCACTAGTTCCCAACAACATTGCAGTTACCTTAAACAAGGTGTTAAGGGCTTAATAAAATCAATCAAGGTCCCAGCCTGGTAGCCTTGCTTCCTCCAACCTCATGAGTTCTGCAGCATTCTGCTTCTTTTCAGACTCCACCCCTTTCTGGGTCATCCCATTCTTACACAGGGGTTACACTGGCATAACAAAACATCATAGATAACTGGAACCCAAACTTTTGGAGCGCAAGGTATATATATTTGATATCCACACAACAAGCACATGCTTTCCATTGCTTGTACAGTTTAGGTACCATGGACCAGGAATTTGTTTTGTCTTCCTCCCATGTGCATACACTGTACCTAGTCAAGTTAAAGTGTTTACTAATTAGGGAATGCTTCACAAGCTGTTGAGTCAATGGCCGTTTCCGCACGGCCTCCTTGCGCCCCCACGCCGCCAAGAGTGCGGGCGGCGTGGGGAAGGCATGCCAAAAAAGCCCGTTCGCCTGAACGGGCGAAGCCGAGGCCGGCAGACGGCAGGCGTTCCCGCGATGCGAGTCAGCCGCTTTACGCCCACTTTCACGTGTCCACCAAATTACCGTGTCGGGTCGCCTTGCTGCCAGTTGGCGTGCGCCAGCCCGCTCCATGCTGCCCACTCCAACCCCTGGAGGTCGTTCGAGGACAGTGTGGGTGGGGGCTGGGCGACGCCCAGCAGGCTTACCTACGGGGTTGTGACACCGTGAGTGGGGCGGAGACGGGAGACAGTGTCTTCCCAGCGGCGCGGTTCGCACCGCGCCGCCGGGAAGACGCTTCCTCCCCAACAACAACCCTTTAAAGGGTTGTTGTTTAGGGCGGCCTGAGGCCGCCCTGGGGGGAGGGAAGCGCATCCAGGTCGCCGCTGCCTGTGCGAACGGCGGCCTGGGGGCGGCGTTTTTACCACCCCCAGGCTGTCGTTAATTGGCCGTGCGGAAACGGCCAATGTCTTCCCTACTATAGTCTGTATTGTGCTCAAGATCCCCACCCAGAACTTTTCTGAGACCATTATTTGTTGTGAGGCCATTCCTGCACCATGAAATTTAGAAGTGGAGTCTTAGGTGTTTGCCACAGGGAGAAATGTTTGTGTGGTTCCCTCCTGCTGGTGTGGCTGTCCACACAAGGCAGTGGCTACAGTGCTTCCACATGGCAGTTTCCCTGCAGTTTCCATGCTGAAATCCCCCAGCAGTAGCCATCCCCCACATGGATTTTCTCAATTCTCTTAAATTGGCAATTGATGCTATTTGGATAGATGTAGAAGTCAATAAAATCTCCACAATGGAAAGAGCTAGCAACTTTAAAAAAAAGCTAGGAATTCAAAGGACCTGTTGTATATATTTTAGGATATATATTTAGTATATATTCAAAGGACCTGTTGTGTATGTCTGTGGAGACAGAGACAGGGAACATGGCTGCTGTGAAGACAGAGAAAATGGTGGCTATGTACGTGTGTAAATTCACATTTTCCTGCTCACATGGCAGTCCCCCGGGATTTACTGAGACCTTTCTCAAAATACTGTAGCACAGCAGGGTGGGGAAAAGTTAGAGAAGAGCTGCAGAAACCCAAGGAGGTGCAGGAATGCACCATAATGCTGTGGGAAAGCATGAGAAATACCGGCTTCTCAACACCAATGATTCTGGGGCAGATTACCCTCCTGGAAATGGCCTTAGTAGTATGATCTTGGGGAACACATTAGCATCTGGTACTGTTCATGCCGTACCTTTTTTATTTTTTCTCTTTCAATTAAAGATACTTTTTTCTTTTATCAGTTCCTCCTAATTTCATTTTACAGTCTCTCTCTCTCTCTCTGTTTCCAGGAAATGCCTGCTGCTTCCCCATCAATATTTTATTGTTGAATTAACCCTTCACACACAACAAATTCAGAAAATGGGGAACAACTTTAAGAAACTTTTCTGGGACAGCTTCAAGATAAACTGGACTCAGAAATTCGAGGCTTAAAAAAAAATCCTGCACACAATTGTGCCAAGAAGTACTGAGTGCCTCCATCACCCTGTGCCATACAAGTATACTGAAGAATGGTTCAGAACTTGCAAACATTTCATGAAACAGCCAAGTCATGTTTACATTGGAGAATCCTCCTCTTTCAGTAAACAAACAAGATGTGGTAGGAAAATCAGGAACAAAGTGTAGTCACTATGACTGAAGATATATGGAGAATCTTTCTCCAGGTTGATTGCTACTGAAGGGACCAAAGCCCACGCATGAAGCTGACAACTTTTTTCCTTATGACCTTATTACCTTCATATCTTTTGGTTAATGTATTTGTGTTAGAAATTCCCAAAACACTCCATGGGAGAAAGGTCTTGCAAGTCCCATTGATAAACTAGGTGTGGATCCCAGAGCTGGCATAAAATATCTTGTTTAGGTTGTAAAAATATATTAGCCTGTCATGTTATCTTCATAAATTTCTCCGGCACATACAGCAGGTAAAGTCCTCTGAATCCCAAGACTCATTACCACTTCTGCTTACTAGTACCATTCATCACCTGCTTTGTCGCATGTTGCAGACTGAGTTTGGAAATGCTGTGGTTCTGGAAGGGTAGA
Source organism: Sphaerodactylus townsendi (assembly GCF_021028975.2). Lineage (NCBI taxonomy): Eukaryota > Metazoa > Chordata > Lepidosauria > Squamata > Sphaerodactylidae > Sphaerodactylus > Sphaerodactylus townsendi. The sequence continues at coordinate 36,802,405 of NC_059434.1, read as the reverse complement.
TACCAAGTGAGTTATTAGCTGTGATGGATAAATTTGTTTCCAAGCATGCCTGAAGAATTCTGTGACACTGCAAAGCAACAATTGGGAAGGTGTTTTTTCTATGGGATGCTAAGACTGTCACACATCACAGTGGACTTGTATGGTCATTCTACCTCCTTCCTCCATTTCATACTTCCACTTCATGTTAATCATGAATTTGTGGAACTTTCCATAAAGCCATAACAGAAACTTGCTTCTTCTTTTTTTAAAGGAAATATATGTTTCTTAGTATCCTGACCTGGATAGTCCAGGCTAGCCTGATATCATTAGATCTCAGAAGCTAAGCAGGATCAACACTGGCAAATATTTGGATGGGAGACCTCCAAAGATTGTCAGGGTTGTGATGCAGAGACAGGCAATGGCAAACTACCTCTAAATATGTCTTGCCTTGAAAACCCCACTAGGGGTCACCATAAGTCAGATGTGACTTGACGGCAAAAAAAATTGGGGTGCTGTGTGGTTTCCGGGCTGTATGGCCGTGATCTAGCAACATTCTCTTCTGGCGTTTTGCCTGCATCTGTGGCTGGCATCTTCAGAGGATCTGATAGTAGGAATGGAAAGCAAGTGGAGTATATATACTGTGAGGTGAAAAGGTGAGGCCCTCTGAATAGAGTAGCCTTCCAGGCTACAGACTTCTTTGTGACTCACATACCAGGCTACTCTATTCAGAGGGCCTCGCCTTTTCACCTCACAGGCTGGCATATATACTCCACTTGCTTTCCATTCCTACTATCAGATCCTCTGAAGATGCCAGCCACAGATGCAGGCAAAACGTCAGGAGAAAATGCTGCTAGAACACGGCCATACAGCCCGGAAACCACACAGCACCCCAGTGATTCCAGCCGTGAAAGCCTTCGACAATATGGCAAAAAAATTGCTTCTCAGTAAATTGCATTCTGAACCCCATAGTGTATTCTGTACATTTTCTGAACACCTGAGGACATTTATATTATGTATTGCTATATTGCAAAGTAACCAGTGTTAGCTTACATTATATCAGATGAAAGTGAAGTTACTTCTAGAATCTCAGACAACTAGAACATTTCTCTTTCAAGGGCTGGACTCTTGGTGGCAATAGAGCAAAGTGTGAATGGTGATAGAGTTTTTGTGCTATCACCATAGAGAAGCTGGGTTGGGAGAGGAGGACACTGTGGTTTGCTAGTTTGGCTCTTACTTGGCTGCCAATTCCAGAAGGTAGTGGTGGGGCACTGCTGCTTGGTTCTTTTCTGGGGGGCCCTGAAAAAGATCCCTTCCCACCCATCCACCCCTGAGCTGTTTAACATCTAACTATTAGGATAGCTTGTCTGAGGATTTGGAGTGAAGTCCTAGCAAGATGCAGATGATAAAATGAAGGAGAGTAGAATGATGTATGTTGCTTTGGTTCCCATAGGGGAGAAATGTGGGGTATAAATTACATTAAATCAATCAATCAGTAAAAAGATGCCCGGCTCTATTAGATGAGGTGGGTCTGTGGAAGTCCTGGGTAAAATGATGTATATGGATGACATCCAACAAGCTGAAACTCAGGCCCCTTTCTTACATGCACAATAATACACTTTCAATCCACTTTCACAACTGTTTGCAAGTGGATTTTGCTATTGCGCACTGTAAAATCCATCTGCAACGTGCATTGAAAGTGGATTGAAAGAGCATTATTCTGCATGTACGGAAGGGGCCTCAGTCCATACAAGATTGAGGAGACGTTAGTCAGTAACAAAACTACTCAAGGACTGAGGAAGCAGCCTGAACCAGAGACACCCTCACTTTCCATGACTGAGCAGTTCATAGCTTTGAGATGTTACTGGATGAAGATGTTAAATGTTCAATGAAGGAGGGAGAAATGATGTACAATAACAGTCTAAGCCCCCTGAAGGAAGTGTAGGATAAAAATCAATTAGGTAAACCAACTAGAGTAGAAACAATGTTTACTAGAAGATATTCCAAGGTGAGGAAAAAAGAGGGGCATAGTTTGGGTTACTTTACTTCTGGTAGTTTTATCATTCAAGTTATAGTTGATTTATAGCGAAATATTTCTTTTTTTACTGATTTGCAAACTGTGCTAATAGTGAAAATTATGAGCACCTAAAATAACAATATTTTTGTGCCTGGGTCTTGGGGAGTGGGGGGAGATTTAAAACAGATTTAAAACAAACATTTTATAATCAAAGTGGGAGGGAACAAATATCTCTTCCTCTCGTTCCTCCTCTCCCCATTGGATTATGTCAAAGATTAGTTGTTATTTAAGGAACATTGTTCAACGTTTTCCAAAGGATTTTCTTAAATGATTACCACATGTTTGCTATACTAAAACAGCTTACATGTTGGATATATATAAGATTGATGGATGGCATTTGTTCAAGTCGTTTTGTGAGTCACTTATTCATTAGGAAGAATTTATTCACGTTCTTTATTAAATGACTGGAAAAATGCAACTCATTGATCATCATTTCAAATTTTAGGGTAGAAACAACTACAGAACTAATCCATAACAATGATTTAGAGCAGGCATGGTGTGGACATTTTTGTTGTATTTGCATACATAAAATTGCTTGGCTTTTATCCTTTCTTCTTAAAAACTTTGATGTATCATTGTTGTTCCTGTTCTGAAAAAAAAGCAGCATTGTCCACACTCCTACACACAATGTAATAAAAGTTGGATTTCTTTTCACAATAAGTTTTGACATGAGAAGGTAGGCAGCATGGTATTGCTTGATCTTATCAGATCTTGAAAGCCAAGCAGGATCAGTACTTGGAAGGGAAACCACCAAAGAAGGCTCTGCAGAGGAAAGCAATGAAAAACCACCTCTGCTTCTCACTTGCCTTGAAAGCCCCTTGTTGGGGTCACCATTGGCTGTGACTTGAAGGCACTTCATACAGATATACATTGACATTAGCCACTATTAGAAATGGCTCGAATATTGTGCTCCATCAAGTAGACTGGCTGTGTTGAGAGAACCTTCAAAGGATGAAAAGAAAATCATTTGGTTTGTTTCACTGATGGCCTCTCACCTTAGCTGTTCTGAGTGTGTAACTGAAGGAGGTCTATACTAGGACTGGGATGATATTGCTGTTTGATATAATTGCTGTTTCCAAAAAGATACTCTGGAACATGGGAAGCTCTAATCCAAATGATGGCAGAAAGTGCCATGAAGTTGCAGTTGACTTATGGTGACCCTGTAGGGTTTTCAAGGCAAGAGATGGGTAGAGGTGGTTTGTAATTGTCTACCTCCATGTAGCAACTCTGGGCTTCCTTGATGGTCTCTCATCCAAGTACTAACCAGGGTTGACTCTGCTTAGCTGTTAACATTGGGCTTCCCTGCGCCATACAGATCAGGTTCAATCCAGTTATATCACAGCATAATCCGTTCTAGTGGCAATGAAAATGTTTTTTGGGGAACTTGTCCTAAAGAGATAAAGTAGTAGGAGCATGATAAGCCAAGTGGCTCCTTTGACCTGATTGTGCTCTGGAGGGGCTGCTTTGCTCAGACCCAGCCCTAGATCTTTTTAAACATCTCAGTCTACCTCTGTTGTTCTTGTCCCCCTGCTTGACAAATGCATCCCAATTAAAAATAAACTTACTTTTTCTGAGTCTATAATTTATTTATATATTTACACCCAGCTTTTCTCATCAATGATAAAACCCAAAGCAGCCAACAACAGTTATTTCCCTTCTTCCATTTCATCTTCACAAAACGATCTTATGAAGTGTGTTAAGCTGAGAGTCTGTGATGGGCCCAAGGCCACCAACAAAACCTCAGTGTCAGAGTGGGGATTGGAACTTGGGTCTCTCAGGTCCTCTTTCCATATCTAACTTCTTCACCACACTGGCACTTGGTTCAAGCAGCACATTAATCCAATAATATTTTTTTAGTTATTCCATTTCAGTACCTAACTTGGCAGCGAATGTTTGTGTAAAATCAAGCTGTGTGTGTATAGCTATCAAAGCATGTCAGTTCTATGGTACATCTCTTTTAGCACTAATGACCTACAATTATTTTATTTGTGCATTTGTAGGGTAATTTGACCCTTGTGTCAGTGGAGAGCCACAACCTGGAGTGAAGACCTGAAATAAGGTATTGGGGGCAAACTCTTTTGTTGTAGAAAAACAAAATCTGCCATAGTACAATTGTATAAGGCTGGAAATAATTATAAAACAAACATGTTGATGAAATGTTGACCATAGTTACTGATGAACAAAAAGTAGTCGAATTGATCATCTTCACTGGCTCGTTCTCTCATCTCATTTATCATTTACTGCATGTGGAAATTTGGACATGCCAATTTGGTGGGACTCTGAAATGAGGCAGTGAAAATATTTCCAGTAGTTTAGGAATGGAAACATAGAAAGGGAAGAGCTATTGGTGTAAAGTTGTTCTGCACCACACCATTATAGGAAACGATAGCATAATAATTCTAACAACATTTTATGATTTCACTCTGGAAAAATGTAGTTATGACAACTTCTGGCATAGAAAAATATTGGCTTTGTACAGTTTCTAAGGAGAATAAGGTTGAGATGAATACCCTATAGAATACATTCCAGAAGTTCAACTAGTTAAAAAAAAAACCTTGAGCAATCAGTGAAATCATACTTCAAAATAAAATCTTTATAAATGATACTGAAGGGAAACACTTTAAAAATAAAAAAAATCTGTAGGTTTTATAACATTTCATATTTTAATACATTATTAGAACTCTACACCTGGCTCAGTGTACCACAATTGTAACAATCCATATAATGCAGCATATTAATACCAGAGATCCTAGTTTCTTAGATCATGTACAAGTGGTCATATATTTGTGGCATAGGCAATTTAAAACCTTTTAAAATCAAGTACATTCTGTACTATAATAATGTAAAAGAACATTGGATATGGGAACGTTCATGTATCTCATGTGCATTAGCAGTCAAATCCTGAAAGAGTTTTCTCAAAGCAGTTTAATCCTTTCTGACTTTTTATCAACTGCATGATCTTTCCAAATAATGAGCTGCAGGTTTCTAACAGAACCAAACATTATCTTCCAGGTGAGGTGGATGGTGTTAAGGCTGGAAGCCATGTAGAAGCCTAGATGACCTTTTCAATACTGAAAAAAAAATCACAAGGCAATTCTGGCCCTGTTTACTCAGTTACTCAAATGTATTCAATGGAGCTTACTCTAAGGTGAGTGTGTATAATATTTCAGCACCAAAGATACAGATTCTATACACTATACACCTAGGAACAAACAATATAGAATATTGTGTGTGTGTGCGTGAGAGAGAGAGAGACAGAGAGAGACAGAGACCCTTTCCACACTGCAACGGTGCGGGGGTGCATCGGCATAAACAATGCTGATGCACCCCCCTCGGATCGTTCGCATGGACGGTCCCAGGAGGGCGGCAGGTGGCGGCGCAGCCTTTGCACAGGCTGCACCATTGCCGAACGCCTACCTTGTCTCCTGGCTTCCAGCTCATTGCAAAAGCCAGGGGACACGCCCCCGCAGCCTGGAGCGATGGGTCTGCAGTCGCAGGCCAGGGGGATCATGTCCCCTGGCCTCTGCGACAAACCGGAAGCCAGGAGACAAGGTAGGCATTTGGGGAAGGGGGGGAAATGGTGCCTTCCAGCTGCTGCCGTTCGCACAGCAGTGGTTGGAAGCCGCTGTTTCCAAAATACCTCGCTCAGGGAGCGAGGTAGTTTGGAAACAGCAGCTTCACGCCGCTCGGGGGTTGCGAGGCCGCCGGATCCCTTCCCAGGAATGCTGTTTTTAGCGTCCCTGGGACGCTGTATTCCGCCCGTGCGGAAACAGACAGAGACAGAGACAGGAGAAGACAATTGGAAAGATGTAAATATGAAATCCTTTGTCCTCAGAGATCCATGGTTCCTGAATGGAGAAGGAGGCGTAGGAATACCCTGGTCACATTCGGGGCCCAGAGAACAAACAAGGCACTGCTGTTGTGTGGCTATAAATTCCTTGGCCCCTTTATTGGTGGGATGGGAGCAGTGTACCCTTGGGCCAGTCACTATCTCTCAGATGAACCTGTTTCACTGCCATGTTCACTTCCCCAAAGTCCTTGGAGAAATGGAGATAAAAAACACGGAACACAGTGTAATCGCCAGATTTCTTGGCTCTGGATCCAGATGGCCCAGGATAGCCTGATCGTGTCAAATTAGAGTTGCCAGCCTCCGGGTGGAATACAAGATTACATGTGTTTGAGTCCTGTGTGACCACTTCTGCACTGAAGTTATATTTAGTCAAATATTGTATTTATAATTGTATGTTTATGATTAAGCACATGAGTAAAAATTGAATTCAAACATATGAGTTGGAAATAAGAAAATATAGACATAAGTTGCGTTTACTATGTCGCAAAAGGAAAAAAAGGAATTACCGGTAGCAGAGACAACAGGTATTCAAACAGAAGAACAACTCAGATATCTAGGCATAAATGTGGAGGTTACTAACAAAAACATATTTAATAATAACTATAGACAGATGTGGACAGAGGTTAAAACAAAGTTGAACAAATGGAAGAATATTCAACTTGCCATTTTAGGTAAAACTGAGTTGATCAAAACAATGATTCTACCAAAATTTTTATGTTTATTTCAAAATTTGGGGGGTGCCTGCTGTAAGGGGTGCAATTGTTAAGCTAGCAGCACCAAACTTTCAGGGTATCTTTAGGAGACTCTCCTAATGATACCACCCAGGTTTGGTGAAGTTTGGTTCAGGGGGTCCAAAGTTATGGACCCTCAAAGGTGTAGCCCCCATCTTCTGTTAGCTCCCATTGGAAACAATGGGTGATGGAGCACCCCCTTTGGGAGTCCATAGCTTTGGACCCCCTGGACCAAACTTCACAAAACTTGGGTGATAGCATCAGGAGAGTCTCCAAAAAATCCCTGAAATTTTGGTGCTGCTAGCTTAAAAACTGCGCCCTCTGCAGGCCAAAAATGGAAAAAACACTGAAAATACAAAAAATCCCACAAACGAACCTGCAGTTTTGTACCCCCACTGCAGTTTTGCGCCCCCACTGCCCACTTTGCCCAATGGGAGGAACACCTCTGTCCCTGATTAGTACTTGGTTGGACACCATCAAGGAAGGCCAAGGTTGCTGCACAGAAACAGGCAATGATTGACCACCTCTATTAGCCTCTTGCCCTGAAAACCCTGTGGGTCACTATAGATCAACTGTGACTTGATCATACTTTTCACCATCACTGGGGCTCAGTAACATGAGGTCCAGAGAGAATCTTTATTCGGAGTCCTGTGTTGTTTTTGACAGAACTTGTCCAGATTTCTCTCTTTCACTGAAATTCTTGTTTATTTTTCACCTCAAGTAGAGTACAAATCTTCATTTGATTTGGAATTCATAATGTCCAGTAACAGCTTGCTACCGGCTACATGCACAAAAGGTATATATTGTAATCACAAGTCGACTACAGTGCTATTAACTCTTAAAGAACTGAACTGAAACCTAAACACGACATTCTGCAGCAAGTGACATCCAATAACGAAGTAATTTGCTTCATTTACTGCAGAACATTTTAGGACCAAGGAAATGAATTAGTATGAAGTTGGGATATTAAAGGAAAACCTACATGACAACAGCCAAATACCCTCAAGCAAAGAAGGTTTAATAAAACAAGCAGAAAAAAAACCACCAGGATGCTTTTTACTGCATGATTGCTAAAGGGCAATAAAAGAAAACTAAGCATGATGTAAATAAAGAAAACTCGAGAGCTGACCTTGTTTTGTTACATTGTCAATCAATTGCACTGGTGTCCTGCTGCTTGATAGGAATGAAACTGTGAGCAGTTAGGAATATAGAGGAAGCTCATGAAACCATAGATGCAATATATGCCTATTGCGGAGGATGCCTAGGAAGAGGAGAATCTATGGGAGAAAAATGAAACCCACTTGAAACCCACTATATTGCCTTATTCTTGTTTTTCTGTGTGGTCTTGTTTTGCTAATGGGTCTGGATTGCATAAAAGATTTAAATTACTTTAATTGCAAAGGAAACCACTTAAATATTCCGGAGCATGAGCTATATTTATTACATGCCCCCTACTGTTCCACCAAAAAGGTCTAAGCAGCTCACAGTGCCAAGCAAAACATCCCCTTATCTCCTTAGCTGCGTTTCTTTTGATCATTCGCTGAAGAGAGAGTAGTCCAGCCAGGAGGACTCTGGTCACATGTGAATTCTTGTCACTTAGTAACTTCAATTTCAAGCAATAGTATACAGTGTGAGAAATCAAAATCAGTGGAATGGAATTAAACACCACAGTAAGTGTTCCATCTCAAACATCTGAGTGCCTGGTTCAGGCTTCACAGCATTAAAATATGGTTTGTTTGTTTTTTTAATTTCTATAGGCTGAACAAAGGCAACTTCTCACTTAGCCTTGCTCAGTTCCCTTTCTTACTACATCCGCATTCTGTATGACTTGTCCGTGCATGTCCCAGGATCACCATCACAAGGGACCACAAACAGTTAGTCAAAGGGAACCCCTCCTTTCCTTTACACTGGTGAAAAAAACTTGTTGTGGGTCACTTTTTGAAAATGAAAGGGGTGCACATTTACAAGAGTTTGTACATATATTAGTTTCCAAAGGTCAATTAATTGTACTCTGGACAATTAGCCATTGGGCCCTATATTAGTGGTATCTATAGGAATACCAGTTCCAAACCAAGTAACAAGTACAATAAAATGTGCCATCAGCAATCTTGATTCTTCTCTGGGGGGTGAAAGTACCTTATATTTCTTATTCATTCCTGTTTATCTTAGGGAGGTCAGAGCAGAAGAGAGCAGATGGCACTGAAGTCACTTTCTTCAGTACTCTGTACTGACCTATACTGGGTTACTTTCACCTCTCTTCCAGTTCCTCTTTTGCTGATGTCCTTGTGACTTCCTTCTGCCATTATAAGCAGCAAGGCCAGTTTTGTACCACTTGAGGCAGCACCTTGAGCAAGACATTGACATGCTATTGGGGTTTGTCTTGCTTCTTGCTGGCAGCGAGGGTGATATAGGCAGTATATGCCCATCCTCATCTTCTGGACCTGCTAGCAGATTTACAAAAACTGAACATAGGCAAGCAATTGAACTACTATAAAAGGAAGCATATCTTTGAATCTTTGGAAATAACTGAAATCTTCTTCACCATATAATGGAACCATACTGAGGAGCATCTGGTGATATCATGACTGCTTAAATATTATATCTTATTGTACAACAACTCTGACAATAGTTGGCTAAAGTTGGAATGCTCTGCTGCTCAGACATCTAAATTTGCAGACTAGATTCTATAGGGAAGGAAACGGACAGTTTGACTGGAAGTGAAATATGTTATAGGAGTACGCTGATGATTTGAAAGAGATGATGTGACAAGGAACACAGAGAGAAGTTTGAAAAACTGATATCTTGAAGTAGCAAATATATTGAAAAAAGGAACCCAGAGGAAAGAGTAAATTAAGGACATAAAGAATTAGGGGGAAAATACAGTGATTTCTTTGTGACTCACATGCCAGGCTACTCTATTCAGAGGGCCTCACCTTTTGACTTCACAGTATATATACTCCACTTGCTTTCCATTCCTACTATCAGATCCTCTGAAGATGCCAGCCACAGATGCAGGCGAAACATCAGGAGAGAATGCTGCTAGAACACAGCCATACAGCCCAGAAACCAGACAGCACCCCAGTTTCAACTGTCATTGCAGTATTATGAACTGTCAGCCTCAAAATGGAGCAGGAGTAGGGGTGGGGAGAGGAGCAAGAGTTAAAGTGCATTTACTCTGCTGAGTAAATCATGTAGCACAGATTCTTTTCAGAATTTTAGGGAGGCCCAGACCAGCCATATTTACAACACATTAGGTTTATAAACAAAACTGGTGATTATCTCACCAATTGGAACCAAGGATACCAACTGAAAACTACAGGGTGGCCAGCTTATTCACTTCAAAGGTAGGAAGAACATCTGGGCTTCGCAGAGTTGACAAAGAAGACACTAGCATCCACAGCAATTCTTTCCCTAGTGCTATTTAACATCTGTATGTGCCCTCTGGCCCAGCTGGTCCAGCATTTTGGACTGGGTTGCCATGAGGCAACTAGTGCTCTACAGTTAAGCAACTAGACCTGATTACTGTAACTCATTCTAAGCAGCACTGCCTTTGGTCCTGATCTGAAAACTCCAACTGGTCCGAAATGTGACCAAGCAGGTCCTTACAAGGACACTGTGGAAGGCCCATGTTCACCTGGTGCTCTATGAACTGCATTGGCTTCCGGTGGAGTACCAGATCCATTTCAAGGTTTAAGTTCTAACATTTAAAGCCTTTAATGGTCTGGGACCAGCATATCTGTGAGACTGCCTTTCCCAATACATTCTCCAGAGAGTATTACACTCCGCTAACAACAACTTACTGGTAGTTCCTGGCCCCAAAAGCATACTGCTGTCCTCAACTTAGGCCAGAACCTTTTCAGCACTGGTCCTGGCCTAGTAGAATGCTTTGTCAAATGAGACAGGGTTCTGTGGAACTTATCTCAATTTCTTAGGGCCTGCAAGACAGAGCTTTTCTGCCAGGCTTATAGTTAAGAGCAGCAACAGGAGTGACAAATCCATCTTTTTGGCCTCCATTCCCTTTTCTTATACATTGGGGGTGTTGGTGGCAGGGCGTCACCCCACTCTTGGACATGTTTTAGTTCCATAGTTTTATTGATTACTGATGTTTTGATATTTTATTATTTTAAATATTTATATGCAAATTGTATTTATATGTATTTGTGGGGAGAATAGGGTATTAAATTGAATCAATCAATCAACCATCAATCAATCAATCAATCAATCAGTCAGTCAGTCAGTCAGTCAGTCAGTCAGTCAGTCAGTCAGTCATACCTACCTGTGCTTTTGTGAGTTGGATTTGTTTCATAGGATGGTTTCTTTCTGAATCTGCTATGAGTTTCCATTGGCCAAATATTCCATGTTAAATGGAATATGAGCTGGTCAAAAGTTAAGTTATACATGCTCCATGTGTTTCTATTCTGATTATTATTTTGTGTTAAGTGGTTACCCAGGATGTGAAGTGATGTAGCATAAGCAGATATTGTTGATCTTGGAAGCTAAGCAGGATTGGCGCTTGGGAGACCACCAAGAAAGACTCTGCAGAGGAAGTCAAAAGCAAACTGGCTCTGCTTAATCACCTGCCCTGAAAATCCTACAGGGTTGCCATAAGTCAGCTGTTATTTGATGGCATTTTACACCACACATAAGCTTTTATCAAATTTTAGGGTCATTCATGTAAGATGGGACCCCTCTGCCCCAGAATTAACTTCTGAACTCTTGCTAGTTTACAAACTAGTTGCTTAACATAGCTCTTGTTTAAAGATTCTTACCAAAGGTTTTTCAGCAACCTGCTCCGTTCAGTTTAACTCCAACTTAGCAAATCACCCTTTTAGCACAAAAGCCTGACTGTCTGTCACTGGAACTGTTTGACTGCCTCTGCTATGAGCTCTGATCTTTTAATTACTAAGCCAGCTCTAATTATCCTGGGATGGGAATTTTTGCCCCCCCTGCATTCTTTCCCTGTTATTCAAGCCCTAAAAAGCTTGTTTATTTCCATTTAAAATGTTTAGTGCACCCTGTTTTATAGACTCGCTCCTCAGAATAATCAGGCACCTGATGAAATAATATCTGGTTTACAAAATGCACAGTAATTATGTGAGCCTCCCAAAGACTGAAGAATGAAAGGAGAAGTAATATATCCACCTAGAAGGAGAATGCAGGATGAATGATGACATGTGATCATGGATGGATGTAATGAATGAAGCTGAAACGTTATCAACTGTTGAAAATGATGGGATCATAATGGGAAAGGTGTATTACCAAAGGAAATAAAACTCTAAAAGATGGCAAAGCCATAGAAAACCCTGAAGAGCTAAGATGTTTGAATGCAGAAGAACTGTCAGAGCCAAGGCAGAGAAAAGCTCTGTGAAGCCATGGTTAGGGATGCCAAAAACTTCACTGGAAACATATTCAAAAGGTGAACATCTTGTGTTCAACAGCTGCGATCACCCATGAGCCGAACCTCTGATCAGTTCGGCTTTCTGCTGTCCTTCTTGGAAAGCTGTCAAAACAGGTTAGCAGCTGTGCAGTAGCTATGGTGGTGGAGTTTCATTTCCTTCCCTTGCAAGGGTTTTTAACATCTGCAGAGTAGGTGAAATCGAAGCTCCCCCCCAGGGTTGGGGACAGTCCAGGCAGGAAATTAAATGATCTTTGGGGAACTACACCGCCCACAAGGCTGAACAAAAATGCTCATTTGTTAACAGAGATATAAACAACAAGAGAAGAAGACTATAAAAATACAATATTTATAACCATTGACTGACTGATTCATTTTATCACTGTTTATTTCTATAGTTGTTTAAAGAGTAGTGAGCAGGAATGATGGGTCTGTGGGAAGGGGGGAAACTATGACTCAATCGGGTGATCTTAAGATTGCACATGCACGAAGCACTGTCAATTGCACTGCACTATATGGTTTGACTACATGAAAGTGACTAGACAAACAGTTTGTAAACAGCTGAACTGATAGACAAAATAATAATAATAATAACATCAGTACCCTGTTTGCAGCCTTCAGTCAGAACATGAGCTAAGCCCGCAGGTATTCCGATATCCCTAATCAGATAGCTGCAAAGGTGCTGGGGGTTAGGAAAGGCGTTTGCATGGAGATGAATGTATTTATTTTCTTTTCGATTTCTATCCCCACCCCACCCTTTCCCAATGAAGCCGGATTCAGTGAAATCAGGATTGTTAGAACAGAACTCAAGGTGAAAAATGATCAGGTGTCAAACCCGTTTTGCATACTTTATAGAAGAAGAGGCATTAACTGGCAAGGAAATGAATTTGTGATGGAAGCAAAAATGAAGCTGTGATAAAAGTGAAAGAAGAACCATGAGAAAGGAATGAAAACCTCAGTAGCTTTAGTGACTGGAGATAGGACAGGTGTTCTAAATCCGTTGGGTCTCAGCTTCCATTTAATATAGCAAATAAGATTGCCATCCTCCAGGTGGCCCTTGGAGATCTCCTGCTCATTTGTTACAGTTGATCTCCAGGTGACCAAACCAGTTCAGCTGGAGGGTGGATTCTATGTCATTGTACCCTGCTGAGGTTCTTCCTCAACCCAAACCCCTCCTTCCCCAGACTCCACCTGCAAAATCTACAGGTATTTCCAAAATCAGAGATGAGAACCCTAATAGCGAAGTACCGGAGAAGCCTGATTGGACTGAGTGCAATAGAGCAACCAAGGAGTTCCTACTTAGCAAGTTTAATTTAGTTTTGATTTAAATCTAATGATAATGAAAATATAAAATTTACATTAACATTTTGCCTTATCTTGGTCTGTGCTTGATGACACATGTCTGATGGGTAGAAAAGTGATTTCTTCAGTGGTCATTGAAGGTTTGGTTTAGTGAGGCAATGGCTGCCAAAAAGGACATGAGAGATCTCTCTCCCAATCTCCTTTGACAGCCATAGCTACTGCTCGGAAAGCTGGGAACTGCTGAGGCCAGTGAGGCCTGCACAAGTCAAGAAACATCCTGTTCAAGGCAGGTAGCAGAAGGCAAAGCATGGTGAAAAAAAACGAGTAAAGATATTTCAGCGTGCTTTAGCCATTGTTTTAACTAATTTTACAGTGGAAGCTTTTGTAAACATTGTAACAAAAGTGGAGGAGATCCAGTTAGCTTTTTGACTGGTGAATAAAGTAGGAAGTGGTTCTTTGACCACCTAAAAGTCAGAGCTGTGGATCATGGGATCTGTATTAACAACAGCAATGTGGGATGAGGGATGTAGTTATGGAGGGAAATTGAATGAAACTGAGCAGAAAAAGCTAGCTGGATTCAATCCAGTGGATAGTACATATTCGTTTCTTCTGCCACATTCTGACCTGGACTAACAACATTCACACGTTGCACAAAATGTAGGAAAGAAACTCAGTTGGCTTTGCATAATTAAGAGTCTGTTGCAGTCCAGACATATTAAAAATGTAGCAATTTACTGTGGCCAAAGGTATGCCATTATAGTATTTTTGTGGTTAGGGCATTGCTTTCATGGTGAAACTATTAAATATAACAAAGGGCTATTGTGCTCAATGTGTGAAAGCAAATAATTTTTTTAAAAAGCAATTAATTGTCCAGTCACGGACTCTTTAAGTTCACGTGGCAATCTGTTTGCTATGAGAACAGCACTTATGGCTCTCCCGCCATACATCAGATGGGGGTAAACAGCAAGGTAAAGCACACCCTCTAGTCTCTCTGGCGTTCATTAACATAGCTCAGAAAGCGGGAACTAACCACATTTTATATAAAAAGGCTTCAAAATCTGTATCTACTTATACAAACATTATTTAGTTGGAGCGTGCCAACTATGCACACAGCATATTTTATTTATAGGTCTGTAGTAGTCAAAAACATTGTATTTGCAAAATGTGGTACTCATTAATTCATATTTTTCTCAGATCCTTCCATTTTGGTTATTGAATTAATCCAGGTGGGGTTTTTTTTTAGAATGCAAGATAGGTTAAGGTGAGATAGCAATACTATTCCTCCTAACTATTCCTAACTGGTTTGGGGTGATAGTTCAATGGTAGAACAGAAGGCAGGGCCACACCAAAGGGAAACTCCACCCGGGGCACGTACACTCTCTGTGTCCCTGCCCCAGAACACCCCCCATACCACGCCCTAGCCATGCCCCTGCTGCAGCGGGTGCCCATGGCATCACGTCCCCCTTCCCTGTTGGGGCTACGCCACTGCCAGAAGATGCCAAATTCAGTTGCAGCCAGCATTTTCATAAGTCACACAGCTGGTTAAATGTCTTGAGGAGGACTGTGATATGACACCAACTAAGGCACTCTTTGCTGGAGCTGTTACAGCTGCAGGTCAGGAGGATGTTTGCAGGAGTGATCAGATTCTTTGCAGAATGGCATGGGAGAAGGCAGAATGATGTTGGGCAGAGGAAGAGGTTACAGGCTTGCTCATTTTCCCTCAGGTTGACTATCTAGCACCTTACAGAAAGAAATGAAATCTTTGCTTTAAGACAGGAAGGCCAATGATACGGTAAACAAATAGCTAAAAACTGTGGGGCAGCCCAATTCAGTGGGAGGGGAATGGGCAGTGGATGGGGATGGTACAGGTGCAGCATCTCCCCGAAGATTCCCAGTGGTGCCACAAGGTTAAATAAAACATAAACCTACCTTTTGCACTGCAAGGGTTCTATCTAGCCCAATGGGTTGCATTTTTGCTGGTGTAATTCGTTGCTAGCAAAAGGGGGCATTCCTGGTCTGGAAAGTCTGAGGAAGCTGCCTAAAGTTGGCCTCTACCCTGGGAACAACTCCAGTGGGTGCTGGCATGGGCTTCTGTGCTAGAGAAGCACTAGCATAGTGGCATCACAGCTGCCCAGGTGACGCAGAGCAGTGCTGCTTCCCAGCACCGGCATATGGCCTCCCTTAGCAGCATAAGTGACACTTACACTGTGTGGACTGGCAATGATGCCAGCATCTAGGTCATGCTGGCCCCACAGCCCTTTTGCTCCACCCAAGGTGGATGGCACTGTGACATTTATTTCATTCTCCTTTTATCCCTTTGCAGAAGAGAGGCTAAGGATTCCTCATTCTCAAGACAAACCAAAAATAAACAGATGCAGAAGGCCAGATGAGATGCTAGAGGTCCTTGGCTAGATCGCCTTGCTGTGATCCCCCTGATCAAAAGAGAGACCCCCCTGATCAAAAGCATACACTTCACTATTTCCCAAGGGGAGGGGAATAAGGTTGAACTTGGTCCAAGCCCGTACTTATTAATCTATATTAAATGAATTCAATATGAAATTATTCACATTTCTTTAAAAATCTTATGCCATCAACAATTAATCATGTGGTTTTAGAAATATTTTTTTTCACTCGTAATAGTCTGGATCTCAGTCAAAGAAAGAGAACTCTGTAAGAGGAGAGGAAATTTGTCGTGAACACTGAGACTATTTGAGTAAATATTTAATTAATGTATGAAAGAAATACTTCACCCCCCGCTCTCTTTTAATTACAACTTAGGCTGAGTGTGTGAATGGCCCAAGGTTTGACATAGCTAGCTCCTAACATGGCTGCCAAGATGAATTTAGCCAGGATGGAATCAGGGCAGACAGGGCAGATCTAAGTAGGAAGGGAGACCTTAGTAATACTCCCACCCCTAAACACATAGTTAAAAATAAAATAGAGATGGGACAATTTTTTTCTCCAAGGCAGGGTCCCAGGACACCAGAATAATGGAATTATTAGAATACAATCTGCAAAGGCAAACCATAATTCTCTGGATGCATCACTTATATCAGATAGTTTCAGAAGATAGTTGTGGAGGACAGCGAGATTCAAGGCCAGTAGCATCTTTAGAAACCAATACAATTTTTGAGGTATAAGATTTTGAGAGTCAATGCTCCCATCATCAGAAAGAAGAAGAGTTTGGATTTAAACCTCCCTTTCTTTCCTGTGAGGAGACTCAAAGCAGCTAACAAACACCCTTCTCTTCCTATCTCCACAACAGACACCTGGTGAGGTAGGTGGGACTGAGAAGGTTCTGAAGAACTATGACTAGTGCAAGGTCATCCAGCAGGAATGCAGGCGTGGGGAAACTAATCTGATTCATCAGATAAGACTCTGCCGCTCATGTGGAGGAGTTGGGTTCAAACCCAGTTCTCCAGATTAGAGGAGTCCTGCTCATTATCTTCATAGCTATACAGACACAAATATGAGAATCTTAGCTGCTTGGAAGACCTGTCTACTTCCCATTGAAAAGCATTGGGTTGACCTGCCCTCTGTGGACTGACATTTTTGTATGCAGTCAGTCCATGAAGGGCAGGTCAACCCAGTGCTTCTCAGTGTGAGGTAGACAGGTCTTGTGAGCAGCTAAGATTCTCGCATTTGTGTTTGCATAGCTACAGAGATAGCGCATTGAAAATCTTTTTTAAAGGAAAAGTGTATATTGCCAGAATCAGCAGGACCAGCTGAGTACAACTATGCATTTTTGGGGGCTGAAAAGGCATTTAGGATCAGAGCCTGCAGAGCAAATGTCCTGGGGCAACCTGACGGCAGGGAGAATCTCTCCAGCTGCATACAAAATGTGGGGAACAAGCTGAAGGTGAAACTGACCAGACAGCAAAATGGTCAGGTGAGAAACAGCCTCCTCCCCCCAATGCCTTTGCTGCCTAGAAAGCACACCAGAAGCCACCACTTTTAAAGACATCCCCTGGTGTCTTATTTTGGGTACGTGGAGTGAAAAGAGGCAGTTGCCTCTTTTAAAGATGTCCCACAGATGTCTTTTTTTGTCTTGTGTGGAACGGATCAATGTCAACTTTGGTCTATTCTAGGTTCATGCCACACTAGCTGTATTGAATTACTCTTTTGTAAACTTCAAAAAACAGAGGCTGATTCCGCATGGGCCAAAAACAGCGGTGTGAAAACGGTGTGAAAACAGTATAAATCCTTTTACACCGTTTTAAACTCTTTTACACCGTTTTCACACCGTTTTCACACTGCTGTTTTTGGCCCATGCAGAATCAGCCAGAGAGAAGGGGAAAAGGAACCATACCACTGCCAGATAAATAACAGTTCTCAAGATCCATGCAGTAACTTTGTAATGTAGATGAAGAGTCCTTGTTATAGCCACGAATTGATCCATATGCTGTAGCTCAATGTCCTTTATAAGAAATGTGGAATCATTCCTGTAATTTAGGACATAAACCCTTAAGTGACAATGTCTTCTCTCTGGATTCTGCCACACAACGATGCTGAAGACAGCCCTTGTTCACTTTCTCATTGTTTACCTGCCTGGTGTGCTTGCAATATGTTCGAATTGTCCCCAAAACACATAAATTTGCCTTCAAAGGCAGCTTGGGAGGCAGAAGTGTGGCTAGGGAGTTTTAAATGGAGGCAGCGTGCAATGTCTTACAAAGAAGGCCATTTTTAGTAATAGGTGTTGCAGTTTGTTCCAATTATAGCGCACACTTGAGTGTGAAATGTTCATGCCAATCTAATAAAAGAAAAAAGCACACGCAATGCTGAAATTAACACCTTCGTAATTGCAGGCATGTTTCTTTACTGCTATGAACCTGAAGCTGGGCATACATCGCAGCTAAGAGAGCTGAATCTCTTTCCACTACAATTTGCTAATAGGAAGCATCTTGGCTACATCTTTGACTAAGTAGTGGTATAAAAACTCATTTTTTAAAAAATGAGATATGGTTTTAAATAACTCTATCACTGACATTTACCTATAAGTAGTTTTTTGAAATTAATTAATTTACACTGATAATCTTGAAATTAATTTATACTGATATCACAGTGTTTTCTTTCCTTTCCTGTACCATTAATAGCAAACAAGTTTACAATTGGACTGTATGATGAAATGCAGTCATTAGAGGAACCATTGAGAGCCATAGAGAACAGATGCCCTTCTGCCGCATTACCGTGTAGTCATAATAAAATAAAGTTTAGACAGACAGAACTTGTAATTGATATACTTGGGAAAAATATATTTTGTTCATCTTTCCACTAGAGGCTTTCTAAAACATGGTTTAATTTTTGCTAAGATAACTTTTCCAACAAATCATTTTCCACATCATCATATCATCTTAATTTTTTCCTGGCATTATCTGGATAATATAACTCTGAGGCCCCTTCCGCACACGCAGAATAATGCGTTTTCAAACCACTTTCACAACTGTTTGCAAGTGGATTTTGCTATTCCGCACAGCTTCAAAGAGCATTGAAATCAGTTTGAAAGGGCATTATTCTGCATGTGCGGAAGGAGCCCAAGACTGATAATGATAGTATGAGCAAAATTTTTTTTAAAAAGTTTTCTTTCTAAAGACACTTAAATGTTCAGTGACTAATTTTTGTGAACCTTTATTGGAACAGCTTGAACCAAATTACAGGAAACTATTAGCATTTAGATTTAGGCCTAGTTAGTCTCACTGGTTTAAATCCAAGCCATTTAAAGTGAGCTTGGAAGATTAGGCCGTGTTTTACTAAGCTACAATAAGTGAATCATTTACACATACACACAGAGAGACATTAAACATGTTTTTTTTCCTGTTAGGGAGGGAGAAAGTAGTGTGGAGTTACTTTCAAATGGCTTAAAAAGGACAGTAAGCTTAGAAGGGGGTTCTGAAAAGTGCAGTAAGTTTACAAGTAGGTTTGAAAGTTTAAGAACTACAGGTTTAATTTATATTTCTGATATGCATGTGTAAAGTGCCATCAAGCCACAGCCAGCTTATTGGCAACTGCATACGGTATTTAAAGCAAGTAATTAAGCAAGGGTGGTTTGCCATTTCCTTCCTTTGCATAATGTTCCTTGATGTTCTCCCATTCAAGTATTAACCTGCTTAGCTTCTGGGATCTGATGAGATCAGTCTATACTATACTATACTATACTATACTATACTATACTATACTATACTATACTATACTATACTATACTATACTATACTATACTATACTATACTACATACTTGATATTTTTGATAGTAGACTGCAATGAAGGAATAGGAGAATATAAAAGCTCTGCCTGCTTAGACACCAAGATAGTATTGCAGCATCACTTTTTTATTCTGTTCACACTCAATCTGCACTCGAATTCCTTCTGGATATGTTGTAAGTAACTAAATCTAGTGGCTACCCCACAGCTGAAGATCATTTTACCTTTTCCTCAGGATACCATGTTCTAGGATACCATTGATACTATTGTCCCTAGGGCCTATACCAGTAAGAGTTTGTGTCTATATTTTACAGGCAACTTTCTTACTGCCTCTGTGGAGTATTTTTGCTTAGATATAAGGAATAGGACCCTAAGTATAAAGCATCATGGGTGATCTTGAACCAATGCTCCCGGAAACCTAGTCCTAGTACATTCCTCCTGCACGATCAGGACATATTTCTGACACAGTCTTTGCCATGCCAGAATGTCATCAAGGTTGCAGTATTAGCCTTCCCACATGGCTGAGTACTCAGTTAGCTGGTTCCAAGGATGAATGCAGTGCTATAAAGCCTAAGCCCTCAGTATGTGATCTTCAGTTTGAGCAATTTGTCTCAAAGCAGATGAGATTGACCAGTGAAATTCATATTCCCACCTTTGAAACTTGACCACCTGCTTGCACGGGGTTATTTGCTGCTGTCCCCTCTAATCTTCAGCTGCTGCCTTTGGACTTGAGCTTAAAGCTGTCCACAATTGTAACTTCTGGCATATTGGTTTTATGACTGGTTCCCCATTCCTCCTGATCCAGAAACTTGATTCTTGATAGTCCAACTCTGGGTTGACATTGGAATTGGTTAATGTTGAAAATGCAACTGGCTTCTCCCTCATCTTCTATCCAGAAATGTGACCTTTTGGGTCCTGACACTTATCCTGGTTTATACATATTTGCATATTTGCTTTAGACAATGTTATGCATGCAAACATGAAATGGAATTGTGACTTTCAGAATTCTTTCGGTGCCAACAAGAAAAGGTGTGGGAGGTGAAGGTCATCAGTTAATTGGCTTCTGCCTGATTGGACGCTCATGCAGAGCATTTGGCTCACAAGCAATCCTCATAATAGAGGAGTCTAAATGAAATATTATCCTGCCCTTTCTTTAAGGACAGCTAAATATACAGTTCTTTCTTTCTCCATTTGAACACTGTAGCAAGCTGGTGAATTAGGTTTGCCTGGGGGGAGGAAGAGTGACTTGTTCAAAGTTACTGGTTGAATTGCCTTGTTAAAAGTTACTGGTCTAACAAGAACAAGTTCCTACGCTGTCAGCATGCAAGCAATGGTACATTTATGCGAACAAAGGGTTGCTTCTAAAAAAAAAAGGTGGTGGTACAGGACTGACTACAGAGATGTTTGTTTTAATCTGAGGAAGTAAATTTCCTACCAGGAAAAGTACCCTATGATGTGTAGACTGACTTTAAGGAAGGGTAGAAGGAAGAGTAGGTGGGAGAAAGAGTGAGAAACAGGAACAGAATGAATGATGGGATTTGAACCAACACATCTGTGTATGATTATAAGGCTTGTACACATATACTTCAGTTCTCATCCACAGTTTCTCAATCCATTTGTTCCATTCAGGGGTACGTTGTTGGAAGCCAGTGATTTAGGCTTCTCAAAGAATAATTTAATCCCTGCTTGCTATGTATATTCCTACTGTCCTTGCTACTATAATTAGCCTATGCTAACATTGGATGTCCATTTCAGGATCCTTATTAGGTTAATCAGAAATCTTGAAAGAGGTCAGTGTGCCCTTTTGGCATGTTTCACATACCCTGTGCTATTTTTTTTGATGGAAAAAAAAAGTTATTCAGATCTTGATAGGTGTGGAGCATCATTAAACTGCAATACAAATGCTTGGCCCGCACAGGCCATAGTTGAGGTTTGGGCATATCTATTAAACCAAGCTGTCACCATTCTTAACCATACCATCTTGTATTCCCTATATTTTTGAATAAATGACAACACTAGAAAGAGTTCTTGATTTATCGTTTTAATTTAAGCATTCAAACAAAGCCGTACAAATCATTTCATGACCAATTGTAAAAAAACAGATTCATCATATATGTAATCTTGACGGTGCCCCCTCCTTTAAGAGAAGGCCTCCCAGGGATAAGAGTTTCCCTTTCTTCAAAGTCTCCAGGTTTGCTGGAAAATCCACAAATGAAGAAGAATTACTAGAAGTTTTAAAGCAGACATTACATTTTCAAGAAGAAAGGAAATATCTCAAGGCATCATCATGAGATCTTGGCTGCTATTTTGGGGTTGCCTAGCCCGCTATAAACACTAGGCACAGGAGACAAATGTGGAGGGAAAGAGGCAATAACAGGGAAGGCAGCAATGGGAAGGTTGGAGAAAAGGGAAGACATGCAAAAGATAAAGAAGAGAAAGAGGAGAGCAAAGAGGTAACTTCCTCACAGGCAAGTTTCTAGAGTATGCTTACCTGGAAGTAACTCTTGTTTGGTAACGATTCTGCTTCTCCCTGTGACTTTTTCTTTAACTTTTGATTCTTTTGTTTTGCAAAGTTTCTGTAGTCAGTTGTCTGTGCAAATATCTGATTATCAGTTATTGTTCTAACATTTTTAAAAAAGTTTTTTTTGTTAGCATCATTGATGAGCCCTGGCTGCAGTTGGACTGAGGAGGATCAGCACTGCTGGTGTTGTTAGACCTCACTGCAGCTTTTGACATGGTCAGTCATGAACTTCTGACCCACCGTCTCGCCAACCCGGGGATCTGGGGCACAGCCTTAAGCTGGTTGACCTCATTTTTTCAGGGCCAGGGACAGTAGGTACCACTTGGGGAGGGGGCATCACAGTGATACCCACTTAATTGCAGGGGGCTGCAGGGGGCTGCCCTCTCCATGATGTTGTTTAACATAACCCCTAGCATGGCTAGTCCAGAGCTTAGGGCTGGGTTGTCACAAATATGCGCATGACACCCAGTTTGTTTTGTTGATAGAGGCCGGCTGCCACCCCAAATGCTCTGATAAATCTGGAGGCTGTAGCTGGATGGTTGAGGAAGAGTAGGCTGAAGTTTAATCCACTGAAGACAGAGGTCCTGTAGTTGGGCAGGTGGGAGATGCCAGAGGGCTTTCAACTGCCTCAGTTTGACAAAGTGGCTTTACAACACTGCATCCTGGGTGTGATTCTAGAATACTACTTAACAATGGAGGCCTAGGGCACACACATGGCAAGGGTGGTGTTTTTTATCATTGCTAGGCCAGACAGTTTTCTCCCTGCCTTTGCTATGCTAACATAGTCACAGTGATCCATGCAACAGTCACTTCCAGGCTAGATTACTGTAACTTGCTCCATGCTGGCCTACCCCTGGGATCAGTGGTGTACCGCTAATGGGGACATGGGGTATCCCCATTAGGGTATCCGATGTGCCTGGGTGCATGCCATTCCATCATGTGGGAATGGGTGGGCAGGTCCCTGTGCCCAGTGGAGGGATTCAAATAATTTAACAACTGGCTCCAGTAGCGGGATTCAAATAATTTGACAACTGGTTGTTTACAAGCACTATTTTAACAACTGGTTCTGCAGAAGTGGTGCAAACCTGCTGAATCCCACCACTGCCCATGCCCAGTCTCTCCCATGGTGTGGTGACCTGGCTGGTGCCCAGCAGGTCCCCCCCATGCTGGGGCACTGCTTGCCAGCAGAGCTATTTGCCATGGCCACAGGGCCAGGTCCTGCCCCCCCCGGCCACCTCCTGCCATCCTTAGGCCCTTAGGTCCTGGGCTGAGCCCCACCCCCTGGCCTCCCTGGCCTCCCTGCAGGCTGACTAATTTTAATATAAGGATTGTGTTTATATAAGGTTTTAACTGTTTGTAAGCTGTGCCAAGCCTGGCTATTATCAGGAATGGGTGGGGTACTAATATAGCGGGCCCGGCCACACGTTGCTGTGGCAATTGTCCTCATCACAGTCCGCAACCCACAATGATCCCCAGCATAGCCTTTTGGGGTGGTTAAATGGAATCCCTCTTTCCCTTTTCAATGCACATCGTTATATGGTGCTGTCTTGTTTTTTTAGTATAAGGTAACCCTTCCCATTCCACAACAGAACTGTCCAGAGTGCGAATCCCGCTGTCCATGAGGCTGGTTGACACTCACAGTCCTGGCTTGGTTAAGGCAGAACTGGGGCAAGCAGGCTATCCCAGTCAGGTAGCAGAGGCAGGGTGGTGAGGCGCTTAGATCGAGGCCAGCTCCCTGGATTCTTAAAGGGCCACGTGCAAAAGAAGGGGAGTCGGTAGTGTTGGTTCGCTCCCCACCCCGCAGATTTTCTTAGAAGAAAAAGGCAAACTCCAGCTCGCTTTTAGTAAAAGAGAGCTGTGGCGAATATGGGTGAGGAAGTGGGTAAGTGGTGGTTGGATGTGAGGGAGGGCAGAGTGAGGTGTGTGAGGATGAGCTGGATGTGTATTGTGTGGAAGCAGTGGGTGAGACACAGAGAGTGAAAGTTACCTGCATGTGAGGGGGGGAACCCCACCTGACGTCTCACACAGCAAAGTGTGTATGTGTTTCACTTCCACTCGTATTACCTACCAGTATTACCTATGTACTGTTTTAACTGCTCATCTCTGCCCATCTGAGCAAACGTTCTAAGCCCTCATACCAATCCCTCAGGCCACAGACAGGCTGCACGAACATTCTAAGGGTGACAGTTAAACAGAGGCAGCTTCATGGCATGGTGCGCCAGGAAAAAGATGTTTTACCTGGCTCAGGTATGGACTTTCGGCGATTTGAAGGTCTGATTACCTGCCCGCAACAGGGCGGGACATCCTGTGAAAATTTGGGGGTGATCCGTCAAGCAGCTTCTGAGGGAGACCATCAGGGACAAACACACTGTTAGATTTATATATATATATAGATAATATATTCTGGAACACAAGATTTGAATCCTAGACCTAGATTGAGTACTGTTGCACCTAAGAGACTAACAAAATGTTTAGGGTACACGTTTTCAAGAATCAAAGCTCTCTTTATCAGTGTAGGCCTTGATACTTGAAAGCTTGTATCCTGAAAATTTTGGTCTCTAAGGGCATTTTCGCACACACTGTTTGTTGCAGATACAGCATGTGAGTTCGTTGCTGTTTCCCACATTTATTCGCACACACTTAAGCCGAGATGTGTCCTGACCCCCCTTCTGTGCCACATTCCAGCCGTTGTTCCACATTTTTCCTGTCGCTCGATACTTCTGCAACTTTTTGGAAAAACCGGTTTCCCCCCACAATCTGGTGGCTAGGTGCGAAACAAATCTGGAGTAAGCGACAGTCAGGGAACGCGATTGGGCTTGCCGGTTGCACGCGCACATCCCATTGTTCCGCTTGAGTCTCACTCGACTCCCTCCCCTCCTCGCATTCGGTTGTGTGCGCCTGATAGCTCGAGCTACCAAGTCCCCGTGGCACCGTTGCTTTGATACATTTGCAGCACGGTGACTCATTCGGTCGTTTCACCTCTGTTAACACGGTAGCTCAAAAGCCCGTCCACGGAAACGGGATGGGAAGCAATTTGGAAGCTCGCCCCTGGACGGCCCCATGATGGTGCGACAGCCAATCAGAGCGGTCGTTTGCGCCGCATTCCTGGGCGATGCAGAAACCCGGGAGTTGCGAAGCAGGCAGAAGATGTGTGACTACCTGGCCATGTGTGAATGCCATCGAGCGACGAAACTGCATCAAAAAGATCAGGAATCAATGCAGTTTGCTTTTATTCTAGAATAAAAAGTGTGTGCGAAAACGCCCTAAGGTACTACAGAACTTGTATTTGGCTGTTTTACTGCAGACCACCAAGGCAACCCTTCAAATAGGGTTAGTGATTTGGATAAACCTGAATCACAGAAAATCCTGAAAAAAGCCATAGCTTTTTTTTTGGATTTTTCATTTGCCATAAAAAAGCCAAGTGGACTTGGAAGCCAGAGGAGATCGGGAGGGAGGAAGAGAACTGAATGCCATGTTAGGCAAGCTCAGCACAGCATTGAGCTCTCTCCCCCACCCATGCTTTCTAAGTCCTCTGGGGCTCTATTCCAAGTCCCCTATTCAGCTTTCCTGGTTAAAAATTTCCAAACTTGGAATTTACTAAGGACAAGATGTGTCCAGCCATACCTCTGAAACTATTTTGATTAAGGTTTCTATTTCTGCAGAATATTTGATTACTGTAATATGAATAACATAAATACCATTTCTGTGGATCACGGTAACATATACAGAATGAGTCTTGCATTTTTGCATGTAACCTATGGCTTGTCTGTTGGCTTCCTTTTTTCTATCACAAGTATAATGTTAACAATAAGAGACTTTCAGTTTAATAAGAATTATCATTCAGTCTAAACAACAACATCAAAGCACAGATTTTCCCAGAAAGAGATTGCAACAAACGCCTTTCTGGCTTCTATCCCTAGTGCATCTATTATTTATATAAAGGTTTCTTACTCCTCTCTGTATGCAAAACTTTCAAAAATTAATATGTTTTATGCATACCTTAGGAACCATATTGACATCTCTTGTTCTAACCACCACATTGTTGAGATCTTTCGTAATTAATGGCTCAATCCCATTGACTGAGTATGCACCCAATCATAGAAACATTATTAGTTTGCTGATAGAGACATTGAATATCCAGTGAGATGTAGTGGTTAAAAGTGTCAGACTAGTATCTGTGAGACCTAGATTTGAATCCCTGCTTGTGCCATGGAAGCTCACGGGTTATATTGGGCCAGTCACACACTCTCAGCCAAACTTACCTCACAGGTTGTTGTGAGGACAAAATGGAGGACAGGAGAATGATGAAAGCTGCTTTAGGTCTCCACTGGGGATAAAGGAAGGATATAAATGAATGAATATACTTATTCTTCTTCTCTTCCTCATCCTTGCTTCTCTCCTCTCTTAACTTTTGACAAATGTTTATTAAAATTCGGGGAGTGGGAGGTGGATCATGCCTATTCTCTGTATCCCAGACCTTCTTTACATACAATTGCATGTACTCTGTCTGCTCAATGTGGAAACCGAAGGGCCAAACTAGATGTGACGGTGTCTACTAGTCTCACCTGTGGCTGCTGTCATCATTTTAATGAGATTTAATGATACTCTGAGGGTCCAATCCTGATTATGCCCACAGTGCAGTGGACTGAAATTCTATTGTCCTCCTGCCCCTTTTCAAATGCTGAAATCACATAGTTGTTCTTTTGGCACTTGAGGTGGAATGGAACAAGAGCAACTGAACCCACCATGCTGTTGGCCTAATTACAGCTACAAGATGGCTGCCACAGGAGGCAGAGCCAGCCACAAAATAGTTGCTGCAATGTATCTTTAGTCATATTGAAAATCTTTATGCAATGGTGATACATGCTTTCAAAGCATTGTATTAAAAAAACCTGAACAGCCAATCAAACCTTCAAAGGCCAATCCCTGCTGGGCAAAAGTTGCACCTAGCTCTGCCCACTTTCTAGAAACACTTGGTGGGCAGCAGGAATGGTATCCATGGGCACCAAGGTGACTGTGGGCACCACACTTGAACTCCTGCTTTATGGGGATGACATATCAAAGGTAAGAAAGACCACAACCATTTCCAAATGCAGAACATAATTTCACAGATCATCTTCAAAGCAACCTAAGAAATAGACTGGAAAATTAGGAAACAGGAAGGTCCAACTTCAAGGGGCACATGAATGTTCAAGGGCGGCAAGGAGTGGTAGAAATGAGAAGAATATTGTAAAGCACTATTTGAGCAAACCATGTGATTGTATATCCTTGGCTTTGTGTGCTTGAATAACATTTATACCCATGGCAACGGTAGCAAAGGACTAAGTCCTATAACCAAAGCACAGTTACTTGGAAATGTCCCTGTGGTATCCAAATGTGCTTGGGAGTGTATCTTTATTTCTAAAAAGCTTGGGAGAAGTTTCTTTGGGCCCCAGTGACGTCACCAACATGACTATCTGAGTAGTACAAGGAGCAGGCTTTTGCTATGGGTTATCATTTTGAAGTCAGCTTTAATTGCATATCAGGACTTCATAATATAATGATTTCGCCCTCTCCTGCTTTTGAATCCACTTATGTTTTTTTTTTTTTACAGTTCTATATATTAATGTTATGTCCCATGAAGGTGTGCTGGCCAATCCTGGCACCATCTTCCTATGCCAAAATGATGTTCTAGGTTGGCACTCAGTGTGAACATAACACAACATACTGTGGTAATGTGATGGCAAAGCACCATGATAGGAACCTGTCCTGAACAGTTGCTGGTGCAGCAGCTTACATGGTCAGGATATGAAAGAATTTCACTCAGTGGCCAAGCCAAATACTATGAAATTCAATTATAAACGGATCTTGTAAATATTATGACAAGAAGCAAGAACATATAAATTGTATAGTTATCAGCATCACGTCAAACATGCAGGGAGATATACACATATTTCCTGAAGATTTTTTATTATGAGAGTTATGAAGTGACACCAGAAGTAACTTTAATTATTTTGATAGGTACTTCCTATTAAAGTGTAACAATTCTGGGAGCAGCGAGGGGTGAGAGAGACCTGTAGTGATTAGTACGTGAAAGCAGATCTTCAGTGGGGAGCCACTCAAAACTTCTCACAAATGAATAGAAATGTATTATCTTGATCCTATGTATGTGGAATAATGGACTACAGTCTTCACTCAAAAAGCACTAATTTTGTGCCCATAAATAGTCCAATTCAGCTTTCATATCAACTTTTGGAAGAGAAAACACAGAATTCAAAAATTGCTATATCAAGCAATGACTTATTTTTGCTCAGAAAGAATAGTCCTCTCCTTATTTTTATTCAAATATACTGCTTACATTTAGTGACTGGACTGCCAGTTGTGAGGGGCATCCTTGAACCCTTGGGGAACTTTTTATCAAGTGTTTCACAAATATTTTATACATGCATTTTCTTGCACTGCCACTTGATAATTCTGTTTTGCATTTGGGAGAAGGTATTGGGTTGCCAAGCCAAGTGGGTGTACCATGATGCTCCGCCTCATCATTATGATAACCCGCTACTCAGGAACGTAGGTATAGATTTTTTATGGGGGGAGTTCGGGGGTGGGCCACACCCCCACCCACCCCTAAGGCATGGCCACGCCTCCCCACGCCCCACCCCTGGCCTAGTGCTTATAAAAGCACTCTCTGAGGCTGGGGACGGCAGACTCCCCTGCCCTGCCCTCTCCTGCCCCCCACCAGCTGGGCTCCCAGCTGTCAGCCATCAGTTCCTTCTGCCCTCCCCTCTGGGCAGAGGCTTAGAGGGAAAATGGAGCCCGGTGCAAAATCTGAGCCCCCCCACCCCCCCGGGCAGCCGCTGTGATGCTGGAATCCACCTCCAAACAGCATCACTTTCAATGGTGCTTAAATTAGAGAGCCCAAATTCTCCTTTTAAATCCACCTTAAAAGGAGAATCTGGGGTCCCTAGTTAAACAACATTGAAAGTGATGCTGTTTTGGGGTGGATTATCCCCCACCCTGAAACAGCATCACTTTCAATGTAGCATAGTGGTTAAGAGCAGGTGCATTCTAATCTGGAGGAACCAGGTTTGATTCCCTGCTCTGCCACTTGAGCTGTGGAGGCTTATCTGGGGAATTCAGATTAGCCTGTGCACTCCCACACACACCAGCTGGGTGACCTTGGGCTAGTCAAAGCTTTTTGGAGCTCTCTTAGCCCACCCACCTCGCAGGGTGTTTTTGTGAAGGAGGAAGGGCAAGGAGATTGTAAGCTCCTTTGAGTCTCCTACAGGAGAGAAAGAGGGATATAAATCCAAACTCTTCTTCTTCTTCTAAACTGAGGACCTCAGATTCTCCCTTTAAATCCATGCTGAAGGGGGTGGATTTAAAGGAGAATCTGGGGAAATTTGGGGGATGCCTGCTGTCAGGGGTGCAATTGTTAAGCTAGAAGCACAAAACTTTCAGGGTATCTTTAGGAGACTCTCCTAATGATACCATCCAGGTTTGGTGAAGTTTGCTTCAGGGGGTCCAAAGTTATGGACCCTCAAAGGTGTAGCCCCCATCTCCTATTAGCTCCTATTGGAAACATTGGAGGATGGGAGGCACCCCCTTTGGGAGTCCATAGCTTTGGGCCCCCTGGACCAAACTTCACAAAACCTGGGTGGTATCAGTAAGAGACTCTCCTGATGATACCTCCCAGGTTTGGTGAAGTCTGGTTCAGGGTGTACAAAGTTATGGACCCTCAAAGATGTAGCCCCCATCTTCTATTAGCTCCCATTGGAAACAATGGAGGATGGGGCACCCCTTTTGGGAGTCTGTAACTTTGGACCCCCTGAACCAAACCTCACCAAACCTGGATAATATCATCAGGAGAGGCCCCCAAACAATTCCTGAATGTTTGGTGCTGCTAGCCCAAACAATGCGCCCCCTGCAGGCCAAAAACCTAAAAACCACTAAAATGTTTTAAAAACCCACAAAGGGAGGGGTGGACCTTCGGACATGAATGGGGGGGGGTTGAACCCGAGAACCCCCCCTTACCTACGTCCTTGCTGCTACTTGATTTTGAGTATGCATCAATAACAGTTTCAGGTCAGCTGCAATTTGAACAAGGGGTGAATAGATTTGAGAGTAAAAAAAACAGGCATTATGAACAAAGTTTGATTGTCAGGCATGTTGTTTGCAAAAATTACATCTCACTACTTAATTCTGTCAACAAACTTTGAAAGAATCCAGACACTCAAATCACTAGGTTGGGTCCAATGGTGCATTTCTACTGGAACAGGTTCTCAGCCCTCCAAGGGCACACTTTGTGGTCTAGTCCCATGATTTAAACCCAACACACTGAATCCAGAAAGGTGTGTACACTGAATTTCTCAATTTCCAAACAATTCTGTTTTATCAGACCTCCACAAGATGTTTCATAACAGGCCCTAACACATATTTCCTGATTATATTTATTATGAGTGTATTGTACTTGCAGGGGTTTTTTTGTTTTGATTAATCAAGGACGTAAAGAAAACCACATAACCTTGAACTAACCCATGGATATCATTTGGAACCACATTCAAAATTATTAATTATTTGAAAGTGGTAACAATTCCAATATCCCAGAACCAAGCTTATAACAAATTAGATCGCATAAGATTATGTAATTTCACTGGCTTCCTTTATTAAAATAAACAGACACTTAGAGACCAGAAGATACTACATGTGCGGTGAAATGGGCAAATTCCCATTTCAAATGGAAGAATATCAGAAAGCAGAGTGTCTTTTCTCTCAATATGAGATAGCTCTTCCAGAATTTGTTGAATGACTTGTAAAAGTTTAATTGAGACCTGCACTTCAGGCATCTGTGGTTACATGCCTAAAACTTGCCATTTAGTTCCCATTACTAATTAAACTCTGTATGTGAGCAAGTGAGAAATGGACTAATGTTGTTTTGTTCAGTGACAAAAGGAGAACATACTAAATAATGTGATTAAAGCTGTTAAATGCAAAAATAAACACTTATAATTATCTAACACCCCCCCCACACACACACACACAACCAAACATAACTTTTGGATGACAATATAAGGGCAAGCACTACTTTAAAAAAAAAAAAAGCCTGCATCCATAATTTCACTTTTCCTGCGCCATAGATCATAGTTAAAGGTCTGTTAACAGACCTTTGACTGCTGAGGTGGGCAACTTGTGGTTTGCATCCCAAAACATTGGCATAATGTGGATTTATGCGAGAGGTGCAAATTGGACCTTGTCTGCTATTGGAGCCATGGCTAGAACAGGAATCATACAATAGGGCTAACAGTGTGAAGTGCATTGCTTTGAAATTACCCAGCAGGGGGTTCTGCTTATTGCTGCAGTTGCCTCCAAAGACTAAGGCCTTGTAGTGTCTGGGTATGATTAAAATCAAAGTGTAAGCCTCTCTTCTGGCTGCCAATAAACTACAGTATAAAAGAGAAACAATCTGGATCCTTAATTATTTGAAAAGGCAGCCAAGATCAAACACAGAAAACAAGAATTGCGGATTAATATTATTAATTATTCTGAAAACATTTCATAATACAGGTAGAATTTAAGGTCAAGATAACCAAACTGTGCCACAACAAATTACTCTCCCCTCCCCATCTGCTCAGCTTTCTGCCATTTAGGGCCTCCTAGTTGGCAAATCAAAGGAGAAAAAAGAACAAGGCGGGGCCTGCAAAACACATTTGAAGTGCCTGAAGGGAGGCTGCAGTAAAAGCACAGCAAGTTTTAAAGAATGGCAATTGGCTGCCGGCACTGTCACTTAGCACATGGCTAGCCACCCACATTGCCTGATGATTGCTTATGCACAGTTGTGCCCTCTATTCCCTGCTGGGTGTGTCACTCAGTTTCTGGCCAGCTGCCAGGAGAAGAAAAGTAAAGATTTTTGAGTCAAGTTAAGCAATCCTTCCCAGTTCCACTAAGTAGATAAATATTGTAGGAGGCTAGCCAAGGCCCTTTCCACACCTGCAGAATAATGCACTTTCAATCCACTTCCACAGTTGTTTGCAAGTGGACTTTTCACAGTAAATTCCAACTGCAAAGTGTGTTATTCTGCATGTGCAGAAGGAGCCCAAGAAAGGTACTCTGGGATTCCCCTCTCCCTTTCTGAATGATGCTACTGCAATGTCGGTGATGATTTGTGGGCAGGAAAACTATGTGATCTGAGAGCAGGTAATGTCTATATATTTTACCAGATCACCAGTCCTAAATTCCATTTAAGGCAACCAGGAACATTGCCTGGGCTAAGTCCAAGTGCTTCATCCTTCCTCGTAAGAGCTGTTCTGCCAAGAGCAGGAAGAGGTGCTTGGATGGAATGTCTACTTTTGAGACCCAAATTATGTTAATTACTGACATATCATTGATCCAGGTGTCTGCATGCTCTTTCTCTGCCTAAAGATGTTCAGGGTCCCCCCAGACTATTATGCAGGAGTCACTAGCAGTGCCAAAAGCCACTTGTTGGTTCTATGCCCAACCAACAAGTGGTCAGCAGGGAAATTGTCTTTCTCTTGAGCTGAACAAAGGGTTAATAATGAAAATAAGGGGGAATGGAAGTGTCCAGGATACTATAGGGATCACTGCTAGGCCTGCTTTTAATTAAGAACTGTATTAGCAGTTTGGAAGAAAGAGTAAAAGATCACATTAAATGAATTTGCTGATGATGTGGCATTGGAAGAAACTTGCAAATACCAGTGAGAACAGAGCAAAATACACAGGAACCAAAGTCGTTAGAAGTAAGAGCAGGAAATTAAAAATAAAACTCAACCTGGAAAGCTAACACATCTGGGGGGAAAATAATAAAAATAAAAGGAGGAAGATTCTAAGAGAATGGTTATTTTGCCAAATTCTTGGAATGATATTGACCAGCAGGTTGGATACAGCAGAATCAGGGGCCTTGAAAGGACCAGAGGGTAATAAAGTTCAAATTCTTGCTTGATGACTACAAGAACATCCATATACCAGTTCCCCCAGATCATCCAGATTTATCTAAATCCACATTTCTCAGATGGGTCAGGGTCACCTGGAGATCCACAGGGGTACTTCGGGGAATCCATGAGTATTTTGTAAGGATGGACGATGAACCTTTCTCACATCTCCCCAGTTAATGGGAGAATGGAATCCTCTTAGTTTTCTCAGAATGGGAGCAGGTATTTTCCCCTTGAGTGAAATGGGGTAGAATTTTGCTTTTTTCCATTGTTCAAAGAGTGGATGCTCTTAAAGTTGCTGCCACTTACTGCAGTCAACTAACTTTCAAGTCCCCTCAGAATATTAGCCAGAAAACATGCTGGTTGGTTGCTGGGAAACCTAATTGGAACTCTAATTGATTGAACGGCACCCAGGAGGGGCAGTCCTAATGCAGTCATCATTGTAGCTTTTAGGGTTTTATTATGTTGTTTTGCAGAGCAAGGTCTTGTGCAGTTTGCTGATTATAGCCCTTATGTTTTCAAGAAGATTTAAGTCAATCTCCTTGCCTTTCTCAGTAATGATTGCCACTAATCAAATGGAAAAATCAAGTACAAGGGAAGAAGGCTTGTCTGGCCAGTGTCCATGACATCACTAAACAGGAATGCAGAGTAGGCAACTGAGTCTTATTTGTTTTTGCCATTCTGTTCATGTTTCTTAATAAACCCATGGCCAATTTTAACCTGAAATCATCTGTATGAGTCTCCTGTCCTCAGGGCTGGAACCCAGGACCCATAATTTTGATAAGAAAATTACAGAGATTAAATTACTTTTCAGTAAGCAGAATGAAATATAAAATTGTGCTTGACTGGCAATTTAACACATGGGCTGTTTCTGCACAGCCCAATAACAGCGCCCTAGGGATGGTTAAAACACTGACCCTAGGGCTCAGTTTGCACAGCAGGTCCCTGCAGTTGTCTCTCTGGCCATGGGGGCACGTCCCCAGGCCACCACAGAGCGACGGAAGCCAGGAGGAAGCCATTTGGGATGCAGTGCGGCCGAGTGGAGCCTGCTCCTCCAGCTGTACAGCCAGCAGGGCCATTCATGCGAACGATCCCAGGGCTTGCATCGGCATGAACCATGCCAATGCAGCTCCACTGCTCTGGCTGTGTGGAAACAGCCTTAGTAAAGATCTGTTTTGAAAGAGAATGAAAAAACAATCTAGTGCTTTTGTGACTGTGGATACTGAGGGATGGACAGATGACATGGCTGCTTCAGGAAATCCTTCATTTTCTAGTTTAGTCCATAGCCAAATGGTTCTGGGCAGACTATACCCCACATTTCCTCAAACTTTTTGGTATGGTGATCCACAAGTCTAAATTAACTTGTTATGGTGACTCATGCAAGATTTTTGGCACTCTAGGCAAAACATCCATCTAGTTTAGCATTCCTTTTTCTACAGTGGCTAACCAGAGTGTTTTTGAGCAACCTACAGACATTGCACAAAGGGTACAATTGCCCCCATTGTAAACTCCAAGCAAGTGGCATTCTGTCATACAAAGTCTTTGCAAGTAGAGGTTACATTTCAGCCTTTAACCACCCTTTCCTTCTCCATTACTATCTATAGTTCCCTCCCCCGCCCCTGGCAAAAGATTCTAAGAAGCTCACGCCAGTAACCATCAGGAAACACTTTAGCTGATCAACATGTGTGTGCAGAGATGAAAAAAATACCAACTAATGTACAACGTGGAAGATACCTTTTACTGGGTCAGATCTTTGTTTCTAAAAGAGCAATGCAAAGAGCAGAGGTGGCCATGGGAGAGAGTTGGCATGTGACCCACATTTAGAGGCTTCATGACCTACTGTTTTTGGGTCCCAGCATACAGATTGAGAAGCACTGCTCTACCCTATGCAGGATTTTGTAACTGGCTTGCCCCTGCAAATGCTTCCATGGAAAAGTGAATGTACATAATAATCTTTCCATGGCTTGGAATGCACCAGGTTTTCATGTTCTTTTTTTTAGAGCAATTGCATGCCAAGTGGTTGTGTGAATGCATCTTTTATAAGCCATAAGGGAAAACTTTTTCTTTCCTTATGCTCAGAGACACATTTCTTTTTATTATTATTCTACAGTGGCTTTGCCAGTGAGTTCCAGGGCTATACTTTAGAAAAGCCTTGAGTCAAAGTAAGCTCTGACTAATAATGAAAGTAAAATTATACTTTGCATTTTTGGAAACTGTGCTAAATTTGACCTGTAAGAACTTTAAATAATTATACATTGAAATACTGACAAAATTGCTCTGATTTGGTTTTTTCTTCTTCTTTTTTTAAACCCTGAACTTCAAACTGTCTGGATAAAATCATTAGCACAATCTGGCAAGACTTTAGTAAGGAAAGCCAGGCCACAAAAGCTACTGTGGGACAATTATAGGGATATCTGGAAGCATTAAAATGTCATTTACAATATTTTCAAGGAAACGATTATCTCTTTTTGTGCTGTCAGTGTTGGTGTATTGCATAAAGCTATGAACAGAACCAGGTCTGTAGTGAGTTTCCATGGTAGGTGGGTCTGCCACGTTTCCAAGTAACTTTAAATGAGTGAATGGGAAAAAATTCAGAACCAACTTAAACTGCTGTAACCCTCTCACCAAGAGCAAGTGTCTATAGTTCTGTTCAGATGTGCAGTTTTGGTGCTCCAGCCATGCTTATTAGGAGTGAGAAAAAAATAACATATTTTCTATGCACAAACAACTTCAGTATGTGAGAATGGAACACCAGATTTTTTTAGTGAATGTATTCTCAATATTCAAGTTATATGTCCATGTAAAAGATGCATGCTGTTCCTAGGGCTGCCAGGTTTGCCCTCCCCCACTGGTGGGGATGGGGGAGAGGGTTGCCTGCTTCAGGTTGGGAAACTCCTGGAGAGCTAGAGGTGGAGCTTGAGGAGGGCAAGGACCATGCTTGGGGTCAGCTACCTCCCTGCCTTCTCAGGTTGCTTCTGGGGGCGATATGAAAAATGGTTTCAAATCTTCAGGATGCCAAAACTGTACCAACAACAACAAGGCTGAAATGGTAAGGATTCAGGATTATGAAAAATCATATGTTCCCTGAGCTCTGCCTGTGAAATTAATATGATTTTTTTTAGTGTGCACTCCTGTTACTTTTGAGTGGATTGTGAAAAATGAATGTCTGAACAAGGCCAGTTAAACTATAGAGAAGGAGGAAAATGAGATTATATCTGGTACCCCACCCCTCCATACATTTAGCATAACTTTTCAACAGGGTTTACATATGTACAAAGTGTATGTGTATTGGCTTTATTTGCATGATGAACTCTAGACAAAACCTAACTGTGATGGCTTAATTAGGGAAATTACCAAAGTGGAAATTACCAAAAGGTGCTTACCCTCAGTGAGAGTAAAATAATCTTTCAATAGCACCCTAAACTTCACAACTGAAACATCTGCCTTATTCTGGCTAATGGTCAGGCTAGATTCATTTTTATGCCCAGTGCATATAAGGGCCCTTGCAAACAGACTTCATAATCCATTTTAGCAATCAGTTGCTAACAGATTTTTTTGTGTCATTTCATACAATGGTGCTTATATCCTGTTTGCAAAGTGAGACTGAGCCTTTTCTTTTTAATTCGTGTTTTTTTGGAAAATTCCTTTCTTCTGTTTTCAGGGTATTTTGTACTTCTGAATCACTGTAATGTGGTGTTTGAAATGTCTGAGGTACTTCTGAATTAATGCTCCTTCCCACCCGTGTAATGGTATCTAAGACTGTACTTATATAGAGACCTATATATTCCTGTCCTTTGATACAAGAAAAATAGAAGCTTGACAAAGATTGGTTCATTCCACATGGCACAAAAAAGATGTCTGGAGGACATCTTAAAAAGAGGTGGCTTCTGGTGTGCTTTCCAGACAGCAAGATGTCAGAGAGGCTGTTCCCGCCCAATCATTTTGCTCTCTGGTCAGTTTCAACCTCAGCTTACAGCTGAAATTTTGTGTGCAGCTGAAGGAATTTTCCCTGCTACCATTTGCTGAAAGAGGCCCCAGGATGTTTGTTCTGCAGACTCTGATTTTTTGGGTGTCTTTTCAGCCTCAAAAGTATATAGTTGTACTCAGGTGGTCCTGCCAATTCCTGCAATATATACTTTGTTTCCTTATTTTTTAAAAAATCTATGAGCTATATCAGTAGCTATGCAGACACAAATACGAGAATGTTACTTGGAAGACCTGTCTACTTTCCATTGAAAAGCATTGGGTTGACCTGCCCTCCACAAACTGATGGGTTTTTGGTTGGTCCATAGAGTTGGCAGGACCACCTGAATACTACTATGTACTTTTTGGGCTGAAAAGGCACTTAGAATTGGAGTCTGCAGAGCAAACGCCTTAAGGCAACATTCAGCAAATGGTGGCAGGGAGAATCCCTTCAACTGCACACAAAATGTAAGGGCGTAAGTGGAGGTTGAAACTGACCAGAGAGCAAGATGATTGGGCGGGAAATGGTTGGAGAGGGAAATGGTTGGACAGGAAAAATAAGACACCTCCTGAGCTCTGCATTCTGAACAGCCAGGCAGGAGATGTCTTGCAGGCGGCTTAGGGGGAAAAGCATTCTCCAAAAAAGACACCTTGAGCTAAAATAAGGCATCCTGAGGATGTCGTGGGAAGAAGTTGTGTGGAGTGCCTTCCCACAATGCTTTCTTTAGCATCCCCAGGATGTCTAATTTAGGCTGTGTGGAATGGACCATTGTTTCCAAGTCTTGGTGAAATAGATCTCAATCCTTCAGTACAGGCATCCCTTCTTGATGCCAAGTGTCGATTCAGGGTCTTTATCCATTTTCCTACTTCAGGGTGGGAGAGACTAAAATCTTCCTGCTAAAGCTAGGCTGGTTAATCACACCAAAGTTTGGATTACTAACTTTATGGCTCCAGGACAGGAAATTAAAATCCATCCTTCCTGTATCTTGACAACATGTCCAAAAGATGAGTGTTGAGTTCCAAAGTTTATCATGTTTCCCAGCCTATCTTTCAGTCTAAAGCTGTCTCTCTGTCCACCAGGAATACTGTAAGGATTTTAATTGCCTCTCATCTTACAAACAAGCTTATGTTATTTTAAGACTTATTTCCTCCTTTATAACACTGAGCAACCAGTACACCACATTGATTGGTGCAACGAGTACACCACATTGTTTCTGATGGTGTAGAAAACTGAAGAGATTACAAGTCAGTGGGTAGCAACTGCAGCTTATGGAGGGGGAGGGAAGACAGACTTCTGTGGCATGTTTGTACACAAGGTAGAAGAAAATGGAGGAAGAAAAGACCAGTACAATTGTATTTTGTGAATTTAAAGGGGTAAAGCAGAATAGCAACCCCAGAAACTGAGATTAAGCTACTGGGACATTTAGCACCCCCTATGCCCTATTTGCCATTTATTAATATATCAGTATTATTGAGACAAGTGCTGAGTGTTTCATAGGGTTATGGGAACATTTGTCGAACATATATGGAAACTACTTAGTCTCTTTGGCCCCTTAAATTAATCCTTTAATACTTTGAACTTTTAAACAAAACTGTTTAGAAAACTCAGATACTTTGGGAATTAACCACCTGCCAAGTTTGATGAAGTTTAAAAGCATAAAGAGTTTCCTCTCTCATGAATATGTTTCTCATTGCCCTGGGTAATCAATATGCAATTCACCTTGATGTTTAGCTTTCACTAAGCTGTGGACTCTGGGAAAATTTCCTGGGAGCCAGGCCATATGGCTAAAAATAGTGAGAGAAACCTATTCTTGACTAGACTGGATTTATGTCAGCTCATTAAGAGGCTGCTGCATTACTGTTATCTTCTCTCATTCTAAACTAAGGAATAAAAGAGAATAGTGTACCTTCTGATAAACTG
Source organism: Sphaerodactylus townsendi (assembly GCF_021028975.2). Taxonomy (NCBI): domain Eukaryota; kingdom Metazoa; phylum Chordata; class Lepidosauria; order Squamata; family Sphaerodactylidae; genus Sphaerodactylus; species Sphaerodactylus townsendi. The sequence goes on along the minus strand of NC_059434.1, from coordinate 36,763,548 downwards.
ATGCCAAAGACTGGCCTTGGATGGTGGAATGATCTGGCTCCCCCCAAGATGACAAGGATGGTGTGACTAGAATGAATGATGATAATGTTACAAATATGAGGGGAGGCAGGCAACCTCCTCACAAAGGTACTTTTCCATCTGACACAGATAGTTTCATATATAAAAACAGCCAAATCCAGAGGTGGAGTGAGGGGGAACTGTGCCCAGGGCGCACACGTGCCCTGTGCCCCTGCCATGGTGCCATCCACCTCACCCTGCAATGCCCTGGAAAACCCTTGCCATACCTCAGAACACTCCTGCCATGCCCTCTCTATGGCCCAGCCACACCCCCTCCACTGCTCCGCCCGGGGCGTTGCGTCCCACCTGGGGCCGTTGACCAAATCTGAAGCATATTACTCATTGAGGTGATAAACTTGTGTTTGGGCTGCACTATTTCAGACTAGGAGCTTACAAGACTGAATGCTTATCTGGACATCCCCCCCGCCCCCATCCACATAGAATAGTAGACACCTTAGCCCTCTTACCAACATGCTATACTAGTTTTCTATATGTAGGACTTTTTAAAAAAGAAGTATTTAATCATGTAAACAGTCTTTTGAGATTTGAAGGGATTCATGTCACATCATTCTAATCCACTGTGTTTCATTTTTTTGTTTACTTCTAAATTCTCAGAGATGGGTGTGAAGAATAGGAAAGATTCTCACCTTACATCAGCCAGTTTGAGCAGCCCAATGCTTGACTGAATTTATGGTCATCACAGTTTTGCAAGATATGTTTTGTTACCAGCTTACTCTGATCCTATGAGATTCATGGCTTCAGAACATTCCAATGGCTTGCAAGGGTATAAAGAGAGAGAGAGAGAGAGAGAGAGAGAGTGAGAGAGAGAGAGAGTTGGGGGTTTCCCCACTCAGCATGGTCCCCCCTATGCCGAGCGCTGCTCTCAGCGCAGCATTCCCTGAAGCACTGGCATCCCTACGACTCCCACGGTCTGTGCTTGGGATCATCAAAAAAGAGCACCTTTGCCCCAGAGCGCATTAGGGATGCCAGCCAGCTGTCGGGGGCAGCTGGTGCTGGGGTCACCGCCTCCCTCTTGTGGGGAGTGCAAGGGGGGACCCCACTACTTTCTCCTCAAAAGTAAGCTTGCATGGAGGCTTAAGCGTGCAAGTGGGGAAAGGCCCAGAGAGAGAGAGAGAGAGAGAGAGAGAGAGAGAGAGAGAGAGAGAGAGAGAGATAATAATCAGGATATTGGAATACACCTTCTCCTGAAGTATCAAGAACAGTTCAGACATCAAATTTAATAATTCTTCCAGTTGTCAGCTAAACAAATGGTGTGCCATCATGCCTCAAAGTAATGCTCTCAGATAGCTGTGTAACTTTCTGTTCTTTCAGACAATGATATTTCTTAAGTGGTGGATTTGCTGATAGACATATATTGGGATTAGTGCTAAGAATATTTCTGCAAATGTATCTAGCATTTACAAGCAGAGAACTCTCAAAGACTTGCAAGGGCATCTATTTTTCCTCTTCACCATTCTTTTCCTCTTTCCTTTCTTGAAAGCCCCCACAGCCTATCCCCTTTTCCTTCTCCCTTCTGTTTTCCTTTTGTCCTTGCCACCCATCAACCAACCAATCTTTTATCTGTTCTCCTGCTTTCAGTTTTCCCTCTGTCTGGCAGCCTCTCCCAGGGAAAAGTCTGACACAGATGCAATGGTGGCTGCCAGGCTGGGACAAGTTGTATGGTGCTGGCTGGTCTTGATCCAACTGTGTGATGAGGAACCTGCAGGAAGGACCCCATATTTCCCCGTAGCTTCATCCTCAAACAGTGTCCTTGTTCTCTCCTCCTGGCAGCCCCTATACTGTCAACTTGATCTGTTTCCTTCTCTCCTTCCCATGCACTTGCCAACCTACCTTTTATCTGCATCCCATCTTCAGCTAGATTATTTTTTAAAAAATTTAGATTGCTTCCCTCACTTACACAGCCTCAGAGCTCTTTGCAACACATTAAAATACAAAGTAACAAAACCCATTTAATTGTGGCACCTTAAAGAATAAAATCCAATGAGGGATGAAAAAAAAGAAGAGAAGAAGAAGAGAAAGGGGAAGGGAGGCCTACTGATGATGGATAGAAACAGTTGCTGTCCTCAGCTGTAGACCTAACAGAACAGCTCCGTTTTGCAGGCCCTGCAGAACTGTGAAGTATCTTGCAGGGCTCTGGTCTCACTCAATAGTACGTATCACCAAGCTGGGGCCAGAGATGAAAAGGTGGTGGCTCTGACTTAGTGCAGCTGGATAGCTTTCGGGCCAGATCTACCAGCAAGTTGTTATTCACTGAGTAAAGTGCTCTTTGGGGGGTATATTTGGAGAGGCAGTCTCACAAGTACAATTGTCCCAGACCATTTAGGGCTTTGAAGGTTAATATCAAAACCTTGAGCCTGATTTGGTATTCTACCTGGAACCAATGCAGCTAATGGAGCACAGGGTGTACGTGGCCTCTCCACGGTGTCCCAGTCAGGACCTGGACAGCTGCATTTTGCACCAGCTGAAGTTTCCAGAGCAGTCTCAAGGGTAGTCCTGTGTGGAGCAATTTACAGAAGCCTAGCCTGTTGCATTGATCACTGTGGCTAGGTCAGGATTTATTTCACATATATCCCACCTTTTTCTCTAATGGGAAAACAACACTGCTTACATTATTCTCCCTTCCTCTATTTTATGCTCACAGCAGTCTTGTGAGGCAAGTTAAGCTGAGTATACGTGACTGGCCCAAGGTCACCCAGTGAACATGTATGCAGGTTGCTAACATCCAAGAGTGGCCTGGAGATCTGATCTTCAAACTACAGAGGCCAATTCCCCTTGGAGAAAAGAGTTGTTTTAGAGAGTGGACTGTATCAAATTATACCTGCTGAGTTTCCTTCCAAACCTCACCTTCCTCAAACTCCAAATCTCCAGGAAGCAGTTGAGCCCAGCTAAGTCAATGGGGAATGTTTGAATATGTTCTAGATGTCTGCTTCTTTTAATATCGAAACTACTAGAGTTCTTTTTTCCTTTGCTTTTTCTTAAAATCAATGAGTGATTTTTTGTTAACACAGACTAGAAACTTTTAAAATGTGTGTGTTTAGTATTTAGCAACTGACGAATGAGAGGTATGATACATTCGTACCTGTATCACAAATTGTAACTATAGATGTATTTCAGGAATTGGAATATGGCGGTACAAAGGAGCAGTAAGAGTGGATGGAGGACCTGATCCCACAGAATCCACTAAATAAATCACTATTTTATAGCAATGGGGCAAGTTATACAAGGTAAGCAACACTTAAACCCCAGTGTGTTTGGGTATGTTGTCAAGAACAAAATTTATGACACACAGGCCATAATTCCACATTTCAATATAACAGCAGCTGTAACTGAGCCCCAAATATTGCCATGTCTGTTTGTTCTACTTTCCACTCAATTTTATAGGATTAATGGTGGTGACACTGGAACTTTTGAAGCACAAATCATCTAGCACTGTATTTTGGCATAGTACTGTTGGTTTTGAAACAGATTATCTGCAAATAATAAAAAAAGGGAAACTAATCCTCTCAAGGTCAAGAATTACCTGGTAGTAATTCCCCTTTCATGTCATTTTGGTGCAATACAACAAATAACATTTGATGTGTGGAAGAAGCAATTCTTCTAAAAGAAGTCAATAGGACTAAGGAGACTGGCGAAAGAAGCGTGACTTCCACAGTTCTTAGTTTTCATTTTTCACGTGTGTTTGTAATTGCTGTCATCTTTGTTTCTCAGGATTCAGCCTAGAAAGGTGAGTCTCATATTTAGTAGAAGGGGATTTCAATAAACATTGGGCAATATGGTAGGCTTAGGAATGATTTATTAATACTTTGCCACATTTATTTATGGGAATTGGAGACCCAAAGCCCTACAACTGGTAAATCATGCTGTAAAGCCATAGTTTTTTTTTTGGTCTAATTCTTGCTGCTGAAAAAAAAAACACCTTCAAAATTTAAACTGCTTTCCGCATTTGGTAGTAATGCACTTGGAAATACAAAAAAGAAGGGAAGAAGTAACTAATTGAATGTTTATTTTAGCTTTGATATGTATACAGTTCAATCTAAAGCTTCAAAAACAATATGCGGATAAAATATAATTGCAAGTAAAATTACAGCTGAATCAAGACAAAGATTGCGAACTAGTGCAGACAAAGGGAGCAGTAAGCTGGTTTGAGTTTTTCACTGTTTATTATTGTACAGCTGTAAAACTCCATACAGTTCCCAGATGGAAACAGCTGTTACTCCATCGCTATCCAGGGAGGGAGGCACAAATGGCCATCAATCATTTTATCCACTTGTCGCAGACCAGTTGGGTTCAAGATGACACTTTGTTATGGGCTGTAGCTGATGCTGTCAAAATGGGCATTCATTTGCCACTTTGCCACTCACTTATCTTGCTTGGCAACTTCTCAGACAACAAGCAGTCCCACTCTTTTGGAATATCGTTATCACTGCAAGTGTTGTCTGCAAAAGTCAGCAAATCTAATATTCGTGAAGAAAGAGATTTGTTGGGGCCCTTTGATTATGAGCAAGTCTTCTATATCAGCCTGCCAGCTGTTTCCTTTTGATAGATGGAAGGGCGCTTAACGTATGACCAAAATTCACACCCATACAATGGCTCCAAGTTCTTAAAAAATATTTTAACATACAGATCTATTTTTTCCCCTTCAGATGGGCTACACAAATGTTATCTCCCTATCTCTCTTCTCCTTTGTGAAGGCTTTATTCACCTAAGTGGATGTAAAAGGGAGATGTGAAATATAGCTCTTTTAGAAAGGATCAAAGAGAAAGAAAGGGGCTTTCATTAATACAATGTTTAGAAGCATAAGCAAATGTAAAATATCTGTGATAGAGATGTTGCAAAATGACCTTTAGGGCTCACAGAAACTGTCTACACCTGGCAAACATCTGCTTTGGAAAAGTTATTCACAGCCCATACAAATCTTCCATTTTTTAAAAAAACAACCACCACCTTGCAATGATGTCAATATACCCCTGTAGCAGAAGATTACAAACCGAGTTTCTTTTTGGGAGGTAGCTGGGTGGGATTTTATCTTATAGTAGAATAGTATGATTAGCTATTATGTTTGACGTGGTGACTGCCAGACAGCTCCGAGCTCATCAGACAAAAGGGGATGAATGAGTTACCAAACTGGGTGGGTGAAAGGACCTGACTTTGTGCTTATCTTCACTGATACACAAACACAAATCCCAATTCTCCAGGGACCAGAGACCCCCTAAAGTGGCTGGAAATTGTTGGTGGGAGGGGGAAATAAAGGAGCATCCTGGTAGAATATTGAATTTCAACCCAAAAGGATAGAGGGTGGTGGTAAGGGGCCTCCCATAACCAGGGATAGGAGCTAGAAAAGGGAGACAGGTGGGTATTTGATACAGTGCTTGTGTATGACTGAAAGAGAGAAATGGCATAGGCCGTTTCCGCACGGCCTCCTTGCGCCCCCACGCCGCCAAGAGTGCGGGCGGCGTGGGGGCGCAAGCCCCGTTAAGCATGCTGGCATCGCGAGCGGGAGAAGCGGAGACCGGCAGGCGGCAGGCGGCTCCGCCGCGGAGCCGCATATGCGCCCTCCCAGCCCTCTCGCGGTGTCCTCCTGCATTAAGCCTGCGGGGCATTACAGCAGCCCATGCAGCTGCCCTCCGGCCCCTGAATTGAGGAGGACCAGTGTGGGCGGGGCTGCGAAGCCCCGCAGGCGACGAGGAGGACTCTTGACTGCTGGCCCTGAAGTGAAGCGGCAGAACAGCGTCTTCCCGGCTGGCGCGGTTAGCACCCAGCGCCCGCCCGAGAGGCGCTCCCTCCCCAACAACAACCCTTTAAAGGGTTGTTGTTTAGGAGCAACAAGACGCAGCCCTGGGGGGAGGGAAGCTCATTCAGGTCACCACTGCTGCGTTGCAGCAGGCGGCGCCCTGTCTTGGTGGCGGCCTGAAGCCTTTTTTTGGCGCTGAGCCTTGCGTCATACGCGACGTCTTGAGAAGCGGCCATAGGGTCGAGTCTTCCACCCCTGCTACTTTAACAGAAGTTCCAGTAAGCCTGCACAGATTTTCTTGATGGAGAATGCTGGGCTGTTTAAAATGCAGGCTCAGGTGTACAAAAGTCAGAGCTCTTTATTGCTCTGGGAACATCACTTCATGTTATCTGTCTGTCAATGTAGCACCTTCTCAAAGGCGGATTCCGCATGGGCCAAAAACAGTGGCGTGAAAACAGTGTGAAGACAGTATAAACCCTTTTACACTGTTTTAAACCCTTTTACGCCATTTTCACACTGGCTGATTCCACATGGGCCAAAAACAGCAGTGTGAAAATGGTGTGAAAACATTATAAACCCTTTTACACCGTTTTAAACCCTTTTACACCATTTTCACACCGCTGTTTTTGGCCCATGTGGAATCAGCCAAATGAAAAGACAAAGAAGGGCTAGAGCAAAATAGTCTCTTTGGTGCCAGTGCCAGTGAAATTATAATGTGATTCTTAACAGAAGTGTGTGTGTAAGGGAAAGCATGAATGCTGAGCTGTAGAAAGTTGCTTGCAATGAATTTTGTGGAGATGGGGCATGTGCATGCTGCCCCCATATGCCTCAGCCACATCTGCTGCTGCTTGTATAGCTCAATCTAGAGTAGGTTGTAAGGCTGGAACGATGCCACTCCAGCACTGCTGTGGCCCTTCAAACCCACAGCCCAGGAAGCCTAGAAAAGTGAGGGGAAAAAGGGCTGAAAATCCCCCATGGGGTGAATAGAGATTTCCACTGGCACCTACACTGGTGCATAAAGCCCAGCCAGGAAGCAGAGCCCTATTGTTCTGCCCCCCAAGTGAATCTGTTTTTGGTGCCTTGTACTTGGCTAGGACAGAGTGGGGGAGACACAAGCCAGATTCAACAGTTCAACAATAGGTTTATTACTTAAGAGAATTAAGACCCTAACTCCTCCCTTGGGTCTATCTAAATCAGAGTACTTGCTTGTCTTGGGCAGATTTGAAGCTGTAGACTGTGTCTTCTCTTGGCTGCTTTCAAGAAAGTCCACTGTGTCTTGCTTCCTTTTAGTTCTTTCAGTCTTTGTCTGATTCTAATTGCTGGTAACCTTACTTGTGCTCTAAGGACCACCATATACGTCACAAATATTCCAGTCTCCAACTACCCTTGGCACCTCACTCTGACTGACTGGCTAGAATTAAGACAAGGGATTGCTGGGTAAAAAAGGAAGATTGCCTATTGGGAAATGTCTTAAAGGGACAGAGGCTAACTAAAATACCCTCCCTTAGAAGACTTAACAATGAACTAAAACCTGGCTAACTATGGGGAAACTGAAGCTTAATGGGGAAATAACAAAAGCCTCTGTGGGGGCATGACACCTCTTAATATTGACCATGGCACTGACCATGCTGGTGCAGAATTTTGCACTGGCGGGCCAGGGTGACAGTGGTGGTTTTCAGGCTGGATTCCTACCTGCCAGGATAAGTGACCCCCTGCTGGCACATTTGCCCCTTGTGCCAGCTGCAGAGGTGGATTCACCTCTCCTAGATTGGGCTACATTCCCAACTTGTTTCATACAGTTGAATCCTTAAAAAAATAGGTGCAAACATTACACTACAAGATTAATGAGAAAAAAGTGGGATGGACTACATTTTAAGATAAGGTTTTTTTAGTTGTAGTGTTACTTCCTGACACAGGCTGTTTTCGTGATTTGCACTCAATTCCACTTCTCTTTTCTTTGTAAAAAAACTGCACATTTCCTGACTTGGTTTCCCCACCTGCAAAGATGCTGAAATTTCTTTAGGATTGTTTCCATAGCACACTGAGCTAGCAAAATGCAGTATCGTATAGTAGGCACTGCACAGGTTAAATAAGTTATTAATAGCAGATGATGATCCAGATGTATGTCTGGAGCCCTCCTCTTTTCAGCTGTGCTGCTCTACTCACAAGAATAAGCTGCCAAATCACGTAGGACTTCAACTAAAGATATTGTTAGGATATGAAATTTGTATTTCTAGATTAATAGCCTAAAATTACAGAACCAAAACATGTTGCCAATATTGTAAAGGTATTGGATATATGGGTAAAGCACAATTGTAAGGCACATAAGAGGAGATTTTGAATTGCGTGTGGCCATCCCCATGTAGACCTCAAGTTTCTTATCTGAAAATACTCCATATACACTCTCCCTCGTTGTTTTAAACTGAATTTTATCTGCTTCTCAGTTGGTCAGGGGAATCTTTTTAAATGATCAAAATATTTTAATGTAATTAGCTCAACTCATCCATCTAAACTTTATTCATGAGTCACCTCTTGTGGATGTGTTATTGTGGTGCAAAATATGATGTTTTTGATTAGTATGCATGGTTCAGCATGGCTTGTAGCAGAAAATGATTAATAGAAATAAACAGTAATTGTAATTTCTCCCACATACTGAAATACATACACTGTTTTTATGTGTGTATATATCTCAATGCATGAATACTTGCAAATATACACATATATAACACCAAAATTGCTTCCAGAGAAAACTATACACCTTCAGCTCAGGCTCATATCCAGACCCTCCCTGTTATGTATTCTTGACTCACCACTGACATAACATGTATTTCAGAATTTTTCTTCTTTTTTAAACTATATTTTTGAAAATTAAGTTTTCTGAGGCCTTTTGAAAAGAGATTTTTTAACGTATAAAAGAAAAATTACATTATTATAAAACATATACATACTAAAATGAATATTATACATAGTAAGGTTTCATGATTCTATATACATAACTTAAGAGACTTCATTGTTATACCTCAGGTGTTATCACTTACTTGTTGTTTGTAAATCATCTTTTTATGCATATTTTAAACTTATATTAATAACTAAGTATCTTCCTAAGTGTCTTATACAGTAATACATAATGGCATTATGAGCATTATTAAGCTTTATTTGATGTATTGTTGAATTTAATTTAAATTATAGTCCATTTTACTTTCAACTAAAATAGAAATAATTAATAAAAACAATTTCCAAGAAAATATAGACAGACCAAATTTTCTACTCAGCATGTAATGTCATAGGCATATCTAGATTCCAATATGGAAAAGAAAGACAAGCAATTTAAATTATCAGCACCTAGCAGTTGGGGAATAGATTCAATTAGAAGGTTTTTCCCCGCATCTCTTTTTCAGTTGTTGGTTGAAGGTCTTCCATAGCGTGTTACAGGTAAGTCTTTCAAGTAGGTGGATAGTTTATCAATGTCTTTATATTCTATTAATACCTCTATCCAGTTGTTACAGTTTGGAGCTTTTTTATTTTTCCATCGTTTTGCGATCTGGATTCTGGCTGCCGTAGAAAGATACAGGAATAGGTTAATATTGCTCACTGGTGGATTGTCTTGGAAAATGCTGAGTAGATAATTTTGTGGTAGCATTTTAAATTTTTCTCCTAGAATTTTTTGAACTTTTTAAATGAATCCTGCTCCAAACTTTCAATCTTGGGACAACTCCACCAAAGGTGGAAATATGAGCCCATATTCCTTTTACCTCTCCAACAGTGTGGAGAGCACTTTTTGTCTATTTTGGCCAGTTTTTGTGGGGTTGTGTACCATCTGTGGCATACCTTGTAAAAGTTTTATTTTAAATCGGTACTAAGAGTAAATTTCTGATGCCTTTTCCAAGACTCTTCCCACTTATCTAGGTAAATATTTTTTCCCTAGATTCTTTGCCCACTTAATCACTGAGTCCTTTATTGTTTCCTGTTCTAGTCTAATTGGAGAATAAATTTATACAACTTACTGACTATCTTTGTCCTTGGGCCTAATATGATTTGATCGAAACTATTCAATGCTTTTTCAAGTCCTATTGTTGTCTGTTGATCTTTTATGAATGCTTCCCTCAATTGAAAGTATGTGAACCAGTGACATTTTGATTCACCAATTTTTATCTGGTCACACAATTTCAATTCAGGGAATCTCTTTTTCCAGGTAATTACATCCTCATACCTGACCCAGGCACTCACATTAGTGGAGTCTCTATTTTGTATATTTTGAAGGGATTCTAACCTCGAAACCCAGGGAAGAAGTTTTTGGAATAATTTTGGTCTATACTGTTGCCATATCATGATTAAGGCTTTCCCGATGTTGTATTCTTTAGACCTCCCTGTCAATTTGTTATTTTTCGGCCATAGATATTCATGCCAACCCCAGCCTTTCCCCTTACCTTCTAGGCTAAGGATTTAGTCATTATCTAATAGAATTCACTCTCTGACCCATAATAGGTCACTGGCATCATGATATTCTTTTACATCGGAGAGTGCTAGTCCTCCCCTTTCTTTCAAATCTATAAGTGTGGGGTATTTAATTCTAGGTTTTTTTCTTTTTCCAGATGAAATTAGTAATTATTTGTCTCCAATTTCTAAAGGTCTTGGGGGAAGTTATTGTGGGCATATTTTGAAGTAAATATAAAAGTTTGGGAAGGACCATCATTTTAATCAGGGCTATACACCCTAAGAAGAAAAGTGACAATCTGTCCCATTTGTTCAGGTCTTTGATCTCTCGCCATAGCTTCTCTTAATTATTCCTAAACAATTTCTTTTTAGATTTTTCTAAGTTTATTCCCAAATACTTATATTTTGTAACAGATTGAATCTCGGTTTGTTGTTCTAACTGTTTTTCTTTTGATACATTAAAGATAAACATTCTAGTTTTATTTCTATTTAGTCTATAACCTGCTTGTTCCCCAAAATCTTGGATTATGCATAGTACAGCTGCTAAATAATAAGACTACATTGTCAGCAAACGCTTTGAGTTTGATGTTATTTTTAGGTATTTTGATCCCTTCGAATATTTTGCTTTGTCTTAGTTTGTTGAGCAGTACCTCCAATACTATATTAAAAAGGAGGGGAGACAGGGGACAGCCCTGCCTTGTGCTAAAACTCTGTGTCAATTTGCCATTTATTTTTAGCCTTGCTTTCTGGTTCTGGTAAATACTATCTACCGCTTTACTAAATAGGTTGCCTATTCCCATTTTTTCTAACAATAACTTCATAAAGTCCCAGCTGATGTTGTCAAATGCCTTCTCGGCATCGAGGAACACTATTGCTAACTGGTCTCATGGTTTATTCTCTATATTTTCAATAATATTAAGTATTGTGTGAACGTTGTTATATCCAAAGTTTTCTGAGGCCTTTTTTTCATGACCAAATTACTCCATGGTAGATACCAGAATTACATGCTGCACCGCTTCCCCCCCTGTTTCTGATTCTGCATGCCTCCCCAGAGTTCTTCCCAGGAGTTGAGGCAGGGCCGGTGTGTTATGCCCCAGCTGTTTCCGTGCGAGCCCAGGGCTTTCCCATTTGCACAGTGAGCTCTTTTGCAATCTCTTCCGCTCCTGCGTGGACAACCTCCGTTTCCTGCATTCTGATTGGCTGATTCTCCCCCCATTCCCCCACTCATGTTCACTGTGGAAAAAAACACAGAGGGATAAACCGTGCATCTTAAGACAGAAAAGTGGGGTGTGGAGGCGCTAGGAATGGCAGGACGTTGCTTCTCTCTCTCACACACAAGGATTTATGTCAGAAAAGTGGGGTGTGCCTGTTGATTGGTAGGGTGGGCCAGAGCAGTGAGGAGGGAAAAATGGCCCTGGTTCTGCTGTCATGGTGTTTTCAGGGCAACAGAAGCACACAGAGGCAAGTGGAGTGACACTGGGGCATTTGAAACGAACCTCCAATATGGCAGTTTGTACAAGCCAAGGGGAAAAGGGAAAATGGTGATGCAACTCAGGGGCAGACCCAATGAAACTTCGAGAACTTTGGAGAATTCCCCATGCTAATAAGAGTACAATTTGGCCATGAAAAAATGGCCTGAATGTTTACGACCTACAGTACTCCAATGCTACAGTCAACTGTGTTGATATGGTGGGGGCATTCCAGAAGTGTTTCAGGGGTTTCAGGGGCAGGGTTGACCTTAGTCTGCCTCCAGAGCCCACTTGACCCCTGGGTGCAGATAAAATCTCTGGCGGAAATACGCCATGATTTTCATGGTGTATCTCTGTTCTGGTCTATGAGAGATTCGGAAGTTTCATAAGCAACTTCAGCAAGCCTTTATTGGCATAGGAGATTCGGAAGTGAGTTTTGCTTTTTGCTTTTGCACAGTGGGAAAGCCCTGTGAAGTGGGTGGAGCAGTTGTCTATTTTTGTCTGTCTATTTTTTTCTGTTGTTGTGTTTCCTCAGTGGATAAAACCTTTTTTGATTTGTTTTGTTTGGCATTTCCTTAGTGATTCCATGTTCCATTGATTTGGTTTTTTCCCTTGATTTTAATTGGGTTTTTTAAAGATGTGATTTAATTATGCATGTTTTAAATTTGTTGGCTGATTTAATGGCCCTTATGAAGACAGAAAAGGGAGCTAAATTTTAAAAAATAAAAATAAAATAAATTGGTGACTTCATCATTCCAGGTGCTCCCAAAGGTTAGCAGATGATCACCTGGGAAAGGGCTATCTCTTCCTGCATAACCCTATTGTGGAATAACCTTATGCATTATTTATTTATTTAAAACATGTATATGCTACCTAAAGCAGTTCACAAAATAGAACAAGTTAAGATCATAAAAAATGTGCTGCCAGCAGGCAGGGGCGTGGCCGGGTCTGACCTTACAGGACAAAGTGGGCAGCAAGCACAAGTGCAGTCATGTCATAGTCCAGTTAGGCAAGGCAGGTGGCAGGCAAGATGTAGTCATGTCACAGTCCAATAGGTCAAGGCAGGCTGGGAATCAATGAAGAACCAGACACACGGCAGCAACACACTTGTTGCACCCAGGCAGAAGCAAACTCACAGCAAGGCTTATATAGAGAGCCTTGTTCAAGGGGCTGGGATTCTGCAAGGAGTGAATCCTTATCAAATGCAGAGTCTTCTAATCTCCTATGTCTTGCTGCAAAACGATCACTCCTTCTTTGCTTCTGCAGTAGCAGCCTCTGCTTCTGCCTCCTATGCACAGCTGGCTCATCACTGGGTTCCCTAGAAAGATCTACAGGCTCCTCCACCTGCATATCATCAGGCTGGGAAGGGCTGGGAGTTGGCTCTGCTGCCTGATGTTCCTCAGGAGCAACCACCTCTGGCTGTACTGTGTTGTCAGGTTCTGCCTCCGAGTCCTCTGTGTCCTGGTAAGTAACCAGGGGCTGACTCATGACAAAATAATTACAATTAACATCCATTTAAAAAGCTCATTATAAAATCAGTTTAAAAAAATCTAAATCCCAATTAAAAGACTTAGTTTAAAATGTTTTGTCCAAGCTACCTCAGAAGAGTAGGAAAGCAGCAGGGAAGTTGCAGAGAGGGATGACATTTCCCAGACAAGGTGTTTTCATTAAAAATGGATGTGGCACCAGATTTTAAGTTAATAATTTTTTACAGTACCATCCTAAGAGGAGCTAAGAATAGTTCACTGAAGTCTCTTTAGGATTGCATTACTAGCCTCCATTGAATGTTATCATTGACTTGTTTTGCTGCTTCTGTGATATGGATTTTTAGGAGTTGTTTCCAATTTAAATTATAGACCTGAATCAGTTCTTTGTAAATCTTTGTAAAAATTACTCATAAAAAGGTAAACTTTGATTTTTTTTCAAATCCTGCAACAGCACTTTTGATATGAAAAACTTACTAGAAAACACAAAAAGTTGCAAGTCAAGTTACCACTTTCATTTTTTTTTTAAAAAAAAACACCAAGAATCTTCACTGGCTTATTAGAACACTGAAAAATGCCAATTGTCACCATCTTTTAAAAGGCTTCTGTATAATTACCTGAGAAGGGAAGTATGGGAGGAGAAGAGAGAAAAGAAAGGCCATTTTCTTTTGATTTATAGGAAGAACCAACTTGCATGTATTAAAAGAAACAGAAATCCGTTCATTTGGACTGGATGGAAGAAGCAAAAACTTAAATGTCTGCAATATTATTAGGCTTGGAAATTAGTTTTAAAATAAAGTTTCTTCAAATGTTATTGACTGGTAAAACTCCTTTTGTGGAAAAAACTGTTGGATTTTTTTAAAAAAGTACATTTAATGTAAAATATTGATACAATGTATTAAAGTGATAAAATATTAGAAATGATCAAAAATTAACTCATTACAGGATTTTAAATTAATTTGCAATATTCTTTATGTTCTCCAGTATTTTAAAAATATTTTGACACCAAATTGTCCTTATTGTGGACTAATGGAAACACCTCCAAAATTTGGGGTTTTTTGCAGTGAGCAAGCATTGGAAGTCTGAATTATCAAAAAAGAAGAGAGTACAGAATAAAGGCATCTTCTGAACTTCAAAATCAAATACAAAATTAGCAAAACCAAATGTTTTAAACACACACTGACTTTTGTAGAAATGGACCATAGGGATTCCCATTTGTTTTCCCTTGTTCCCCTTCCGACATCTTGCATCTCTAAGTGCTCAATGACAGCCCATAGAGGTTTCCCCATAATCCACCTTTATCCATTAACAGACACTCAATCACTAAAGTGCTTACTAGACTAAACATATTTATCCAACCAAATCACACTTTACAATGCAAAACTGCCAATCAGACCTTGGCTATTAGTAGCAAACTGCTTTAAGGGAGGATTTTGGTGTTTGCACTGTGAAGAGCATGCTTACCTCCAAGAAACCACGAAACCAAATTAACCTAGCTGTATCCTCATAAAAGAAACCAGATATCCTGTTGTGTAAAAAGAAAGCTTGGTAGGACAGGCTTGCTTTGATGGCCAATGGTGTAGCAGATGAACGGTTCAGTCTGACTATGAATTTGGTTGCCAAAGATGTGTATAACCCCCTTCTTCACCAATTAGAGTTGTGTTAAGTTTAAAAGCTTTTTTTAAAGGGATCATTTGGGTAATTCAAGTAGGTCTTCAACTTACCCAAGTTACTATGATAATTGCAAGAAATGCTGTACTTATTGGCCAAGACTCCTTAATTCTAATTGCTCTTTTTCTGTGCAATTATGTTGTAAAAAGTGGTTTCATTTGCCAGAATAAGAAATCCAAGAGACACAAATGTGGTAGTAATAATAAGTCTTTTTATTAGCCTGGCAAAGAGGAAGAGAACAAAGCTTTAAAAAGACTTCAAAGTTCTGACCAGTGGGGGGAAAAAAAGAATCCAGAACTCAAGAAACATGCCTACTTTTCAACTCTTTTATTAGTTTCACACAACCAAGTGCCATCAGGACAATTCTCCTTAGAAACGGAAAAAAATCTACAATATCCACATGCTAGGAGTTTTTTAAAGACTTCTGTTAAGACAACATTAAATTGTCCCACATATTTTAACTAATAGTTTTAGACTTAATGGCATTATGGCTCCTTTAAATACCAATAATTTTAAAGCAATGCTTGACATTTGATGTTTTAAGAATGTTCTATCATCAGGCACTCTGTTTAAAATAGGGGAGCTAAAAAGCAGATCTTTACTGTGAAGAAAGCAGCTGCAGGAATATATTGAAATTAATGAGTTTTTTTAAAAAAATGCATAGTTTTTGACTGTGAGTCATGTGATTGAAAGGTGTGTTTCAGAGTCCTTTCTGCTTGTCAAAAATAACAAGAGAGTTTCTCCCACGTTAGTTCTTGTGGGAGAAATTTTATGAGCAGTTAAAACAAGTTCCACTTTTGGGAAGGGAAGCTTCAGCTGGAATCATTTCCAAAATGAGAAAACCACAACATGCACAGTTTTTCCAAAGATCAGTTGAGCAGACTTTGTCAGTTAGGCCTGGAAACATGTAAAGTACAAATTAAGTTGTCATGTTTAAAAAGAGTAGCTATGAGCTAGTGTTCAGGACTAACTATTAAGAAAGAGAGTGGACAAGTATTATTTGTGCAGTATACTGGAGCATTAAAATGCCTGAAGTCCATGTAATGTGAACATCTTGACATTAAAATGCCCCTTCCAAGCAATTATTACTATGCTCTTTCAGGCAAAAGGCACTGTCCTAGAAAGAATAATAAAGTTTTGTTTTATATACATTGTGACTTCCATGATGAACAAAAGGGTATCCATTTATTTAAGTATTTCTATCCTGTCCCCCCCCCCCTTGGGATTTCAACTTAGCTTACAAAGAAACATAAAAAAATAATGTAAGTGAACTGTATAAAAGCACACAATACAACTCCTACCCCTGACCTGGGTCTGGGTGACAGGCTGCCTGCCATAGGCTACATGCCAAGGGCAAGTCCCCTTTAGTTCTTACCCTTTAGCTTGCAGAAAAAGGTTTGCACTTCTGACCACCCCATGCCTAAATAACTGTAGCAAGGAAGAAAACAGAAACTCAGCAAAGATCTCTAACAGCTCTACTCTGTCTCATAAAAAGGTGTTAGTATGTCAGTTGAGGTGTAGTGGTCAAGAAAATTGTATGTTATTGCATTACAACGTAGTGTTGGATTTGTGGCTTCTGGCACCACAATGGCTGCAGAGATTACCCTGTTGTCCCTTTTTGGCTTGGGTGATGTATCTGAGTGATGGTAGCGCCCTGGATTAAAGGGTACTACAAGAGAGAAAGGCACTGCGCACTGTCAAGATGGGAATGGAGGTGTGAGGGGCACTGGAATAAAATCAGAGGCCCTGGCCCTTTTGCTCATTGCAGCTTGCTTACCACCATCTTGGCAACGGGAAAGAAAGCAGTTTTTAAACAACTTTAAACTATAAATGGTGCTTTTTTGAAGAAGATAAATGAAAAAGGGAGTCTTGCCTTTCATCATATACTTCATTCAGCAAGAATTTGCTTTTTTACAAACAGATAAATACAACTGAGTTATGTGCCTGATTTATGAACGATGTCATAAATTTTGCCATATTGGAATGAGAGACCTTGGTTAGAGCTCTGTTAGCGCTGCATTGCTAGAATGCTACTCTACAATTTAACCAAATAACAACTTAAGAAGGTCACAAGAAAAGGAGTTCTAATTCACCCAGATTTATAATCCACCCAGAGTGAAAAGACTTGATTTTGATATAGCTGGAAACCGAGAGAAAAGGAGAAGGAGGAAGTAATGGCTAATGCAAAATGAGAACTACTTCAGATCCACCCATCCCAGTTTCACCAGATCAAATGCAGGCCGTTTCCGCATGAATGCGGAAGTGGCCGGGTCGGCGTTTCTGACACCGACCGCACGACGCTGGGACCGTCCGCACGGACAGTCCTGGAAAGAGCCGGGCAGCCGGCGCCGCGGAGCGCCGGCGCCCGGCCAACCTGGCATGTCCCCGGGCCTCCAGTGCATCGCCGAGGCCTGGGGACACGCCCCCCTGGCCCTGCGCGCCTGCTCCAGTGGCGCAGGGCAGGGGGGCGTGTCCCCAGGCCTCGGCGACGCGCCGGAGGCCCGGGGACAAGGTAAGTGCCGGGTGGGGGAGGCGTCTCGAAGCCGCTGCCGTTCGCTCGGCAGCGGCTTCGAGGCGGCGTTTCCCCAACAAGAGCGCTTCCGAGCGCTCTGGGGAAACGCCGGCTTCGCGGCGGTCGGGTGGCGCGAGGGCGGCGCGGCTGCGATGCAGCTGCACCCCCTGTGCGAATGGCGGCCTGGAGACGGCGTTTTTGCCGTCTCCAGGCCGCCATTAAATGCCCGTGCGGAAACGGCCGCAGAGATTAGAATTATTGCTTTGTACAGGAAGATATATTAGAAATTAAAAAATAAGATTGACAGATGCATGCAAGTTAGAAGAACTGAAAAAAGAGATTAAAGGTCTGGATATGTAAAAAGTCTCAGATGACTCTAAAACCATGGAAATAAAAATGAAAGTTAATAAAAAAACAAAAACAAAACACCAGGCTGAAAATTAATTGGCCTGGAGTTAAGGTAAAAGGATTTTTTTGTTGAGAATTCATGCCCAACTAGAATCAGACTGAGAAGATTGGTGCATGGACTTTCTACCAGAGCTAGCAAAATAGATGTCCAGCCCAGTTCCAGAAATACAAGCAAAAGTGGTTAAAATGTACCGTGTGAAATCACTTGCTGCACAAAAGAAAAAAGTGCCCCAAGACTGTGTGATGTATCTGACATTAGATCAATGAAAGAAGACAAAAGAGGTTGCAGTACTAGAGACAGGACTTGATAATCATGAAGGAGCTGCCAAGAGAGATTTTGGTGAAGAGAAAAGAATACAGGTTCCTTACAGAGGCGCTGAAGAAGAAAAACATTCCCTGGTGGCTACCAGAAGAACCTTTAATGAAATTCAGCAGAAGATCCTTGATATACAAGAAGCAAGAAAATATATTAGCAAAAACAAAAAAGTATTCTAAAATACTTTAAAGTACAGTATATTGAGCTGGGAAAGTTAGAGGTATAGAGGTATAATGGGAGGGAGAGGTACTGAAATTATTTGGATAATACACTTTAAAAAAACCAGGGAGAGCAAAGAAGTAACTAAACATGTATAGATTAATACTAGCAAAACTCTAGATAAAGAAGTAATAGTTTAAAATAAATTCTGCATGTAAGTATTGGTAATCAGGTTCTGAAATGAAAGTTATAAAGATTTTTTTCTTACTTTAATAAATAGAAAGCTGGAATAAAATATTGTGATTATTGGTTGTTTGGTATATAGAATATAGTTTGGTATATAGAAACATATATAGAATGTTTGGTATATGATGAAGGTGAGGTGGGAGTCGTGTACCTAACTGTTTTTTAAATCTATGTTCTTTTTTCTGTTTACTGTGATCTCAGTTTGTACTGGGATTAAACATATGGGGTTCTGAGGGTGACAATCTATCTTTTCTTATTTCTCTTCCCTCAACCCTCCTTTATTTTTCTTTACTTGTAGTCTTGGCTGGTTCATCATCTGGTAGTATTGTAGCTATATGTATATATTAAAAAAACCTCTGCATAAAAAAAAGAAAATAGTCCTGAATGAATATGAGAATTATCATTCATTTTTATGTGCTGCCTTTTCCAAAACCATTATTTTGTGCATTATTGAACATGGTCCTTTAATATGAGAGCATTCATGGCTTCTATTTATACTTTCAAATGGACTGGGAGGAGAAGCAGGGCTAGGTAGGCAGGAGAACGAAGGTGGAGCATTCTATAATAAAGAAGGTCCAGCATGTTGAGTTCTGTGGCCGATGAATATAAACCCCTACTAAAATCTTTTTCTAAGACAATAGTAAAGATTTTATAGCTGGTGAAGATGCTCTCAAGATTCGCCTCCATTGCTATCAATAAATAAAAATCAAAACCATTTTAAAAACCACCACCTGTGATTGTAAAACTTAAAATAGCAAATAAGTGTATTGTACTAAATAGACAGAGGCAAAGAAACAGACTGCTATTTTGAAAAGCAAATGAATCCATCTGTATCCTTTGGTGAGGATTGCATGAAGCAAAGATGGGATTTTAGCTTGACCTGTTCCCTGACACTGGTGATCGTCTCTAATGTAGCTTTCATGTTTAAATTAACTGGGCATATAAGTAAGACTAATATATCCCATAAACAGATAGCAGAAAGTACAACATATCTCAAGTATCTGGTACAAAGAGAAAAACCGTCACCTACTCTTGAAGGAACTGGGAATATTAGTAACTGAATAAGCAAGATTCAGCAGGGGTGTGCATTTTTTTAAAATGAAGATTTAGATACATTCAACCTGGAAATTTTCAGGATTCCCAATTTTTTTCTGAATACATATATTGGTATGCGATTGTTTTGGGGAATCTCCAAAATATACTGATATGTATATGTTTTTAAAATAATTATTCAAGATACTGCTACTAGAATTCTTCACCTTATTGCTTTATAAACAGCGATGGCAACTGTCCTAGCTGCAGTGATACCATTTCGGTATTGCTCTGCTTGGTTTTTCAGCATTGCTCCACGGAAATTGTAATGTTTAGCGTTCCACTGTGTTTATTTTTCATCAAATAGCATTTGTTTTAAGCTACACAGTTAGCAAGATGGAAACTTTCCTATCACCAGAGGGGTGGAGAGAAATAGTGAAAAGATATTGAATGACATTTTGGAACCATTAATATGGAAATGAAAAACACAGCAGCAATGTGTAAACATTTAACATTTCATTTTAATCTCCAAATGAGTACGGCTCAACTATGTAAAATTAAATTAAGTTCAGGTACTTTGCACAATGGTGTGTGAGCTGGGCCAAATGCACACATTCACACTACTGTCTTCAGCCATCCACCCATGCCCCCCCAATATATATTTTTCTATGTCTTGCAGGATATAATCTTCTGCATGATCAGAGGTTCCATGTCAGAGTTGCCGAAGGCTATAATTTGGCCCACTTTTTATTTCAAGTACCTCTTCTCCCTTTTCTTTCCACAAGTCACATGTAATTGCAGCACTAATTGTACTCACAGTTCAGGCTTTGAAAAACAAAAGTCAGAAGAATCCCCTGCTCTATTTCCATTTGGTCTTTGAAATACATATTCTTCACTCTGCAACATGAGCTGTGATCCCAACTGCCAGAGTTTTCCATCACTTGGCTAGTAATGGTAAGACTGTGTTTTTGGGAAGCTCAGAATGCTCTGTTCATGTATATTTATTTTTAAAAACCTCTTACAAATGTTAACTTTCCATGAAATATGATGTAAGTAGGACCATATTTGCAACGATTCCATTGGAAAATGAGTTTTTCCTTTCCAGTGGTCTTTAAATGTCTCAAACACAGAGACAACATTTTTTTTTCTGAAAAACCACTCTGTGTATATAACTTGGTTAGTTTAAAATTTAGAGGTTTGGATTTCCATTGGCTTCTTTATATTCCTTTGACTCATAGTATCTTCTCTGAGAAAAGACTCTTTTGACAAAAGGTATGCTGACCAAAACTGGTGGAAGAACAAACTGGTGGAAGAACAAACTGGTGCCAATGGAATGAAATGGCAAGATTAGGCATTTGTAAGCATTCCATATTATTTGTTCAAAGGAAGTCACCATTCTCCCTCAGTTCATCATACTCATGGTTAAATACTGAATTTTATTTAGCCACCTAAAGACAAAGAAGGAATGTTGTTTACCATTTACAGTAAAATTTCATATTCAAACTCTGTTCACATATCTTTCTTCTGTGGTAATAATTAAAGTTTTGTAGATATCCGTAGAGTGCTACAACATACAGTGGGCTGGATCCAAATCTCTGTTTCTTTAGTGGAAGGGAGGAGGGGTGGCTTCCACTTATTCCTCCTCCCCACCTCCCCATTGTTCTCATGCTTATCTAGAACCCAGCTCTCAGAAGTAGCTTTTAAAGGCAGGAAAGAGGATGCAGTTTTAAGGGGAAGGTGGCAAAAAGCTGTTCCTCAGACATCAGATCCAAAAAAAATGTAAAGCCTGAAGAAAACATCAAAGTAATAAACTATTATATTCTCTGTTGTCTTTGTTTTAAAAAAAATAAACAAACATGATTGCTTAATTGTCTTCCCTTCTCCCCACCATGCCAATCAAAAAGGCAGCATTTTACATTTGACCTATAGCTTAGCATCGGGCTGCATGATCTTGTATTTAACTCAGATTTAGGGAAGGACATCTCAGTCTGATTAGAGGATGTGTACTTTTCAAACTTTATGGAACGGCAGCATGACCCTGCTCTTATGGCCCTGATTCAGAGAAAGTTAGGTATACTTTTTAAATCTCTTTCAATGGGACAAGCATGATACAGATTCTGTGAATTAAGGTCATTGTGAATTAAAGTCCCTGCCTTGCTGCTGCATAGCCACACAGGCATCTCAAGACATCAGCTTGGCTGTGGGGGTCAACGCCTATGTAGCTACACAGTGGAGGGATGTGTTAGGAAAAAAGACACACCTCCATGCAAAGGCGCGGCAGCAACCCACATTGTTTCCACGGGCTCCGGTCACTGCCTGCACAGAGGCATGTGAACAGGAGAGCGGGTTACTTTATCCCAACTGCAACCCGCTTTACCTGTGCTGTGTGGAAGGGGCCTGAGTAATGATCAGCTTATTTACGTTGTATAGTAATGGGCAATACTGGTTATGAAAAATTTAATCCCAGCATCAGATTCTTGAGAATCATAGGGTTCTGCTGGGGAAAGAAGAAAATGGGGAAATCCCCTTCCATGAGTGTCTTGCATTCATGGTTTGCAGATTTCAATCCTATGCTTACATTTTTCCCCCAAACCTTACTAAACTGACTAGATTCCTTGAGAACTTGTGTAGAATTTAATTTTCTTGGCTTCTTTTCTGATTCTTGTGCAACACCTTATGCCTAATGCTAGTTCATGGCTGCTTTGGGAACATATCAGCACTAGCTCCTTTCTTCCTGTTTTTTTTTTTTACTGGAATTAATAGTTATTGGTACTTGGGGCTGGTCCTCATGGGAACCTGCTAACTATGTGATTTTTCTTGCCTGGTTGTAGCAGGTAGCAGAGTTTTCTGCTTAGTTTGAGTAACTCTTGTGTGACAAATGGGGATGGTCCCAATGGACCCTGTCAAAGAGATATCAATCTATCCTGGAAACAGTTAAACAACTACTGTACCTGACCACAACCACACATTATGTAATGGTGCCTGAAGCATGCAATATCTGGTTTCTATGTGATGTGTACTGGCCTGATGGAGAAAAATGTCATTTTTGTAGATCATGGTTCAGGGTCAAAATCCAATGCATCATTAGTTACAGCCAGGTTCCACTAAAAGCCATGGAACACACTTTCAAGTAAACATGCCACGTGCCTGACTTCAGCACTGGTTAGGTATCAAGTACTGTATCCAGTCCTTTTCACGGATAACACCACAGCTTGAACAAATGCAAATGCTGTTTATGCTTCACGAAGTCAGGCATAATCCACCCTTCATTTGCGCACTTTCCAGAAGGCACTTACATAGCACTCATTCACTTCAATAGGCTGTACGCACAATAGGCCCTTGACCATGCAGTCTGTGCCTACATAAACTTCAAGGGTCAAGAACTTACATGAATAAGCAAAGAAAGTCCATTCATGACTAAAATCTTGGAACACTTTCTAAAACACTCAAACGAAGGCTGCCTCATTAAAGCCTTCATTTATACTATAACCATGCTTGCTTGTCTTAAAACCCAGTAAATTTACTAAATTCATCTGTTTTATAGGGAGGAGCTCTATAAAATAACAAGATTTCCTGGCTGACATCTCTTGTTATATTATTTTATATTCAATTTCTTTTTATAAAGAAGTTAAAAAAAATCAGCAGTATGGTCTAAAAATTTGTAGAAAAGTCCTCAGTAGTCAGGTTTTTAATTGGATGAATATTTCCAGGAAGTTGGTAATTTAAATAATATGATACCATTAATCATAGTTCAATCTAAAGGCAATTGTGTAGTAAAGTTATAAAAGGGACTCCCGACACTATCAATTTAGATATCAAAATGCCAGATTATATATAAAATTGGTCTGATGAGATCAAAACTATTCCTGAAGGACAGTGAATAGTTTATCACACAGCAGGATAATGAACTACTACAAAATTTTGATGCTGAAACTCAGGAGGAGTTGGAAATCAAACTTTGGAGTTCACCAACAGTGAGCTTGGGTGCTAAAAGAAGTAAAATGATTTTTAAAAACTACCAGAAAATACATTGGTAGAGGGACAACATTTGTCTGCTGTGTTATTACAATTCACCTGAGATAACCTCATTAGAAGAGGGGAAAAAGGCACAACAGAACTACTGACTTGCAGGACCAAAGGGTTGGGGTTCTGGTGGATTACAGTGTGAGGGGAAAGCTGTGAGGTCTTATTCTGTGACATCTGCTCTACAAAGGATTTCATTGCATGTTAACCACAATCTCTCAGATTGTTCCATATATATTTATCATTTAGCAAGGACTTTTAAGTGTCATAGATGACATAGCAAAAATTCAAATCCCGTGAGAAAAGGCTATATTAATCTTTCATGTACCGTAGAAATGAAAGACAATTCATGATGCTAAGGGAGAAGACTTTTTATCTGGAAAGCCAGGGGAGTATTTGATTGGCTGTATAAAGCTTTAATACATCTCTCTTGAACATTATACAAAATTAATGTTTCCTTTTATTTTTTTATTATATGCCTAATGTGGAACTTAGGCCCTTTCCGCACCACAACGGTGCAGGGGTGCGTTGGCATAAACAATGCTGATGCACCCCTCCGGGACCATTTGCATGGACGGTCCTGTGAAGACGGCAGGCGGTGGCGCTTCCTTTGCACAGGCTGCGCCGTCTCTGAACGCCTACCTCGTCTCCTGGCTTCCGGCTCGTTGCAGAGGCCAGGGGACACGCCCCCGCAGGCTGGAGCAACGGCTCTGGAGTCGCAGGCCAGGAGGGCATGTCCCCTGGCCTCTGCAACAAGCTGGAAGCCAGGAGGAGAGGTAGGCGTTCAGGGATGGTGTGGGGGAAATGGTGCCTTTCAGCCACTGCCGTTCACACGGCAGCAGTTGGAAGACGCTGCTTCTGAAAAAGCAGAAGCAAAGTCTTCGCGCCGCTCGGGGGTTGCAAGGCCGGCACTGCTGCAATGCAGCAGTGGCAGCCATGCAAACCCCTCCCCTGGGATGCTGTTTTTGACGTCCCTGGGGCGCTTTTTCCCGCCAGTGCGGAAAGGGCCTTAGTGTGGTGATGTAGGGTTGAGCAATACAGAAGATATTCAGTAAAATTTGTATTCGGGCTTATTCAGGCAAAAAATTATCTGTATGTTTGGATAAGATGAATATCATATCCAGTATACTGGAATATATTTGGGTATTCCAAATAATTCAGGGCCATTTGATGTTTTTTGTATTTTTTGGTGTTTGTGTGTTTCAGCCTGCAGGGGGTGCATTTTTAAATCTAGCAGCACCACAATTTCAGGATATCCTCCAGAGACTCTTCTGATGATACCACCCAAGTTTGGTGATGTTTGGCTCAGGGTGTCCAAAGTTATGGATCCCAAAGGGGGTGCCCCATTGTTTCCAATGGGAGCTAACAGGAGATGGGGGCTACCCCTTTGAGGGTCCATAACTTTGGATCCCCTGAACCAGACTTCACCAAACCTGGAAGTTGTAATCAGGAGAGTCTCTGGAAGATATCCTGAAATTTTGGTGTTGCTAGCTTTAAAACTGTGCACCCCATAGAAATTCCCCATTAGCTGCAATGGAGCCACTTCAGAGCACAGAATCTCCCAGCTCTTCAGTAAGTTCTATACTGGAAAAAATTAATTGGTTTTTCCCACCATAGACTTCAACAGGGCTTGCTGTTATGCTCATCTGACTCTGAACTGGAGATTTTATTGGGGGCTCTGGGGGGGTATTGCTCTGGGTAGGGGCACCTATTTCCCGCAGGGCTGCTGATGTCTCCTGAAAAGAATCAGCCAACTTTGCTGAAGTTTGGATGGCTGGGCATTAGTTCTGTGGGCATCAGGTTCACCTTCAATTGGATGCCCACAGCATTTGCCCTTCTCATGCAAACTTCGGTAAAGTTGGCTGGTTGCTTTCAGGAGACTCACCAGCAGCCCTGCATGAAATTTGGTGCCCCTACTCAGAGCAATATGCCCAGCAGAGCCCTTCCCCCATTGAAATCTCTACCACAGAGCCAGCTGGGCATAACAGTAAACCTCACCCCACCCCTCCCACCCCTCCCACTGCTTTTTTGCACCACTGCAGCACCACGGAGCTTGGGATGCATGATTGTTGTGTTCAGACATGAGGCTAAGAGCTCAGGCTGTAATGTGATGGTGATTGGGGGGTGACAGTACAAAAATCATGAGAATCCACAAGGATCCATGTTTTTAAAGCAGGTTTTTGCACCACTGTGGTGCCATGGAGCATGGGATGCATGATTGTTGTGTTCAGACATGTGGCCAGGGGCATGAGCTGTGATGTGATGGTGATTTTGGGGTGACCAAATGGAAAAATCAGGAGGATTCATGAGGATCTGTGATTTTATAACCATATTTTTGTGCCACTGCAGCACCATGGAGCATGGGATGCGTGATTGTCATGGGTTGTGGCAAGCAGGGGCACTGGGGGGGGAAGGGTGGTGGCAAGCAGGGGCACCGGGAGAGGGAGCTGGGGGTTAGCAAGCAGTACCAGTGGAGAGGAAGGAGCGGCTAGCAGGGGCACTGGGACAGGAAGGTGGGGTGGCTAACACGGGCATTGGGACGGGAAGGTGGAGGGTGGCTAGCATGGGCAGTGGCATGAGAAGGTGGGGGTATCAAGCAGGGGCATTGGGAGGGGAAGGTGGGAGGTGCAAGCAGTGGCAGTGGGAGATGAAGGGGGTGGCCAGCACAGGCACTGGGATGGGAAGGTAGGGGTGGCTGGCACAGGCACTGGGACAGAAAGGTGGGGGGGAGCTAGCATGGGCATTGGAATGGGAAAGTGGGGGTGGCTAGCATGGGCACTGGGATGGGAAGGTGGAGGGGTAGCAAGCAGGGGCACTGGGAGAGGAAGTGGGGGTGGCAATCTGGGGAAGGGGAGGGGTGGGAAAGCAGCATTGAAAGCAGCGTTGTTTGGCTAAATTCGGTGTGGATTGAGAGAGATTTAAAGGGAGAGCTCCCTTTAAATCTCCCCCCCCCAAATTGATGCCAAATTTAGCCAAACAAAACAACACTGCTTTCAGCATTGTTTAAAGGGAGCCCGTGAGGCTCCCAACTGCCCCGAATCCATTTGAATGCCAGAATTGCAATTCGGATTTGGGCATTCAAATGGATTTGAAATCGTCTTCAACTCAGGCTGCTTGAATTCAGCCCAAATTCAAGCTGAAACACCTGAATTGGGCCCAAATCAGCTGTTTTGGTGATTAAGTAGTGGTGAGTCCACATAAATGCCAGGTTGCCTCAAACATGGACATGATGGGCCAGTTAGTCTTAGGCATGAGGCATTTGGAGTTGCTCGTTTAGGCCTTGCACAGGGGTGCTCAATTGCTCTGACAGCCAGCTGCCCAGTGCCCAGAAGTCAGTATGAACGTGAGGTGTCTGACCTGGCAATGCCTCAGTCAGCAACACAGCATAGCAGTACCCATTCAGCAAACCAAGCCTCTCCACTGCTCACATGAAGCAGGGAGGAGGTGCCAGTCTGGTCACCTCTTTCCTCCCTCCCTCCTTTCTTTGAGGCCCAACCATGGAAGGGCCTTCCAGAGTAATTCTGGGGGTCAAGTTCTGCCTGGGATTCCAGTATCACTAAGACTGTGCCAATAGTGGGATGGTATAACCTGATCCCATGGGAGAAGATAAGCAGGGCTACCTCTGACAAGTATTTGGATAGGAGACCTCCAAGGCAAATGGCAAATCAACCACTGATTGTGTCCTGCCTTGAAAAACCTATCCTACCAGGGGGTCAGCTGCAACACCCACAAAACCTCTTTTCTTGACTGGGAATAAATATTTGGATTTTGTTTTACCAGGGAAAGAAATGAACGATTAATTGGTTCTATCTCTTTCTAGGGCCGTTTCTGCACACACTGACTGACTGCACGCTGGCAAGAATTCTGCCGGTGTGGGGGGCAGAAGGCTTTAGATGCATAGCGCGAAGCATGCGAGCAGCCTCAGGAGAGGCCGGCGGACAACAGGAGGCTCCGCATGGAGCCGCCTCTGCCCCCTTCCCTGTCCCACTCACCTTGTCCCCGTCGTCGGCCTGCTGGCCTCCGAAGCCCCGCCCACGCTGCCCTCCGACCTCCAGGGGTCGGAGGACCCAGTGAGGGGAGGAGCTTCGGAGCTCCAGCAACGTGACGTGGAGCAGATGAGTGGGAAAGGGAAGGGAAACTGTATGTTCAGCAGTGCTGTTTGCACTGCAGCGCCGCTGGGAGGCTGCGCTGTTGGGGGCAAAAACAGCCCTTTTAAAGGATTGTTTGTTAGAGGCGATGGCCTTGCCGCCCTGGGAGAGGGGGGGGAGTGAAGCCGAATTAGGCACTGCTGCGTTGCCTGTGCGAATGGCTCCCTGGGAACGGTGTGCGCCGCCTGTGCGAATGGCTCCCTGGGAACGGTGTTTTTGCCGTCCCCAGGGCGCCATAAAAGGGCCGTGCAGAAACGGCCTAGGTTTCTCTTTCCCAACTTTGAAAGAATGTGATATAGTAAAATTATTTTAAGAGATTTCTAAAGCAGTAAAAATAATTCCAAGTCTTTTTTGTTGTTGACACAATTAAGAACAGGTCCAATTATTTATACCTCAGATACATTCAAAGCATATTTAGAGCGAAGAACTATGTTTTATCAATAGGCAGAATTTTTTTTTCTGGTCAGTGTTTCTGATTAAATTACCTAAGTATTTTGTTAGTGAAAATCACATGTCAGGCAAATGTACAGATCACATTTGCTTGTAAAAAGCTAATAGATTCCATTTATACTACATCTTGGGAGGCATCTGAGAGAAGAGTAGATGTATTTTTGTACCAGGTTCTGTGTATAACTGGAACAATGCTACATGCCTTGGGCTGATGGTAAAGTTAGGTGTGCCTTTCACAGAGTCTGTGCAGTTCTAAAGAGCTAACCACATATGATATGGAAGCATGCATAAAATAACCGATGCCAGATTAATTTTTAGAAAGAAAACTAGCACCAAGACACAAGTTTTTAGAATGGAGAAATAACAGGGAAGGGGAAGCTTAATACTTTACCTACTTGTAGCTTCTGTTCTTCACATTCTCCCCTCCCCCATCTTCAGCCTAGGCCAGGGGTAGGGAACCTGCGGCTCTCCAGATGTTCAGGAACTACAATTCCCATCAGCCTCTGTCAGCATGGCCAATTGGCCATGCTGGTAGGGGCTGATGGGAATTGTAGTTCCTGAACATCTGGAGAGCCGCAGGTTCCCTACCCCTGGCCTAGGCACTTTACTTCCCTCAGAGTGAAAAAAAAACACACACTCATCTGAACGTCATGGTTAAAGCAGCAGCGCCTCCTGTGCGAATGCTTCCCAAGGGACGTCCCTGGGGCGCTCTATATGCCCTTGCGGAAAGGGTCATGGTGTTTTGTAATGACTGTTAACTTGTAATCTGCCACTAGGTATCAATATAGCAAACCCAGAGAAACAATCCATCCAATCCAAAAACCTTTATTAGAGAACCAGAGAAACAAAATGAGAGAACATATCTCCTGAAAAGATCTGATGTTTCCTTTCTACCGTTTTATGATAGGGGGAAAATTTGTTTAGTTCTAGATGATCAAACTGAGCTTAAGTTCCCCTTAATATAATAATTTAATAATGAGAGAACAATAATTTCAGATTGCTTTAAGGGAAAAAAATAGAATTTCTAAGTATGATAGGAAATACTGGCACCTTGAGTGTATTTCTATAAACAACTAAAGACGCGTGAAAATACATTTTTATGGTTTCTTTGTATTGCACACTTCTGAAAGGGTATAATATGCCTCTTACATAGGGTGTGGCCATATGGGTTCTTGATGAATATTTTGATAACATACTGACAAGACCTTAGCACTTGTTGGTTTCATTATTCTCTTTCTTTCTTACATACTATACACCATTCCTTCCCTCCTCCATTGTATATTCACAAGAATACAAGAATTCCTTCCTCTGAGGACCTCAGAACAGTTCCATTTTATCTGCATAACAACCGTATGAGACAAAGTAGGCTGAAAGTACTTCTGGTCCAAAGTCACCCAGGGTGTTTCATGGGAATTGAAATGCAAATCTCCTCAGTCCTAGTCATGTGGTGTAGCCACAGCATCACAATGGCTTCCAGAGTTCCTGGGAAAGCAACTCTTTATCCTACAGTTGTCCAACAAGTTGTCCATTCTGCCATGAGCACAACAGACTCAGGTATTTTTGGGAAAACCCCAAAGCGACATGGTTGGCACTGCAATACTTCCTAGCTCAAATTAGGACTGGCTTTAGCCACCTAAGGCCTGCAACACTAACAAAATAATATTGTTGTGAGAATATAATATAAATGCATATTGTTTATGCCTCTCAATGCAGCCCTTCACATAATTCACCTAAGCACTCATTCTGAGAGCAAAGCTTTTTTTTTGGACAACGTTAGTGAACGGAATCTGTCTGCCATGTTATTTATTATCTTCCCTGGCTTTTCTTCAATATTTTCCTCATCTTCATTGGGATTGTGTTTCTCTTCAGTGGTTTTTCAGGTCCTTTGGGGCCCTTAAACATTCTTGCAAGCACTCAGTAGGTGAAATTAAAGATACTATACATGACCCTGCAGCTGATTACCTAAGTCATGTATTATTTACTAGTCATAGACTTTGCCATGTAAACGTATTTGAGTTCTAAAGATAAAATTGCTTTTATGTTGGGTCACCTGAACCCACACACAGAATCATGTGAAAATATGTTGGCTGAAACATTATTTGAAGCATTGCCATAAATGCTTATTGTTTGTGGTGCATCTTCCAATATATAGCCTAATAAAATTTATGTAGGATGACAGTTTTGATTTGGTTGTTTGCAGATCCTTGTTCTAACAATGCACACTTTGAAGACCATGTTGCTTGGGATTAGGAAACAAGGGTTTCCAAATTCTCGGTATGGTAGTTCTTGGCCATAAACTAAAGGATTGCATATATTCTTTTCCCACTCTTTCCTCACTAAAATTCCTGTGTCAATACACCCGGATGAATGTACTATGAGCTGTAATACCTGCGGTGATCATGCCTCTGTTCATGCAAACATTTATTCCATTTCCAGAGAGGAGGGACACAGAATAGATTTTAGGGCTTCTGAATGAACTCTGTTTTTTTTCTCAGGATGTTGTTCAGAATAGTGTGTAATACCGTGCCACAAGACTCCCCATAAGAGTGTAGGAACATAAAAAGCTATGCTGGATCTGACCAAGGTCCATCAAGTCCATCAATGGCCAAGCAGGTGCCTCTAGGAAGCCCACAAGCAAGAAGATTGTTTATACCCTTTTATAAGCAGCATTATACACCCCTTTATACACAGCACTATCCTGCCTGTGTTCCTCAGCACCTAATATAATAGGCATGATCCTCTGATATTGGAGAAAGCAGGTCTACATTATGGCTAGTAGCCATTTTGACTAGTAGACATGAATAGCCCTATCCTCCATGGATATGTCCACTCCCTTCTTACAGCCATCCAAGTTGGCACACTGGGACAGGGAGTTCCACAATTTAACTATATGTTATGTGAAGAAATACTTCTTTTGGTTTGTCGCGAAATGCGCCGACCCAGCTGCTTCCACCTCCGTGCGGAAACGGCCCTTGAGTCATAACAGCCACTTGTAGACCACCTCACCCGATGGGGAAATGCAGTTTTCCTTTTGGCACACAGAGTTAAATGAGTGTGTGCAAAAACAATTTGCAGACTGGTTTCAGCCTTGTAAACTTAAGAAAAGCCCGACTCTGAGAATAGTTATGCATTATTAACAGCCTGGTATTTCTCCCACTTCATTTTCAATTTAAACTGGTGCAACATGTCCATCTGCAAAATTGTCTGCTACTGTAAGACAGATGATGCCAGTCACTCGTACTCATACACAATGGGAAGAATCAGAAAGAGACATCATTTTCATTCATGTATGCACTAATACCTTTTCTTTTTTGTTTTACTGAAACAGTATGTAGTGTACAGAGATTCTATTCCATCTGACCAGGCCAAGGCAATCTCACACAACAAAGGGTACGTTCAGTTTTACATGTGCTTCACAGACAGATCTAGCAGTGATTAGAAGAGAGAGACTTTATAGTGAAGGGATGTGCTCACCTATTAAGGCACTGCTGAATATGTCACACCATAGTACTGTGCCTACAGAGGATTGAACATGGAAATGAGAAGATCAAGAGAAAGGGCATAAACAAGCAATTGCTCCTGATGGGAATTTTCAGATGCTTTCTGCTAACTTATTGTTTAAGCATCATTAACTGTTGTTCACAAAGACTGAAGTTCATTGATTTACCTTTTAAAACCAAAGTATGGCCCCTTCTGCACCCACAAAATAATGGGTTTTCAAACCACTTTCACAACTGTTTGCAAGTGGATTTTGCCATTCCGCACAGCTTCAAAGAGCACTGAAAGCAGTTTGGAAGTGCCTTATTCTGCATGTGCGGAATGAGCCTATGTTTGGATTTCACCAGCTACTACCTGGGAATAACTGCCCTGGAGGAGATATTTTGGTGTGCCTCACCATGAAGGGATTAGTTAATGGTACACAGTAACAATTAAGTACAGTGCAGATACATCAAGCAACAAACAAACAAGGAGAACTGCACCGTTAGTTACAAATAAATAATTATATCCTTGCAAAATATATAATAAACATGTGCTATAATTTAATACAAAGTGCAGCAAATCACCAAGCAAGAATAACAACACATTCAAGAATCCAAGTAATGGAAAATGTCTTCTAGACACTAACATGAGCCAAATTTGGATTCCACAAGAGTTCACATTCAACTAAGGAAAAATGATCAAAAGAAGAAGTCAGGTTTTCCCCTGTTCCATAGGGCAGAGTCTCAGCCAAAAGAGTTGAAATGCTGTTTTGCCTGAAATAATAGCAGAGATCAGTCTTTGCAAGCTTCAAGCCAAGCATCAAAGTGTCAAGATGTCCCATTTCATCTGGGCAGTAAAGCTGCCCAAGTGATGCTTCAATGAAATTACTTGAATTCTTGAATGTGGAATTGGACATCCAGATGGATGACATGGGAGGGGGGGAGTAGAGTGGATGGAGGCCAGTCTTGTGTGGATGTCATTGATTTTGGTTGAAATCCTAAGAATATTTTCCTGGGAGTAAACTTCACTAAATAAACTCAGCCTTATTTCTGAGCAGACCTGCTTAGCTTGCTCTATTTATATATACAGTGATATTTCCCCCCAACATTGTTAATTTCTCTGGTAGCAATGTTTTTATTTTGTCTTTAAAAAATCCTAGCCTAATACATTCCCCGAATTAAAACATGTACATACAATCACAGTATAATGTAATGTAATAATGGTCTAAACCCATGCTCATAGTAGGTTAACCCTTCCTTCTAAAAGTACAACCAAATAATAAAGTTTACAAAATTATTGGAAAGATGTTTGGGATTTGATCGACATCTCGCAAATTTGTAATAAAGGAGACCTGTTTG
This sequence comes from Sphaerodactylus townsendi, assembly GCF_021028975.2. Classification (NCBI taxonomy): domain Eukaryota; kingdom Metazoa; phylum Chordata; class Lepidosauria; order Squamata; family Sphaerodactylidae; genus Sphaerodactylus; species Sphaerodactylus townsendi. The sequence continues at coordinate 36,730,549 of NC_059434.1, read as the reverse complement.
TGTTGGTGTTCTTGTTAGAGACTGAAAATGAAAGTCATACTAATTGAGAAAGCATCTGAGTGATACCTTCATGTTGAAAATCAACCATTGAACAGTTGTAGAGATTTTTATCATCCAGACATGCTTAACTTGATGGATTTTCTTTTTCATAACATATACATTGAAAATTCATACTATGGAGTCTTCTAAGACTTTCCTGTACATTTATTTTTTCATCCAAAATTTAATTTTAGTAGGCATGGACTTTTTTTAAAAAAAAATGCAGTTTATTATTTAGGTGAATAACTCCATGATTACATGTATAAAATATGGAATCATGCAGTTAACCCATTAATTTTTCCATTTTGTATCTGCTTCTTCACAACATGCATATTTTGAGCCAGTTTTCTGCTGTCTACTTATCAAGAGCCAGTAATCAAACTTAGTAATCATCTTTGGATCAAGGTCAGACAGAAAAAACACAGATTATTAGGAATATATTATCGTCCCCCTGACCAAAGTGGACAAGAGGATTCTGAGATGGAAAAAGAAATTAGAGAGGCCAACAAAAACAAAAATGTAGTGGTAATGGGTGATTTTAACTATCCCCAGATAAACTGGAAAAATGCATGTTCAGGTCATAGTAAGGAGAGAGCATTCCTGGATATGCTAAATGACTGTGGCTTAGAGCAGATGGTTGTGGAACCAACCAGGGGAGAGGTGATCCTAGATCTAATTCTATGTGGGACCCAGGACCTGGTGCAGGAAGTCAGTGTTGTTGAGCTGATAGGGAACAGCGACCACAATGCTGTCAGATTCAGTATCTCAGCATGCGAACAAGTGGAGACTACTAATGGAGTTACATTCGCCTTCAGAAAGGGAAATTTCTCAAAGATGAGGGGGATAGTGCGCAGGAAGCTGAAAGGGAAAATCAAGAGAGGCAAAACTGTCCAGGATGCTTGGAGGTTATTTAAAAACACAGTAATAAAAGCTCAGCTGGAATGTGTTCCACAGGTTAGAAAAGGCAGCACCCAGTCCAAAAGAAAGCCACCATGGTTAACAAGAGAGGTTGAGGAAATTATCAGAAAAAAGAAAAATGTCTCCTTTAGAAAATGGAAGTCCAGTTTGGCTGATGAAGAATATGAGAGGGAACACAAAATGGTGGCAAAAGAGAAGCAAAGTTAGCTGTAAGGGAGGCAAAAAAGGATTATGGAGGAACGCATGGCATGCGTAACATCAAGACCACAGCAACAAACAGTTCTTCAAGTACATCAAAAAGCATAGGAAGCCAGCAAGGGAAGCGGTAGGCCCGTTAGATGACAAAGGAACAAAGGGTGTGCTAAAAGATGGCAGGGAGATTGCAGAGAAGCTGAATGTGAATTCCTTTTGCATCTGTCTTCACTCCAAGAGTGTGAGTGTGGAGGAACATTCCTGCACCTGAACTCAAGCTTCTTAGGGAGGCTTAACTCCGAGGAACTAGCTTAAGATAGTGCGGTAGACAAGGAAGAAGTTCTAAGCAGTGCTATTGATAAACTTAAAATAAATCGTTACCAAATCCCCTGGCTCCAGATTGCATTCACCCAAGAGTTCTTAAAGAGCTCAAGCATGAAATTGCTGATCTTCTCACTTTAATATGCAACTTATCCCTGAAATCAGGCTCCATCCATGAAGACTGGAAGATGGCCAATGTCACACCAATCTTTAAGAAAGGATCTAGGGGGGACCCGGGAAATTACAGGCCAGTCAGTTTGACATCTGTTCCTGGTAAATTAGTAGAATCTATCATTAAAAATAACATTATAAAACATGTAGAAAAGCAAGGCCTGCTGAGAAAGAGTCAGCATGGCTTTTGCAGAGGCAAATCCTGTCTTACAAACTTACTAGAGTTCTTTGAGGGTGTAAACAGGCATGTGGACAGGGGTGAAACCAGTGGACATTGTCTACTCTGGATTTCCAAAGAAGTTTTTGGATGCAAAGTTCCTCACTCAGAGACTGTTGAGAAAACTCAGCAATGAAGGAATAAGAGGGGAAGTCCTCCTATGGATTAAAAAACTGGTTGAGAAACAGGAAACAGAGAGTGGGTGTAAATGGGAAGTTCTCACAATGGAGAGATGTCGTGGGAGTGGTAGTCCCCTAAGGATCCGCTTTGGGACCAGTGCTCTTTAACCTATTCATAAAATGACCTGGAAGTAGGGGTGGGTAGCGTGCAGGCCAAGTTTGCAGATTGATACCAAATTATGTAGGGTGGTGCAGAACCACAAAGGATTGTGAAGAGCTCCTAAGCGGACCTTGATAAATTAGGTGAGTGGGGCTCTAGAAATGGCAAATGCAGTTCAATGTAGCAAAATGTAAAGTGATGCACATAGGGGCAAAAAAAATCCAAACTTCACATACACGCTTACAGGGTCAGTGCTATCAGTCACAGTGACCAGGAAAGGGATTTCCTAGGCATCTTAGTTGATAGTTCCATGGGAATGTCAACTCAATGCATGGCAGCTGTGAAAAAGGCAAACTCTATGCTGGGAATCATTAGAAAAGGAATTGATAATAAAACTGCAAAGATTGTCATGCCTCTTATATAAAGCAAAGTGGGAAAGTGACCAAGCGACTTGGAGTACTTCTCGTGTCCAGTCTCTGGTCGCCACATCTTAAAAAAAGGCATATTTGAGGAGATAGAAAAAGTGCAGAGAAGGGCAACAAGGATGATTGAGGGACTGGAGCACCTTCCCTATGAGGAGAGGCTGCAGCGTTTGGGACTCTTTAGTTTGGAGAGGAGGCGGCTGAGGGGGGATATGATTGAAGTCTGCAAAATTATGCATGGGGTAGAAAATGTTGACAGAGAGAAATTTTTCTCTCTTTCTCACAATACTAGAACCAGGGGACATTCATTGAAAATGCTGGGGGGAAGAATTAGGACTAATAAAAGGAAACACTTTTTCACGCAACGTGTGATTGGTGTTTGGAATATGCTGCCACAGGAGGTGGTGATGGCCACTAACCTGGATAGCTTTAAAAGGGGCTTGGACAGATTTATGGAGGAGAAGTTGATTTATGGCTACCAATCTTGATCCTCCTTGATCTGAGATTGCAAATGCCTTAACAGACCAGGTGATCGGGAGCAACAGCCGCAGAAGGCCATTGCGTTCACATCCTACATGTGAGCTCCCAAAGGCACCTGGTGGGCCACTGCGAGTAGCAGAGAGCTGGACTAGATGGACTTTGGTCTGATCCAGCTGGCTTGTTCTTATGTTCTTATGTTCTTATGTTCAGATAGGCATTTTCAGTGGTTATTTTATAAACATAGGATTCCCTTTTCTTGGAGAGTCAACAATGTCTCGACCAAAGTTATTTTAAGAAGTGGTATGAATTCTTTCTGTTCTACCATTTTTTGTGACATAATTGAATTTTAAACAGTGCAATTCCCAAAAAAAGATTGTTCAGGATTGCCCTGTAAGTTGATTTCATTAAATTTTACTTATTGAGGTTACCTTTTTACCTCCAGGGATAGGAAATATCCCACTGACTTCTCCCACTCATCTGGGTTGCAGAAGGAAATGCCAAAGAAAAATGGGGTAGGGGAATTAGCATCCCTTGTGCAATCATATTGCTTCTGATGTTACTTGGAAGAGACAATATCATGCCAGATGACACTCTATCGTTCACCCAAAGCACTATGATCAAACCATGGAGTTTTGAGTGAATGCTAGAGCACCACCTGTGACATGATGACAACACTTCCAAGTTACACCAGAATTGATGTTTTTGAGCCAGGGATGCCAATCACCCCTCCAAACTGGAGGTTCTTGCCTCCCCCATCTCTGTGCCTGGCAACTCAACCACCCATGCATCCCTTCCTTCAAGGAAGTCTAAGCAGCATGCATATTTCTTCTTAGTGAATCCTCACTAACAACCCTATACCAGCAGGCTAAACTGACAAAGCTTGATTGTTCTGAGTGACTGGATTTCCCAGCTTTAACTTGGTCTCACTTGTTTCTAGTCTGACATTCTAATCTCTACAAATTCAATTGGACTGTTCATGTTGTGTGTTGGAACATCCCTTCTGTCAAACTAACCTAGTATCTCATTATACAAATAAAGAGACTACAGTTTTCCACAGGAACATTTCATAAAGGAAAGCACACACAATACGGTACAGCAAACTGTTTGCATGGGATAAGATAAAGACATTTTTTTCCTGAGGGTTTGTTTTGAGGAAAGAATAATCTGGTGATAGTGATAGCTATGTGGTGTTTTCTCTCTGTCACTTTCCTTCATCTGTGCTAGGCTGCAAGAAATATTTTGATTTGCTGTGGAGCCTAATTAACATCCAACTTCTTTGAAGTCAGAAACTTATGGGTAGCATTTTATCAGTTTGGCTAACAAGGCAGAGGAAACTGTAATTTTTCCTGGTTTTAACCTGTAATGCTGAATTTTACAAGACAATTGACATTTGCCACAGAAAAGAAAGATGTGGGCAACCCAGATATTTTCTAATTAACAAATTCCATTCATAAAGTATAAGTTGTGATCTACTTTATGGTAATTTTAAACACACAAGGCCAAAATCTTGGGATGTTCTTTGTCTACCATGGAAATCTAGTTTAGAAATAAACATTTTATTTTCCTGATATGTCACTCAGAAACACTGACAAATATTAAAATTGTTAAATCAGTATGAAGAAAAATGTTTTCTGAAGAGACATTGATTTGAAGGCTCAACACTTTAATAAACAGTGTGTCACTGAAAGATATTTTTGTTCTCAAATCATAACTGTGAAGTATGTATGGGATCTATTTACAGTTTATACTTCAATGCCTATGCATTAGGTATGTTTTTATAGCCTGATTAATTAGGAGGAAATGTCTAATACATTATTTTTCGGCAGACTGAAAAGGTGCTTGTGGTGAATGGGGACTTGTGATTATGCTGGAATGAGTATCTATAGGTCTGTATGACTTTGGCAAAAACCAATTTTATTTTTTGTACCTGACTTACTTGTCCCAAAAGATAAATGGAGAGTCTTACAGACCCAGCAATATACTGTAGAGTGAAGCTAAGGAACAGGCTGAATTGGAGATAAGATACTCTCTCAGCTAATGCCCTATCAAGCCATAATCAACATTGTCCCACTGGGTCAGGGACATAGGTAAGGGGGGGTTCTCGGGTTCAACCCCCCATTACATGTTCAAAGCTCTGCCCCTTCATTTGTGATGTTTTTGTATTTTTATTTTTTCTTGTTTTTGGCCTTAAGGGGGCTCAGTTTTTAGGCTAGTAGCACCACAATTTCAGGGATTTGTTGGGGGACTCTCCTGATGATACCACCCAGGTTTGGTGAGTTTTGGTTCAAGGGGTCCAAAGTTATGGACTCCCAAAAGGGGTGCTCCATCCCCCATTGTTTCCAAAGGGAGCTAATAGGAGATGTGGGCTACACCTTTGAGGGTCCATAACTTTGGACCCCCTGAACCAAACTTCACCAAACCTGGGTGGTATCATTAGGAAAGATACCCTGAAAGTTTGGTGCTGCTAGCTTAACAATTGCACCCCTGACAGCAGGCACCCCAAAATGTCCCCAGATTCTCCTTTTAAATCCACCCCCTTTGGCATGGATTTAAAGGGAGAATCTGAAGTCCCCAGTTTAAACATTGAAAGTGATGCTGTTTCAGGGTGAGGGACAATGCACCCCAAAACAGCATCACTTACAATGTTGTTTTAACTGGGGACCCCAGATTCTCTCTTTAAGGTGGATATAAAAGGAGAATCTGGGCTCCCTAGTTTAAACACCATTTAAAGTGATGCTGTTTGGGGTGGATTCCAGCATCACAGCGGTCACCCATGCCCCCCCCTGCAAAACTCAGATTTTGCACCGGACTTCATTTTCCCTAGCTATGCCAGAGGGGAGGGCAGAAGGGACTGCCAGCTGCCGACTGGGAGCCCAGCCAATGGGGGGAGCAGGCAGGGCAGTCTGCCATTGCTGGCCTCAGAGAGCTGCTTTTATAAGCACTGAGGCTTTGGGCGGGGCTTGGGGAGGTGTGGCCATGCCCTAGGGGTGGGGTAGGGGCATGGACAACCCCCGAACCCCTCCCCCATTAAAATCTATTCCTATGTCACTGCACTGGGTGAAATGTGTATTGCTTTTTTTCCTGTCCCACTGCACCCTACATATGAATAACATAATTACTACTGAACACAATGGAAAAAGTGTGAAGGTGGTCCATATTGTCAATTTTCTTCCATATCATTGTAGCATTTTACATAAAGGCAGCTATAATTTGCTTTGATGTCTGCTGTTCAGCTGTCTTAGAAACTAGGGTGTGAATTTAATTCCTCTGTTCTGAATTCGTGGTTGATGAGGACTGCAGAAAAAGGTTTTGCTTTCTGACTGGAATTAAAGTTGATTGAAAAGGAACCTTTTCACCTTGATAGCTGAGAGACATACTTTAAAAAGTGGAGACCCTCAAGAAACTTGTGGAAGCACCCCCTTCCCCTTTGCTTCTTCCTGTCTCACTACTACTCTCAATCTCTCAGTTTTTCTGCCTCCTTTTCTTACTTTCTCACCTCCATGCATGTCACTTCCTCTCTTTCTGCTCCTCATCACCCTTCCAGTGGCCCACCTACTTCCCAAACACCCACTGGCAGCAGCTCTCCTGGGATCCCAATGGATCTCCCAGCTATGGAAATCAGTCCCCTTTAGGGTTGCCAGTGCCAGTTTGGGAAACTGCTAGAGATTTGGGGACATGAGTTTTGGGGAGGAAAGCAATCTTAGGAAGGTATAATGCTATAGACTCCACCCTCCAAAGCCATTGTTTTCTCCAAGGAAACTGATTTCTGCCATCTGGAGATCAATTGTAATTCCAGGTGATTTCCAGTTCTCACCTGGTGACAGGCTATAACCATTCACCTGGAGGAAATGGCTGCTTTGGAGTGAGGACCTATGTGCTGTATGAAGTTGAGGCCTCTTCCCTTCCAAGAATTCACCACAAAATCTCCAGGAAGTTTTCCTTCAAATGCCAAAATAGGCTTAGAAAGGGCTTTGCTCAGTTCCCCGTCTTTTACTGGCAGAACCAAGTCAGGAATTTGTGGTTGCATAGCAACAGTCACTGAAGAAACCCACTGCTTAATACTACAGGTGCTACCAGGGGCATAGCTTTGTAAAACAGTGCAAGAGGCCCACCCTGGGAGCCATGTCCTCTTAGCTGCAAACTCCTTGTGGAGTTTGGGAGTGGCGGGGACTCTTTGATGCTGGCCTCAGCTTGCCTGGGATCAGCTTTGAACTGCAGGCTTTGAACCTGCAGTTTTAAGCTCAGTCCAAGGCTCACTGAGGCCAGGATCAAACTGAGCACTGAGGCTCACTGGCTCCAGCTTTATACTATTGGTTTTGCCCTAGGAGTCTGGGGCTGGGGCACAATTGTAAGGGGTGTGTGGCCCTGGAATGTGTCCCCCAGGAAATGGTGTCCAGGGCTCTAGCACCCTCCATGCCACTAAATGCAACTTTTGTCATTTTTGGCTTTTAAAACTCTCCAGTGGTTTAATATATATATATTTTTAGATTTCAGATTTTTCTGCAAACCTGGGCCCTTTTCCAATGTTGTCGAAAACCTCTATTCGCCCTCTTTCAAATGTCTGTTTTAGATTTTGCTGGATTGTACTTAATGATCCTACATTTGAGTTAATATATTGAAGTTTCCCATTATAAATGGGAACAATACCTTACTTCACAAAGATCCTGTTACAATTATGATTGCAGTTCCAGTGCTGTTACTGGATATGTATGTTAGGGAGAAGAAGCTTTTGCCATTGCACCCTGTGAAAACGCTTACTGCTTTTATCCTAGAATCTGCAAAAAGCAAGAGCCATGTCAGATAGGGTGCACTATATCTGCAGAGGAGACCGGTACCTTCAGGGGGTGCTGTACAGAAGAGGCGCCAGAGCATGAGGACCAGCGTGTGCAATTGCTAGATGCTGACAAATACAAGAATTTATTTCTCTTAGTATAATTATAAAAAGAGCAGCCTGCTTTTACTTTATCTAAGCTGTGGTTACAACTTGGATCTTGGAAACAACACAGATTAGGCAACAACTACAATGTCATCTCTGTTCCAAGATGTTCTAGTTATTTCGAAAGAAGGAACAGAAGTTGCACTGTTTTTTAAAAAATAATGTTATTTTTTTCCATATATAAAAGAAAGGAATAGTACAGAAAAAAGGGAAGGGGAAAAAAGGATGTTAGAGAAGGAATAAGAGAATTTGTGTTAATAGCTTGTTAAACTGAAAGAACATCAATTACATTCAAAATAGAAAAGAGAGGTTTAATACATAAGTTTACCAACATCTACATATTATCATAGACATGTAAACTAATTCATTTATAATTATTTGTAATCACCTATATATAATAAAAACCTATGTATATTAAAAACATTTTGTGTTCATATACTTCATAATTATGTTAGCAAAGCATAAGCTTAATGTTAATAGGCACAAAGAAATTATTAATATAAGGTTCCCATTTTGCTTTGGGAATATATTCAAATTTTCTTTTCATAAAATTAGTTGGTTTTAGCCATGTATAAATATTCTCTCATATAGTCTTTACCATTTTCAGCGGACCCTGCATTAGTGGGACAACGCTAGGAAGAAGATTGTCTTTGCCATTTTGTTAGATGTGAGTTCATTTAGATTTCCAAGTAAAGGCAACAAAACTCTTTCTACAGTTAGTAAATATAAAATTAGTTCTTACTATTATTCTAATAAATTTAACAAAAAGATACTTAACAACATACTCGTGTTATAATACATTCATTTTAAAGACCAATATAAAGTTTAATCTTTGGTAATTCTTAACGTTTCAGTGTAATGGGGCGGTATAAAAATCCCGGGGATGGGGTGGTATAAAAATCTAACTAACTAATAAATAAATAAATAATAAATAAATAAAATAAATTAGTATCCATTTTTTTGTCTTTTCACAAATCCATCATATATATAATATATACAGACTGAGAGAAGTAACTAGTGAGGTGCCACAGGGATCTGTCCTGGACCCAGTGCTATTCAATATTTTTTATCAATGACTTGGATGATGGAATAAAAGGTATGCTAATCAAATTTGCAGATTATACTAAATTAGAAGGGGTAGCCAACACCCCGGATGACAGGATCAGAATCCAAAATGACCTGGACAAAGTAGAGAGCTGGGCCAAAATGAACAAAATGAATTGCAACAGAGATAAAAGTGAGAAACTGTATTTTGGCAAAAAATAACAATGAAGTGCACATATATAGGATGGATGACACCTGGCTTGATAACAGTACATGTGAAAGAGATCTGGAGTCTTCGTAGACCACAAACAGAACATGAATCAGCAGTGTGGTGCAGCAGCCAAGAAAGCCAATGCAATTCTGGGTTGCATCAGTAGGAAAATAATGTCTAGATCAAGGGATGTCATATTGAAGAGGTAGCAAGTTTGTTCTTGCTGCTCCAGTGACTAGGACATAGAATAATGGATTCAAGATACAGGAAAAGAGATACACCTAAACATTAGGAAGAACTTCCTGACAGTAAGGGTTGTTTGACAGTGTAATACACTGCCTTGGAATGTGGTGGAGTCTTTTTCTTAAGAGGCTTTTAAACAGAGGCTGAATGGCCAGCTGTCAGGAGTGCTTTGGCTGTATATTCCTGCATGGCAGGGGGTTGGATTTGATGGTCCTTGTAGTTGCACTGTTCTTTTGAAAACTTATTTGACATAAACCTGTTGGGTGTAGAAGTGGAAACCAGTGCAGTATTCACTATAAGAAGATCATGAAACCATGCCTTGCTGCTATCCTGCACAAATACCAGCAGAACACTTCTTCAGCTGCTCAGTAGCTCTGATGGTAGAATTTAGTTTCTTACTGTCTTAGAGCTTTAGTTTCTTACTGTCTTTTAGACCTAGTAATTTTTACACTGTGCAGCAGGTGAAATTTATTCTCCTCAGCGTCCTAAATGGTCAAATTGGGTAACTAAATGATGTGGAAGGATGGACACATGACTGCCTATGTAAAAATGTGCATGTATGAATGACCTTGGTAAAAAAGAGTTAAAGGAACAGCAAATCATAAGATTTTTAAACAACATAATGTTCGTTCCAAGAATCACTCTGACCAGCAAGTGGTTTCTGACCAGCAAGCAGAATAAGAGCCAACTGGTATCCCTAGTAAGAACGCTGTTGCTTCTGTGTAGGATACATATTCTACCCAATAAGCACACAAGAGCAGTACCAAAGTCCTGTTATGTGGAATGATATGAAGTTTATTTTCATCCTTCATACAAAGAAGAGCCAATAATGCCATGTTCCTATTTGATCTACACACTGAGAATTCTGAGAGAACATGTATATATTACATTTTTATTTAAAAGGTTTTTACATAGTAGCTTTTCAGCTTGTTGTTTTATTTGCATTGGTAGTAACGTGTTTAGCAACTGCATCAAAACTTTGTGTCTACAGAAAACAAGCGCATGTTTTTTTCTGTTACGTAAGAAGCCTAGCTTTAAATGTCAAGCTGTGCTATTATCTGTATATGTGTCTGGCTTTTGATGATACAGACACTTGGTACTTATTATGAGAGCTATTTGTTAACTATTATGGAGCCAAATGTTTCTCTTGGATGTGAGCTCATACTGTTGCCAACAGGAGCCAAACATGCACATCTCAGGAGAAGATGTGGCTCTTCTTTTGTAAATACCGCATTGCTCTCGGCTCCAGCCACTAAAAAAAATACACATGACGTAAGTGGGAGTGGGGGGATCAAAACAGACCAAATGCAGATATTTGAGTTTTATTGGGTTTAAAGATTCATTTTTAGATTCCATTAATAACTGGCCCTGGTTTTTACAGGGGTTGAGCCTTGCTTCCTTTTAGACATTATAGTCCTATTTTCCTTATTTTCAGCCAAAATTGACTCATTTTTATTCATATGGCAGACTCTGAAAGTGAGCAAATATTTTCTTACTAGGTTGTTGCTTACCATTTACATAGCAGTGCGTTTCCTGACACTAAACACCAAATAAAAAGTAAGAGAGTTTAAGTGGATTCAAGCTATATTTGGTTTTTATGTTACTGAAAGTGAAACATATTGGTTGCCAAAAGTCTGCAGACTACACAAGGCTATAGTCCTGCAGCCAGTAACTTTTGCTCAGAGCCCAGTGACATTCATAGATAGTGACAAATGAGGACAGATAAGCCATCTCCTTTGAGGCCATAGGGCCAAAAAATCACTCAGATACAAGAAAGCCCAACCTCAGTACTCAAGTGAATATGTGCAGGTTCAAATGTTCCTCAAAGATCAACCCCTGAAGTGCACTGAGCATGTTCAAGTCTAGTTACAAAATGCAAAAATACATTGCAAAAAATGCTGGAAGATTCCTATAGGCATGATTGAGGGTATCTTTCTTTTTCATTTGGAACTTTTTGGGTGCAAATCCAAAGGAAACTTCTGTTGGATTGATCCCAAGCTAGTCTGGGTGGCCAGTAAGACTTTTTTTTTGTGCTTCATCGCGCTATATGAAGTGAATCTCTAGTTCAGACAGTGGTTGACCAGCATTGCTGTCTCCATGATATGGACTGAGATTCAGAGTACATGGGATTCTCAAGTTAATAAAATGTAGCCAAATGTTTCATGAATGGTCCCTAGGTAAACTTACACTTAAGAGGCTCCAGCTTTCTACACAAGTAATGCCACCCTATAGACTTGGATCCTGCTGTCAGTTTTAATGGATGGAAATATTTCTATCTGTGGAAGCATGACCTCCCTCCCTGCCCCTTTCTAGTGGAAGGGGAGATTACCTTTGAAATACTGGGTGCCCAGAAATAGCTTAGGGGAATTTAAGGTCTACCATAGGAGGCAAGAATCAGTGAAAATCACTCTGCATGGACAGATATTTTAGGTGGAATCTAACTTCTAGTTATTAATGCCAATGTAGCCATTCAAGGCAACAAGTACTGGTATTTGAAAAATTGAAATTCTGCTGTAAATACTTATTTTGTAGGTTTAAGCATCTGATATTGTGTTCTGCTTCATGTAGTTTCAGTTCAAATGCTAAGTTCCTAGTTCTTGGCATCGTGTCCTTTTGTTCAGGAACAGGAAGGTAGCAGCAATGATGGTGGCCATTGGTGCTGCCATTTCAGTGGTGGAGAAAAGTGTGACACAAAATGCTTTTAGGGGTCAGAAAGAAGCAAGATTGCCATTGGCTCATACATGGTACCTGCAAAGCCACACTCTTGTGCTCGATACATAGGACAGCATAGAATGTGTTTCATGATTTTAAAGGGAAGCGAACAATATGAGTTTAGATTTAGAACCTCTAATATTTAAACCAGTACTGGACCTGAGATCAGAACATAACTTATTGTTTAACATGCAAACTGTTTAAGTGTGTATGGAGTGTGCAGCGTTAGCTCCCGTGACTAGTAAGACTCAGAACTGGTCAGGATCAGTCTAACTACAGAGGAGCTTGGCTTTCTATCTTTGTTGATTAGTAGAGCAGTACATTCTGCTCCCAGTATTTAACAGCTTCTACCCCACACCACCTTGAGTGGGACAACATGCTCTGCTGCTCTGTATTTAGGAACAGCTGCCCTAAATCCTAGTCTGACCATGACAGGTTTCTGAGGTTTCCTGCTTGCATGCTTCACTTTAGTATGGACCAAAATCACTGGTGAAAAGTGAGATTCCCAGCAAATTATGCTGTGGGTTGATTTGCCCTGGTCCTCAGCTTACTTCAAATGAACCATGAAAACAGCAGCCAATCACATGAAGGCAGCTGCCTGTTTTACCATGCTGCTCCCTGTCACTTTCAGCCTTCTCACTCCAGCTGACTCACCCGCTCTCCCTGAGGGCTGCATGGAATTAGCTGGTTGCTATATAGATTCAAGTAGGAATTTGGGGGGATTATTGGAAACTGACTGTGTGGGACTTCTTTTTCATGTGTTTCCTACTGTTTCTGTGGGATTTCCCTTCCCCCAATCAAATAAGCATGGCTTTATAACTGATTAGGCCACAATTAGTTGGCAGGAATAGGGTAGGTTGCTTTGGATATGTAACGTTAATTGGCAAGGACATGAAACATGTGCATGATGGAAGGCATGTCTGGAACAGACTAACATGGATGTGCTGTAAAGGAGCACCCTTGGGATTGAGTGGCATCTTTGGAATTTGGTAGTAGCCTTTTGACATATCAAGAGAGAGGGATGAAGCTGGCACCTTTCTGTTCAAACAATGATAAAAAAGACCAGCAGTAAATGGCAGGCGAGTGGATCTGGGCAGTAGGCAGACTATGTGGATACCTAGTGCAGTCTGCCTTCAAAATTGTTAGTTTATTGAAAGAAGCAGTAATGTAAATCAGCCATTTACATAGGTTGAATGCAGTTAAATAAACTAGTTGAACCCACACTTGGTGTCTCTTTGGGGGGCGGGGAGTGAGGAAAGGAGATTTGGAACTGTTTATAAGTTTTGTTCTTGCAAATAAGCAATCCGCAAAGTACTAGTGTAAGGATCTACTTGGGCTTAGCAACTACCTGGTCCCTTAGTAACAAGCTCCTTTGCTAATGTGAAGCAGCTGTACTGGGAATTTTTAGAAAATACCTCAAACTGTTGAAAAGCCATTAGGGAGCTGATATATAGAGAATATAAAGGCCCATTCAGCTTTAAAAAAGTTTTCCCAAAATGTAGTACTATGTTATTTTTTAAAAACCATATCTCCACATCTACATGCCACAGAAAAGCTATTTATGGTCAAGAACTGGAATTTTCGTACTAGTCAACGAATTCTGCAACATACCTAAAATTCCCCTTGAAAATAAAGCTATAGCAAAACGAACACATGGCTGTCCAGTGCAGTGGTAATGATGAATGACGAGATATGGCGCTTTATATACTTGGTGTGGGTTATCATGTAAATTAATATGAATTTCACTAGTTCTAAAATTCTCATAAGAATAATGAAGTCTTTTTTCATTAATTCAGTTAATTAGTATACTATGCATCAATATGTAATTTGCTCTTGTAGATGCTTTGATTCATTTTTACATGATGTGACCTAATTGTATGCAAGACTATTGTAAATGTTTTACATTGCATTTTAATATGTGTCTGTTTTAATGAAATTGGGTTACTTTCAAGGTCTGATTGGTGGTCCTGACTCCGGTTACACCCATGATTTAGTTTTCACAGAGCAAATGTATGATTAATAAGGATTCCAATTCCCACTCAATGATGGAACTCACTGGATGATCCTTAGACCAGTCATTCTTTTTCAGCTCTGTCTCTTAGATGTTAGTCTGGATCTAAAAGCACTATGTCTGTCCTCATGTATTTTGCTGCAGGGTACCTCGCAATACTATGCTTGCTGTTACTGCTGAAGATTACCCTGGCCTGGATAACCCAAGCAAGCCCAATCTTGGATATGCTTCTGAGGCCTTTCTATTTTGTTTGATGAACCCATATTGACAGACCATTGGTCTACCAGCTTGCTTAAAGAACAGCCTTCCCCAGTTAAGATCCTCTTCACGGGTTTGACTGTATGTGTTCCCATCTTCAATAATGAGGTGAATGGCAGCCAAAGATGGGGCTTTTTCATTAGTGGCACCTCACCATAGGAATGCCCTTTATCCTTGACATTTAACTGGCACCTACCCTATTAGGCACCAGCTCAAAATATTTCCTTTTACCCATTATTTTAATGAACAGGTTGACCTTTTACTATTATTTGCATTGTCTGCTTCTAGCTGAAACTGTTTGTGAGACTTATTTTAAGCCGTTTCATGTTTTATATTGATTTTATTCTCTGACTAGATTTTACTGCTGGGTTTTAATAAATATTACCAATTTTTAATTGAGTTCTGTATTGTAAACTTTCTCAAGCAGGTTCTCTGGAAAGGCAGCGTAGACAACAAATAAAGTAAGTATGATCTACTTTAAGTGGCAGCAACTTAACCAGGTTTCAGATGGAGGTTTTCTACACTGCATACTACCTAATGAACCTGGGACCTTCTTCATGCTAAACAGACGCCCTACCACTGAGCCACAGCACCCACCTCAGGGTCATAATCACTAGAATTTTTATAAGAGGTGAATTGATTGTGGCTTCTGATTTCCCTTTCCTGAATATTTTCTTGAATTCCCTTTCCTGAATATTTTAAGAACTGGGACTGACTTAGCTGTGATCTTTTCATTTTAGACATCCTGTCATAAGTCTGGAAGTTGAGTTAAATCAGTGTCTACCTTCAGGGAAATCTTTTCACAGTGGCTAGTTTGATGAGGAACTCCTCTGTTTCTGGCAGAGCATTCTGGGACATATTCAAGACTATGCACACAATTAACGTGAGGCCAGGCTTGTTGGTATTCTCTTCATGAACAAACAAAGAATATGACCTCAATAGACACCAAAACTCTCTTGAACATTCATCCTGTGTCCTGCCTGGCACTGAGTTTAGTTAGTTGGGATAGCAAGAATTTCTTGCAGACAGCTAAGCAATGACCAGCATAGCATCTGTCCAAAGGATCTGAAAAGCTGGAAAACAAGCCAGAAGCAAGTCTAGAGAAATAGCCTGTCTAAGGGAATATAGTGCTAGTAAAAGGTCAGTAGTCTTCTAGTGCCTAGTTTCTTAATTTTGGGTTGAATGGGACCCTGAACCTTCCAGATCTCAGAGCACAGTAACTGCCCCCCACATTTACAAGTAGGACTATGAGATGGTATGTCCAGTGGTGTACCACCACAAAGTGGAGACCAGGCAAGCCAAAATGTCCTCCTGCTCTCCACACAGATACGCCAGTGGGTATGTCCCATGCTAGTAGCTGAATACTCTCAACATCTCATTGTAATTCTGCATGCATTCATTCCTTCTGCCAGTATGGAGATAGATGCATTGAACTAGAAGATTCTGGTTTGACAACTGTGAAAGTCCAAGGACTGGACTTGCCTCCCACGATTGGCTTCTGGACTTTCTTTTAGTATTTCCAACCTCCAGGGTTCTCAGCTGTGGGGAAGTTCTATGAAAGGTCTTTCCTCAATGGTGTAACTTGAGGGACATAAGGGGGCTTGCTACCCAGGTGCCACTCGCCTGGATCATGTAGGGGGCACATTTGGCTGGCTGCTTGCCTGGCATCACTTGCCTGCCCATTGCCCAGTCACTGGTACCGCTTGCCTGCCTGCTGCCACTGTTGCTTCCAGACACCTGCTGGCCCACCTCTTCTCTGATGTCAGAGCTGTGCCATTTCCCACAGCACATGGCTGGCAATCAGTCCACATGGAGCCTCCTTCCCCTACACCTTCCTGCCTTTCCCTCCTGTCTTTCATGCAACAGCAGCAGCAGAGGTGGATCTGGTGTCACATCCTTGTCCTGAAAGCATTGGCAGGTAGCAGTGATGGGACCTCTTCCCAAGCTAGTAGCCCATGCTAGTAGCTGAATACTCTCAACATCTCATTGTAATTCTGCATGCATTCATTCCTTCTGCCAGTATGGAGATAGATGCATTGAACTAGAAGATTCTGGTTTGACAGGCAAGTGATGGCAGGCAAGCAGCCAGCCAAATGTGCCCCCTACATGATCCAGGCGAGTGGCACCTGGGAGTGGCATCCTTGTCCTGAAAGCATTGGCAGGTAGCAGTGATGGGACCTCTTCCCAAGGGACAGCAGCCCCAAGTGATGGGACCTCTTCCCAAGGGACAGCAGCCCCAAGGCATGTGCACAGGCAAGGACAATGCTAGGTGTACTCAGGTCTGTCAAGGAAGGGAGAGAGAGGCAAGCATAACCAGCCTCAATAGTCTCCGCACAGTGCCCCTCTGACTGAGCCCTGAATGCCCCACTTGCCTTCTCTTCTTCTCCTGTTCAAACCAGTTCCTCTGGTCTTTCTCCATCTGGATCTTCCCCTTGTTCTGACTTAGCTGTCCCAAGCGATTCTTCCCCACTTTCAATCATTCTGGAGGCAAGGAGGTGGGGCCACCACTATTAGGCTGAAGCACCCTGGGGTGCGTTCCAGGGGGCACAATTTTGGTTCTTGTCCTGGGTGTCCTTTTAGGCAGATATGCCCCTTTCTTCCCTCTCTTGAGTAGGCCAGAAACCATTTTGGAGCTGAACACAGGCAAAGTCTGATCACATAACAAGAAAGATCAGTAAAAGAGAGCAAGATTTCAGGAAATCTGTCCACCATCATTGATCTTCTCATTGAGGAGCCCCTGCAATGTTGTGTCATGGAGAGAAACATGCCTTTTCTTGACATGCCTTTGAAGATGCCAGCCCATAGATTTGAGTGAAATGTTAGGAGAGAAAACTACCAAATTTGGCCACACAGTCTGGAAAATGCACATCAGCCAACCCTAGAGGTTCCAAATAACAGTCTGAAAACTCTTGGGCTAAATGAACCATTGTACCCCCTCTACTATACAAGTATTTAAAGCTGGAATATTGGAAATGAAAGGAGCATAAGAGCAGAAATTAAATCCTACTGACCTTACACATATTATGGCTGTCTCCTCTTCTCCTTTTATGACTGGATTGCATCATATTATTATGCTAGATTGCTAGTTAATAATGTGCTAACAATTGTCATTAAATCTAAGTTCATATGTGATGTGACTTAGAAGAATTTCCTTTCAGCAGAACATGATCACATTTCCTTGGGGGGAAAAATTAACTAAAACAATGGCTTTTCTTCACTAACATTTAGAGATGTATTACATGATACCCTAGGCATTTATGATGTAGAGGTAAAAATTAATAACGAAAAGGCATACTATATTTTGTCTAAAAAAGACTCATTCACATTTGCTTGCATCTGTTTTGGTTTTTCAACTGATGTTTTACAAAGGTTTTAAGCTACAGATTTCAAAGCAAGTTGTATAATGCCAAAGACTTGGGGGGAAAAATGTAAAGAGCCTTTGAAGGCAGAGAATCACAAACTTCCTGGACTTCTACAGTTAGGAACTTCCATAATATTGGGAGATGCTTTATCGTAAGGGGTGGTCTAGCTTCAACTCACAATAAAAAAAGATAGTGTCCAAAAATTACATTACGATTTGACCCCACATCATTATATGCCACATAACTAATTAAAGCACACAGTAACAATGTAGTCTTAATGTGCTTGTCTGTTAAGTTGTATGACTCACTCCTCTTTCAGAAAGAATAAGCGATTTGTATTAGACTTGGAGTGTTGAAGGATGTTTTTCAAGATGACCAGTTGCTGTCATTGCTATGTTAAATTGCAGGCCTGAGCATGGGATAGAAAGAGACAGGCTTATCATGAGCCAGGAAAACAGCAGCACTAGGGCTGATAGCTCTGACTTAGGGCCTTGTTTTCAATTTATGACTCAGTGCAGGCAGCCAAGCATCCGCAGCCTTCTCCAGTTCACTCCAAGCCAGTCATTAAGAGCTCTAATGTTCAGGTTGCGTGTCTCTCTCTGATTATAACCAGGAAACAAGATCACAGCAAAACTTTTTTCCAGCCCTACCCTCTGTATGCATTCATCTTCATTTACTGGATGAAGGGATTTCTCAGTGAAAGTACTATAAATGGGGCATGAAACAGGCATTACAATCAAGCACTGCCAGTGCTAAGAAGCAGAAGTACCAACCCAGCATCTGCTGAGTTCACAAATGTGCTATCACAAGGACAGCTTCACCCTCCCAAGTCAACTGGTTTCAGTGGACTTAGAAAGGTGTGATTCAGTTTAGAACTGCATTGCTAATCTCCAGATTGAGCTATGTGCATGCAAGGTTTGCCCTGTTCTTTGCAATGCTGAAATTTTGTGAATCAGGAGACACTGTCACTATTGAAGAAAATAGGACAGCTTCATGCTCATATCAAGTCTAGTTCAACCTTAAAACTCCATAGACTTTGGATTGCAGCTATGATTCAGTTCTATGATTTTTTTCCAATTGATCATACACTATGTAAGCAATCTCACAGCATACATACTATCTAACAGCATCTTAAATAGCTTGCAAGATGCTGTATAGATGTTCCTACTGAGTTGGCCATGTGGCGTTGTTGTTGCAAATAGTATCTGATGTAAAAATGCCAGCAGTTCTAACAAATTATACATTTCTTGGATTTACCTAGTAAAATCCAGATCTCACAGCACTATAGGTTTCAAAAGTATTGCCCAATCCATACATATATGCTATTTTCCATATTTTCCAACAGAGGTTTCTCCAGACTAAGGTAGAGTATATACCAATGTTTTCTCCTTCAAAGAAAAAGCAAAAGATTTCCCCAAGGTAGATCTGTAGTCTCAAAATGGTAGGGCATTATTTTATAGAAAGAAAGTAATCTAGCCACTGTTATGATGCTGGGATACTGATAATGATATCTTATTGATTTTACTATTGTATTTCAATGTTGTAAGCTGCCCTGAGCCCCAATGGGGAAGGGTGGACTATAAATTGAATTAAAAAAAACCCCAAATTTAAAAAGCCGGAAAAATACAAAGCTGTTGTCAGAACCCTGGAATAATTGAACTGATAACTACCCATTTAAACAGCATTTAAAACCAGGTCTAGCCTAGATAAATTTGACTTTTCCTTTTTAAAAGAAAGAAGAAAGAAAGTTCTGTTCATTTTGTCTCTGGCATATTCTGAACTTGCACTGTATATTGTTAGCATCTGTGTGTGTCTAAAGTGCCATCAAAATGCAGCTGACTTCTGGAAACCCAGTAGGGATCTCAAGGCAAGAGGCTAATAGAAGTGGTTTGCCATTGCCTTTGGCCCTTTTCACACACACGGTTTGTTCTGGATTAAATATTTGTGGTCATCATGGTTTCTGCTTGTTGTTTGAACATACTAGCTCTGGAATTCGGTTCGACCCCTACTCTGTCATCCATTCAAGGCGAGATCTCCACGCAATGGTGCCGTGAGACTGTGAGATAGCACTTAATCGGTAGCTCATTGGCTACATTACATTGGCACCCGGGGAGATCATCTCAGCTGCCAACTCAGACAAAGCTCTTGGTAGGGGTGTGTCATGGCGGAATGACGAGACGAGGGATCTGATTGCAATATGGGGGGAGGAGGAAGTGCAGCGCTCCCTAAAGTCCAGCTACAGAAACTTAGATGTTTTTGAGAAGGTGGCGGCAGAGATGCGCCTCAGGGGGCACAAGAGAACTGCCCTTGAGTGTAGGACAAAAGGAAAAACTTGAAAATGTGACTTCAAAAGAGTTGATCAGCCCAACAAGACTTCCAGTAATGGTCCTTGGACCATGCCTTACTTTGAAGAGCTAGAGCAGATATTGGGGGGGGGAGCGTTAACCCACCGCACCTGCTCAGAGCGACAGAATGTGTAGTGGGCACTTCTGCTGACGCTGTGTCAAGGGACAGCACCTCGGCATGCTTAACGCGAGACATCTCGAGGTAATGTCAGACAATGGGAAAATTGGCGTGTCGTCATCTCGTGACCACATCACAGCGTGACAACGTGATGATGGGGCCAAAATCACAAACGACACGCCCAGGAACGGCCAAGCAGCCAATCATAACTCTCATTGCATCGCATTCTGCGGCAATGCAAACTATCGAGGTTTCTGGATTCAGATGCGGTTACAGAACAAGCGGCCAAATGATGTCGAGCAACGAACCAGCAACAAAAAGGTCGGGATGTCGATGCGTGTTGCAGTAATTCCAGAGCAAACCTTGTGTGCGAAAAGAGCCTTCCTCTGCATAATGACCCTGGATAGATTAGGGCCATGTTAGTACCTAACAGTATTCTTTATTTGCACAACCTTGTCTTTGTAAACATGAATGTTAAAGACTGTTAAAAGGGGTTGCTTCATTATGTGTGTCCCCAATTTCTAGTCAACTTACTAGAACCTGGAAATGAGAATGGGAATGCACAGTACAGTCTTGCAAAACAGAAATCACACTGAATATAAAATTGATGAACCACCTAGGTCTCTAAATTTGACTCAACTTAAACTGACTGTCTCCTATAAGCCTGCTATCCACAATCTGTTTTCTGGAGGGAAGGAATAGTTAAATTCATTGAATATTCTTGTTTGCCATAGTCAAGACATATAGTATTCAGAATATCTGTTCTTGGAATATCTCCCAATTTAAATTGATCATTCTGTTGCTGGACAACATTACAGGAGACGTAACATCCCTGCCTTTCTTGATTGCCTTTTAAAAAGCTTCTTCTTTCACAAACTTGTCCTTCAAGGATTTGCTAACTGCTCATAGGTCCCTGTCTCCAGAGGAAAGGATGTTCTTTGGCAACAGGGCAATGTCCTGACAAGTTCAGCTTTCTCTCCATCTTCATGGTGTTGAGATGAAGTGTGTGTTTGTCTGGAGTAGCCAGAGTCCAGGTAATATGGCTCACTAAATTACTAGAGTTTGTGAAATACAGTAGGTCATGTGTTGAATTTAAAGTAGCAAGTCTTGGCTTCAAGCCTCCCTTCATCTGTGAAACTCATTGAAACACCGGCTGATTTTGTACAGTAAAAATGCCCCCTGCTATATCTGGGAGTGCAGCTACTGCAGTGATCTTTATCCTGCTGTTGAGTTCACGCTTCTCCCTGGCTCTCCTCCACTTGCACCACGAGGTCTTTGGCAATGTCTTCTAGGCATGCGTGGGCAACCTCCATTTCCCATGTTCGGATTGACTGAATCTCCCCCTCCCCGGCTCCCCCACACCAATTTAGTTGACTCTGCACAAAACAGGTGCTGGGAATTGGCATTCTCGTCCCCACCCCGTCTAAAATCCCTGCATGCGAGGGAATCGTGGTACTCCAACCCCCCCTAAACTCCTTGCATGTGCAAGGGAATTGCTGCCCTCCCTTTCTGCAAGGTTTATCAAGGTTTTGCAAAGTTTCTCCATGTTTTTTATTCCACTGGGGGGGGGGGGGAGAAAGGTGCCCGTTCATTGGAGGGTGGGCCAGAATGTTGAGGCAGGAAAATGGCCTTGTTCTGCTGCTGAGGAGTTTCCACAGCAGCAGAAGTCACCAGAGCAACAGAGAAGCATTTCAAAAGGTCCTCCACCTTTGTTATTCTGGAAACTGACCTGAGCCCATTGGGGGAGGGCGGTATATAAATTGAACAAATAATAAAGAACAATAAACAAATAAAGTCCCGTAGCAAAGCCACTGCTGCGGGGCGGTGCCAGGACAATAGCATGGAAAACACACTGCAGCGCCAGGTGCTGTGAGGAACTCCCCATTGCGCCAGGATGTCCCCTGTGCCAACAACAGGGCATTTTTAACGTCCAAAAAACCCCCCAAAACTGCACAGACACTGGTCTGAGGCAGGAAATAAAATGTTTCCTTCAAGGAGCTCTGCATTGTTTTTCCCCCAAAAAATGTTTTATTTGCAACATTTTAAATCCCTTATTAAAACGATTCTCTGGCTGAAACCTTTTAAAAACAACGTACTTTGCTGTTTCCTGCCTTCCCTGCACTTCCTCATTGGCGCCGTTTTGTGAGCACACTCCTTGCCTCCAGAAGTCCTTTGCCCTGTTTGGGGAGCATTTCAGAGCATTTTTTGTGATTTGGGGGGCTTAATCTTTACAGCACTGACTACTGAAGACTCTGGGAATCACAGCACAAGGCTGCAAAGCAGAGAAGCACCGATTTGTCAACACACTTGGAAAAATGAGGGAAAAACAGAAAATGATGGCCAGAAATCATTTCAAGGGGGTGAGGGTGAACAAACATTGTGGCATTTGGGGGGGGATCTAAAATGTTTTTAAAACAGGTGATTTGTGTGGAAAACAGTCCTAGATTGGTTAATTCTATTTTTGAACCCTCGCCTACCTCACAGAGGAAGAAAAAACAATTGGTGGGAGGATGACCCTACTTATGTCACCCTTAGAGGAAGGTGGTTTAAAAATGTGATAGATGAAACCTGTTGAAATGGCCTGAAACAGAATGTGTTCAGAGGCCTTGCCTGGCATCTCATTCTCACCAGGCAATGCAGAAAAGCTGTAGGAATGTTGCATTATTCTACTTTGTTAATGCCATATCAACTCATATTTCCTTTAAAATAAACTTTTTTTCACTCTAATTTCTCCCTCTGCCTACTCAGATTACCTGCTATAGTTGTGCAGCCCAATACTATGGATGAGCAAATGTTCCCTATTTCTTTTTTCCGCAGATTGTTTACATTTTTGTCATCATTGTTAGTCCTCTGCTTTTCATTATTGGTTTTATATATGTGCACATGTTGTGGTGATTTATGTATGCAACTGATATGGTATTTATACATTCAGTGTACATCCTTTATATGCACAACAATACATGTGCATAAAGCTTTTTTGTTGGTGCACAAATAATATTAAAAATTCAAACGTTTTATGGGAAAGAATAGGTGCAAGGAAAAGAAAATGGTTCAATTAAAAATCACTGGTTTTGTTTCTACAAGGCTCAAGGGAAAGAAAAAAAATGTGGATTTTCAAACTAAAAGGACAGAGATGAGAAATCTGAAATCATCTCTGACCCTTACTGAGTCATGAGTGGGAGAGCAGGAGATTAGTGAGAAAAATGGAGGGGGCTGAGATGACAAGCTGAATATTGGAGGGAAAAGCTAGCTTTGGCAAAGTGGGGAAAAACCTGCACGTGTGTCCTGTTTCTGTATACCATCAAGTTCATCATTTAGGGGGAAAGGGCAAAATGAAAGCAACCAAGTAACATTTCTGTGCACAATTTCTTCCTTACCCATTCAGCAAAATTATATCATATTTTAAAATGTTTGCATGCACATATACTATTTTTAAGAGAAATAAAATTCAGTATATAAAGGAATAGAAGTTTGAAGCAAAAATGAACTGCACATGTGCTGATTCTAAAATTTATTACAGAAGTTCTCTGTTGGATGCAGTGGAACATCCAGCCTCTCTAAAGAAGCTTTATGAATTGGCATGGAGAAAATCTGTCATTCTCTAGTGGCTGGGCCATGCTACTACATTGCCACAATAGCTGCTAAATTAAGGCATCTATAAGCCTTATATGGGACTGGTTCTCACATTTCTCATGAGATTGCAAGTGACCAACAAACCCCACAAAGTATTGTGGGAGTCGTGAACTGTCTCCTCCAGTCTGAGGTAAGAACAAATCTTATGTTCCCCACAGGTGTTTCTCAGAAGGGTAGGAGAACCTTAAGAGAAGCTTGCTATTGGAGGAGAGTGGTAATGTAATACATGGATAAATAAATAAAAATAGCTTTTTGACAGGTGGATAGGAAGAATGACAGGCCTTCAAACTGCACCTTGGGAAATCTTACATTGTTAGCTATTCCTCATGCCACATTCTTTACTTTGTTTCCATGTTAGTCATGCAGATGGTGGTAATGTGAGAAACTCTAAATAAGAGCTTTTTAAAATTTACTGGACTGACTTTATAAATGTGTTAGATTAGATGCAGAAACAAACAGACACACCTATATAAACCAAAAGAATATAGGGAATAGGAATAATGTTTGACTGCTAGCAAAAAGCAGGTGGAAACTGAGAGTTTAAAGGACTACAGGGTGCTATGAAAATCTCAGTGTCTTGGTTAAAGGAACACCTGGACCTGCTCAATTTGCACTGATCACCAGAAGGTGTATCCTGTGAGGTATTCTTTTTATTTTTTTTAATGCAAAGGGTTTTTTATTTTTATATAGCTACAAAACTACCAGATGGTGAACCAGCTACCTTACCAAAACTATAAACAAAAAAGAATAAGAGAAAGAGAAATAAGAAAAGATAGATTGTCACCCTCAGTCCCCCATACATTTAATCCCAATACAAACTATGAACACAGTAAAAAGACAAAAGAACATAGACAGATTTTTAAATGGTTAACTACGTGACTCCAACACACCTTCATTATATACCATACATGCTATATTAAATAATTAGAATATTTTATACCAGCTTTCTATTTACTAAAATAAGAAAAAATCCTTTATAACTTTTATTTTATGATCTGATTACCAATACACAGTTTATTTTAAACCATTACTTCTTTATCTAGAGGTTTGCTAGTATTAATCCACATATGTATATTAATTTTTCTGCTCTCCCTGGTTTTTTAGTTAGCCTCTGCTTTTTTAAAAGTACATTTTGTAAATAATTTCAGTACCTCCCACTCCCACCTCTAAATGTCCCAGCTTAAGTCTTTTTTTTTTGCTCTTGCTAATAAATTTTCTTGCTTGTTGTTTATCAAGGATCTTCTGCTGAGTTCCATTAAAGGTAAAAACCAGTCCTTCTGGTAGCCAACATCTAAAGGGAATATTTCTTCCTCCCCTTTCAACAACCATTATGTGGATTCTATAGGCAGCCACCATTAGAATGGATTATCTGGGTGGCTGACATATTGTTTTGGTATTTTTGTTGGGGGAATTCTTGAGTGGGGGAATTCTTGGGTGGGGGGATTCTTGGGTGGGAGATTCTCAGATGTGTGTTTCTCAGGGAAATGAAGTGTTTTCTGTGCAAAATATTCTGCATCCTGTTGCCAGGCTCCCAGCAATCCCGGATAGCTCCTGCACCTGCTGTGCAAGTGGCAAGACAGGCAACACAGGTTCATTTAAGCCATTTGTGTTACCTATGCAGAAGGAACCATTGAGATTCCTCATCTGGGCCTCTCTAACTGGACCTACATGTGGAGTCAGGAGCAATTCAGAGAATGCTCCCTCTGAGACCCTGGACCTTAATCTTCTGCTTAATAATATATTTCCCCCCCTAGGGAACACATGACTACATTTCCCAATATCAGGCTGTTTCCACACATCCAAATAACAGCACCTTAGGGATAGTAAAAACACCCTGAGCAAGTTTTTTCAAAAACGGCATCTTTCTGCCGGCGCTGTGTGAAGCGCACCAGCGTGAGGGCATCGTTTTTGGCCTCCCTGGTGTCCCCTGGAGGTTGGAGGGCAGCGTGGGCATGTCCCTCCAGCCGTTCAGAGCTGCTCAGGGAGAAGAGGTAGATGATTGGGATAACCCGCAGGTGGCTCCAGGCGAAGCTGCCTCTGTAGGTCACAGCAGCCTCGGCGCTGCCTGCACAAGACCGTGCGAACGGTCTTGTGTGGTACTGGCATTAATTATGCCGGTGGACAGCCATTTATGCCACCATGCAGAAATGAATGCAGACTGTTCCCCAGCACTATTTATCAACCTTTTATTTAGCTTGTGATGTTCATAACATTCATACCAAGCAGGCAAATCCTCATGCAGTCAAAACATTCAAAGACCCCTCTCTCTAGGTTTCTAATAATCAGATCACTGAATTCTACATTATTTTTGCCTGACCCCTATATGTAAAATATGTATATTACTGACAGTAGAACAACCCCAGTTCTTCTTAAGAAGATTATGAAATTGGTGTGGTAAAAAATGCTACTACAAATCTCTGATGTGTTTCCACTTAACCCCCTTTAAGAGCTGATTTAGAACCCTGTGATGTCTATGAGAGCTTTCCTGTTCATGTAAATGAACTCTAGATAAAGTACTGACATGGATACAATCTCTGATGTGCCCAAAGAACTGAATCCAAACATAAATTTTCCTCTTTTTAATAAAGGGCTATTAAAACCAAGGAGGCACTAGAAACATTTCCTGTACTAGCTTTATCACACACACACAAAGCCTTTATTGGCATCATACAGTAAAACTACTAGCTTTATCCTACTTTTTTGCTTCTTGGCAATAATATCTGCTTCTAAGAAGAAAATGATAAAGTTTAATATGGTAATCTGTGTGAACAGATTTTCATAATGTCAAAATTAAGATGAATGGCTGAATCTGCTATAAGTGATTAACAGGGGAGCAATAAAAGAGACTAATGTTCTGGTGGGATTATATTTGTGCATTTATTTCTTTGAGATTACACAAAAAGTTAACCATATATACCTACAATAATATGTTCAGTGCAAATATCATGGTCCAAATCTATTAATTGGAGTAACTCTGCATAGAAATACACTTTTGATTATTGACCCGAAAGGAAAAAGTCAAGGGTAGAGCACAACCTCTACCTGTGTTGTTGCACCCGTATCTCAAGTTGACTCAGGATGTCAAAAGGAAACAACTGGATTAGTTGTACTGAATCAACATCAGCAATAGTCTCCATCAATATACAAAGACAGGTGGAGAACCTGCAAGGACTTGCAGAGAATGTCTCTTTTCCCCATCTTCCACTGTTTCTTCTTTTTCTTTCCTGAAAGTCCCCATATCCTGTCTCCATATCCAGCTTTGTTCCCCCCAGATTTTTATGCAAACCTGAGTGATACTTTTCTCAGACTTGTGGAAAGCTCTATCCTGTCCACTCATGGCCTCACCTTCTAGATTTAAGTATCCAGATGAGGTCAGGTTGAGGATTAGATATATGGTTGTTCATAAATTTCTGCTAAGTGGGCTGTGGCTCTATAGTAGAGCCTCTGCTTTGCATGCAGAAAGGTCAAGATCATTCCCAACCTGTCCAGTTCAATGAATCAGGTGATATGAGAGACCATGATTGGAGACCCTAGAAAAATTGCTTTTCTGGGATAAACCTGTTCCTCAGATTCATATATTAATAACCCATTTTGTACAGTAAATGTGTCAGTGAAGACTCTCACACTGATTTGCAGAGATGAATATGCCAAGTATTTGTAAATGAAAATGAGAAGTCCACCATCTTTGGAGGAAAGTTTGGCTGGATATAAGACTTGATGAGGATCAAGGAAGAACTTTGGGGCAGGCTGAGGATTGGGATAGGCCTCAAAAGAGAGTCAGAGTGATTAAGGAAGAATGCTAAATAGAAAATCAACTGAGAAAAGCAAAACTGTGAGAACGGTAGGATAAGAACTTGGAAGAAAAGGGCAGGAAAGGCAGGAAACTGAATTAAAAGGGTACCAATGAGAGTTAAGGCCCTGGAAGTCAACAAAACCTTGACCCTTTGCACACAAACCTTTTAAAATGTTTTGAGGCAGGAAATAAAAGGCTTCCTCCATGGAGTTCTGCATTGTTTTTATCCTCAAACATTTTGTTTCCAGCCTCAGCATGTTTTAAATGAATCCCCTTTTAAAATTATTCTCTGGCTGAATCATTTTGAAAATGTCTTCAGTTGCTGTGTGATCTATTGACTGCATTTCTCATGCTCCTCTGTTTCCCTAAACATCCTCCATGGTGCCATTTTCTGAGCTCACTCAGTTCCTTCTTACCTGCTTATTTGCAAAATTTCTCTGTCTTTTTATTTTTGGGGGGTAAATCTTCGAAGCAGTGTGTATATGAGGAGTATAGAATGCAGCACGAGGTTGTGAAGCACTGAAGCATCAGTTCAACACAGACCACCCCCCCTCCTCCCCCAAAAAGTGGGGAAAATCATGTAATTGCAGCCAGGAATCATTTCAAGGGGGTGAGTGCAGACACACATTATTGTAAAGTGTGGGATTGAAACATTTTAGTAATGTTTGAGGGAATTTGCGTTGAAAGGGCCATTGAGTAGCAGTGACTTCAAGAGTAGCGTTGAAGAAGGATTTAAAATGTAACTTCTAATATCAATGTAACATTATGAACTAGCAGTCTCAAGAGGGTATTAATGGTCAATTTCACATATTGTAATAGCTAGTTCTTTGGCTACTGGATCCAATTTCTTGTGATATTATAGCAGATGATGGGCAGCATAGCAGACAACCCTCTACACAAAGAAGCTGTAGCCACATTACACCAGCCACTCTGGGCACACCAAACAATGTCTGGAGTGTCAAATGCAGTAGGAATCTCTGAGCAACTTCCCAAACTCAGCCTCCGGGACTTTGGTTTGGGGAGGCAGTCACAGAATGAGATAAAATTAATATAAGGGTAGATCTATCCAATGTATACTGTGTCAACAGCATATATATATATATATATATGGATATGGATGTCACAGCCCATTTCTTCTACAATATTTTATTAAATACCATAGGACATACCTGATTGCTAATCACAGTGATTTTCAATAAAATAAAATAAAAATCCAGGAATATAGCTTTTCTACCTATCGTAAACAAATGCATCTTTTCTAATGTGACAAACTATGCAATAGTTGTACAATTCTGTGCTCTTAATACTCATTATTTTTAGGGTCTAAAATGAATAACCAACTAGATATTTTAATTGTAAGGTTTATTCAGAAAGCTAGGCTGGAAAAGACTTTAGCAGCCCTGGTCTATGAAAATACTAAGTGTACTGCCTTCAGGCATATTGTAAAGGTTTCCAGAGTTCTGGGCTATAATATGTCAGGGAGATGCCCGTTCATCAATCAAATGCCATAACGGAGTAAATTGGGAAATGGGGTATTAGGAATAAACAGTTCTAAAAAGGGAGAAAGGCAGTGACAGGCTGCCTTAACAGAGCAATTTTGTTTCTAAACATAGAAGCGATTTCAAGGCCTCTCTGAATGCAGAGGAGACAATTATTGCCTAAACAAATAAACTAGTGTCTTTGAACCCCAGGCCCTCACCCACATGGCCACTTGTGGCTTTAACAGAAAAGAGACGTTATACGTCAAGCCCCTTCCTCCCTTTGCTGTGCTAATATATGTCACTTTAAGAGATTGATTAGGTGACCTGACTAGAATAGAGGGGAACATTTGAAACAGGGCTACAAAGTTTGCACAGTTCTGTTGTCTTAAAAGTATTTTGGCATCTAATAGAAATGACAGGACAAAGAGGCGAGACCATGATGTTCTTAAATCACCGACTCTTTCCTCCCTGCTTTCTTCAACCAAAATAAATTAAACTTTGCATTAATTAGAAATGCAAGTAACTGGATGGTGGCCATGAATGGTGACTTGAGAGGTATCTAGACAGAAGGATTCAGAGGCGATTCACAAGACAGTTTTACTTCCATGCAGGACAAACTATGTACATTGTCACTTTTTGAAAATGCAGCTGTGAGCATTGAGGAGATGATTGCTGCTTGTAGCTACTCTGTGAATAAAGTAGATGGAAGGATCAAACATTATGTGGAGCAGTAGGCTGTCAAACAATATGGTCTGTTCCAAAATTTTTCCCATACTATCCATAAGGTCATGAAGTGCTGATGCTGAATTCCACCTGGATGATAGATTCTTGACCCCCTCATCATCTGCATTTATGAGAATCCTGCATAAAACCCCTAGCCTGGCATATATCAAGGAAACCTGTCTGGTGAGGACAATGATATTTATTTATTTATTTATTTAAATATTCTCATCTTGCTCCTCAAGCAATAACTGTTTCCCAGCATAGACGTTTGGCTCCATCTCAGGATTAAAAATAAATGTTTACATCCATTTATATTCCATTGAAAGTATAGTGCTTTAAATAGGGTGTGTGTGTGTGTGTGTGTGTGTGTGTGTTGTACAATAGTATAGAGAAAGCTCAACTGAATTTGTCTGATTGCTTGTTGACATTCACACAGATGCATATATCTATCATACCTTTATTGCATTCCTAATCTCTGATTTTCTGCGGTTTCCTCTTTCATGTGGTCTGTTGTTGTTTTTTAAAAGTCACTTATTGTTTTTTTCCTTTGAGATTTCTGATGTTATTACAGTTTCCATGTTGATGTGTTCCCTCAAAGGCTCATGTTAGCTGTCCAATCTGATTTGCCATTGCACTGATGTGAATGTTGGCTGATGCCTTTGTTATGTTAATAAATCTAACTGGTTTAGTTGATGTTTTATCAGTGAGCATAATTTTTTCAGAGAATGATGTGGCTCTGTTAACTACCCATGGTAGTTTGAAAGAGATGATCCAACTGAAACAAAGGATAAAAGTGATATCTCTCTGTAGGAAAGACTGAAACAAATCTGCTGATTTAAACAACATTGATCTTTAGGTGATCAATTAAAACCTTTTCTTCCTAAAAAGAAATGGGATGATTTTGTAAAAAATAATAATTTAAGAATGGCATAAAAACTATTCATGCTGGTGGAAGGAGAGATACAGCAATCCTAAGTTTGTACACTCAGAATTCTACTCAAGTCTACTGAATGAGAATTTACTCCTAGGAAAGTTATCTTTAGGACTGCAGGGTCAATTGATTTGATTTTCTAGAAAATGTATATGTTGCCTCTCCAAATACCTGCTTGAAATAGTTTATAACTGACACAACAGTTATAAACACAAGTCATTAAAAACAAAACAGGGTATAAAAACAGCACAGAGTAACCTGTACCAGCCTAAAATGAGATTCATAAAACACAGGCTAGAAACGCACCATAATGGATATGTTCAGTCAAAAGTCTGTGTTAAAACTGCAATAATATCTACTGGAAGTGAGAAAAGGTTTGGAAGAATCCTTTTTGATTCATTTATTTACAAAAAGATAGATCACCACAGCTAGAATGGTTAAAGGTACAATATAGGAAACCATTTGGTCTGCTGCTCTTTCCAGAAAACATCTGTTCTTGGAATTCATCAAATAGTGGACATTCTAATTTCATGTAATCATAATGATTTTGATCTTTCTTGGTATCTTTTCTTCCTTAGAGAAATTTATGTCTTGTTCTGGCATTAGCTCCATATCCTCCTTAGTTAATTTAATTTCTAACAATATCCATAGTACTTCTCCTGTCATTTCATAGTGATCCTCCTGTTTCCTCTGCTGACCTCTTGTTTCTTGTTCATTTTTAAATATCTCATAGAATTTTATCTTAATCCCCTTGCGCAAAATACCCTTGTTCTGTTTACTTATTCTTAACTTCATTTCAAAATCTCCTATTGGTTCCCTGATATTTTATAACTCACAAAGCTTCTTCCTTGTTCTTCTGACATATAAAATTATTCTTCTGAAGTACAAAATTATTTATGGTGTGTAGAAAATGGGCAGTTTGGAAATGCTTGTGCCATCTATCTCTGTTCAAGGTCACTCCATGGTTCCTCTGCTGGATTCTCTCTACCACGTCTCCCTATGACTATTATATGTCCAGTTGAGGAGGGCGTCCTGCTCTCTAGCTCTGGGTTGCTTTATCTATCCAGTTTCACCCAGCAAGAGCAGGATCTCTTTTTTGTAGATTGGTTGCTTTCCTGGCTCTTCTCTTTTCCACAACTGTTTGATCAGATATGTCCCTCTGTGACTGAGTCTTTTGTCACATCCAGTAGTTTCAGCGGTCTCACACTGTGCTGCATACAGAGGCTGAGGGAATTTTTTTTAGCCAAAAGTAATGTGCTCCGCTAACGGCTTTTACAGTGTTGCTTCTCGCTGGGACAATGTCAGGATCTAAAAGAATCCAAGATGAGCAGTGCACATTCTTGAACTCCAGCAGGGGGAATGAGCCAGAGGGAATGGGAAGGAATCCAATTCAAATGGCCATCAGTAATTACACAGAGAAAGCCTGAAGACTGTTGATTTTGGCTGGAGGCCTTGCCAGGGAATGGAAGGATTCATTCTGCCCAAGAACAAATGTTCAGGTCTAACTAAACTCCTTGCTTTGTGAAAATCCAGAATTAGAACAATTAACAAATTTCTGAAAATTCTTTTTTGGAATTAAAGGGTATGTCAAAGAGGTTGGGTTCAAGTCTAGAACAGGATGAAACAGCCATGCATGTAATTTTGTCAAAATGTGGAAAGAAGGTAAACTGGTAAAAAGATGTCATTGGCCAAGACCTGGAAGGAAAGATACTCCACCATGTATCACTGCTGTCCATTCATCCTATACTTTTGATTATTCCCATTTCCTGGGTAGTTCTCTGACCCCAGCATAGGGCCCCACCTCTTCACAAATTTTGTGAGAAATTAGGGAAGTGAGTTATTTATTCATACTTTGGGTTTCTATCCAATGCTGGCAAAAGCAATGAAAAATGCTCATAAGAACACTGAAATTTCAGTGCACTTAAGCAGGAGTAGGAGTTGGTAGTCTCTGTACATTTTGTAGTCAACAGAAAAAGGCAAACCATTCCCCAACACATTCCAAACTGTTGTGGAAATGTCCTGGTTCACAACAAGCTCAGAATCACAGGAATAATTAGGACAGCATCGTTTGGTAACAATGGTTTGTATGAAGGAATAAGCATGGCTGGTTCTCCATGTAATTAAAGATACCAAGAAGTGTGAATCAGTTGTCTTCTTTCACAAAGAAATATGATTTCGTTATTCCTTTCCACTGATCTTTCATATCTTATCTGCTTTGGTGAGTTTATGTTTTCTGTTGAGGTGTGCATTGCAAGTATGTGTTTTGGGTCTCTGCGTCTGTTATCCAGAGGCAGGCAATCCGATCTGCGGCTGGTCAGCCACCGCAGGGGTCTCTGGTGGCTGCTGCCCACCCGGGCCTTCCAATGCTGAAGAAAGCCCCCCGGGCCACACAGCTGGCCTCCAGGCACGTGGCCCACCCTGAGGCTGGCCGCCTCTGGTGGCTGGCTGGTGAAAGAAGCTCAGCTGCTTTGGTGGCTGAGCAGCTGCCCGGCAGCACACAAGCCAAGCCACAGCCGGCCCAACATTGAAATGGGGGTGCAGCAGCCAGATAAGTGGGTGGTATGGAACTGTTCATGGGGGGACAGTGGGGGGCATGCAGCAGGGGGAACAGGTGAACAGGTAGTTAGATCATTAGAATCCCAGCACTGCTTCTGTCAGTGTCTTCTCTCCAAACTTATATAACCTCATTTGCCTGCTAGTGGGCACAAGCAAAGATTCATCCTCCATAGTACTTCATAGGAATGATGTTTTTACAGAACCAGATTCCACTTCAATACCAGAGGAGCTACCAGATTGGCCTGAGGTTAATCCTCAAGAAGTGAGTAAACTAATCAGTGGTTTGAAAAGCGGTAAGGCCCCAGGTCCTGATGCAATAATACCAGAAATACTTAAATCCTCACCCGAGTGGTGGGCTACAACTCTGGCTTCCTTATTTACCCATGTAAAAACATCGGGCCGTGATCCTTAAAGATGTGGCTGGCGTCTATAGTTGTCCCAATCTACAAAAAAGGGTGATATTACTAATCCTTCAAACTATCACGTCCTATAAGCCTAGCTATTCCGTAATTGGCAAACTATATGTGCAAAACTACTCCTTAGGAGAGTGGGAAGATTGGGTCAAGCAAGCAGAAGTAATAGGACCGGAGCAAATTGGATTCACTCAAAAAATAAATCAACACTGGATCATGTAACAGTTTTAGTACACTTAGCTAACAAAAGAATAACTCATAACAACCAGAAACTGTTTTGCAGCCTTCCTGGATTTAAAAGGGGCATTTGACTCCATATCTAGAGCCCTACTGTGGAGAAAAATTGACGGCGCTACATTACGGACCCCCACTACTGTTTCTATATAAACAGCTACTAATACTCCTGTAACTAGCTGCAGAATAAGAGCCAAGTAACAAAAGGACCGCCACAGAAAATATTTCCATCACAACCAGAGGGGTCAAACAAGGCTGTACATTGGCCCCCCACTTTGTTCAATATATTCCTTAGTGATCTAGTGCCAACCCTCCAGAAGGCCAATGGGCATGTTCCCAAAACTAAGCACTAAACATCGCAGTTCTGCTACTGGTATGCTGACTTTACACTGCTCTCTTCTTCCTCACTAAAGTTGGTCTCACTCGCCTCTTTTAAATTGCTGTGCTGAATATTGTAAGAGGGAACGAATTGGTAATTAACTATGCAGAAAAAACTAAAATAATGGCCTTCGCCAGAAGACCCCTAGTCATACATGGACCATCAATAACAGACCCATAGAACAAGTTAACCAGCGTCTAAATATTTGGGCATAACCTTACCAGCAACCCTTAATTGGGCGTACATAGGAAATTAGCACTCGCTGCAGCTAACAACAGTGCCCTAGCAATTCAGCTGCTTTTTCACTGTGGGCCACCAGTATATACCTACATCCGGGATTGAAGGTACCCAATGCTAAATGCGGCTCAGCTCCCTCTATGCGGAGCACCTATTTGGATCGGAGCTATAAACAAAAAAAATATAAACACAGCCCAGTCCCGCTTCTTCCACAAAATTATGGGCTTACCAAATTGTGCTTCATATGCAGCCCTATGTTTAGAACTCAAGTAAATATCATATGCCACGATGGCCTGGTTGAGAACTGTCAGATACTGGCTACGTATCCACCATTTTGCAGGGATCACTCCAGTTTGTTACACCTCATGCTTCCTCGACCATGCAAATTCTGGGTGGCTGAAACTAGTTGAGGGAAAAAATCAACACTCTTGGCTTTTCATTAGAGTCGCTAGTCCCTCTTTTCCCTATCAGAAGCATACATAGCTGCTTGAAAAACTAAGCTATTAGGAACAAGAGTATCGGGATATGATAACAGCTGGCGCAGGAAAACGTGTTCCTCCCGGACCCTGCTTATTCCAATTGAACAAGGACACACATGGCCACTATTTACAGTGATCATCACCAACTTAAATTGGGTGAAGAGCTTCTACCACTGGCCAGATTCAATCTAATGCCTTCTATGCTAGCTCTATGGCAGATATCAACACATTGGATAAACAGAGAGAGGCTATGTCCATGCAATATGGGTCAGGTGGAGGACACTCGATCATAAATCTTTCATTGTGTAAGGTTTGCAAAAAATCAGAATGTCACAATCTCCACTTATCCCATTTCTGTATAACATCTAACTGATGTCTCTTAAGATACTCATGCTTTTGAAATGTAACATGGATCCTTACAGTGTGCAGAATGTGGAAAGCAAAAATTTCTGCTAACAATAATAGACGTAAGTCTAGATGAATACCAACCAATGTCTATGTATTATGACCACATGTAGCCAGCAGTAATTTTTCTAGCTTCTGTCAGTATCCGATGACGTTTAAGTGAGTTAACTTAGCTGAAGGAATGTCCTATAGTTACAGAAGGACCATGTATATATTTTAGTATTTAGTATTTTAGTACCAGTGTCTATAATTGTGAGCAATAATGGGCAAATTTTGTATGCTGATTTTGTATGTTTATTTTATGCCAATAAAGGCTTGTGACTGTGACTGACTACAGAACCAGACACATATATTGTGAAATGAATTATGATGACTGGAAACACCGCACAGAAACACCAACTGGGATGATCCTATTCAATGAGAACACCAGTAAATTACAACATCTACAGGCATCAGAGATCATTTTCCCTGGAATAAATGGCTGCTTTAAAGAATAGTGTCTATGGCATAATACAGCTCCCCAGACCCCTCTATTCCTAGGCTTCATTCCCAAAATCTCGAAGTATTTCACAATATACAGCTGGCAAGCTTAGAAATTACTGAAATATTCAAACTGCCATATCACATGAGTGAAGCAAATTTTTATTGCCAAAATTGAAATGCATGCTTTGAGATATACTTAATTTGGTTGCATGCATTGACCTTATTTATTGATTGATGAAAATATTCATATGCCTGCATTAGTCCTCAACAAGTCAGGATACATGGCAGGTAACAGCAATAATAATGATAATGATGATGATGATGATAATAATACCGAATACCAAAAAAAAAAATGCCGAAGTGGAACTTTAAAAGAAAGAACAGAAAACTGGCATAATAAAGCATTACATGGTCAATATGTAGCTAAAATCAGTGGAAAAGTGGACGTTGCCAACACATGGCAATGGTTAACATCTGGAACACTAAAAAAAGAAAGAGAAGGATTAATTCTCGCTGCTCAAGAACAAGCGATTAGAACAAATGCAATAAAAACAAAAATTGATAAAACATCTAACAATGCCAAATGCAGATTGTGTACTGAATTGGATGAAACTGTGGATCACATACTCGGCTCATGCAAGAAGATCGCACAGATTGATTATAAATTGCAGCATAATTCAGTTGTCAAAATGATTCATTGGAATTTATGTAAAAATTATGGTTTTCCCACACCCAAGAACTGGTGGGAATATAACACCGAAAAAGTGATCGAAAATCAGCAAGCCAAAATATTATGGGACTTTAGAATTCAAACAGATAAAGTACTGGCACACAACACACCAGACATTACCATCGTCGAGAACAATAAAGTATGGATTATTGATGTTGCAATACCCAATGACATCCGGGTCGAAGAAAAACAACTAGAAAAAATTACAAAAGATCAAGATTTAAAAATTGAACTGCAGCGTCTATGGCACAAACCAGCAGAGGTGATCCCAGTGGTGATCGGCACACTGGGTGCTGTCCCAAAATCCCTGGGACAGTACTTGCAACAACTTAACCTCAACAAAATCACTGTCTGTCAAATGCAGAAAGCTGCTCTACTCGGCTCTGCAAACATTTTACGCCGATACATCATGTCTTCCTAAGTTCCAGGGTGGAACTCGAAGCGGATAGAAGGCCAAAACCAACCAGTGATCTGGCGGTTTTGATACAATGTGTTGGTTGTTTTTGTCAATAATAATAATAATAATAATAATAATAATAATAATAATAATAATAATAATAATAATAATAATAATAATAATAATAATAATGGAACAGCATACAATTACATAAGTAAAAATCTTAACACAATAAATAAAATGTGTAAAAACAACATTCAAGACCACCACTCTAAAATCCCCCTATCAACATATTCCCTCTGCCCCAAGTTCAGACTTGCTCTGCTGACTAGAACAGTTTCACAGCCCCATTGGAAAGTATGGGCACTGGTGGGGTATGGGGAAGGGAAGGTTGTCAGATCTAGGTTGGGAAATTGCTAGAGATCTGGGGATGGAGGCAGAGGTGGACAGGGAACTCAGTGGTATACAACACCATTGAGTCCTCCCTCCAAAGCATCCATTCTTTTCCCGAGGGAACAGATCACTAGATCACTGCAGTCTGGAGATCAGCTGTAATTCTGGGGAATCACCAGGTCCCACCTGGAGGCTGGCATCCTTATTGGAAAGCCAGGAGGATAGATTCTCACCCCACCACTTTCAAGCAACTGTTCCATAGGCATGGAGCAGTCGCTGGAAAAGCCTGAGCCTGGCTGTTACAAAGGAGGATAGCCAGTAGGACCTGTTGAGAATAGCAAAGCTGCAGCAAAGAACATTTCAGCATGGGGACTTACCAGCACATTTGCTTAATAATTCTGCCTAAGGATTATTGAAATAGAAAAAGAGTGGGGTCCCATTGAGTAGGACTTGAGCAGGAAAAGGGCCCAGTGGACTTTTATAGAAATTATATGGAGCATCAACTGGCATCGATGCTGAAGTCCCCATCATATTGCTGTACATCCAGGGGGAGACTGGAAGGGGAAAACAACCCTGGAAGTCCAAGCCTCTGGACAGAATAAGGGAGAGGCTGCCTACCTGCCCCATCCCCACCTACCCAAAGGAGGAAGGGAGAGGCTGCCATGTATGACTTCTCTCTTGCCATGTTAGGGCTTGCCATGTCCAGAATTGCCTTCAACCCACCCGGTCCAATCCAGTGACAGAAAGGTAGTGTAAAGCCTTGAGCAGGACATGTGTGGCTTCCACAGTGCCAGGCTTGGCTGGTTACACCAGACTCAGGTGACCTGCCATTGGTCAGGCCTGGCCTAGGTGTGAGGGGAGGCCATCAGCCCACCAGGAAAAATCTCAGTGGCCATAATGGCCAGCCTGTCAATGTGTATATCAGTGCTATGTTTAGAAGGAAAAAAATGTGTTATGAACCCTGAAGCCAAAGGAAAAGAAACAAAGGAAAAGAGAATAAAACACACACCCAAAAACTACCCAAGCAGAGATAAAGAACAAAAGAAAAGGAATGCACTGAGCTTAGGATGTCTCTTAAATTGGGATTGCCTGGGCATTGTGTTTCATGAGTTCATAAGAGGAGTTATATATTGCTGTGTAATGCCCAAAGAACATAACCCTCCGCCAAGAGCAAGGCAACCAGACCTCTTTGAACCTTCATGTGGAGATGAGTGATGACATAATTCCCAGTCCTGGAAATATTGCCCTTCTTAGCAGCTGCACAGCACCATGTGCTACCACCCAGTCTCCCAACATGGATTGTTTCATCTGGATCACCTTTTAGCCCAAATGTGTAAGGATCTTTACTGTATGGATCTGCAAGAGCTTCATTGTGTCAATTGAAGGAGACATCCAAGCTCAGAGAGCTCAGGCTCAGGTTTTATAGGATGTCAGAACAAAATGATTTTTTATTGAGGAAGGGTCAAATGAGTTGTGCTTTTTGTTGTATCACACCAAACAATGTTAGAAGCACATTGAAATTCCCCCCTCTCCCAAGCTCCCCCTCGAAGGCCAAAGCCCGAGAAGTGATTTAAAGCTACATTATCCTGTTTCTAATTCCTTCTCTTTCTTCCTGCGGAAATGTAATTGCAAGAGGCTGGGAGAAGGGATTGGTGCATTGGCTTCTATGTCAGCCTTGCAGAGAGTAATAAAGTCCTTTTTTATGAGCTTTCCCCTAGCCTAGCCCTACTTTTCCAAATTAGAGGAGACAATATGGCAATCTTAGCCAGCTCTATAAGATCAGCTTAATTTGCAAACTCAGCAACAATATCAGAACCCAATTTCAGCAACTATGAGAAAATATTCTTGAATTTAATCCCTTTCCTACTGAGCTGAAGCACAAGACTCCAGGAGTTGCTCCCTCCCCCTCCACGCACAGCACAGATTTCTTCAGGACCTAAAGCACAAAGTTCAGCATAATCATTTTTGACTCCTTAATAAAGCCATGGCTTGCGGATTTCATGATAAGGTGTAATTTTACAGGGTAAGATTAGTCCATGACAGTTCAAGGATTTAGTAACTGTATGTAACATTGGAAAACTTAATGGTAAATTTACATGCACTGAAATGCTATAGCTATATGGTGAAAACCATATTCACAGCAAGGCAAATGTCAAAATTCCTATGGACTTGAATAGAGCAGCATAGCACCCTATAGCTGGACAGCACTCATGTCTGTTAGATAATTTTGTTTGACATATGAGCAGTTACTACATGCTACAGGAATTGACTGGATACTTCTGTTGCATTGTCGTACAACTTCTAGATTTATATTTATGGTCAGAAGAATTTGGACAATGACCATTTTGGACAGAACAAGGTGTGATGCACAAGAGTTGCCACTGAAAGTGCCCCAAAGTCAAGATTTCATTGTTATTGTTATTGTTATTATTGTTGTTGTTGTTGTTGTTGTTGTTATTGTTAGTTGTATTTACTATATGCCCTACCTCCCCTTTCAGGCTCGGGGCAGCTCACATCATGTTAACAACAACATAAATATAAACAATATAAATCTTAAAACATCAAGGGCAACCTCAGATAAACATAATACATATTACAAAATAGTGACCAACAATATTCCACATAGATAGGATTGACAGTGGAATTCAGTAAAACAGGAGGAGTAGGATCTCTCCTCCAACACGTAGTTAAGGAAACATATGATTTGATATAAGTCCCTTATACATTTCAGCCTTTCCCTCCCAGTTGTAACTAATAATGTGAAAGAGAAATAAGAAGCTAATAAGAAGATAAGAAAACACATGTTGCCATGTCCACACATGATTGCCATGTCCACACATGATAACTAAGGACTGTACAGATAAGAGGGAGAATTTCAGCCACTTTGGGCATGCTTGAGAAATTCATGCTTTCATACTTTATGCTTCATGGACTTGAGGATAAGCTGATATCATGTGCTGGATATGGGAATGCCCTTGAAGAATTTCCAGAAGCTGCCATTCAATAGTGTAGTCAACCAGCTTATAAGAAGGAGAAGCCCTTTAAATCAAAAGCCTGCAATGGAATTATTTGGTTCAGACATAATTTTGAAGTGCTTTCTCCGATTTATAAAAAACAACTTTTCAAGGAAGGTTTGAAGTACCTTTGTATGCATCTTACTACAAACACTTCCTCCCCCACTGGGTTTCTTTTCTCTTTTTTTGCACACACACTGCTTTCCACCATAGCACTCTCCAGATGACCTGTGTGGTGGGGTGAATGCGGTTCTCTCTGCTTCTGAAATCTAGTGTTTATAGCAAGCATTCTCAGGTACATCCTTGGAAGCATAGCACTCTCTTCCATGAGTGTGTGCAGTGGAGACCCTGAGGGAAAGTACTTGAAAGGAAAGAAAGAAGAAGCTCCATGTAGTAAATGTCTCCTTTCCAAACTCAGATTTGGAAGCATGGGGACAAGGAAGAATCAGTTCCTCATGCAATGCCATGCTAATTCTTTCAACCTTAGAACTGGAATATCTAAGGCTGGAAAGGAGTCTTTCACATATATTTCCTTTGCAGTCTATCAGCACGTGTCCTACATGTACCCCATACAGACATTGTTATCAGATCTTGGCACATAATCTTTGGAATATAGTCCTGTGTACAATAGTGTTGTATTGTTGGGGTGGGCTATATTAGGTTTCATGAGAATCTTGTATCTTCCAGCCTTCCACTCACAACCTTTGCAATGCAACTGTTTCAAATAAGGCTTTGTTCTGAAGTTTTCTGCCTTTAACAAAGGGGGACAGAAACCACCTGGTAAATACTGTCATCTTCAAGCTTTACAGAACAGGTCATTTTCCAGGCATTATGTAGAATGGAGACTTATCTGACTATGCTTACTCTCCACTGGTGACCAAGCAAATGGCTATGTTTAAGATTTATGTAAATATGATGGTTAAATATAAGCATATGTCACTGGCAACCAAGATCAAGTTAATTCATGCCACAATCTTCCCTATTACTGTGTATGCATGTGAAAGTTGGTCAATGAAGAAAGCTGCCAGGAAGAAAGTAGATTCATTTGAAACGTGTTGCTGGAACAGGTATCGTGGATTGTGAAAAAACAAATAAGTGGGTTATAGATCAAATCAAGCCTTAATTGTCCCTAGAAGTTAAAATAACTAAACAGGCTATAGTATTTTGGTAACATTATGAGAAGACAAGAGTAACTGGAAAAGACAATAATCCTGGGGAAAAAGTTGAAGACAGCAGGCAAAGTGGAAGACCCAGAATGAGATGGACTGACCCTGTCAAGGAATCCACTGCCCTGAGTTTGCAAGATCTGATTAAGGCTGTTAATGGCAGGGTGTTTTGGAGGACATTGATTCATAAGGTCACCAGGAGTCAGAAGCAACTTAGTAGCACTTTATACCACATAAACGTGATGAGCTACTTCCTTGTGGTCATTGATGCCTATTACAATAGGATAAGAGTGTTATCTGCATTTTGACTTCTCTATATCTATAAGGACATTTATTGTCACAAGCTGATCTTAATTCTGTAATTTTGCCCCAACATAGATCTTGTCAATCTTGATCCTGAGAATTTTCCAGAAAGGTAATTTAGCTCCGAGTGGCAATTCATCTCTTTTGTGGTCAGATGGTTTCTCTTTGTAATGAAAAGCCACATCAGAGAACACAGTGCACAGCAGTTACCACTGGGGAACCCAGTATGTTAACATAGGAGAATAAGAGCTATGACTCAGTGGTAGAGGGTTCGCTTGGCAT
Source organism: Sphaerodactylus townsendi (assembly GCF_021028975.2). Taxonomy (NCBI): domain Eukaryota; kingdom Metazoa; phylum Chordata; class Lepidosauria; order Squamata; family Sphaerodactylidae; genus Sphaerodactylus; species Sphaerodactylus townsendi. The sequence goes on along the minus strand of NC_059434.1, from coordinate 36,688,238 downwards.
GCAGAAGGTTCCATGTTCAATCTCCAGCATCTCCAGTTAAACAGACTGGGCAGCAGGTAATACGAAAGACCTCTACCTGGGACCCAAGAGAACAAGTGCCAATCTGAATGAAGAAGACTGGCTTTGGTGGCCCAAGGATTCAGGATAAGGAAACTTCATTTGTTCAAAAGGCAGAGTGTTTGAAAAACTGAGAGGCAGCAGGGTGAAGAAGGAGAAGAGATATGCATTATGAGAGGATGCTCCCAACAAAATAGAATATAGAGCTCTCACACAACCAGCTATTCCCCTAGTGAAGTGGATAGGACAGTATTCCCTTTGACTACCAAAAAGTCTATGTTGGGGATCAGAGGATCTACAGAGACAACAACCATGTGGGACAGGGGCTGTAGTAAGGAGAAGGTGAAATTAGGTACCTCAGTCCAACTCACTGAATACTATTTAGGTGGGACCGCTTCATAAGCCAAAAGCTATTCCCAACTTGGCCCTTGTCTATTCAGATTACAATTACATGACACAATAGCATTTTAGAGTATCATTCTGGAGTACCAATTTTTATGCAGCTTTGTCCATCAGTCAATCATCAGAGTTGGCAAATATGAAATACTTGATACCAGCTGTAGGCAGTGAGAATTTGGCTGCTTTCTCTCCCATTTTCCTATTTATTTAACATGATTTAATAGAAAGCTCTGCACTCCCCAATGCCTTTACTTAAGTCTACATAGACCTGAGAAACCACAGTGGGGAGAGCTTCAGCAACTGAATGCTGGACTCCATTCCTTGGTGGTGGGAGGGAGTGTGATCCTGTCTCTGCCAAATAGCCTTGGGTTTTTTATTGGCAAACTAAAAACCAGAAAAAGTCAATATTAAAATTGAATTAAAAACCTTTAAAAAGCTGAATCACTACCCCTAATGACGACTGCACCTCAGGAATGCTTCTTTCTCCATTTCAAAGTCAAAACCACCCACCCACCACAGGACCCACAGGGCAAAGGTCTTGGCTACTTCTCTGAAACATGGGGTAGCCACATTTGGGAGCAGTGCTCAGAAAAGCCACAAAAAAGAACCACATATGGCTCCTGAGCCACTGAGGAACTAACTGATAGATTATTGGGATTGTCAGCTCTAGATACTTAAGACAGAGTCTGGGCAGGGCAGGGTTTGGGAAGGTAAGGGAGCTCAACAGATTATAATGTTTACCCTCTGGCATGATGCTGGCAGGGGATGATGGGAACTGTAGTCCATTACATCTGGAGGGCCACGAGTTTGACAACTACAGTCTAAAGCATCCATTTACTCCAGGAAAACTGATCTCTGTAGCCAGGAGATAGGCTGTAATTCTGGGAGATCTCCCAGCCCCACTTGGAGGCTGGAACCCAATGAGGATTGAAGCAGTATACCTTGGTCATGACCTGTAAGGGCCACCCATTCCTTGGTGGTGGGAGGGAGTGTGATCCTGTCTCTACACTAATTACTTGTACCTCTTTTGGAAAAGAAGAGCCTGAAATGGTTGTAGTCTGGTATCTTCTGCTTGCTGAAATTACTACTAGCACTGCTCAAAAAATAGTTGAGATTACATTCTTGTTTGTAGTCTTCATTGGAGGCTTGAAGAAAATTCCTTGAAAACATCTAGAAAGACCGAGTCAGCCAGAATTATTATTAGATGCACAGAGTCTGACTGATCACTTTGAAGCAACAAAATTAATATTTTAAAGGACATAAATCTGGTTGCTGAAAGCAAAAATATTATTCTCCTTGCCACTGCACAATCTTTCATCGTAATGAGCACTAAAATAAAAAAGCCACATTTAAATGAAGAGGTTTTGAAAATTGGAGTTTGCTGCATTGCAAACAAACATCAAAAAAAGGAGTGACATGCTAATTGGACGCTTGATCCTTTAAGATACATTTGTTGGCATACATTACGGGCTCGCTATCTTTCAGCAGAATTAAATCATCCCATGAGAACACTGCCAAAAAACCTCTTCATTTCCTTTTAGTGACTTCTTGCTGCCCTCAGTTCAAGTTTAATAGAAAAGGAAGGACATGATGTAGTTTTAATGACAGGAAACCAATGCCTTCCAAATGAATAAATACCATCCCTGGCTGCCACAAAGTGTGCTAATTATTTCCTTTGATAAATTAAAAGTTGTAAAAGTCTCTAAAACATATAGCGTGCAGATTACAGTCAAGCTTTCCCTGTTGTAATACTTAGTTTAATGTAATATTTTTCAGCATCAGTATCTCGCATATAAACTGAATCTATGTAGTTTGACCCCAAACCAAGGCAGTGACTGAATCAAAATGTTATGACAAACCCTTTCAAATTGCCAAGTAATATTTGTGAAAACTCTGAATTATAAAACCAGGGTTCAGAAATAGGCCAAACTGTGCTAGAACAAGTGTAACGGAAAGGTCATACCATTTATTAAGTAGCATTAACTTTATTCCATTTTATTCGAGCCCCTTGAAGTCCATGAATGACTGCACACAGACTATGACAAATACAACTGTAGAGATATGCCCCCAACATGTTTTCTCAAATGCATGACACCCAAGCACTATAAGTTAACATGGTCACCACAGGTAGCAGCCGCCTCAGAGGCCCTGCTTGGCTCTCCTATGATAACCAAATTAAAAGAGGATATAACAAAGGCTGCTTCCCCAGAACTGGGAATAGTTCAATTTGAACAACTAATTACTGTTTTAGTGCAAATTTTACAATCAATTTCCTTGTCCAAACCCAAGGCCTCCAAACACAATACAACATGGTTTGACCATTATTGCATCGAACATAATAATATAATTCGTGCACTTTATAGAAGATACCGCAGTACAGGGGATGAGGAGCTACTCAGCAACATCACTCAATTAAAAAGAAAAATGCATGAATGCCATCATGCACAGCTTACCCTATGCATTGCGCTGGAGAGAGAAAATCCAAGTGTTGCAAGGGAACGTGCATGCAGATCTGTTCCCATGAAAGGGGAAGATGTTGAGGGGAAGATGTTCCAGGTATGCTTGGAACAAATTGCTGGATGATTGTGGGGTTACCAATCTTCAAGTGAGAGTAGGAATTCTTGTGAAATGACAACTGTTCTTCAGATTACAGACATCATTGTAGAAGTGATAAGCTAATTTTATGCACAAATATGGTCCATGGCTGAAATTTATGTAAATGATTTTTGCTTTAATTTGTTACAGTATCACCCTATCTTTTTCCAGGAGGCTGGAGAGCAGGGATCCCCAACATGTTGCTTTTGGAATCCATGATACCCACGGACATCTTTCTGGGTGCCCACCAAGTGTTTTGAGGAATAGCATGGGCTCTTGCCTTGCAGGGCTTCTGATTTGTCACAGGCGATCTGAAGGGCTAGTCAGATTAAAACAACATGGTTTCAGTTGCAGCTTCCACCACAGTGTTGGCTTTATTATCTGACACCCCTTTCCCAAAGTATTTTAAAATGGGGTGCTGTGTGGTTTCTGGGCTGTATGGCCGTGTTCTAGCAGCATTCTCTCCTGATGTTTCACCTGCATCTATGGCTGGCATCTTCACGGCCATACAGCCCGTGAAACCACACAGAACCCCAGTGATTCCGGCCATGAAAGCCTTTGACAATACATGTTTTAAAATGATCCCTCTTCTCCCTTGAATTTGGGCCTCCTTTGTATGAGTTCTGCTTCCTGCAACAGTCATTTTGTGGTTTTACCCACTACCGCTTGCCTTTCTAAACCTGCCTGGAGGCTCAAAATGGTTGGGGATGCTCTTGGAATTGATAGCTCCAGGTTCAGAAATACCTGGGGATTTTGGATTGGAGCCTGAGGGGAAGTTTGGTGGGAGTTTGGTGAGGGGAAGAACTTCAGTGGGATATAATGGTATAGCATCCACCTTCCAAAGCAGCCATTCTCTCCAAGGGAATTGATCTCTGATCCCTGGAGATCAGTTGTAATAGTAGGAGATCCCCAGTAAGTACTGGGAGGCTGGCAACCCTAGAACCCCTGTTCCAGACCATACATATGATCTGATCCTCCTTCTGTTGCATTTTACCTTCACAGAAATCCTGTGCTGTTACAGTTTAGGCTGAGAAGCAACATCTGTTCCAAAGCCATCTCTTAATCTTACTCAGGGATTTGAACCTTGATCTGTCCAATGGAAGATGTTGTTCTATTCCAGGGGTAGGGAACCTGCGGCTCTCCAGATGTTCAGGAACTACAATTCCCATCAGCCTCTGTCAGCATGGCCAATTGGCCATGCTGGTAGGGGCTGATGGGAATTGTAGTTCCTGAACATCTGGAGAGCCGCAGGTTCCCTACCCCTGCTCTATTCCCTTGATGCTTGGTCTCCACATTATGCAACATTAGTAGCCACATTACCATCCTAAAACAAATGCATAGTCCAAATGCCATGAATCAGTATAATAACCTATTATCACTTAAGTACCATATATACTCGCGTATAAGCCGACCCGCATATAAGCTGAGGCATCCAATTCTACCTCAAAAAACTGGGAAATTTTATTCTCATGTATAAGCCACAGATGGGAAAGATCCATCAGGAGGCAGAGTGCTGAGCCAGCAAAGGAGCCACAGCTGGAGGAAAGGAGAACCCCAGAAGCCTTTGGGAGGTTTTTTAAGGAGGGGCGAGGCGGCGCGCACGGGTCTGGGGAGAGGGAAAGTGGCTGAAAGCAGGAGAAAGTGAAGCAGAGAATGTTCTTCTCTTCTCACTAATCCTCATCGACGCTAGTAGGTTTCAGCGCTTATATAAGAGCCTTGTCGTTGGAGCTAGAAGCTTGAAATTAGCAGGGAGCATGAGAAGGCTCGAGGCAGTTCGTCTGGTTCATGGTTTCCTTAAAAGAAAACCAAAGACAGGCTGCCTCTGGAGGCAGCTTCCCTGTAGACTTAGAGCTTGCAAGAAAGAAAGCCGGCAGCTTCCCTGAAACAACGCCTTAAACTTTGAACCTGCAAGAAAGAAAGTGTGAGTTAGTGAGGGGGACGAGGCTTCGCCACTCATAAGTAAGTGCTGTGGCTCTGTGCGGGGGGGGAGGGGGTGACCCACGTATAAACCGAGGGGAGCATTTTTCAGCTTTAAAAAAGGCTGAAAAATGCGGCTTATACGCGAGTTTATATGGTAATAAATTGGTTCCTAACTTCTAATTTACCTACCAATTGGAAAGACAGAGCCTTTGACCTGAACTTTGGCTTTCATGGAGCCAGCCAAGGTAGCCAATAACAGCACATCTGCCTGATTTTAGTACAACCGTCTTTCTTCTATCCTTCAGTTTTGCCATAATTGTTGACAGGAAGCCTTAAATGGACAGTGTTCATGACTATATACACACACTTTTCACGTAAAATACACAAATATGAATAAATTGTATTTATACTTAGTTGATCTATCTGGTTTGTAAGATGCAGGGCAGGCAATTCAACACCCAACATTCATGGGTCAAGTCTTGAAGCAAAGAAGGACTGACCTATGGTGATTCATTGACTTTGTTAGCACATGCAGCTGTTGCAACTTTCCACTTTTATTCATTGCAGAACTGAACAACATCTCTGGTACTTAGCACTGGACACATTCCTGTCTTTATGCTTTGGGCTTGTGCTATTGGTTTTCCTAAAGGGAAGACATCCTTATCAGATCAGAATGTGGGCCACTCTGCAATTTACATGTAGCTTTGTAGTTTTAGTGATACCTGTAAACCGGTGATCTATTTGGAATTCCTAGGAATTACAGGAATTAATCATAATAAATTGTACCTGACCTTTTGATTGGGCTCATGTTGAGCCTGTTGCTAGTTATGCAGTTAGCAAGAATAGTTAAACACTGCCAATGGAACAGTTAATAGTAGAATCTTTGCACTGACTGTGGTGGAGAAATTTCTCATTCCCAGAGTATCACTGTATAGTGTCTGCCCAGAGAATTTAATGCAAAATAATGTTTCATTGCAATGTAGGGGTCCTCCTTATGTTAGGCATAAAAGGAGCAGAGTTAAATATAAAATAATTTCCTTGAAGCTCTAATTTGAAATCTCATCAGGGGCACTTGTTTACTAGCACTAATAGCTGACTAGCCCACAGCCTTTAAATTACTGCTTATTACAGCTGGGCTGTTCACACCCCTCCAGTTAAGGACCTGTCAGAATTTTCCTTGAAGCAACCACTGTTCAGGGGTTTATTGGAGCTTTATGAGTCTATTTGCTATGAAGCCTGAGAAACCTGTCTGGCCAAGATCAAGTTATTCTATTTAGCTGGGTCAGTTCAGTTCATGATTTGGGAATGGGGTTCTTTTTGTTTTGGTAAAGCAATTGTTAATGGATTTGTATCCCATTCAATCATATGCCCTCTTGGTAAAGAAAAAAATTATTTTCCTTCCAATCCAATGTCCAATTTCTTCTCTTGATTTAACCAAAAGTTTTAATTCTATGAAGCAGGTTGAGAACCAGATTTCCGTCAACAATAATCAGGAGAATATCTGCTTTTACTGAGCATGGCTCTTTTGTTTGTTTGTTTGTTTACTTTAGTGTATGCAATACACTTACGATCCAGGTACTGTGGCATCATTTATAAATATGGTGAATTTTAAATGAAGAATATAGTTTCACCTGCAAGTTGCATAAAGTTTCTATGTTTCATAGTGATTCTAAACTAGATGAAATATTGGGAGAGCTATGACTGGATATCGAAGCAACTTTTCATTTTCTAACTTGCCATCTTGGAGAAGACAATTTGGACTGGGCTCAAAATAGCACTTCTATTAACAGGATATATATTTTTTTTCCTGACAGCATTCAAGGTATCTTCAGAAGCATGAAAATCTTGGCTTAAAAGATGGTGGTCTAGTTTAACGCATTTTTTTTAGATTTCACTGTAGTTTGTTTAAGTGGTAATAACAACCTCAGGAAAGAATCTACAGATGGCAGAAATCCTGGCTCAGTGTTAAAGCATCTGTTTTGTGTAAAGAAAGCCCAGGTTCAATTTTCACACATTCAGTTAAAATGGGCAGGTAATAGGTATTGTGAGCATGGAAAGCCACTGGTCAGTCCAAACAGAAATGCTCAACTTGACAGATAAATGGTCTACTTCAGTATAAGGCATTCATGTATGACTTCATGTGTAAAAATAGTGCCAGAAAATGGTGAACCTAAGCACCCCTCCCACCCCCACTATTATGCTGTCGCACAAACTGAATTCCCCACTCCTCCTACTTCTTCATGAAATAACCAGTTCATGCCATGCCCTTTGAAAACACGTTCAGATTTTCAGGCTACATTAGAAATTTCACGTTACAAAGAAGCTTCAACATTCAATACTTTATTAAGAGGGTGTACCCAATTAAAGAATTTCTGGAACTTCTTTCTTTCTAACTCTACGGTCTCTCCCTCCATGAAAGTGAGGAGGGGAATGGGGGAGAATGACACCATTTAAGTGACACAACCAGCAGCCAAACAGAATGCGGGAAACAGAATGCGCACGCGTGGAATAGATTGTGGGGCAAATGAAAAAAGCCCTGTGCCAGTCGAGAAACAGCTGGAGCAGCGCAGGGGCAGAAGCAGGGATCCGTGCAGAAGCACAGACCAGGGCAAAATTAACCTGGTACATGAGATCCCGGGTCCAGCCAGCTGCAATTTTACCATGCAAAAACGGCCATAAATGCTATGCAGGGAGATGAGTCATAGAATTATCCATTGGCTGTGCTTGTGACATGACTGATCCATGGCAAAGATATGAAGACCTGCGCTGATAAAGGGTGCTGAAGTGCCTCAACATTGTGATTGCAGAAATAAAAATTGTGTTGTACATCAAGCAACCCTCTCTGAAATCCTTCCAAATCACCCCAGGCTACAAACTATACTATTAGTATTGACAAAGCATGATAAATCTAATCAATATAGCCAAAATGATTGTAAATATATGCCAGAATATCTCAGGAAATGTTGCAGAAAAGGAAAAGATCCAATCCTTTTCTGAAACAATCAAATCTAAATACATTGAATACATTCTACTGTACCCAGATGATGGGGAAAAGGCTTTCTTACTCCTGAAGGAGATGGTAAAATAAAGTAGCCAATACATATTAAGACCAGTTGATTGAATCTCAGTCTCTACCATTATTTTAATCAGTTCAAGTCTGCTTAACGTCTTATCAAAACTGTTGCCATGGATAAACACAAAGCTGATCTAGCCTGCTTTGATGCTCTTATTATATAGGTAGCACTATCAGTGAGTGGCTGGCTAGTGATGTTTTCACTTAACCCGATGAAGGGTGCTCAACTAATAGAGACCATCTCAGTCTTCAGGGACATCACAAGGAGGTTTCCACAAGATTGATCCTTCATGCTTATGAGGCTGTTGAAAGATGCTGTGAAAAGATACAATCATTTCCACAGAAAACAGGTACTATGCTTCTGCTATTGAACTTCCTGACCATAAGGGCAATAGAAACAGAGTCCTCAAGAGCCATCATATGCCTTTACCATGAAACTATCACAACCTGCAAAGAAGAACTTGCAAAGCTTTCTTGTGTTAACAGGGAGTAACACAACATCATACTTCAGTGACTACGTAAAGAAGTCCTAATGGAAGATTCTGCTTAAACAACCCCACCTTTTTAACGGTATTGGACAAGTTGAGCATTACTCAGATGATTCAACAAATGTTTAAACTCCACCTTTTTAGTTGTACTGGACAATATGGGTGACACTCAGATGAACAGATACTTGTTTGCCACATTTATTGGGCCCCAGAAACTAGAAACGTTGATCATGCCAGGCTACAACTGTTTTCCAAGAGCAAGTTACACTCCCAGTGAAAGATGTTGTTTAGGTCTATGTTACTAATCATTCGGCAAAGATCTGGTTGCAAACAACCCAAATGCATGTAGGCAGAACTCCTCCTGAATAAACTTCTGACTACAAGAAGGCATCTGATAAGTTACCTCCTATATATACTCCCTGTCCAGAGCTAGTGCAAAATAAAATGCAAGATGCTTTTGTGTCAAAAATTATTTGAAATTTATTGTTTGCCTATGGCTGTGATGGCATCAACTGTCTCAGATTTGTATTGTCAAAGGCTTTCATTAAAGTGGAATCATTGGTGTTGTGGATTCAGGGTTACACAGCCAATGTTCTTTAGTATTCTCTCCTGACGTTTTGCCTGCATCTGTGGCTGGCATCTTCAGAGGATGCAGGTGAAACGTCAGGAGAGAATGCTGCTAGAACACGGCCATACAGCCCGGAAACCACACAGCACCCCACTGTCCCAGATTTGTTCGCTTAACAATTTCCTTGCAATTTTTGTACAAGTGATAGCTAGAGGCTGATTTATTCTGCATAATTTTTCAAAAGCAGTCAAATCATGACATGCAATGAAAGGTGACCTTGAAAATGACCTGTGACATCATTATTTTATCTACCTGCACCTTCTTTGTCACCCTATATGTTTGGTTATGACATAGCCTCTTAAAAGTTTTGGACGTCATTGGCATTTTGTTTTAGAAAAGAAAAAATGGCTGGATTATTTTAAAAGTTTTATTTAAAACACAAACTACTTATTTCAAGACAGTAGAAATATAAAAGGAAACTGGTATTGTACAAGACAGGAGGGCACTTTCACACATGCGGAATAATGCACTTTCAATCCACTTTCACAATTATTTGCAAGTGGATTTTGCCATTTCACACAGTAAAATCCAACTACAAAGTACATTGAATGTGGATTGGAAGTGCACTATTCTGCATGTGTGAAAGTGTCCATAGGTGGCTTCAGAGATACAGGTTTTTACCAACTTTTAGGCTGAAGCGCCCTCTTTCTTCAAAGATCATATGACCCTATTATGCAGAAATAGCTAAACAATTCCCAATGAAGATGTCAATCAACAGGTAGTTTATGGCTTTATACTAGTTCCTGGAATATTTGCTTAGACTGAATACTACTTAGCCACATCAATGTCTTTAATTCCATCTGTTTAAACAGCTACTGTGCATAATTTCTTTCATGAATGAGCCAGAATTTTATGTGCATTTGGGTAATTCCCACTGGTTGTATTTGGTTGCATCCATGGTTTCAATGTGCTGAATCTGGCAAAATCATAAACTATGTTTAATTACAACTGGGTTTTTTGTCATAAGATTACCTTTAAAGGCACTGAAATAATTCTGCACTGAATTTCTCAAATGTAAAACTCTTTTGTAGAGTCAAAAGTCTGTTCTGTTTATGCAAGAATAAGGCCTGATGAATGCAGATTTTGTTGTTCTTTTTCTATAGCCACTTAAAATAAATCCTTCACTAGGACTTTCTTTAGCTAGGTTTTTCATTATTTCCAGAGGCAAAGCTGGCAAGGCAATTTATAATTCAATTTTTGCTAAATCCACAGCACCTAATATATATGTCAGGCATTTCAGCAGCAGGGTACTTTGGGGGATAGGTGATAAATTGTGCTGATTATGTGTGCAAGCTGTTCTTCTAAAACATCATATCAGAAAAGAAGGTAAGTACTATTAAGAAAATGTAACATATCTTCAGCATGTTCAGAAACATAACTGATAATCACTTCATAGGCCTAGATTTTCCCTGGAGGTGTGCTGCTAAATATTAAGGTCTTAGAGACCTTTTGATAACATTCAGCAGGTGGGAAGGCAAAGTATCTGATGGCTTGTACAAGAACATCATGTACTGTGAGTGTTTCAGTGGGCACATGGCAATAATTCATTTTTGCTGAGAGAAGGAACTTAGTTGTGATGTTTTCTGATTACACTAGTGAGAAATTTAAATGCTGTATTAAAATATAACCACATGAGATCTCTTAAACAGCTTCTAAGGGTCTCCATGTATTTCCCTACAAATATGTGTGTGACCTGAGAAAGGCCAAGAAAAGGCAAAATAATTCATTAAGTTCAATTTGACCATATATAAATGCAATTGTGGAATGTGCTAGGTGAATGGGGGCAAGCATTTTATCTCCAGAAGATCAACTATTAAGAGAAACAGGTTCAGTTAGATAAGAGTAGCTGCAGCAAACAGAGGTACTCACATACTGGAAATATAATGCAAAGAATACAGCAAAAATTTGAGTGTAAACAATATCTGTGTGGAACACAAAAACATTGCTTGAAGATATTATCATACTTTGTCCTTATCAGTTATCATAATTTGTCCCTATCAGTTTTTGTAGCTGTGTGAATGCCTATATTAACGAACCATTGTGATTTACAATAAACGTTTTTGCATCCTCTTTTTTGTGAGAGTTTTTTTACTATGGTGGAAAGTGCTGTCAAGTCAGAGATGACTTATGGCAACCTTGTAAGTTTTGAAGGAAAGAGATATTGGGGGGGGGGGGTTGCCATTGCTTGTCTCTGCATGGGCTGAGAGAATTGGTGCCTGGTCATGCCAACATGGGTGCCCACCTCACTGGCATAAAAGTCAAACATACCAGTGGGATGGGTGAATACATGGCTGACCGTGTGGGAGAATGTGTGGGTGGCGGGGTGCTGCACGATTTCACAGCACCCAAAACCGTGTCTGTGACAGCATCCGTGGAATGTAAAATCTCATGGCGGTGGGGTGGGGGTGGTCTGGGGGGTGCTCCCAGAGATGGAGCTGACTGTAGTCAGCTTCCTAAAGGCTTTCAGCCTGGGAATGCTTTTTCATGTTGTAACTCTGTCACTACAAGGGGCTTTCCAGGCGACAGGACTTTTTGTCTGATTTTGCCCTTTTTGCACCACCCAGAACCTCTTCGGATGTGGCAGGGTTGTGCCACAGCAGCACCACCCTTGACCACTGTGCGCTCCCCCTACATGACTCTGGATTGGGCTGTTGGTCTATTGTTCCACACCTCACCAAATAGAATTGTGAAGGAGTAATGTCCTTGATAATTCTAATCTTGATTGTGAATGTTAAGCCCGACTGGAAATTAGAAGACAGATCTTTCATTTTCTAATAGATGCATAAGAACTGACTTCAGACTTACAAGTTGTCATTTATGTGGAGGAATGGTTGTAAGTGGTACATATAGCATTAAGGCCAACAGCTCTGGTTCTGGAGAGAGTTGACTAATTGAAATTCTCACAATATAAAACAACACTGAGGGAAAAAACTGAAGTCTGCTGCCTTACCTATTAATCTCCCTAAAATGTAGAGACCTACTTGTTGTTTAAAAAATAATTTCCAAGGAATATAAGGAAATGCAGAGTGCAATCATCTCATCTGAACCAAAGCTATTACATCTTTCCCCTCTTGTCCCTGGGACTGACAAGATAATTCCCCAAACAATAATTTTCTTTGACAGAAAAGGTGAGCAGTCTATCCTTAACAGCTAATGCCTCGTCTGGTAATTAACTAGGGGTCACAATGTCAATTTTTCAGCTGGATCTGTGGCATTGGTCAGCATTTCCAAGTTTTATTCAGAAATGTGTTTCTAAAAAGAGAGATGGCATTCAAAGAAAAGAAGGTGAGCAAGACAGAACAAAGGGGCACCAAAACGAGAACAAACCAAGAATGTATCATTGAAAAATGGGGAGTGGAACAAGGGAACTTGAAAATAAAATGGATACCATAAATTGTTCATAGCAACACAGATACACAAGAATTCATAGACAGGAAGACCAGAAATACTTCAGAGCAAAACTGCAAAGAACTTCCATGGCTACACCATGATGAAACTGTTTCAAAATTTAATGCATACTTTACCACAAACCTCTGTAATTAAAATGCAATGCCCACATACATTTAACAAGAAAAAAATGGATTCTACAACCTGAGCTCCTGAGTTGAAAAAACTACTTTGGCTTTCCCCCCCCTTTTTTGGCTGAAAAATATAGGGCACCATTTCAATGAATCCTCAAAAGCCGACTGGAAAAAGGCAAACATTTTCTGCTTTTAAAAACTTTTTTTAGGTTCATTATACCGCATGGGGAATCTTGGTAGGGCCGTTGGGGGGCTGTTTTTTGAGGTAGAGGCATCAAATTTGCCGCAAAACTGCAGGTGACATGCCTTAGAAGAACCCCAAGTTTGTAAGGAAAGGGTCAGAGGGTCCATCTTTTTGGTTTCCAAAGATGAGTCAGCTTTCCCCAAATTTTCTTAAAATTTCCAGGTGTGTTAAACCTGAATCCTAAAATATTGATGCCTACCCTAGACATAACTCTCAGGGGATCCCCTGAGTCTATGTTAGTTCTACTAAAGGCAGCATTTAACATTCACTTGAGGAAGCAATATTATAAAACTATATCTGTTTTAGCAGGTCTTTGGTAACTGAAGTTCTGATTCATTTTATCAATGACTTCTTGTTGTTAGATGTAGAAATGTCTAATGAACAAAGGAACTGAATAGAAGATCCAGCAGAGGGTGAGCAAGTGGTCAGCCAGACAGGACTGTAAAGTTAGTGACCCCTCCATCCTTTTGTGTCACCTCTTGTTTGCCCTTAGACTGATACTCTCAGGTCTAATATCCTGCTTCTTTCTTCTCGGAATTTTTTTAAAATTGATTAATTTATTATTAGACTTATATTAGTTGCAATGACTCGTCCTAGCTAGTAAGGTAGCATGCTATCTATCCCTCTTTTCTTTCCTAAATGTAATCCTAATAAACATTTACCTTTCACCCTTTTAATCAGTGTGTTAGCTGTTTCTCTGTGTGGTAAACTCCAACACCTGTTTCTCTGTTTTCATTCTGATACTGGGCTTTATTGCATTGTATTCATGTTAATGCCATCATTGAGAAATGCATAGTAATATTAGTATTCTTTTATAATTGTATGCTCCTTTTGACTTTTGTTCTTTTGAGAAATTAGAAATACAATACAAATAAACGAAAGGAATGGAAATAATGTCTAAGATCCAATCCATGAGCTTCAGGCACATGAGCTTTCCTTGCCCCAATGCATAACCAAGTCTTTCCAGTGTGGTCACAGCAAAAGAACAGTATGAAAATGGAACAAATCCTTCTCAAAGGTAGTGTTTTTTAAAAAAACTTGCAAACCTGTAACATGGATTTTCTGAAAAGGCCAGGGATTTAAGTATTCTTCAAACAAGATACTGCATAGATAAATGGTATCAATTAAGCCCTGGCAGTTCTGTTTTATTGGCAGGAGCCTGGCATGGTGGCCTAAGATTTTATCCGAGCCACAAACATATGGGTTGAATTAAATGCATCATTATTGCACCTTTTGGGGTTCTTAGAGACAGAATTGTTTCCTAGGCACAAATGCACTTGGCTATTTCTAGTCAGACAGCAAAGTCCTTGATCATGTATATAAATTAAGCAGGATTGACCAGAAGTAGTCCTAATTGCTTTTTGAAGTAGTTTATTTGCAGACTCTAATATTACATTTCTATAATGTTACATTTTATCATCAGAGTTCTGATATTGGGCCATGCATAATTATTGTACATAATTATTGCTATAGAAGCTCACTTAAGTTGATATATTTAAGCCTTTGACCAATATTTTGTTTTTAGCAAGGCAGAGGAGCTGGATAGATTTTAACCTCTGGTTAGTCACCCTACATTAAGGTCTGAGCATCATTCTGTTAATTTGATCATTTTCAGAAGAAATGGACATGCAGCTTTCAAGTAAATGAATTCAGATTTTGTGTGTTAGTAAAAAGAAAATCCACAGTAGGATTCTGTAACAGCAAATGAGAGATTGTGTGTGTGTGTGTGTGAGAGAGAGAGAGAGAGAGAGAGGGGTGGGGGGTGGGGTGGGGTTTGCTACAATATCTCCCATTCTTTTTTGTTGTTAAAATAAAAAAGAAAAGAAAGTTCTGATACTCATATATAAAATTGCACTGATTCCCCTCCAAAAAAGAGCCCGCCCTAAGGTGCCAGTACCGAGTATCACAGAGTGCTGCAACGCCAAAAGAAAAGAAAAAGCTTGCCCATTCTGATCTCTTCTGAGAAGCTCTAAGACTACACATTACTGGAATCTAATTGGCTGCCTTGCTTCAGTACATTTACTGACTTTGATAAATATTGGTCTCTGGTTGGTTATGAATATTCCAAATGACTTGCACTTCCACCTGCTAAATGCTACCCCATTCCAAAGTAGAAGTTGTGTGCCTCTATTTCTAGTAAGAAGATGCATAATTCTTGATGCCTGTGGAGTGATACCAGGTATGACAGCATCCTTAAAGATAGTATAGAAAAATATTTGGAGAAGAGCTGTTCAAATCTTATGGGGTAAAATCCATACTCACACTAATAAATGGGAGAAATTGTGAACTTCAGGTAGATGTGGTTCATTATACCATGATAAACTTGTATTTATCACACCAAGGATACTAATATGTGGCTTAGCAACCCATGGAATGTGGTCCACAGCTCCCAACAACAATTTTGTGACTCAGCAGTTATTGACTCAGCAGTTCAATGCCCCCAATTGATTATGACAGTGAAAAGGGGTCAACCTAGCAATGTGCGGGCAGCTAGGGGCCAATGAAGCAGCACTACTACAGACAGATACAAGTTAGGCAAGATATCTGGGACTTCCCCCCCTTTAAAATGCTATCAGCAAAGCACAGAGACAGATTTTGCATAATGAAACTGAGAGGAGGTTTAAGGGTTAAATATATCTCTTCCTCTTGGCTTGAGGCAAATTGAGGCTGCATGAGCTTGTACTTTTCAAAAGAATGATGGGCCTCTTTATGCTGTCTGTTTGAGCCTTATGTGTGCCAAATCTCCAATATCCCAAGCAAGGTCTGCTAAGGTAACTTTGAAACAAGGTCTGCTAAGGTAACTTTGCATATGATTGTCCTGTTCTTTACATTTGCTTCTTGTTCTCTTGATAAGAGGGGGACGAATGTGCAACTTGTCTCCACTTGTAAAGATCATGAAGATGTTAAACTTCTAATTGTGTGCATGTTATGTCCTGTTCATACATGCCAGTTATAACTTGATGTTGTTGTTGGCTATAGCAGAAACTGTCTTCCAGTTCCTCAATCAGTACTACCACAGACTACCAATACTGTGAGTACTTGCCACAAGTGTTCAGCACTCAGAACGATAAGTTATATTCCAGTGTATGAATAGTTTTAAAAACACTGTCCAATCATGACATGTTTCTCCTTTCTCTCAGAATTCCCAAGGCTTCACATCCCATGAATCACTTTGTAAAGGAAATTATAGAAGTGAAATCCAAATCCAGTACTTTAGAGGACAATTTTAGACACAGGGATCTATATAGTCTCCATACTTTCAAAAGGTTTGGAATCAGCACGCAATGGCTGGACTAAAAGCTGGGCATCCCAGGAGCACACAAAAAGATCATGTCAAATCATCACAGGGTTCTTTAGGTGGGTTTCTGAAGTTGAAAGCTAATAATTTAAGACAATACATGATGACTTTCACAATTGAACAAATATGTCCTGTGAAAATAGAACATTCCCCATGCTAAGCATAACATTTGGGCCATGCCAGTCTTGAGGGAACTGAGATCTTATAAGTTAGACATATGGTAAGGATTACTTTTATAATCACACCCCTTTCCAGTCTTCCTTACCCACCTTTAATTTTCACTAGCAACCTTGGTCAATTCTCTTTTCATTCATTCAGTGGGATGAATGTATTACATTGCCCAGCAGTCTTTGTATAAAAATATTTCCTGCAGATTAAGAAACAGTTATTTCAACTATGAGGAAATGTGTTGTGCTCCGAATACCAGGAGCTTGTTCTTGCAGCTTTCTGTGGCAGGAAGCAGAAGCATAATGTAGGTTGAACCAAAGGGCCTGCCAAAACATGAGCTTGCTCTGCATATCCATAGCCCACTTCTGACGTACAAGCTGCTAATGGATAACATTCTGAGCAAAGACAATGGATGCAATCTGGAAATTTTGGGTGCAAGCCAAAGAAAGTTCAAATGCTTTAAAGCTCCACTAAAAACAATTGGACTAAAGTGATTAACCATGCCAGATGGGCTCAAATATTGTATACTTCCATTGAATAAACCCAGCTTGGAGCAACTAATTTTGTTACCAGATTCTGAAATAGAGCAAGTGATGCTGTTACCCGAAATGGTGGGAGTCTGTCTCTTTTAGAATGGGGAGAATTAGTGAGAGTAGACTTTTGTCTTAACAAAATATTGGGCAAGCTTGAGATATTTGTTGTCTATGTTCACAAAAGTCAGCTTTTGCAAGAAAATTGCAGGAAAACAAAATAAAGTTTTACAAATTTTATTAAGGAATAATAGGAATTTTATTAAGGAATAACACAAGCACACAATGGAAGGTTGGGGGGGTTACTATGTGGAGGAAACCAAAGGTAAATCGCCCCTGCTCATCTCATGCCTGGAATGCCCTATGGAAGTGGTAGCTGTGAGTTGGTTGCAACTTGATAGCTTGTTCTTCTTTTTATCTCATTCAAATGATGTAGCAATACAAAGATAATTCCTATCTTGTAACTATCAGGCAGTGCAATCCAGAGGAGAAGGGAAGCTCCATGGCAGCTGGGAACGGTGCAGCAGTGGCACAGCTAATCTGACTCTTAAGTGGTTAGCTACACTGCATCCAGTCTTGGAATGGCACACTAAAAAGGTAACAGCAGGTACTGTGGTGCAGGACCGCTGGCCTGGACGGGTGAGGAGAGCAGTCCCAAAACACCCTGAAGAGGGTCACTGAAAGATGGAGTACAGGAACCTAGTGCTCCCACTTGATGGCCACCCTCATGGACTCTAGCATTGGGGGATGGGCTGGCCAGGTTGGGGGCCCCACACCTGAGGCCAGGAAACAGGACCAGCGTTGCTGTCTATGGCAGGAGGGCGGGGCAGACTGGATGTAGTCAAGGACACAGAGGATAATGATGTGTGTCTGGCCCTCAGCAGATGCCAAGGTAGGAGGTGTGGTGGATCCTGATGATGTAGAATCGGTTGGGGGACAGAAGGAGCTCCTTAGTCATACATTCCATCTTGGAGATATGGTGCCACATTCAACCACCTCTGTATGTTTTAACCATCTTGCACATCAGCCTCCCAACCTTTTATGTGTAGCTCACAGTCCTTTAAAGATGGAGGCAGTGAGTGTCCACAGCGGTACAGTCAGAGGATCAGGACTCTTTGACTTTTGAACAGTACCTGCCTGAATCAGTTACACCTGAACAGGGCTGCTGTATAAGCAATTTACAAAAAGGTTGAGATCCACCTCCAGAACCAGGTCCCAGCCCCCTGTGCCATTCCTGTGCTGCAGAAAGTTCTCCTCTCCGTGTGCTTCCTGGCAACAGAAATGTTCCAGGGGATTTGGCCTAGGTCCTGGAGGACTCTCAATCGATCTCATGCTGTTGTCTGCATGAGTTTATGGATGATATGCCTATGCTGGCTAACCTTGGCAAACATGGTATGCATGTGTCAGTGCATGCCAATAATTCTTAACAGAGGAGGTGAACCTCATCCTGATACAAGCTGGGTTCGAGACCATCAGTAGGTTCCCCAATGTTGTGGACATGGTGCCTTGCACCCATCTTGCCCTGACAGCCCTTCACAAAAGACTGAAGGAATTTTCATGGCTTTTGTGTCCAAATTTCATGGCAGCATCCATGATGACCAGATCTTTGTGGCCTCTGACCTCAAATAACTCCTGCAGCACTGATTGCAGGACAAGGAGAGGTTGCTGGATGAGTTGTGGAAGGTGGGCCCTCCCCCTGATGGAACTGTCACCTTGCTGATAATCCCTCTTTGCAGGTTGAATACCCACTGCTGCCAAACCTGCTGACCCCCTATAGCCATGATAAACTGGATGACAGGACCATCTATAACTAGGTCCACTGCACAATGCACATGGTCATAAAATGAATGTTTGGCCAGCTCAGAATGCAGTTCTGTTGTCTACACCATACTGGTGGCCATTGGGCCAAGCAGCCTTTTGTGCCAAACTCCACAAGATCATGGTGTGTCAGTGCATGCCCCTCCTTGTCCCAGACCCCCTGGAGGAGCCCTAGATCAGTGGCAGCCCCACAGGAGAGTGATTGAGGCACCAGCAGTGGGACAGGACATTCAAGTGCATCTTGCCCTACTGTGGGTACATGAGGTGTTGTGACATTGGCACCAGGGCATACAAGGGGCCACCAAGCAGGTTAGCAGCAGGCAGAGCCACCCACAGAAGGGGAGCTGTTCAGGGTCAGCCATCATTGAGTGGTTGGCATTTCTTCAGGGTCTGTCTGTCTGTCTGTCTGTCTGTTTATTCATATATATTTTTAGCCTGTCCAAAGGTCTCAGAATGGGTTGCAACATAAGAAAATGCTGATAACCTAAACACAAATGCAATATATAACAACATACCAATAAAACTAACTTAAAATCCATAAAACCTATTAAAACATATACAATTTATAAAACTCATTAACATTCATGAAACCGACTTAAAATTCCTATTATTAAAAGGGGGAAACCATCTTTTCAGTCAAAGGCCAGGTGTGTCTTTACTAGTTTTCTAAATGCATAAAACGAAGATGCTTGATGCACTGCACCACTGAAGAAGTTCTACCTCAGGTCTCTGCCTTTTTTACATTTGTATGTGGAGATACAGGTAACAGATAACCTTTAATGGCATAGTACAAAGACCCAAAACAAGATACAAAAAAAAGACAACAAACAAAGCAAAATTAAGATTGTTTATGACTGTGTATAAAAACCTGGTGTTTGCTTCTAGAGTTATAGACCTTTACATTCCAGAGGACTACTTCATCAGCCTTCTTGGGACAGCATGGCCAATTGGCCATGCTAGCAGGGGCTGGTGGGAATTGTAGTCCATAACATCTGGAGTGCCAAAGGTTCGCCACCACTGCTCTAGAGCCTAGCTGGATTAATTGTTTAATAGATAAACTGTCTTCTGCTGGTCTATCCAGCACTCTAAGCCTGTCAATAAGGTTGAGAGGAACTTTGTTCTGGCTTGGTTATGAAGTGAGCAATAATACAGAACATGGTGTACAGTTTCTGCAGTTTTCAGCATTCAGATGTGAAAAATGCTTGCTATGGGGTGTTTTGGAGCCTCTTCCATCCCTCAAAGTGGAAGGAAGATTATTGCATCCGGCCAAAGTAATGGCACGTCAGTGCTCCAGTTCAGAAAGAGTGAACAAATATTTGGCCATGCCTAGGCGACTGTATGGGATGCCAAGGGAGAGGGGAGAGCAGAATTTTTTGCATGAGCCATTAATTCCTGATGTTCTAATTTGAAAAGTCTAGATTTTATAGTGGAGAACATCTCATTGAGAGGGTGCATGGCTATAACATCGGGAGGCAGGCCCAAGGCATGGAGCTTTGCTGCTATGTGGGCCCACCGTTCAGTGGCATGCAGAGAAGTTAAGTCCTGGGCAGTGAGGCTCAGAACTCTCTCACCCCGCCCCCCCCCCAGAAGCAAAGCTCACCAAGCTTGGATTCTATTACCAGGAGGCCTCTTGGAGTCACCTTGAAAGCCTGGCGCCTCTATCTTCAAAAATGTGCAGCCAGTGCTTACACACTCTGTGTTGGGGAAAAATACTTTTCCCACCATAGACTTCATTGGGGCTTTCTGTTATGCCCAGCTGGCTCTGTGGTAGAGGTTTCAATGGGAGGCACTCTGGTGGGGGTCTTGCTCTGGGTGGGGGCATTTCCTGCAGGGCTGCTGGTATGAGTCTCCTGAGAGGAACCAGCCAAATTTGCTAATGTTTGTGTGGGAGAGGGATAGGGGCACCTCCTTTGTGGATCCATAACTTTGGCCCCCTGAACCAAACTTCACCAAACTTAGTTGATATCATCAGGACAGTCTCCCAATGATACCCTGAAATTTCAGTACTACTAGCTTTAAAAATAGCCCCCTGCAGGTCAAAAAGTGAAAAAACACCAAAAATACAAAAGCCCGAATACCTTGCATTCAGATTCGTTCATATTTAGGCAGGACACATTCGGACAATTTTTGTCTGAACATGCCTAAAATTGCCCAGATTTGGTACGAAGCTGGTATTTGTTACATCCGAATCTCCAACCTTAGTCATCAGGTGTAAATCTTAAACCCAGTATTATGCTGTGAGTGTTTCGTGCCAGATCCACTTCCCCCAAACATTAGCATATTTTCCTGACAGATGTGGTGTTGCCATCTTCTGATTCAATAAGAGGTAAATCATTGGTGAAGTCAGAGATCTGTTGTAGTGATTTATCCCTATGGCTCAAAAACACAGACCTGCCCCTTGCAGGCAACTACTAGTCATTTAAAGAGCTGCTTCTCAGAAATGTTCATTATTGATGTAGATCAAATTAGTAAGGACTAGGCTCCAAATCTTTCTGAATAGAATATGTAAAACAATAGATGCTATCATTCAGGCCTCCTTGGCTGTTGGCTATTACTGGTGGTCAAAGCCACCTTTAAAATAATCCTCTTAGAAAGACTTGTGATTATGGCTTTTATTGCTTCACTTAGACTCAGAGTTTATTAGTGGTGTTTAGCCTCTGGCCAGGAGAGTTTTAATGTCTCCAGATGGTACAATGTCTGGCACTTAACATTGTGGAGAATTTTTTTTTCAAAATCATAAGCACACAAAGTACTTTCCCTATGAAGATCTCTTATGCAATTTTCCAGATATTATTTTGAATTATATTTGTGCTTGTTTAATATATGGATACACAAATGTGATCACCAATTCAGTATTCAAATGTTATTTAATGTATTATATATCCATCTTCTGCTGCAATGGCTAGCCACATACACCCATGAACAAAGCCAGGCATGGGGTGGGGCAGGAAACACATTTCACCAAGACTTGGAAGGGTATAGCAGTCCAGCTTTTAGCCCTAATCCATTACTATGACAGGGTCAATTTATGTCAATTCACAAATAAAATGGATTATTTCTCATGGCCTAAGAGATCCTGTTATGAAATAGGATTTGAGAATCAGCATTGCGTGGTGGTTAGAACGGCACACTGGGGGGTGAGGGACCCAGATTTGAATACCTGTTTCACCATGGAAACCTGCTGGGTGACCTTGGGCCAGTTATTCACTCACTTGGATCGGTCACTCACTCTATCTCACTGGGATAAAATGAAGAAGAACAGAGAAAGCCATTGTAGGTCCTTATGGAAGGAAAGGGGAAGCAGACTGAGAGATAGACTGTATATGTGGGCCCTGAGGAATGATGCTTGGGGCCTTCCAGAGAAATTCCCAAGCAGACTGTGATAGATATATTTCCCGTTATTGGTACCAAGATCTAGGTTCCATAAATATACTATCTCTGAAGATGGGAGTTTCCATTACCATTTAATTGGTTTACAGTGTAATTGGAAGAACACCGGAAGTAAAGCTCGTTGAACAATATTCCAGGCAGAACTGCTTGGAATTGTTGTCTTAATCACTCTTCTTGATGACTCCCATTGTCATCTGGTCTTATTCCGCAACTTACCAGAAAGCAACCTGACATACAACTCTCATTCCATTTTATGAGTAGGGTTTGCATGGCTTTATGATATTCATGATAGCAATACTTGCTTAGCTTTGAGAAAAGAGAGCTAGACACTCTTAACTGCCTACTGTTTTGCAGAAAAAGCATTGTTGAAGGGTTGTCCTTGAATCTGGTGTAAAACAGCAAACCTGCTTAAATGTGTGAATTTTGCATATGTTTGTTCAGACTGCAAAAGGAGTTGAGGCCAGTTCTCTACCTTAAATTCAATGGATACTACTCATTCAATGGATTCCCTCATGAATACATACCCACATTGAAAAAGTGTACTAAATAGCACTAATAGTCCTGGTCAGGAAGTAGAATGCAATTGGTGGGGCATCATTCCTTCTCCATCTCATGGGTTTTATCTGGCCACAGAACTGATGCTCCTTCCACACACTTTTTTTGTGTCCCAGAGCCTTCTATTGCTGATCCATAACTAATAATGGATATTGCTTGAGTGTGGGCTTCATGTTCACATAAATCAAAATCCAACATTGCACCCAATTTCCTTCCTCATAACAGCTCCCATCCCATAAGAATTTTGTCCATGGAGGTTCCATGATTCCCAGCAAAGCCTTTTTTGGTGGTCAAAAAGGGTTCCATCCTCAAGTAGAAAAGGCTATTGGAGTCAATCAGTTTTCTTTTATTCATGAAAATAGTCTTTCACAAATAAAACGATTACAACGTTATTTGAAATTTAATTAAATTGTTTGGGAAGAGGAGTGGTAAGAATATTGGACTTGGCTGATAATTCCTTGGTACTTTTCTGCACTGCAGGTGTTACATGAGGGCCTGGCCTAAGACACAAACATTAAAGTTATGCATATAATAATTGATCCTTGATTTTACAGATGAAAATGATTAATTGAGGTTGCTTTCATAAAGGTTTGAATAAACATGTGGTGGGCCTTCTATTACTTACAAGTCCAAATAGCCAAATCCAAAAGTATTAGAAATATTCAGAATTCTACTCCTGCTCTTCCCTAAAAGGGATACAAAGATACAATGTTGCCTTCTTCATATTGGCCAATGGAGAGGGTCTGCAGCTCCACTATCAGCTTCATTAACAATTACTATCTTGTTGGTAAAAATGGCACCTGTTTGGTCCTTTCTACACACCCTGTGGTGCAGTGTGGTAAACTGCAATATTATAATCAAAGCTTTGCTCATGGCTTGAGCTTGATCCTAACAGAAGCTAGTTTCAGGTAACCGGCTCAAGGCTGACTTAGCCTTCCATCATTCTAAGGTTGGTAAGCTTGCTGTAGGTAAAATGTAGATGACTGGATAAGACAAAGGCAAACACACTCCAGAAACAAAGTCTGCTTAGTAAACATTTTGATGTGACATCACTCTGTGGATCTGTATTACCAGGTGCTTGCACAGGGGACAACCTTTACATTTATGGTCGCATCTGCACTTTATTGATGGCCTTTTCTCTATGCTACATTTTCAATCAAATTATGCACTGTTTATTTCTTATGTATACTTTTGCTGATATTTGATTTTGCTGTTCTGTGTCAGAATAAGGTCCCAGCAAGCCAGAACAAGTTCTGGTCTACCACTGATGAGATAAAAAATTCATGTTCAGCTGGTTTTACTGTTGTTATCTAGAGAAGCCCTCAGACCTGATTTTAAGTTTACTTGAATTCAAAGGCACCGTTTTTATCTCCAGCTATCTTGGGCCGTTTCCGCACGGCCAAAAGCAGCGACGCGATGACGTCGCAAATTGCGACGCATCCCAAAAAAAGCGTTCACACAGACAGGCGGAGCTGCGGGCGTCCGCAGCCCCGCAGAAATGTGACGGTTCGCACGGAAGCGCTGCGGAAGCGGCGTCTCGCGACGTTGCGCCTGCGCACTTGCGAAGCCGTGCAGGCCCGACGCCATTTGTGACGACAGCTCCGTGGCGGCTGTTCGCACGAGTGCGGCGTCGATGCGTCACATGGGGAAAAAGAGTGGTTTTAAGCGTTTTCTGAATACACCGTCTTCGCGCCGGTTTAGCGTTTTCGCGACGGCGCGACTGCGCACCTCCGCCGCTGCGCGTGCGAACGCTCTCGCTCTGACGCTTCTTTTTCCGTTGCGACGACGTCATATTTTGCCCGTGCGGAAACGGCCTTGGAAAAAGATTATATGGTGGGGTTAGATGTATTCCCTGGGAACATTTAAGATTGGAACATCACAAACCATTGTGTCTGTATGGTGAATTAGATACTGCCACATTGATCTATGTATATTTAAGTTATCAAACTGAATTGTTGCATTGTTGCTGTGCCTTTATGGTGACAAGGGCGCCATTTAATAAACACAGTGCCATTTAGCAGTAATTAATCAACCAACTAAAATGTCACACTGAGGTCAAAGAAACCAAAAGACCAAAGGAGAAGAACATGAAAACTGGGCTGACAAAGAAAATGAGGATGCACTGCCAAGTTTGGAGGCATAAGTATTGGTGAAACATTTAATCCAAACTTCATTTTAACATTTCAATTCAGAAATAATCACATTCCCTTAGTTCAAATTGAGGTCACCTTTGTAACTTTCAGATGCGGTTTCTTCTGAAAAGTCTGCAGAGATGCCTAGAACGGCAGGAGAAATTTACAGATGTTGTACTGTTCACTCATGCTCTCTGGCTTCTTTTCCTCCTAATTTTAAATCTACGCTTCACTTAATTGATTTTTCTCAGATTTAACAAGTGGTGATGCATTGGCACTTTGTTAATTTTTATCCCCTTTCCCCTTCCTGTATTATCTACTTCAAGAACAATGAATAGTGCTGTGATCATTCCTGCCCCACCCTGTCTTTAAATCTGCTGTTACTTTACTTGTTTTGTTTTTGAGATACTAAAGATATGCTCCTATCAAGCTTACAGTTTAGTGAGATGGATCACACTTAGGTAACTGGCAGTTCAAGGAAGTCCTGCCTTCCATTGTTTACATGAACATGCTTTAGAACAGCCATTTAGCTTCCATTCAGTTCCTCTCTGCTATCCAGCGGTAAGTGTGAAGGCCAGCAGTGGGCCCTTAGGTTGCTGATAAAATGAACCCCCCATTTGGAAGGCAGGAAAGTTAGAATGATAAGGAAACTGATTTACGGTTTTTTCTCTGTCACTATGTTCCCAGTTAAGTTGTGCAGCCAGCATGAACAGAGATCTGTTATCACTTCTTTTTCTTTAAGGGATGCAGATTCTTTGCTTTCTTCCCCTGATCTCTTGTTCTTGGGAAATTTATTTACTAAATAAGAAATTATTTATTAAATTTATTTAATAAATGGGAAACTATTAACTAAATTAAAAAGGACATACAAGATATACTGGTTAGTTGGCACATTGGGAGATAACTTGGACAATCCAAAATAGAGTAATGCCATTTTAACAGAACCTTGTATTTGTATGGTTACAGGTTTGTTATCACATGTATTTCCTATGGGGTTTGTAAAAGGTTTTTGTATTATAATGTCTGGTTGAATGTTTATGCACATATCACTTTAAGAAAATTGTTCACTCTCTGATATGTTGCCTAGAGGTACTTTATTCATTTTTTCTACATTCACAATTTGTACTGTATCTCTCTTTGGTTTTTCTGTTTATATTTGAAAAAATCAATTCACATGATAGTTCTGGAAGATTCTGTTTCATTGGCATAGTTCCTATATGTGACATAGATGTCTTCCAGGAGGCAATGCTATTTCGTTTTACCCTTAGCTTCGGCGTGCCTCCAGTCATGGTGCCATTGTAGTGGTCATTCCACACTACCAGGTTCTGTGGGGAATGTCTCCCTGAGTATGCACCATCCCTTTCTTTTTAGGCTGATCATTTGTTTCTTTTTTCCTGTTTTTTTATGTGGATGTTGCCTTTTAGCACAGCATGAGGCACAGTACTGTTCAGTATAACAGTTACTGCCCTACTTACATGTGCAGTTCCTGCCCTACAAATGTCCACCTGTAAATCATACCTACCATCCATCTTGTTTGTGATTGGTTGGCTGCTTCCCCAGATGTGAGTGACTATTTTCATTGGCTGCGGAGTTGTTTGGCATGTCTGCATCAATTTACCTGACTTTCAGCATATTCACTTTCACATTCTCACTTTTCTGCTAGCCTTACTAGGATATTTGATGTCTCTCAGGGCTGTTTTGGAAATCCATTAATCCTTACAACCAGTGGTGGGATTCAGCAGGTTTGCACCACTTTGGCAGAACCGGTTGTTAAAATGGTGCTTATAAACAACCAGTTGTTAAATTATTTGAATCCCACCACCTGAACCAGTTGTTAAATTATTTGAATCCCATCACTGCTTACAACCAAATATAGTTTATCAGTTTTTGTTTTGTATTTTGTTGTTACTGTTTTTGTTCCCATTTTTTTGCTTTGCATTCCCTACTAAATCATGTCATCTATACTTAATATTTGTGATGCAGTCATCCTAGTCCTCAATTCAGTCAACTGTTCAAGTGGTTAAATTCCATTACCTACTTGTTTGCACATTCCCAGTTTATCAGTAGGTGCATCCACAATTGCTGTCATTCCTCTGAGCAGCTGCTGGCTTTCCTCTCCTGTGGCTTCATCTTGCCCTATGGTAGGTTATAAACCTGTTTATATTAATTGCAGAAGTATTTTCTTTATATGTGCTTAGGGACTATAAACCTCAAGTATTCCTTTACCACTAATGGGCACAAAAAGAAAATGTTTCTAAACCTTTGTTTACTGGCAGTACACTCAGTACTTAGTATTTTGTACTGGAGTGTGTGCATGAATAACATTCTGACCAGCAAGCTGATGAAACTCACAGATCTCCAAGTAGATGGATTGAGCAGTTAAAAGAACAAAATCTATTCCGGATTCCTTGAAATGTGAATGTTTGGGAATTGCTACTGATTTAGATTTGTGAATTGCCTTGACCTATTGAATGTGAGTACTTCCTTAATCATAGTTATCCTTGAAATGGTTAGTATGCAAAGAACTGTTGTAGGTGTGCCCACTGAAATGGGCTCAATAGGTAGGATTCTGGACTTTTCTCAGGAAAAGTACCACATCACAACTTCCTTTAGTTTTCCAAATAATGTGGAAATAATAAGATCCTATTGGAATCATAAGTCCTCACGTTTCTTATCCTTGCTAGGATTCTGTTATTTCTGATTCACAAATGAAGAAATTGCCTTATGGGCCGTTTCCGCATGGCCACGATGGGGGTTGTGTCAGCATTCATGACGCCGACCCAACCCCCCTGGGACCGTTTGCACGAAACCACCAGGAAGATGGTGCCACAGGGAAGACGGCTCCGCTGAGCGCCGTCGCCCGGTCGACCTACCGTCTCTGCGGCCATCTGGCACGTCACTGAGGCCTGGGGACAGGCCCCCCTGCCCTGCGCGACCGCTCCAGCATCGCAGGGGAGGGGGGCATGTCCCCAGGCCTCGGCGACGCGCCGGATGGCCGCAGAGATGGTAGGTCAACCGGTCAGAGGGGGGAGGGATGGCGCCTTCGAGCCGCTGCCGTTCGCACGGCAGTGGCTCGAAGCCGCTGTTTTCTGTAAACCTTGATGGGGAAGCGAGGTCGGAAAATGGCGGCTTCGTGCCGTGGCGGCACAGCCACTGCGCCCCCTGTGCGAACAGGTCCCTGGGGACGGCGGTTTTGCTGTCCCCAGGGCGCTTTTTATAGCCCGTGCGGAAAGGGCCATGGAAAGATCAAACCAACTCTTTTTTATAATCCAGCAAACTCAATGAGTCAGCTTTAAGTGCAGATGGAAGTTTGTTTTGCAGAAGCTAAAAGTCCTACCCTCACCTGGTAAAGTCATTGTCTATCCTAGTTGTCTTAAAGAATATGACTATGATTGAAGATTATCAAAGCCTTCTGTTGTAGCTGTGTATACCTACAAAACAGGGCTGGAGAAGTTATCTGTTCCTGCCCTGCTTGATGTGCTTGATACCATGCTTCAGTATCAGTATACCATCAGGTTTATCAAATCAGACTGATATGTGATCTGCTTTACAATACAAAAAAACTCTAGTTGAGAGAGCCATTAGCTTGTCTACATAAGGAAGTTCAGCTGTGTCTACATAAGGAAGTCCAGATGACAGTGTATCAGTAGTGCCCATGATGGATGGGTGTGTCCAAAGTGACCCTCACAATGTCTCCCCTTTTGCTTTAGTGGCAAGCACACAAAGGTGTCCATGCTTGGACTTGGCAATCCATTGAACTGATTATGGTTCCTCACCTGGTAACATCAGCAGGGTACATCATAATTCTGTTTTCATGAGATTTTTTTAATAAACCCATCTCTACTGTGATTGCTGGATAAAGAAAGGTAAATTTGGGAACCACATGATATTTTGTTCAACATTAATAACATGGAAATTCTAGATCTTAGTTTGTTCAAGCTGTTTCATCTTTAAATATCTCGTCAGTTTAATTAGACTCCTGAAACAGTAGTCATAAAATAGACTTCTGCACATTCTGGAAGCTAAAAATATTTTTGTCTGAATCCATTGCTTTTTGGAGAGTAACCAAAGCTAATTAAAAATGCAAATAACCATATTTCATGTTCAGCAGAGCCACAATTTGTTAAAACCATTTGGGAACATCTCAGAATTTAAATAATGTAGAATGGATGTCTTTGTCTTGTAAACAGTCCATCCATAGCTTCTGGGGGCAAAAATTAAATTTCATTTGAACCTGTAGACTGCATATGGTTTGAATTAGTTTCATTTTCATTTTGTGAGTTTTATGAGTATTTTTTAAAAAATAATTTTCCTGCTTTCTGAGCAAATTACACAAAACATCTGCCCTATATTTAATCTATGAACTCATAAAGGCAAGAGGCAGACATTTTATGAGTGATATTATAAAATTAGATGATTATCTTGTTTATTTTAGCAGTTTCTATTTGGTATTTTAACAGTAGAATCCCATTAAAAAGTTCGGTTTTCAGTATTGCAGTACGCTCAGATATAATGGTAAAACTTGAACAGCTTAAGGCTGTGAGATGATGGACACTGGCCAATAAAGTCTATGATATGGTTGCAACAACTCAAAGCTAAACTAGACATGTTGGCAGCAGAACCATTGATTGAAGCCTGGATTTGCCCCAATTGTGTATTTAAAAAATGGAGATGGAGACCAATTTGTTTTTAGAGCAAAATACATAGTTGGTGAATGCTGAACTTTTCCCAACTTGGAGCCCATTTCCTGTTTCCCTGTATGTTTTTTCCTCCTCAGCTGCTCCAGCATGAAATTCTGCTTGTGGTTGTTAAATAGGATTGTTAGCTTCCGGGTGGGGCCTGGAGATCTCCTGAAATTCCAACAAGTGTCTAAAGAGGTCAGCTCCCCTGGGGGGAATGGCTGCTTTAAATGGTAGGCTCATTCCGCACATTCAGAATAATGCACTTTCAAACTGCTTTCAGTGCTCTTTAAAGCTGTGCAGAATAGCAAAATCCACTTGCAAACAGTTGTGAAAGTAGTTTGAAAATGCATTATTTTGCATGTGCGGAAGGGGCCGTAGACTCTATGGCTGCTTTTGCATGGAGGATTTTTCCTGTTTCAGTGAGTTGACTCGTGCAGGGTTTCCCCCCCACTCTTTCCACATTATGTAATTCTGCATTAGTACCCCAGTCTTAGGCATCTCCCCTTTTTTCTAAAATCAATGTTTGATTAAAAACTTGACAATTCCTTCCTTTATACCTTTGTTGTCATTCACTGCTGATGTGACCTTTTTTAATGCACCCCAAAAGGGAAGTGATGTCTTCAGTTTCAGTGAAAAGGAAACCCCCTTTCATTCCCCTTCCTTCACACTGTCACTGTGATGTAGTGGTTAAGAGGGGTGTACTCTAATCTGGAGAACTGGGTTCAATTCCCGACTCTTTTACATGTAGATTGTGTGACCTTAGGCTAGTCACAGTTTTCTCAGGACACTCTTGGTTCCACCTACCTCACAAGGTGTCTTTTGTTGAAGAAGGGAAGGTAATTGTAAGCCACTTTGAGAAACCTACAGGAAATAGAAGTGAGGAATAAAAAGAACTCTTTCCTCCTTTTCTTTTGATTTTGGCACTGAGGAACATCACATCTCGGTTGCTGAACCTATGAAAATAGAAAGCCACGTGTTTGTATATCTTTGATCCTCATACATATTTTGCTATTTTGGGGAGGTACAGATATCATGGTAGGTTATAAAAATACATAAGGCTTGCATTACTAAGATAGGAGGATAGAGTGGGTTAGGGACTTGTGGCTTAGTGCCATCAGCATAAGCAAAGGAAAACACTGACACTGACCATGGTGCTTGAACTAACAATTCTGCCTGGAAAGCAACAAGATTCTTTGACACAGAGTGGGGAGGGAAGTGGCCCCCATTTCTATGTTCAGGGTACTACGGTGCTAGTTCATTGCCAGGAGGATGTTGGCCCCTGACTAGAATGCAAATAGAATCCTGCACAGAGGGAGAAGGAGATTTGCTTGATCAGAGTTGAAATGTGGCAGTAACCGGCTTTTCTGCACTCTTATTTTTTGGTGCTTGTGTGCCAAAAAATTTTTTTTCCAGATCCACAAAAGCCCAGGGAAACAGAGGCACAGAAAAAAGAATAAAGGGTGGGGAATCATGACAATGACCTGACATGCAGGAGAGGATAGTCCATTGCACATCTGGTATGGGAAATGGTAGGGAAGTGGAGCACCCTGTAACTGAAATCTTTGTTGTGATGCAAACAGATAGACAGTTGCACCAGCATCATGACTACTATGGATCCTCTTGCTGGCAGTGTACTATGCTCTACTGAGGTCCTTCCCCTCTCTATCCCATCCTCCCTAGACTCCTCCCCTAAAACTCTAGGAACTTCCCAATCTGAAGTTGGCAACTTTATTAGAAACAAGCAGGGACATAGCTATTGATGTTTTATGGAGCGGATTCGGGGGCATGGCCACACCCACACCCAACCCTGGGGGCATGGTCACGCTTCCCCAAGCTCCACCCCTGGCCTCAGTGCTTATAAAAGCAGTCTCCCCCAACCCCTGCCCCCTGCCCCTGGGGTGTGTGGGGGTGTGGCCATGCCTCCCCAGCCCCTGTCCCTGGCCTCAGTGTTTATAAAAGCAGCTCTCTGAGGTCAGGGATGGCAGTCTCTTCTGCCGGGGGGGGGGGGGAGAAGGGGCTGCTGGCTGGGAGCCCAGCCAGTGTTGGTGAGGGTGGGGGTTGTTGTGTGAGCTGAGCAGCTACCAGCCAATCAGGATTCCTGGTAGGACTGAAAGAGCCAGATGAGAGGGGGAAATGAGAGAGAAAAAACTGTTACTCTTTCTGCTGAGAAGGAGAGAATGCAGAGATTCTGTCTCAGAGTTGATCTTGTATGTAAGCAGACTAAACTAGTGATTATGTGGAGATAGCTTTTGCAGCTCTATAGTGTTAGCTGAAAGAAAACCTTTCTCAGGGAACTTTGCAAGTCTTGGAACCTGTTTTTTTAAAAGCAATCTAGCTGTAGCTGTCTCAAAACCACAGTTTCTAAGGAAAATTAGTAAAAGATTTGTGGTTTCTTAGAGGAATTCACATTCACACTGTGAGAATTCTAAGACTGACAGAAGGTCGATAGTCACCTCAAGAATACAGTCTTGGAGGGTAACTGCTCTCTACTCTCCTAAATTATGAACTATAACATTACAAATGTTTGTGTGTTATACCTGTAAAGACTGTGTTATAGGTGTAACCTGTGAGCAGTCTTTTCCAAACCACCCTATTTCCCTGGAAATAAAGGTTACTGCTCTTTTTCTGTTTTTCTCATGGGTGCTAAACCTATTTAATTCAGAAGCTACTTGGGCTAGGACTGGAAAGTGGAAAATGGGGCAGAGACCACACTGGTAGAGCTTTACATTATGCTAGAATTGTTCCACATCATTTTAAAGACCCTAGCTCCCATAGGAGGGGAATATAATATATGAAGAAACATTTTACAGCATGAACCCCACTTTCAGCCTGCAGTAGGGCAGTACAAACACAATTCCAGTGAGCACTTGGCCATAGATATTCAACTGTGCACATAGATTCTTGAAAAAGTATGATGTTATTTCATGTTTTATAAAACTACTAAAATTTTGGTTTCTTTCTTTGTAATCCATAGATTGTGTGTTTCATTATATTTTTTTCACATGAGGAAGCAGCCTTTGCCCACATAATGCCTTGACATGGATGGCCCAGGCTAGCCAGATCAGTTCTCAGAAGCTTACCAGGGTCAGCCCTGGTTTGTAATTAGATGGGAGACCAGGGGCGTAATGAGGCAGCCCTGGGCAAACTGTAGTCCTGGGCAAAACCTGAGTTGGATGCCCCCTCCCCCCATGGGCGGCCACTCCACCACGACCAAATTTTATTTTGCACCAGGACATTGGTGCCTGCAGGGGGTGCCTTTTTAGACATATCAGCACCAAAATTTCAACGTATCATCAGGAGACTGTCCTTATGCTACTCCCCAAGTTTGGTGAGGTTTGGTTCAAGGAGTCTAAAGTTATGGACTCCCAAAGGGGGTGCCCCATCCCCCATTGTTTCCAATGGGAGCTAATAGGAGATGGGGGCTACAGTTTTGAGGGTCCATAACTTTGTCCCCTCTGAACCAAACTACACCAAACCTGGGGGGTATCATCAGGGCAGTCTCATGATGAGACCCTGAAATTTTTGGGACTGTGCCTTCAGAAATGTCCCCCCCCCCCAGCCTGCAACCCCCATGGACAGCAATACAGAAAACTCAATGCAGAACAAAGATTCTTGGGCAAATTTCTGGGATTTCCTGCAGGGGGCGCATTTTTGGATGTATCAGCACCAAAATTTCAGAGTATCATCTGGAAACTGTCCTTATGATACCCTCAAATTTTGGTGCAGTTTGGTTTATAAGGTCCAAAGTTATGGACCCTCAAAGGGGTGCCCCATCCCCCATTCTTTCCTAAGGAGATGGGGGCTACCTTTTGAGGGTCCATAACTTTGGACCCCCTGAATTAAACTGAACCAAACTTGGGGGGTGCCATCATCTCCAGATGATACCCTGAAATTTTGATGCCAATACATCCAAAAATGCGCCCCCTACAGGAACATCCTAGAAATTTGCCCAAGAATCTTTGTTCTTCATTGAGTTTTCTGCATTGCTGTCAATGGGGGTTGCAGGCTGTGGGGGGCACATTTCTGAAGGCACAGTCTCAAAACTTTCAGGAGACTGCCCTAATGATACTCCCCAAGTTTGGTGCAGTTTGGTTCAGGGGGCCCAAAGTTATGGACCCTCAAAACTGTAGCCCCCATCTCCTATTAGCTCCCATTGGAAACAATGGGGGATAGGGGCACCCCCTTTGGGGTCCATAACTTTGGACTCCCTGAACCAAACTTCCTGATGATACACTGAAATTCTGGTGCTGCTAGCCTAAAAACTGCGCCCCCTTCAGGCCAAACATGGAAAACCACTAAAATACCCCAAAACGAACCCAGCATTTTGATGCCCCCCACAAGGTGATGCCCTGGGCAGCTGCCCACCTTGCCCAATGGGCATTATGCCAGTGTGGGAGACGACCAAGCAATGCCAGGTTATTGCGCAGAGGAAGGCAATGGCAAACCACCTCTCTTAGGCCCCTTATGCACACGCAAAATAATGCATTTTCAAACCACTTTCACAACTGTTTGCAAGTGGATTTTGCTATTCCGCACAGCTTCAAAGAGCACTGAAAGCAGTTTGAAAGTGCATTATTCTGCATGTGTGGAATGAGCCTTATTAGTTTCTCGCCTTAAAAACACTACATGGTTGCCATAAGTCAGCTGGAACTTGATGGCACTTTAAACATGCAAACATGTTACCCATACCTCATTTTGGAACATTCTGAAGTGACTCATAATTGCTGATTAAATAATGAATAGTGGTTAAGAGCAGGTGGACTCTAATCTGGAGAACCAGGTTTGATTTCCTCCTCCTCACATGAAGCCTGCCAGATGACCTTGGGAGTCACAGTTCATTCAGAACTCTTTCAGCCTCACCTACCTCACAAGGTATCTGTTGTGAGGAGAGAAAGGGAAAGGAGTTTGTAGGCCACCTTGAGTCTCCTCACAGGAGAGAAAGGTGGGATATAAATTCAAACTCATCCTCTTCTTCTTAAATATTCTCTATTCCCTCTTAGCAATCTTGGTATCAATTGTATATGGCTCTCTCCTGCTCTACTGCATCTTCACAACCAACTTGTGAGGTAGATTAGGCTAAAAGAGTGAATGGCCTAAAGTCACTCAATGAGTTCCATGGCAAAGTGTGGATTTGCACCTTGATCTCCTTAGTCAAAATTCAGGATTTGACCATTATACAGGCTGTCAGTTCAAACAGCTGATATTGTAGAATCTTGTGGTTTTTGCTATCAAGTTTGCTTATTAAGGTATCTCTTGAAAGTAGTCCAAATTATGAAGCTATTGAATCAATGATAATGCAACTGGAGAAAAGTTCATTTCAGTTGTTAGGACAGAAGTTTGGAATGTAAAGGTTAAGGGATTCTTATAACTTTGCTAGGCTAAGCCACAAAAACACTCCACAGAGAATGAATTGTTTCATGATGTTCTTCATAATCTGATTTTCTTGGGAAGGCCTTTCTACTAAAACCAACCAAAGCTGTAGATACAGAAAATACAGATTTTCATGCCAAAAAAGAAAACCAGTTCCCTCCTTCTAATGACCTTAAATTTCCACTTCTGATCTAAACAAAAATGATATGAAATATAGACACCCCAACCCCCCACAAATGAATCTTTTCTGTAACACTCTGGTTTGGTCAAAGTACAGCCATCCTTTTTACCAGGCAGCATTAGTGTTGATATATGAAGCTGATGATGTGAGTAGTTAAGTAGTATTTCCACTACTTGTATAGCTTAAGAATATGAAAATAATATTGTGAAAATCCCACATGTGTGAAAATCTTAAGGCAACAGTACCGTATATACATTTTTGAATTTCATTTTGAACTAAGTCATTTTTCAGCCAAGCCATTAAGTAACTCAATAACAAGCATTGCTTAAATGTTCTTTCTTTCTTTCTTTCTTTCTTTCTTTCTTTCTTTCTTTCTTTCTTTCTTTCTTTCTTTCTTTCTTTCTTTCTTTCTTTCTTTCTTTCTTTCTTTCTTTAGTTATTTTCATGGTATTCATCTGACATCATTACTGACATACTTTTCATTAGTTTGGTATCTGATTAAGACTCCCAGCCATTTTGGAGCCAGACATGAGTTGTCTGGGCAAGATGGCAAAGAAAAATTAATGTGTCCATGTTGCTTTGACTTTACTATAGTAAATGCGGATTAAAATGGTTAGTGTCATTTCAAATGGGGAAGACTTTTATAGTTGTTTAAACAAGTTTAGCTCTAAACCAGAAGGGAGGGAGAAAGAGGAAAAAATTAGCATGGAGGTCTTATGTCACAATCTCTCTTTTACATAGGGTTGTCTCCTCTGGGCAACTCATATGTGTAATCTGGAAACCAGTTGTAATTCCAGGAGAACTCCAGGCCCCACCTGGACATTAGCAGACCCACTTTTGAACTATGTCAGTCTCTGACTTTACTAGTTCCATACCTCTTGAAATTAGCAGGTATATGCCCATGTGGCTTGCTGGTCAGGGCACCTGGTTATCTTTTACTACATTTTTCAATAATCTACTGTATGGCAGCTTTATCCAGCAATGTGCAGGAATTGAAATATAATTTATTTATTTATTTAGTAATTTTTAAAAATCTCAACCTTCCTTCAAGGAGTTTAGGGAGTAGAGTTTCCAAATGCCCAGAAACACTCCAGTGGCTGAAGGGAGAAAGAAAACATTTTTTAAAAAAAAATCCATTGATGATGGTGTGACATAACTTCTGTGGAAATCTGGAAGTAATGTAACACCTCCCTGAGCATCACTTCCAGTGATTTCTAGAGGACTGTGAGGCCCCTTCCGCACAGAGGCGGAAGGGGTTGGGTCGACGTAATCTACGCCAACCCGACGACAAACCGGCTGGGATGGGACCGCGGAGCGCCAGCACCCAGCCAACCCGCCACTTCCCCGTCCCTCTCCCGTCGCCTCCGTCGCCCTGCTGGCCTCCGTAGACCCGCCCACGCTGCCCTCCGACCTCCAGGGGTCGGAGGACAGCGAGGGAGGGCCTTCGGAGGCCAGCAGGGTGACAGAGGCAACGAGATGAGTGGGAGAGGGACGGGGACAGCAGCGCATTCCCGGCAGTGCCGTTCGCACCGCGCCGCCCGGAATGCGCTGTTGTGCCAAAAACCTCCCTCCAGGAGGGAGGTTTTTGGAGGCGGCCTGAGGCCACCCTGGGGGAGGGGGAAGGGAGTCAGGTTGGCGCTGCTGCGTTTTGGCAGCACCGCCTGTGCGAACGGCTCCCTGGGGATGGTGTTTTTGCCGTCCCCAGGGGGTTGTTATTGGCCCGTGCGGAAAGGGCCTGGCATAACTTCTGGGGTTTACAGGAAGTGATGTTGCATTGTTGCTGATGTCTACTTCCCTATAACTCTGCCTCACCTGGTCACTGGCTGGTTGCCAAACTGTGGCCCCTTCCACACAATAATGCACTTTCAATCTAGTTTCACAATTGTTTGAAAGTGGATTTTGCTATTCCGTACAGTAAAATCCAGCTGCAAAGTGGATTGAAAGTGCATTTTTCTGCAGGTGCGGAAGGACCCTGTGTCTGGCTGCTGGCAAGTCTGTTTAAGGAGATAAGTATGATTCTTTCCTCTATTTTTCCCTTGCAACAATTCTGTGGTGTAGGTTAGATTAAGAGAGACTGGCTGGTTCACAGTTTTCCACTGAATTTAACCATGTATTGAGTTAAATATAACTGCATTCTCTAGCTATTTAGAAACCAAGAAATAGAAGGAAGGCCTTCTGCTAGATCTGGCCCATAACACATATTGCAAGAAAGACTTCAGGTGCCCAGCTCTTCACATGACTGCAATTACCATATAATCATTTTTAAGTAGTATGATAAATGGTACAGTGTCCTATTGCACAGAGAGTTAGGTTAGAACAAATGTTCCAGATGTTATGGTCAATAAAGTTAGCTCAAAGATCCTGATTAGAGACAGTGATTTACCATAACACAAAAATTTAATGTCTCTGCCCACCCCTATCTATTCACACACAAATAAGTACACCGCTCCGTTGTTATGCGTTAGATAAACACTGAGACTAAAGATAAAATTTTCCCTCGTGCCTTCTTGGCCCACATTCTTAGGACCTTCTTGGCTAATGGTTCCCTTGATTTCACAGGTATTCTTATTCAGTAGCCCCATAGATTAAGGGGTTTCAACTTTCAAGGGCCCTTTGTCTCATGTCAATTTGACTTTCAGAAGCTAAGAGAAGGCCTAAAGCAGTTGCTTGTGGTTGCAAATTTCACAGAATGCATAGGTTTTATTGTCTCGAGTGTCCCTTGCTCTGTTCTCACAATCTGCTATCATGGTGTCTATACATTTGCTGACCTCACGGAATGGGAGCAGGGAGTTCAATGCATGGTTGATAATCAGAGTAAATCCTATGCATGTACAAGTGTATCCATTTAGCCAATGTCCACATGATCTATGATGCTGTCTTTAGAAGAGTTCTCAATTTCACAGAGACAGCCTACTGTCTCACTTTGACTAGATCAGGGGTAGGGAACCTGCGGCTCTCCAGATGTTCAGGAACTACAATTCCCATCAGCCCCTACCAGCATGGCCAATTGGCCATGCTGACAGCAGAAAACTGATAAGGGTGAATTATGGTCCTGAATCTG
The DNA here is from genome assembly GCF_021028975.2 of Sphaerodactylus townsendi. Lineage (NCBI taxonomy): Eukaryota > Metazoa > Chordata > Lepidosauria > Squamata > Sphaerodactylidae > Sphaerodactylus > Sphaerodactylus townsendi. The sequence goes on along the minus strand of NC_059434.1, from coordinate 36,650,128 downwards.
AGTGAGGTCTCTACCCCTGGACTAGATACATGAAGGACAGAAGTAGTAATAGAGAGTACAATTCACAGTCATGTGAATGTGTTGATTCAACCATGAGTCTCTAAAAAACAAACTCAATCCAGAGAAGTTAAAGAGGCAAAAAAAACAGCATGATGGAGCCATTTTCCTTAAGGTGTAAAAATACCTAAAACCAAATTGCATTATAAAAATTTAATAAATAAATAAATCAGCTCTTAACAGTCCTTTCCATTTCATAAGCTTGCAAAGAACATCTTCAGCTCCAACTGTTGATGTGGAAAAGTGACAGTCACAAAGCCCCTTTTAATTAGGTTCAGCAACACATTGCATGGATGAAATTGCTCTTCAGAAGTACAGTAGGCTGGGTCTGAGCTGATAAGGCACTGGCTTTTTCACAGATTGAATGAACAGGTCAAGCCTCTTCCAGTTTCATAAGTATAGTTAATTCAGTTATGCCAGCTATGCTCTTCTACAATGATAATACAATAGACATGCCACACATAGTTTGTCCTTTTATGGCTGTGGAGAACTATAATAATAATACTGGGTGCAGGGTTGCATGTCTTTTGGAAGTAGTTTTTCAGGTATAAATAGGAAACTGGTTTAAAAGCATAACACATAAATCAAGTGGACAGGAGGAAAATATGCAAAACTATCACAAACATTATTTCATTTTCTGTATAGCACTTCCTTTGCCCTTGTAGAAGGTTGGCAGATCCTTCTTGAAGTCAGTAGAAGTTACTGAGATGCTTATTTCCATAGACTCAACACCTATTCATGGAGTTATCAATACACAAAATTATAAGAATGCACTCATCTCTGTGTAGGAAAACTCAGTTTTATGTCACACACACCAAACACACAATTTCTGTTTATATTCTACGAAATTAACAAACACTTCATACACCAATATGGTTCTCAAGAACACACCCATTAAGGTACTGGTCAGATATAGACCTTCTTAGCTTTAGCAAAGCTGGTAAATCATAAACCTTTATACATGAATCTATATGCATTACACACAATTTTTCATTTTCCAAGTCATAACTCATATGAGAGAAAAAAGACACCTGTATGGAAGTACCTATTTTCTTAAGAACAAAATAGCATAACTCACCAACAATTCCAAAATACTTTTTATAGAATATGACAAAAATGTATATAGATATTTTATTGTTTAGTTATATCTATATTTCAGAGAAACACATAGGTAGGATGGTTAGATCAGATAGTTAATTTGGAAAGCATGCCAGTAGAATATCTTGTGCAGTAATTATAAAGATATTTTTCCCACTAAAGCTATGTACACTAATGTATTTGGTGATGGAATAATATCTACATACCCTGATAGTTGTAACCATTACCAATAATCTCTATATAGCTAAATCACTGGAACATGTTGTAATAACTGAAAAACTGGTTAGTCATGTTAGCTTCAGATAGGAACTTACTGGTCTAAACTGTGACTATAAAATACATTTTTGAATGATACAGAACTCTTAATTGGGCAGAATTCATAATCCATTCAAGAAGTTCAGCAGAACTTGAAAACATTCTTACTCAATCTTGACAAGTTGGTCCAACTGAAGGTTGTGTTTTATTTTGTACATTTCTAATGATTTCCATCCTCCTTCCTCTGTCCATTTATTTTAGTCATTGATATGACATACAATATATAAGAGGCAACAAAACAGAATAGGTTGACTGTTTAGCAAAACTGCTGGTGGAAATTAAAACAAAAAACAAAAATAGCAGGCTTTGTTTCAAGGTACACACATATAGTCCACTTGGATAGGACAGGATGCTTAACCACAGTATTAGTATGTACTATAGATCTTTGTGCTTTTATATCATCCTTTTGTGTATTTACCAAAAAGTGCATGAAATTAAATGATAAACAGACTAATTGGCTGCAGCATCCAAATCAATTACTCTTGTGTAGTCATACTGGTAATGTCCTAGAATAAATGTCTTGATGATATCATCCATATGAAGTGATGCTGAAAATTAAACATTCCTCTTTCTATGGAAAAAAAAGAATACATCAAATGGCCTTCTTGTGTTATCTAGGTTTATATCTTGCTGAAGTGATTTATATTTCTGGGAAACAGTTCTTTGTTTGCATCATTCCTCAATGATGATCAGATTTCTCAGCAATGGTAGAACATGTTACTTAAGAGTTTATAAAGAGTTTTACTTTGATAGTGGAACAATTTCCATAGAAGTATATTGAATGCAATTACTTCATTTTCCATAAGTATTTTGGATGCATACAAGGAATCTATCAAAGAATGTATTATCTCTAGTTAAACAGAATGAACTTCACTTCTGAGCATAATTATTAGGATCTGACAAGGATGACTTTCTTCTCTATGGCGTTCCAAGCGGCCCATTGCCCCGCATCAACGACAGCTGAAGTAAAGAGCCCCCAGGCCAGCCACGTCCTGGCGCCCGCTGCTGCAAACTCCAGCAGCGGTGACCTGATACCGAGCTCCCTCACTGGTAGGCCTCGGGCGCCCTCAGGTTTCAACAACAACCTCCTTTAACCAGCAGGGTTGGTTGTTGAAGGAGGAAGGCGTCTTCTTGGCTAGCCCGGTGCAAACGCTTTGCCCTTGAAAACGCTGTTCCCCCCCTCCTCCACTCCCACTTCACGGTGTCACTCCTGCATTAAGCCTGCGGGCGTCGCGGCCCATGCACTGTCCTCCGACCTCCAGGGGTCGGGAGGGGCTGCAAATGGGCGGGGCTGCGACGCCTTCCGCATACCGTGCAAGTGGGAGGGAGGAGGGGAACAGGCCCGGCTTCCCGTCTTGAGCCGCTTCCTGCCGTCTGCCGACACTCCGCTACTCCCGTTCGCATGCTTGCATGCGAATCGGGCTTACATGTACCATCGCCGCCTGCTACCTCTTGGCGGTGTGGGGGCGCAAGGAGGCCGTGCGGAAACGGCCTATAACTAACTGGGCAGATGGAAGCAAGTACCTGAATTTGCCATTCATGCAAGAACCTGGCAATAATTACACAAAGGGAGACATTTTTATGTTGCTCCATACAAATGTGTAAGTTCCTTCTCTTGAAGATCCATATGATCTCCTTACAGAAGCACCAATTTTACCTGTATTTTATTGGCACAGTGTCTGTTGTCACCTTGAAAGTAAAAACTGGGGAGAGGTACAGTACAAAATATAAACTCAGAAAAAATGAATAAAATACCTTCAGGCAATATATCAAAGAGTGAATGTTTTCTTAAAGTGATATGTGCATACATTCAACCAAACATTATAGTACAAAAACCTTGTACAAACCACATTGAAAATACACGTTGCAACAAATAAATCTACAAGCATACAAAGTCAAGGTTCTTTTAAAGTGACATTACTCTATTTGGGATTGCCCAAGTTATCTCCAAATGTGCCAACTAACCAATATATCTTATGTGTACTTTTTTATTGAGTTGTTAAAAGGAGAGTAAATTTCCTTCCTTCCTTGCTCATTCATCTGTTAAATGCACTGAACAATACAGAATGCAGAATCTCTTGAAAGACTTGAAAAATTGCTGTAATTCATTACTTGGTGCAGAGAATTTAGAAGGAACAAAGGATCGTAAGGGAAGCTGTTATGGAATGGAAAGATGCAAATACTGTAGAAGGTCTGAAAGATGCATGAAAAACATGCCATCCATCTGCGGCTGTTCTATTTACCCTTAAGCCTTACGTGTTGTGGCTGTTTCTTCTTCACTGTGAGAATTTGTGTCCACAAAAACTGCATGCCATGATTTGCATGGCATATCTCTATACTCCCTTATGGGTGTGTTTTTTTAACTTTTCCTGTCACCACCTGTACAGCTGGTGGGGTGGTGCTAGAGCTGCATTGTCCCAGCCCACCAGCCCTTTCTGGATTAGACAGTTTGAAAAATAGTGACATGAGGAAAAGGCAGAGTGACAAGGGAAAGACATTTGGTGGCATAAGGAGGGTAAGGCATCTGGGCAGCCAAGCACCAGGAGGAGTACCATGAGATAGATTCACTTGGGCTGGGGGGATAAGGTTCAGACAGCAGCAGCCAAGCAGGGGGATGCAGACTACAAAATAAGATTTTGCACACCAGGAAAAGTACTGGGAGGAGAAAAACAATAATATTAGTAGCTAAGTCACACTAAACTTATAAACAAAGTACAGAGTTTGTGGCTGCAGGGCAAAAGATCAAAAACAATTCACATCATTAAAGCAATTAATTAAGACATACTAGTACCAAACTGCAAGATGGTAAACAAAGAGTACTTATCAGCTTTGGCCTCCCAACCCCTACCCTTATACTATGCATATATCGGTGCTATCAGGTTTAAGATGATTAAGAATGTTTTTTATCTGCATTTATATTGGTTTTGTATGTTATTGTGAGCTTCCCTGAGCCTGTTATGGGGAGGGTGGCATACAAGACTAATAAATAAAAATCAAATAAATAAAGTTCGGTTGCAGGCCTAATTCTTAGCTACCTAGCAGAATTGAAGCTACTGTAGTGGTCCTCGTCACTCAACTGGGTAACATGAGAAGTCTTGCACTATGTGGGAGAAATCCATATTTGCCGACATGCCTTTGCACGGAGGTGTGTCTATTTTTCCATGACTCACCAGCAGTGCCACATAGCTCCACAGCCAGGCACACACGGACCCCAGCAGACATGCTGCCACCTTGGGATGCGCATGTGCTCCTGTGTGTTTCCCCTCAACATGGGTTTTAACCCATGGTTAGCCCAGGTTTATTGACCATTGCAGAAGGGGCCCGAGGAAGGCAACATCAAAACGGGTCAGAGCTGCCAGCATGGTTTATCCTAAAGAAGGATGATAGATTTAATTGTTGACTGTCCAATGGTTTGCCTTCATTGAAAAGATTGTGAAGATTGATGCATGCTGAATTCATCTCTGCTAGGTTGTAGAGGGAATAAAAGTATCCAATTCTGGCTCCTTTTCCCAATAAAGATGATCAATCTAGTCCAAAGATTTATTGGCACTGCATTCCAGATGAAAACTGACTGGAAAAATCAGTAGCAAGTTGCCAGTGAAATAGACTAAGCTGGAATAGTTTCTCTTCCATCTTTGTCTCTATGAGCATATGATTTAAACCAAAAACCTCAACAAGCTGCAATGAGGCAGCTACCAGTAGGTCTTAGGTCTTTGTGGAAGATCATGGTTAATATAATATGGATTTCCTCTATATGCAATTCCCAGCAACATGTAGGAGTAATTTTAGAGTAACTAATATAATGCTTCAATTAAGTAATTATGGCAAAGGCTTGCTGCGTTATTGTTTTTTGTAGTGATAGCAAGAGGAGAAAGGTGACTACTACTATTTGTTTATTTAGTTGTGTATATGTTTATGGCAATTATAGTCTTTCATGAAAAATTGTAGTTGAAATTGCCTGGTTCGCACATTATGTTTGCCTATGTAAGCCAGTACTTGAGGGAATTCTGACTATAATGTGATGTTGTGAGCTGATTGCTTTGTCAATTTCACATAGAACTTGAGACATAAGATTAGAGGAGAGAGCAATTTTGAGGCTTGGGTCAACTTGGGAAAAGAGTGCTAGGAGCACTGCATGGAACTGGGGCATTACTGCAGCTCAAATTTTGCCAAAAATGTGGTTCTTTGTGTGTGGGGTAGTGTTTCTGTTCCTTCAGGTAATGGCACCTACTCCAAGAGTTGTTTAGGCTTCCATTTGAGGATGATAGTTTTCAATGGTAGAAATGAAAGCTGATGCATTTTTTAATTTCCTCTTCAAAAATAAAACTGGGCAGTAATGCTAGAGAACCTGCTCAAAAGAAAAAATGGGGGAGGGTTATTCTTTTGTATCATGGATGATATCTCACCAACAGCAGGGATAATATGTTTTCAGCAGCAGCATGTGGAAAAAATGCAACCGAAGAGACAAGGGAAAAAGCACCTAAACAATGAGGGGAAAGAGGTATGTGGAATGATTTCACAGAAAATGTTTCCACTAGTTTGACCACTGGGAAAATCTGTGGTAAGCTGTGCATGGGGGAAAGACCATAGTCAGATGCAAGTTTGATAAGGTTGAATTAAAGTGAAGGTTGGACTGAGAAGAACAGACAGATGCATTTCATCTTCCTTTTTAACCAGACACCGAGGTTAGTCTTAGTCAAGCAATGATAAAATGTGTTTGATATGCTGCTGTTTAAACCAAGATGATTCAAGTCTTCCTCTTATGACAGGTTCTTGGCACTGCCAGCACACATGCTCAAATAAACTTGGTCAAAAATGCCAGTTGTCTTTATAGTCCTGCCAGGTATTTGCACTTTAAGGGGGGGGGGAGGGGAAAAAAAGAAAAAAATTGCTGTGCAAAGCATAAAGAACTAGTTTATCTGTGTAGCTTCCAAAGAATGTAGGTGGAAGTTTGTTTAGTGTTTTATTTTCATTAACATTTGTTTTAATTAACAGAACGAAATGAACGGTTGAGTGGCTAGAAAACATAATTGACTTTTGATAATGCTGCAGTCGTTTATAGCTGGTTCCTCATATCCACCTTTTACTGGAGGCTAATGGTAGTCTGTGTTTTCCAGGCAGGAATCTTGGACGGTGTCCAAAAATCCATGGATGGAAGTTTTCCAGATTCCTTTATGTTCTTGAAAACCCTTCCAGTCTGAAAAAAGATTATTCCTGGAATTTCTGGATCCATGCAGAGGAACAGCCCTGCAGGTTGGTAGATGAAATCAACACCTTTGCTCAATGGAGCTGCATTTGTGGAAGAGAAAATAATGATTTTACTGCTTGCCCTTCTTCACTCCAGCCCCATAGTCCATGTGGCTGATCCTCCAAGTGGGCTGTCTTGCCCCCCCCCCCAAAAAAAATCTTTCTAGGGGCTGGAAAGGTCTACAAGAGTAATGTAGGAACTGGAGAGTAACGTAGGCCTGGAGAGTAAAGTAGGAAAACTTTGTGTTCCATGCTAAGAATAGTAAGATATTGCTCCTTGTACCTACCATGTTACCATGTTTTGTACATTTAGAACCTGTGGTGGGATTCAAATAATTTAACAACTGGTTGTCTACCAGCACCATTTTAACAACCAGTTCTGCCGAAGTGGTGCGAACCTGCTGAATCCCACCACTGCTTAGGACATCAGTGGTTCAAAATAAAGTAGTAACTTAATTATTGGGTATGTTTTATTAAGCAGTAAAACTTCTCTGGTTTGCACAGGTAGTCTCGCAAGGTCTATTTTTTCCCATGCACATACCTTTCATATAGGATTACCAACCTCCACATGGAACCAGCAGTTCTTCTCTTCCGCAAATACTGCCCCCCCCCCCCGCCCCAGACCTTACCCTCACAGCATCAGGAATTTTTCAAGTCAGAGTTCACAACCCTACTTTGAGGGCTGGTCTGAGGTTACAAAAGTGAATAGCACCATAAACGTTTTCAAGAACTAGAATTTGGGCACACTTGGAGGTAACATGCATAGCACCAACTGTATGTGCTCCTCTTTAAAATATGCAGCATTTTTAATTGTTTCACAGTATCATTTTTATTCCTGATAATGAAAACATTCCCAAACTCTAAGCCTTTAAACAAATTGACAAGTGCATGCCTGTCTTCAAAACAATTTAACTGTTGACTGTTTCATAGATATATGTGCAGAAAGAGAACACAAGAGGCTCGTCTCTTTTGTACTGCAAAGTATAGTTGGTAAGTTACACATGCTTGGTCCCGTCTGTTGATGATGAAAATCCTCTGATTGCTGCTGCTGGAAGAGTAAGGTTTCTGTTCCTAAAAAAAACGGAGAGGTGTGCCGTTTAGAGAGTTTATTCTGGAACTTGCATTTACTGATTGGGAAGGAAAAGGGGAGGGAGGGAGAAGTTTTAGAGAGCAATCCTAAGCAGATCTGCTCAAAATCCTACTCAGTTGTATTCAGTGGGGCTTATTCCCAGGAATGTGTATATTTTGCCAAGATTGCACTGCTAAACTACTAGCTGCAAGAAGAAAAGAGTCAGAAGAAGGACGTTAACATGAGAGTTGAATTCTGGTTAAGGTTGTCAGCATTGCCTCAGCAAATGGCAGAGGCGTATCTAGGCAAACTGGAGCCCATGGATAAAACCTGAATTTGGTGCCCCCTACCCCGTATGCGTGGCCACCCTCCCCCACCACGACCAAACAATGATTTTTGCACCAGCTCACAAAACACCCCCCACCCCCAGCAAAACCAACTCTCTTTCCTAATTTTGTCCTCACACCAACCCTGTGAGGTAGGTTGTTAGCCTGAGAAACAGCTCCAAGCCAATGCAAGTGTGTATTAAGCATGTAAATCTCTCACAAATCACCCCCAGCAAAACATTGACCAAAGCAAATGTCAGCATAATCTCTCACAAAACACCTCCAGTGGAATCCACCCCCAAACAGCATCACTTTCAATGATGTTTAAACTAGGGAGCCCAAATTCTTCTTTTAAATCCACCTCAAAGGGAGAATCTGGGGTCCCCAGTTAAAACAACATTGAAAGTGATGATGTTTTGGGGTGGAGTCTCCCCCACCCTGAAACAGCATCACCTTGAATGTTGAAACTGGGGACCTCAGATTCTCCCTTTAAGTCCATGCCAAAGGAGGTGGATTTAAAAGGAGAATCTGGGGAAATTTGGGAGGTGCCTGCTGTCAGGGGTGCAATTGTTAAGCTAGCAGCACCAAAATTTCAGATTATATTTAGGAGACTCTCCTGATGATACCACCCAGGTTTGGTGAAGTTTGGTTCAGGAGGACCAAAGTTATGGACCCTCAAAGGTGTAGCTCTCATCTCCTATTAGCTCCCATTGGAAACAAAGGGGGATGGGGCACCCCTTTTGGGAGTCCATAACTTTGGACCCCCTGAACCAAACCTTACCTAACTTGGGTGGTATCATCAGGAGAGTCTCCTGAATGTTCTCTGAAATTTTGGTGCTGATAGCCTAAAAACTGTGCCCCCTGCAGGCCAAAAACTGAAAAAACACTAAAAAATAGAAAACACACACAAACGAAACTGAAATTTTTGCGCCCTTCACTAGGGGGCGCCCGGGGACATAGGGTACCCCATGTCCCTAGGCAAATACGCCACTGGCAAATGGTAGTTTGTTTTGAGAGTGGTGCCTGAAGAGAATACAGTTTTTGAAGGATGCATAGGCACTTCCAGGTGATTCTAGGAATATCCCCAATATCTACGATCTTTATGAAATAGATATGGAAAAATTCCTAGAGTGTCACTATGGAGTCTACTTTCCAGTTATTTTCCCCACTCCTAAGTTTCTTGAGGACAGGGAATTGGGGCTCAAGGTGGAGGTTAGCCTCACTCTGGGTGCAAACAAGGAAGCAGCATTTTCTCTGTCTACCTAGTTTTGCTCCTTTGCTACTCCCTGTAGTAGTGGACTTTGTTGAACATCTGATGGCATATATTCTAGTTGCCTCTCCCTATTAAAATTGCTTAGCAAAGGCTCGGCATTATTCTGATCAGAAACACACACACACACCAGATGCTGTTGGCCTCTTAGAGCAAATGTATAGGCCTTGATCAAGACCAGACTCTGTAAGGACACTGTTATGTTTACCCCAGCAGAGCAAACAGGAGATCTGTGGTTCCATTTCAATTCAGGAAAACACTGTGAAGGGCAGCACTTAAACCAACTCCTCAACATGGATCCCACAAGCCTGCTTAAAAAAAACAACAATCTTGAACTCTCAGCATCACATGAGGTTTGGCCATCAGGCTCTATGAAACATAGAAACTGGTTTTTCAAATGTTGGTGAGGCTCTTTTTAAAGTGTTAATAACATATTGTAGAACAATTGGGGGGAATGTTCTGGTTCATCCTTGACTAAAAGTATAAACATCCTTCTAGCTTTTTGTTTAAATTAAAGGAAAATAAACTATTATGCAGTGAATGAATACCATTCAGAGTATATCTGAGGTGGGTTTATGTACAAGCAAAGTATATTACAGCATAGAACTTCAGATTATGAAAGGACTCTAAATCCAACAAACAAAAAATGTACTAATACAACTTTTTGGCAATGCTTTGTGGCCTTTTAAACTCGACCTTAGCCTTATCATGTTTTAATCCAGCCCTGTAGAGCATCCAGCAATATAAAAATAAGAGGACTGAGGAGTTAAAAGTTAAAACTCTATAGTGGAGTGTTGGAGTGTATGAAAGATGTGTGTTCCATTTAAAAGAATGAGGAAATGTTTTAATATAAAGGTCACAATAGTTTTCCTTTTTCACATACTGGAAAGTGTACTATAATGTGACAGAGGTATTAGTAGTATAAAATATAGACGTGATGCTGTGTGAAAGTACAGGCTGTGAGACATCTCAGCTGCTTCATTATTCAGAAATGATTTTCATGCTGGTAGTTCTCATGACTCAAGACTGATTAGATCATTCCTGGTGAAGTGTCTGGAATTGCACATACGATTTATAAGCAATTGTGATATATTTCACTTGTACTGCAGGAAAGTATGAAGTATTTTTGTCCTTTGTAAGATTAAAAAAAATCACACTAGACACTCTGTATCATAATAAAAGAAGGAATCTGTAGATTAAAATAATTTAAAATATCCAATTAATCTTTCCAAAAAGGAATTGGCTATGCAGCCAAAAAATAAACAGAACAGAATATAAATAAAATGTTGTTGATGATGTCAATAATCATGAAGCCTTTTCTTCCAAAAAGTAGGTCTAGTAGCCAAAAAGAAGGTCTAGTGGAGTCAAGTAGCGCCAAATAGACCTTTATAGACCAGAAAGTAGAATTTGTGCAGTAGAGGAATTGCAGCACAGCAGTCTGATGTAGACATAACCCTACCCAACATGGACTCTCACCAGAGCAATCTAACTATTGCTCTGAGGAAAAATTAGACAATAATTATTAAAGGATTTTGTTATGTGCCAAGGATGTAAGATGTATTTTTGTTCCTTCCTTTTAATATGTTCAACCAATGTGTCTTGTTATTATTGTCATTCCTGAGCTTCAGACATTTTTTTCTGTCCCCAGATAATTAGGAGTAACTGCCCGTAGGGCAGGATTAACAGCTAATTAAATGTTTTATTACCACAGTGAAAACAATTTCAGATGGTTCCATGACTGAAGAAAATTGAATAGAATAGAAACCTTTGGGAATGTAATGCGGAAAGGATTGCCATGATGCTATAAGGATGTGTTCAACATCAGCCCAGTGTCTTCAAAGAAGCCTTTACCATTTTTGCCCTGCTTTGCCCAGTAAATTCTTAATTATGGACATGTGCATGTGTGTGTTTTGCCAAGATTTTATTCTCAAAGCTGTGTAATCTCTGCAATCAAAAATTTAAACCAAGTAGTCCATGCTAATCCAAGCTTGGAAGCTAAGGAGGGTTGGCCATTGTCAGAATTTGGACAGGAGGCCACCAAGGAAGTCCAGGGTTGCTACATGGAGGCAGGCAACAGCAAACCTCTTCTGAATGTGTCTTGCTTTGAAAACCCCATGAGGGGTTGCCACAACCAGCTACAACTTGATGGCATTTTCTGCCACCACCATTTCAAATTCTGAGCCCAAAAAGCCAAATTCCATACTCAAATTTAAACAAATGAAGAAGATTTAACAGTGCAGTCCTATGTTCAGTTACTCCAGTTTACAGAGGATGATCCCAATATTGTGGAATATGCAGGTTGAGTCTGGGTCACCATCACATGTAACAGTTATCCATGAGTTGCAAGTTCTCCTCATTTCCTGAGTGTACTATTTTGCTGACCTTAAATGTTCACAGGGACAATATTTGGCCCACTGGAAAAACCCATGTATATCTCATGGAGTATGTATTTTTCCTCAGTGGCCCAAAAAAACACTCCCTCAAATTCAGGCTGCAAAAAAAAATGGCATGAGAGGATGCTGAAGCCCCTTTTCCATATGTGCCATGATCCTATACCCTGAGGGAATTGGGGGGGACCTGCAGCTCATGTCTGACTATTGCACAGCGTGTGAACCCCATACCCAAACTGTGCACTCACAATATGTGAGATAGATTTCAAGTGGCTTTTACTGAGGTAACTCAGTGTACGATTGCTTTGAAATGTTGCAGACATGCAGTGGCATAGCGCCCGTGGAGCAGGGGGCATGATGCCCCAGGCAGAGGTGTGGTGGAGGTGTGGCCAGGCCATGGAGGGAGTGTGGCGGGGGCATTCCGGGGTGGGGCAGGGGCAGCCGACGCCGCGGCAGGGGTGCAGGGCATGTGCACGCCCCGGGCACTGTTTCCCCTCACTCCACCTCTGCAGACATGAACCTGTTTCTGGCAAACATGGAAAGAAGCAAAGAAGTATAGAGGTCATTAGAGTACTAGACTCTGACAAGTCCTGAACAGACTCCTCCTGTCTTCTGAGATTTCATCAAGTATTTCAAAATGTTTACAAGCATTCTCAAGCATTCAGAAAGCTGAAATTTTCTGAATTCATTACTGTGAGCCAATGCCAAATTCCGTAGTTGTGTAGTGCTGTCACAGAATGATGGAAATATAGACAGTCTTATCTACAGTGAGGATTTTTGCCAAGCCTGTTTCTCTCTGGTAAGACACAGATTAAATTCCAGATACCTCCACACATTAGAGTGACACTATGGCAGATTCCACGTGGGCCAAAAACAGCGGTGTGAAAACTGTGTGAAAATGGTGTAAACCCTTTTACACTGTTTTAAACCCTTTTACACCATTTTCAAACTGCTGTTTTTAGCCCATGTGGAATCCGCCTATAATTCATTTTTTTTATAACTTGACCAGCATTTTGTAGATTTAGAGAAGACTGAATGAGCATTAGTGTATCATACTCTACAGATGAGGCAGTTGATAACTGTTAGTTGGGAAAGAGTGGATATCTGCTTCCAGACATAACCCTCTTACAGTGGTGGGATTCAAACATTTTAACAACAGATTCTGATGGTGGTGGGATTCAAATAATGACTGTTAACAAGTATTAAAAATATTTTTAATATCACTTTTTTATTTTAAGTATTAAAATATTAATACTTAATAAAATATTTTAAGTATTAAAAAAGTGATATTTTAAATTTTAACAACAGGTTCTACAGAACCTTTGGAACCCCCTGAATCCCACCTCTGCTCTTAGTATATTTTGAGTTCAAGATAACAGTTTCAACCATTGCTGGTCACTGAAAATAATATGTTGGGTATGCTCTATGATGCTGATTTACTGTGAGCATGTGCAGGACCCCATCAAACAATGCAATCTAAAACACATTATATTTATTTATTTAGGCCAGGGGTCTGCAACCTGCGGCTCTCCAGATGCTCATGAACTACAATTCCCATCAGCCCCTGTCAGAATGGCCAATTAGCCATGCTAGCAGGGGCTGATGGGAATTGTAGTTCACGAACATCTGGAGAGCCGCAGGTTGCAGACCCCTGATTTAAGCATTTCTACCCTGCTTTTCTCTCTGTTGGGAAACCAAAGCCACTGACAATTTTGATCTCCCCTTCTTCATTTGATCCTCACAACAATAACCCTATAAGATAGTGGTTGACCCAAGGTGGCTGACCCAAGGTTACCCAATCAGTTGCCATGATAGAGTCAGGTTTTGAACACAGGTGTCCCAGATACTTGAACACAGATACTTGAACACAGATACTTGAACACAGATGCAGGTGAAACGTCAGGAGAATCCTGCTAGAACATGGCCATACAGCCCGGAAACCACACAGCACCCCACTAATATCTGAATGTCATTACAGGACCTGAGACCATACAATAATGGTCAGAGATGTACTATAATAATTCATTGTACAATTTATTATTTACAGGATTTTAGAATATGTAACATATACAAATGTATGGACACGTTTCAATATTATCACCTATGCACCCATTCTCATGTGTTATGTATACATAGCAGAGGGAGGAACAATGTTCAAAGGCACTTTGAGACCTGTTTGGGGATAAAAGATTTGTATAAACATCTGAATGAACCATCATGGTGTAGTGGTTAAGAGTGGTGGACTCTAATCTGGTGAACCAGGTTTGTTTCCCTACTCCTACATGCCAGTCAGGTGACCTTGGGCTAGTCACTCCTCTTCAGAACTCTGTCTGCCCCACCTACCTCACAAGATGTGGGGAGAAGGGAAGGAGTTTGTAAGTCACTGTGAGAACTTCTTAAGGTTGAAAAAGTGGGGTATAAATCCAAACTCTTCCTTTCTCTCTACTAAATAAAAAGACACAGTCTTCTATACATACCATTGATCTGTCTAGTTGGAGAAGCAAGTTTTTTCAGGGCAATCCTAAGCAGAGTCACACTCTTCTAATCTATTAGAGTCAGTGTGATGCAGTGGTTTGAATGTCAGATTAGTATCTGGGATACCTGTGTTCAAAACCTGACTCTATCATGGCAACTGATTGGGTAACCTTGGGTCAGCCACTATCTTATAGGGTTATTGTTGTGAGGATCAAATGAAGAAGGGGAGATCAAAATTGTCAGTGGCTTTGGTTTCCCAACAGAGAGAAAAGCAGGGTAGAAATGCTTAAATCAGGCGTCTGCAACCTGCGGCTCTCCAGATGTTCGTGAACTACAATTTCCATCAGCCCCTGCTAGCATGGCTAATTGGCCATTCTGACAGGGGCTGATGGGAATTTTAGTTCATGAACATCTGGAGAGCCGCAGGTTGCAGACCCTTGGCCTAAATAAATAAATATAATGTGTTTTAGATTGCATTGTTTGATGGGGGTCCTGCACATGCTCACAGTAAATCAGCATCATAGACCATACCCAACATATTATTTTCAGTGACCAGCAATGGTTGAAACTGTTATCTTGAACTCAAAATATACTAAGAGCAGAGGTGGGGTTCAGGGGGTTCCAAAGGTTCTGTAGAACCTGTTGTTAAAATTTAAAATATCACTTTTTTAATACTTAAAATATTTTATTAAGTATTAATATTTTTAATACTTAAAATAAAAAGTGATATTAAAAATATTTTTAATACTTGTTAACAGTCATTATTTGAATCCCACAACCATCAGAATCTGTTGTTAAAATGTTTGAATCCCACCACTGACTAAGAGGGTTATGTCTGGAAGCAGATATCCACTCTTTCCCAACTAACAGTTATCAACTGCCTCATCTGTAGAGATCCTCTGAAGATGCCAGCCACAGATGCAGGCGAAATGTCAGGAGAGAATGCTGCTAGAACATGGCCATACAGCCCAGAAACCACACAGCACCCCAGTGATTCTGGCCGTGAAAGCCTTCGACAATACATTCAGATATTAATTAATCTAAACTAAAATAGAAAAGTCCTGATTTATTTATACAGTTAACAAGCAGGACAAGGGTAAGGCAGAGCAGTGACCTATCTGCCAGAGGGACATAGGTGGTCACATGTCCACAGGTGTCTAGTGGCCCCCCCACAAAATCCCCCCCATGCTGCTGGCCTCTCTGTAGCAGTAGAAAAAAGTGTCTCCTCTCCTTAATTATCCAGCCCATAGCTCTATGGTTTCATGATGGAGGGGGGATTAACATTCCAACATTCCGAATGTGAAGAGCCAGAGGCTGAGAGAAGATGAGTTTTCCCTGAAGGGGTATGTTAGCTGGTGAGGGGCATGGGGGCAGGTGTTACCCCAGGCGCCATTTTCTCCCAGTACACCTCTGAGGTAGAGCAAGCTGAAACTCAATCCAAATGAGACAGAGATAAAGTTGATTAGGAAGTCTGATGTCCTACAGGGACTGGATTCCCCTGTCCTAAATGGGCTGGAGTTGGCTTTTGCAGAACAAGGAAAGAGTTTGGGTTTTTTATTAACTTAATCTTGTTGTTTGGATAGCTGGTTGGTGCAGTGGCTAAGAGCTCCTTTTATCAGCTGCACCAGGTTTACCAACTCTCTCCTTTCTTAGACTCAGCAAACACTATATTGATCCATGCTTTTGTAACCTCATGGCTGGATTAATGTAACTGCAGCTAGTCCAGATTGTAAACCCAATCAATGCTAGCTGATGTGAACAAGTTACTCATTTTGAAACAAGCTGCAACTGCCTGTTCTCCTAATTGACCGATGAACCTGTTCCCCTTTTCCCAGAACACATAGTCATATGGACTGTACAACTCATTGAACCTTGTCAGTGATGATAGTGACCAGCATGGATTCTGCATGGTTGAGCAACACTTGAAATTAGTGTAATCTGGACCTGTCTATAGATATTTCATTGACAACTCCATCAGAATTTGTGTTTACTTTAAATGTTACCAGCTAGTTGGACCCATGTTTCAAACTAAGACCCTTTCCAAACAACCAAAATAAAATGTTTTGAAGCAGGAAATAAAACATTTACTCCAAATAGTCCTGTAATGTTTTTAGCCCAAATAGGGTTTTTTTCCAGCCCGAAAACATTGTATATGCATCCTTGATTTTAGCTATTCTTTTCCAATCCAATCCAATC